>NC_090930.1:336664968-337294178 GCF_040938575.1 Ambystoma mexicanum
AAGGAGGGTAAGGAAGCGACACCAGCCACAGGGATAAGAAAGGGCAACTCAACAGACAAACATTACGGGTGATCTTTATTTAGGTAAGGAGGAAACCTTCTGGTGCTCAGTGACTGCAGCCTCAAAAGCACTTCGAAAACTCTCCCCACTGCAGAGTACTGCATCACAATACGTGCAGACTACTGTCACCTTTGAAGGGTAAGGGTCCACAGCATTGCGAATGGCTTGTGAAGCAGCTGGAGGGTGGCACTCCCCCACAGGAGTGTCTCTTGTGGTGGGAGGAGCAGATTCCAGGATGCTGTGGAGGAACTCAATCGACTACGCTCTTCACATGGCACCACCTTGCGAATGTTCGCAGTGTGGAACGAAGTGAGGTGTTGCTTCATGGTTGTCGTACCAAAACTGTACGCTCCAAATCTCCCGCGACTCAACACTACATTGCACCGGTTACACTTCACCAGGTTCGCACGTGCTTTTGGTACGTTCCCATAAATGGAAAACAACCGCCACACCCACGACTCCTGCCGAGTGCTCCTAGTGCTGAGTTCCTCCACTTCATTCTCTTCCTCCTCTTCTTCCTCAATCTCTACATCCTCACCCATACATCTCTCTGCAGGCCCTTGGTGAGGTGGTGATGGTGACGGGTTTGGCATTGGTGCAGATGCTAATAACCCGACACCAGCCATGGAAGCCATATCGATTAGTTTCCTTTTTGTCACTACAGCAGTAAAGGCAACACACCTCTATCTACCATAGCTACAAGGACAATGAAGATGCGCTTGGGTGTGTGGCCTTTTAAAGGGGTGCAGGGGTGTGCCTCATGCCCGTCTTCATCCCTACAAAGCGGTACACACATTTTACACAGCAACTCATGAGGTGGCCTATTGTTTGTGGTGTGTGAAATTACATTTTTACACTCCTCAATAGTTTGCCTTGTGTCTGCAAGTTCATTTTTAGTTTTGCAGAAGCACACAAACCGCAGAACTAGTCCCCACGCGCAGCATAGGTGCGGTCACAAGATGACATCCTCCCTACATCCGCCCCCTTAATGAAAGTCCCCTGGATAGCAAATTCAAAGATGCAAACATGTGCATGCGCACAAGTGTCCTACGGACAGTGTTCGGGTTCTCAAACTACTTCAAAGTGCAACACAAGTGAGACGGACAGTTAGCAACTGGCGCCATGTTGCCAATCCTTTCGTTTGTACTGCACATGTGCATGCATGCAATGTTCACTGTACAGACAGTTCCAGTGTCCTTAGAACAACTCCATTTTCTTTGCCTACGAACTTGCCGGCCACCGTGCCTGTTCTACGGATGGCACCATTTGGACTGTGCCCAATATGGACCGCTATTCCTTCCTTCCCACACTCCCTTTTTACTTATTTACACCCATTCTGGACATCGGATAGGTCGAACAGGCACACTGTTCGCAAACATTTTACGTCTTTTTAAAAAAAAAAAAAATACACACAATCTCTTTCTCTACAACTACTGTAGAAAACCATTTACTACACACATACACACACATCAATCTAAAGAAACAGTGGGGGAAGCTGACACTGAAACAAATATGGGGGAATTTGGATTTAAAATGGGATGGTTATGAGGGAAAGGTTTGTGAAGGGAAGAAGGGATGGATATTTTGTCGAAACGTCTATTTTCCTCTTGCAGGTTTGGGGATGGGTCACTAGGAAATGGAGAAGCAGGGCAGGTGCAGGTGGGGCAATGGTACCAAATTTTTCCTCTTACAACGTCCTCTACAAACTCCCGTAAACTTTGAAAATTGTCATTCAAAATGTCCACTTTCTGCTCTATCCTTTCGATCCTGTCTTCTTCTATCTCGTTTGTTGCCCTTTCCTCTTTTTTTTCCTGGTCTGTTGAAAAATAAAACACCATAAGTTAAATGCCTATAAAATACTGGTCACTATTCTCCATATGCACACCATTGTGTACCATTGTTGTCACTGTCTTCATACATTTCCTCCTCCAGCCACTCCAAAGTACTAGCCATTTCTAAGTCAGAACAACAGAAAAACAGAAAGAAATTATTATTTCTGCACCACATACCCAAAAAAAACACACACACATAAAAAAATGGCCTGCACTCAATCTTTTGATGTAATCTCCCTTCGTCCTACTGTGTCCATCCACTGTAGTTCCAGGCTGCCGAGTTTCTGTGAAGTGCTTACGCTGGAGGCATCCTTTATTTTTTTCTTTGGTTCCATCCACTTCATTCTACATGGTTATTAAATGTGTTGTTTTCTTTTCACACTCAGTGATGTCATCAATGTTATTTGTGATGTAATCTTTGATGTCCTGGGTGTTAGTTTTAGCAATGAAGTAGCCGCAATCGATATGGTACAAATGGCAGGAGGCGATTATAACCGTAAGTGTATTTATTTATTAATACATATAATAATATAAGTATATAACAGTATATGTAAAAGGAGGAGAGAGACAACTAGTAGCAAAGGGATCTGGACAGTTATGATTCAATTCCAGTCTTCCCTTCTAGAACTCTGTAAACACCTGAGCTCCAGGTATTCTGATTCTACATGCCATAATGTGGTCAGGCATGTCCCACCTAGATCAGGCAGCTTCTATCAGAATAGTAGATACTACACATCTCCTTCCCTTTATATTGTTCCAAACAAACTATATTCCCTTATATTGTTCATAAACTATATACAACAACTGATGTAACAACAGTTCCAGCTGGTTCACTTGAACTCCACATAGTCCTCCATCCTCTTCGGTAGACGATAAAGTCTGCCAGATCTGGACATACATCCTCCATGTCTGGAGGTGGTTGGCAAGGAAAATTGAAACTGCTCAGAATTGCCATCATATCTCTTCTCAACAGTACTGCTACTTTTACCTTTCACACCACTGCTTAAATTTCTAGATGTCTTAACATTACTAACTGTATTCTGGCCTACATTTTTCCTTTCTTTCTTGTCACAATCATTACCTTCACACACCCAAATTCTTTCTACATTCCATATCCTTTTGTCCTCTGTCCTGACAGCATTGCGAAACGCCTCTATAACCCTAATAGGATTAGACCATTTGCATGGTCCATTTCTTAGAGCAGGAGGAAGTAACACTTTAACCAACTTACCAACAGCTGTATGCATATCATACTTGTTGCTGCGAACCTTCTTATCATAATTCACCTTGTTTCTCTTTTGTGTTTCCCTAATTTTGTCCTTTGCGTTAACCAGAGTTTTTTCTATTTCTTTACCCCCTTTAATAAGCCAAATGGGAGCTAGTTTGGTGTTTGCCTTTCTTCCTCTGCTATGCTCAAAAGGAGAAATACCTGTACTGTTGTGTGGAGTAAAGCGATGAGCAATAACTTTCTCCCTGAGAGCATCCTCCCAATCCAACCCATTGGCCCACGCCATTCTGATGGTCTCTTTCAAGATTTTGTTAAAACGTTCTACTGTTCCGTTAGTTTGGGGATGATAAATTGAGCTAGTCTTGTGCTCAATGGCAAATTTTTTACAGAAGTCTGCCACTTCTTTAGACTTAAATTGAGTACCGTTTTCGGAAAGAATACTTCCCGGATATCCTTCCCTCTCACATATATTTGATAAAAATTCAACCACAGTTTTACCCGTGACACTAGAAGTAATTAAAATCTCTGCCCACCTGGTGAGAAGATCTATGACCACTAAACAATACTTTTGTACACCTTTACAACATATGGGACCTAAAATATTCATGCTTATATCCCTCCATACACTATTGGGAATGTCAGTAATAACCATGGGTTGCCTGGAACCCACACATTTTTTTTCATCATCACAACAAAGGATACATTCCCTAATATATCGCTCAATCTGCAGGTCACAACCAGGCTACCAATAATCATTTCTAATTCTTTGTTAAGTCTTTATCACTCCTTGATGACCTTCATGACCCAGTTCTATAATCTTCAAACGCAGATCCGTCGGAGGAATGACTTTATCTCCTCTCATTACAAAATTATCGTGAACATGCAGTTCATCTGCAACCGTCCAAAAAGCACTTAAGTTGGCCTCCTCAAATTTAGATTTCTTCATACAATGATGACTTTGAATTAATTCTTTCAATTTCTTGATGTTATTATCATTAGATTCAGCCTGATCCCAAACATCTTTGGATATGGAAGAAGTTTCCACACAAAAGACAACTTCCATGTCTTCATCTTCATCGACAATCTCAGAAATGTTAGTTAAACGAGATAAACAATCAGCAGACACATTCTTTATTTCTGGAACATATATCACAGTGTAGTTGAACTCTTGCAGCATCATGACCCATCTTCTCATTCTGTTGGATACCTTATTAAGACCCTTTGACATGAACACTTGAGTTAAAGGCTTGTGATCAGTTCGAAACTCAACTTGGTTTCCCCATATAAAGCTTCTAAACTTGTCAGCTGCCCACTTAATAGCTAGAGCTTCCTTCTCTATAGTGGCGTATGAAATCTCTGCTCCCTTAAGCAATCTTGATGCAAAAGCAATTATTGCTTCCTGACCATCTTTCTCTTGGGACAACACTGCTCCCAAGCCTATGTTGCTGGCATCCGTAGTGATGATAATCTTGTCATTGGTACAAAAATTCTTTAATGCAGGGGCAGAATTTATCGCATTTTTTATAAAATTGAATTCATTTTCACACTCCACGTTCCACTCAAACAATTTCCTCTTGAGTGCCTCTCGTAATGGAACAGTGTGTATGGCAAAATCCTTGACAAATTTTGAGTAATATTCAGCCATGCCAATAAATGTACGAATCTCATCTTTGTTACTCGGGCTCGGCATTCCCACAATGGTATTGACTAATTGTGGTTTTGGAAAAATTCCTTCTGCTGTAATTTTATGTCCCAAATATTTGATTTCCATGCAATTTATCTTACATTTGTCCTTGCTCAAAGTCATGCCAGCATCATACAATTTTTTACATACATGTAATAATCTCTTGTCGTGTAATTCTTGATTGACAGCATGAATTAATATATTGTCTTGAAAACAAATCACTCCATTGGTATTCTTGAACATACCATGCATAACCTTCTGGAAGACTGATGCTGCCGACACTAATCCAAACGGCATTCTTTTAAATTGATACAACCCATCAGCATTTATGAACGCAGTCAGTTTCCTTGAACTTTTATGCAATTTAATCTGATGGTAAGCAGATGATAAGTCTAGCGTCGAAAACATTTTGGAGGGTCCAATGGTAGAAACAATTTCTTGTATATTTGGTAAAGGATGGCGATCAGGTATGACACATTTGTTCAACTCGCGTAAATCAACACAAATTCTAAGTTTTCCTGATTCTTTTCTTATCACCACAAGTGGAGAAACCCATTCGTTGGCATCAATGCTTTCTATGATACCATCTTCTTCCATTTTCTTTATTTCCTTGCTGACTTCTTCTCGTACAGCCAAAGGAATGCTTCTCAACCTTTGAGCTATCGGTTTTTTATCTGGCTTGAGTAATATCTGATGGGTATAACCTTGAAGACATCCTATCTTATCTCGGAAAACCTTTAGCAAACCAGCTTTACGTATAACATCACCACCATTAATCGATTCAGCGCCTCCACTACTTATAGACAAAACTGATTCCATACTGGTGGAGTCCACTTTCACTCGTAATTTACTCTGGTGAGTCCAGCTGAGTAGAGCAGTTTTCCCTTCACCTGTGATATATATTTTGCCATTGGCAACTCTGTTTTTAAATTTCAACTTTCCCCAATGCCAACCAATGACATTAATTTTCACACCTCCATAGGCTCTTGGATTGATATCCGCCTCATGTAAATATTCATGTTTATTCTTGTTCCGAAATTGTCTCGGCAGGAGTGTATATTTTGCACCCGTATCAATCATCATACATACTTCATTGCCATCAATGGACACCATCGCCCTGGGACTTTCCAACACTTCTTCATCATCGTCATCAGTTATAGTACATACGCATTCGTCTTGAGTATCCTTTTCACTACGATCACTATCAGAATTGTCCCCTATCCAGTTCATGGCATTGTCGCGAGATCTGCAACACTTAGAGAAGTGACCTTTTCCTTTGCACTTGTTGCCAATGATTTTTAATGCTGGACAATCTGGGTCATCAGCCCAATGATTCACATTGCCGCCTCTGAAACACCTTCCTTGACGTTTTTTTTCCACTTTCCTTAATTGATTCTCTGGACTGTTTTTCTTATAAGCTTCATATAATGAACACTTTTGACCATATGTGCTTGATCTTTTGTCCGTTCTCCATACATTATTTTGTTTTGTGACAGATCTCCTCTTAATGGTGTCATTATTGATCATGGAAATTGACTCCTCATCAGGTGTATCATGCATTTTACTATTACTGCTTCCTATTTTTACTTGTTTCATCTTAATCTCCAATTCTTTAACACACTCCTCGGTGTGTTCTACTTCTTTTGCTACTCGGAGAACAGTGTCAAGAGAAGGATCACTTACTGACCACAATCTTTCCCTCACTTTGTTACTGCAACACTCTAACATAAATTGGTCTCTGAGTCTCTCATCCAGTTGCTCATTGAAATTGCATGACTTTGCTAATTTCCTTAATGCAGTGAGAAACTTCTCCACCCTCTCTCCCTCCTCCTGTGTGCGTTTGCCAAACTTGTAACGTTCTAGAATTATGCTCACTTTCTTTTCAAAATGTTTATCAATTTTCTTTACAGCTAGCTGGTATTCATTTAGGTGCACACTCTCCTCTTCTGGTAATTCTGGAAGTGTTTCATATTTTTCTTGACCAACAGGACCTAAACAGTGCAAGAGTAATGACTTCCTTTTCTCTGCACTGCAATTGGGACCACAAATCACCCCCGCATAATGTTCGAAAGATTTGATCCACCTCTTCCAAGGTAAAGCAGGTTCGTCAGTGCTGGGCATAAAGAAGGCAGGTGGAGGCACACTGCTAAATGCCATGACAGTTTGTTATGCTTATTCAATTCTGTCAAAGTGCATGAGAGAAGCAGGCTTGCGTTTGAAAAAAACAGTGTACTGCGCCTTTAAAATTGTCTTTCTTCTTCAGCTCATTCAACGCATGCGCGAAATCCAATGGGTAATGTAGATGCAGCGGTTCAGTGATACGTAGCACAGACCCTCAAATTTCGTCAAATTCCTCATGTGCCGCACTGAAGTGAATACAACACAACGCCGGCTTGGTACAATTACAATGAAAGCCGAGCGTTACCTTCAGGAACAGAAAGACGGGGCCGCTACTACACTCGGGCATGAGCGGAGCAGCTCCGTACAACTTGATGCAGCAGCATTTCAACTGGAGCCATCCTCGTCGGCAAATGAAGTAGCCGCAATCGATATGGTACAAATGGCAGGAGGCGATTATAACCGTAAGTATATTTATTTATTAATACATATAATAATATAAGTATATAACAGTATATGTAAAAGGAGGAGAGAGACAACTAGTAGCAAAGGGATCTGGACAGTTATGATTCAATTCCAGTCTTCCCTTCTAGAACTCTGTAAACACCTGAGCTCCAGGTATTCTGATTCTACATGCCATAATGTGGTCAGGCATGTCCCACCTAGATCAGGCAGCTTCTATCAGAATAGTAGATACTACAGCAATGCACGTAGATGGTGTGAGTTATGGTTGCTTAGCTTACTATAAAGGGGGAATGTGCAGTGGAGTTTGGGTGCACTGTGAAGTTTAACATTCCTTTAGTGAAGTCTTTTTAGTAAATGTATATATATATATGTATGGCAGGGAAGGGAAAGAAAGGGGCTAAACAAGTGATGTTGTCATTGATGGCATCATTGACATGTGAGATGACATCTTTCATGGTGTGGGTGTCAGTGTTAGCAGTGCACAGGGGTGGTGGCAGGGTTGGGGGCTTAGTTGACCATAACTGGCGAATTTCAGGGGGTTTCGGTTTTAATTTCAACCATAAAGCCATACAGGGGATGTGGAAAGTTTTTTTTTAGTGAAGTGAACAAGTTTTTGTCCCCTCAATAAAGTTTTTTTGTAATATATATATATATATATATATATTTGTGAAAGAGTTGAACAATTTCTTTTTTTAAAATATAAGCATACATGTACTATGTTTTGTTAGCTGCACTTCTTGTTCAATCAGGAAATAGAAATATTGGACAGTTGCACAGTAGTTTCTGATGCAGATGCCTTTTATTAACTGGAGATATGTACTCTGAGAGTTCAAGTATACATCTGAATTGTTGAAGTGAGATGGCAGGGTTAGGTGTAGACGTTTTGGATGTGATTGTTGGATGGATGTGTGACTCTTTTAAAGCAGCCAATGATTGAGTGTTGAGAACATGGTAGTGGAAAGAGTACAAAGGCAGCCCCTGTGCTACAGGGTCCACAGACAATGCGGTTGTCCGTGGATGGCACGTGTCACATCCAGGTCTTTTGTGGAGGCTTGGAATGGAAAGGGGACTGTGGGATTATCCAATCAGGTTTGCTGGTTGTGGTGTACAGGAAGAGATGGTAGCAGGAGCTGTGTTTTCAGGAATTGTGAGAGTGCTGAAAATGACTATGGCTATGTGTTTGTTTGAGAAGGCAGAGTGTGTGGATTTTGGGGTCTCTTAAATTCCGTCTTTGAAGGTGTATGTTGAAAATCAAGGCATCTTTAGAAGTATTGGATTGGCAGAAGTGGATGTTGTGTGGCATGCAGTTTGTAGATTTAACTGGGCAAGCATGATTTCATTCTGTGAGTGTATGGCTCACTTTAAATGGCCAGGCATTGTAATTGTGCATTGTGGACGGAACAGTCTGGGGTTTCTCCAGTGTATTTGCAGGTTGCCCTGAAGGATTTCTTGAAAAACATATTGGAACTGTTTCCTGCTGCAAAGATTATTTTTTCAGAAATAAATCAGAGGCAACCATTGAGATGTCCAACAAACTTTTTCAGTCCACAAATGGAAGAATCAAGGCCGATTTTCAATAAAGCTGTATCTGCTTTGTTACATGTTGCTGGAATATCATCTTTTGAGAATGACAATATAAGGTCTGATGGTATGAATTATTTTTGTGAAGATGGAGTTCATTTTACAGATGTCGGAAATGCAATTTTACTTTACAATGTTAGGAATGCATTGAAAAAATGTTTGTAAGAAAATTGGAAGGGAAGATGTAGAGTGTACAGTGCTTCTGTACATAAAAGAAAACAAAGGATAACAAGGTGTTTTTTAAAGGTTCTTTTCAGAGCAACCACTAACAATTAAATTACTTAAATTATGTTTAATTTGGGTCTTGCCTGGCATGGAAAAGGGAATGCAGAAAGTGCAGACAGTCGTGGGAGTCCATGGACATTGGAGGATCAGTAATCAGGTTTCTTGGGTGTGGTGTAGAGGAAGAGAAGGTAGCAGCAGTTTTGGTAGTAGGAGTTGTAAGAGGAAAGAAAATTGCCATGGCAATGTCTTTTAGAAGGAAGTGTGTGTGGATTTTGGAGACACTTGGGTGCATTGGCGGAGGTTGCCTCTGAAATGGAATCCTCCATATTCCCCTAAATGCCCAGTGTGTTGGTAATATAATATCAATCCCCTCAAAGAGCTACAAATAAATTCTTCCTTAAGTCCTGGATGGTCCAAAGGTGAATTAAAGATGGAGCGGGAGACCCCCTCTTATTAGGTGTGCACTAGGGTTTGCAATAGAAAAGTTACCAGTGGCAGTCCAAAATGGAGTGCACAACAGGCAAGAAGAAATGTTGTTTATTACAGCTGGCCAAGCTCAAATCAACCAGCACAGTGGAATTGAACTGATTGATGAGAGTTAACAATCTGGCTCACTGTGGACTGTACCTTTATACCACTAATACAATGTGTGTACAGTTAGAAACAGTTGCATTTCAAAACATCACATCTTCTCAGTTCTCATGAAGCTGACTGATTAGACTATGTCATGCCCGTATAGCTAGACATACGTTAATTAGGGATTATTGGAGCAAACAGACCTACCCTCTCTTTGCTCATCTCCTCCCAGTGTGGCGCCACATTGCTAATCTGTTCCTTCCCGCAAACAGTTGACAATTATTAATGACATAATTGTGCTGACCTCTGGATTTTTATTCGTCTGCCATTGGACAGCATCAGAAAGGAAGGAACACAAGACTCCCGGAACTTGCAGGAAGAGTGACATTCACATGGCACCTGCTGGATGATAACCTTTGCAAACATTATTGTGGACACTCTGTGGGCTGGAAACGTTCCAGGGCCACCAAAACTTACCATCTGATTGGATCTTCTTGGAGCGCCCCTCCATTCCACAGCCTTGTTACCATACCTGCTGGCCAAGGGGTGATTTGAAACTGCCTTGGTGTCATGTATGTGCATCTCTGGATTAGGTCAATTTCTCCAGCTCCATGAATAGCCATGCGAATGGCTCGATGGGCTTGATTGGATCGCACAGTGCTGTTCCCAGCGACTGCAGTCAGCTACAGACGAGCAGCCTGAATTCAGCTTCCCCCCTCCCCAGCCACAGTGTATGGACCATGTGTTCAGAGCTGGCCTATGGGGCGAGGCTCACCTGTGGTACCCCCCTGGAATGCACTTTACCTGTGGTTTTGCCTTCCTTACATTTATGTGCCACATACCCTTGTGTCCATATTGTATTATAAACAGTGTCCCCCCCCTGTTTTCCTTCATGCTTAGTTACTTGGGGCGGATACAGCTTCAAGAGACCCCCTTGCTTCCCCCCTTGGGAGTGTCCCAGCCCACCCTCGTCTTATTCATGAAATTAGTAGGTGTGCCCCCGGTCTGGTGCTGAATCAGCATCTTCATTGCAGAGACATAAAGGAAAGAGAGGCACAGAGAGAATAACGATGGTGGAAACTTTCCACATGTGCTGATCTCCCTTTAGTGTCACAAACTCCACCGCCTTCTCGGAACCATAGCATCAAAAGCCCTTTATTCAATACAAGGGTGTGAGGCTAGTCCTTTTGTGTAGGGTGTGCCGTTTGATTCCTGTTTCCAAGATTGTTCCTGATGAGAGGCTTTTTTGTTCGAGACAGCTGTTACCTGATCTCACAAAGGATCAAAATGGAGACAACTCCTGCTGACTCATTCCCTGCTGGTTGCAGCAGAGACAGTCATTCTAGGAGAATATGCATAGCCTGTCCATGGCAGACCTGGATCACAGTTTTGACACTTGTATGATACAGATTCAGGAGTGGCTTATACAGAATACCAGCCACCATACACCTAACTCAGGTACAGCTTATGTTTATGGATTATAACTACCACCAGGATGGTGATTTCTTGTAATTATGTTGTTTGGAAAAGAGGTACATATTTTAAATACCACTCCTGCACTGAAGAGACCTGGATGTCACTGCAGCTGTCAAGAGGGCACATGTGACCACTGAGCTGATGCAGCATGGCACAGGTATTTACTATGCTTTTGCTGAAAGGGACCTCTAATTAGCATGCCATCCTTTCTGAGACAAAATTACCAGCATCATGTTATAATGAATTTAAAAAAACAGGACTTCTACACCCTTGTCAGATGGCAATCCTTTACAAGTGGTGTTACATTTAGACTCTAGTGAGGACATTAGTTGCAGGTTTTACACGGACAGTGCCAGCTTCCGTGTATTATAGTACAGTATTTGTTTATTGGGATAATGTAACCTTGCATGCGGTTACATGTATTGATAGAGGGCTTGGAATTTTCTAGGTATTGCAACAATTTCATATGTACGGTGTATGCCTCGACTGATGGTTGACATTGATGTATGCTCTCCTGTTTCTTTTAAAACAAATACGTTTTTGTTTCTTTTTATGTCAGCCTTCATGCTGGAGTCATACTTCTAAGCACAGGGCGGGTATTGAACCTGCAATGCATTATCTTGTTTTTAAGAGAAGTGCAGTGCCCCTGAGCTATCCTTTAGTTGTTGGTTGTCGCCCTTGTGTGGAAATATATGGATACATGGATTTCGATCTCTTTGAATTCGAGGTCTTGGCAAATCAGGCTTTGCTCTGCTTTCCCCATCTGTGTCAAATATCATGGTGACTGGCAATGTGCATTACAGAAAAGACACCGACCCACGACCACTGTGTTGGTTCACTTCATAAAAGCCTTGCTGTATACCTTTAACACACATCAAAGTCCTCATGTACCCATCCTTAAAAAAACAGCCTCTACTACCTCACTGCCTTTCTGTACCTACCTCCAGCTGTGTGCTACCCGCTGCTACGGACACCATTTACTGGTGACCAGGGGTCTCCCTTACGACCCTGATGTCTCCCTTGCTACCCCTGTGGTCTCCCCTGCCACCCCTAAAAGAAAACACGTTTTTTAAAAAATATTTTTTTTTCAAATTGAAGCCCTGGGCTTTGGCAAATGCCATGTGCCTCTTTATTTTGAGAGTGTCTGACTTTCTGTTGAGGCTTCTAAAAATAAATAGGGGTTTCGCAAGTGTAACACTTTGAGCAGTGACCCTAAATAAGAAAGAATAGGAATAACAAATAATGGGCCTCATTATAATGTTGCCAGTCCTGTAACAGTGGTACCGGTAAGCTTGCCGGTATTGTTGTTACTGGACCTGCAAGCTAGGAGTTCTGCTCGCCGGTGGCTTTTCTCCCACCAGGTCTAACCTGGCGGGCGGAACAGCACCCGTGAGCAGAGCATGTTGGATGCATCGGCACCATACTGAATGGTGCAGTGCATTCAACCTCCCCATTCCCATTGAGCTCTATTGGGCGCCCGTGAATGGGCCTTAATGACCCGGTAATTGCCCATTCGTGGGTGCCAGAATTATTTGCCGCCAAACTTGTAATGAGGCCCAATGTGTCTTTCTGGAATTCTATACATTATTTGCTAGACTCATTAAAGGTTTTTTTCAGGCACACTTTAGGGGATGAGTCAGTGATTTGGTCTGTTCTTAAACAACTCAAATTCACAATGCAGACAAAATCCTCCAAAGAGCATCTGGAGTAGAATAACCATCCATTTAGGAATATGTATTTTGCTTTTCACAAGTTACAGTTATAGCATTTGAGACCCCCCACACCCCCACCCGCTCGTTCCTATGCTTCCCTGGTGGGCCCAGCCATGGCTGCTTCAGGTCCAGGGCCCCGGCCGTGGGGCACTGATGTGTGAACACCTTCGAGAACCATGAACCCTTTCGTACAGGAATATCTCTGGGTGCTGCAATACCCCCGCACACACCAGTGTATAGCAAAATCAGGGGTACGAAAGACTCCCTTTTGTAACTCACAGACTCCATTTTCAAATAGCAAAAGGCTATTAAGATTTCACTTCAGCCTGCAGCTATCCCCGTCAAGTGCGTACAGCAAGCGCGACTCTCCCCCCACCTCCTCCCCTCTGCCGTCCACATAACTACTTGGATCAGATGAGAAGGTTGGCAGCAGGAATGCAACACAATCCAAACTGTAACACTTGCTGTCAGACTCCCTTCATTGATTCAGATGCGGCCCAGAATGAGGGCCAGAGCAAGGGCTATCTGTCTCTGTAAATCTGCCCCGCACCCCACAGACCTTGGCCATAAAAACATAATCCCTGTGCAACCTAGGGCAAAGTCAACAGTTAAAAGGACCCCTAAACCAGTGAACCTATCTTCCCTTTGACTTGTATAAAAGTAAACATGCCTTCTCATGGTGTACGAAATTATATAAACCTGCTGATAAGCTAAGAAGGCCAATGAGTAAGCAATGTAAATACATACACGTGTGTAACTGGTAGTTCCTATACTAACCTGCTATATTGAAAGCAGAATATGTGTCGACTATAATGCTGAAACGTTCACACTACTAACTGTAAAATTATAATGGTTAATGAAATATAGATCTGTGCATGCTCACACAATGCTACCTCATTCTTGACAAAACTGAATGTAATTACATGTACAATGTCATAAATGTACAATATAGAAGTTAGTCGCTCCTGGCTGTCATTATTATGTGGTTATTCATTGACAATCTCTCTCTCTCTGTTTGTTGTTATAAAATTGCCTAGTTGTATAAAGATAAAAGTATGCCCCAAGCCTATTTGACTCAAATGCAAACCAGCCTGCCACGTGTTAAAAAGTGATTTGTTAAGTGTAATTAGAAAGACTTCCAGCCATTATGGAGTGTGGGACTAAAACTGTAAGGGGGCCTCAGCTCGTCTCTGATCACCCGGGCATCAGCAAAGAGTTATGTTGTCTTTTGTAACCCGGTCATCACAGCTATATACTCCAACCTTCCCCTTGTCAATATTGAATGAACACCCCTGACCATACATTGCCCCATAACCCCTACTCCTGACCTAGCATTTGAATACGTTTGAACAGGAGAGTGATACCTCATTTCAGAGCCGTGTTTTCACAAGTGCAAACTGATGGCCTTGCTGCCGGACGAACAGGTCAAGAGTCTGAATGGATGAGAATGTGTGGCCACAGGGGCAAATGTTGCCAAGATAGGATGTCAGAGAATCAACAACGGATGCCGGACTGATGAGCCCAGCTGAACGTTTGACCCTACACACCACGTCATCTTGTCACGTGCCCGTGGACCAATCAGTTATCACCGACCATATAGCACCTATAGGCGCCTACTCTTAGTGTCCAATCCTGATTGACTCTGTGCCCCTTAGGCCTTCCCTTTGTTCGATGACGATAAAGCTGTATAAAAGTAATTTGTAACATGTTTCCTGCAGAACGCTCTCAGCGTGAGCAGAGTAGATTCTGTTTGCCCTAACTTTCGATAAAAGCCTTTAATCATGCTCTCACTTGGCCTTGGTCTTATTCCCTCCTGGGATGTACCTTTATTGACTCTGTTGGGTGATTTGTCAGCAGGGCTGGGGGCCTCTCACTCTCATTGTTTATTTCTGTTGATAAATATGGTGATCCATTCTTGTATGAAATGTATATTACATTACAGCGATATTGTAACCATATTTTTCATTCTGTACTTAGAAACAATGCTATGTGATGCCACTTGCTGATTTGTTCAGTTCAGAAGTAAACAAAGGTCATGTTCCATTGCTTCCTGTGATGTCACTTTGGGGTGGGGTCAAATGACATTACTCCCTGTGATGTCATTAGTGGTCAAGGGTCATGTGATGTCACTTCTGCTACCCCTGGCATTTTGGTGAGAAGACGTCCCTGCCCGCTGCCTTCTCCAACGTTTTCCACCTTCTGTTCAAAACCCACTCTCATCTTTAACAGCAAAGATCTGGAAACTCAGACGTGGGTACAATAAGTAATAGCCACTCAGGGAAGCCTTAATCCCTTATTATGAGATTGTGAATTACCGCCAACACCTTATGTTACCAACAGTCGCCTTGCTGCCACGGATTTACTGCAGGTTTATGAATGGTGGTAATGCGGTGTTAATCTCCCTTCTAGTAGTCCTAGGATGTCATGGCGATTTTAACAGATTTATCGTGAGATGTAATCCTCTTGTGGTAGAATGATTTTGGGAGCGGAAGTGGAGGATTTACCTGTAGTTATATCCTGGAGGGAAAACCTCCACTTCACCTTTGGAGTCAGAATTACAGAGGAGCTGTAAGGCTGGTGCTCGTCCATTACCTCCAAATAAGCGGCAGTAATGGTTTAACTGCCAGAAATGTACGGCACCAGTGAACATAGAGGTTCGTTCTATACGACCAGTGCAGAGGTAACAGGTAAAGTACAAATGCCTATTGCATTACATCCTATTAGCAGTAAATACCATCTCTGTATGTGGCCGGCACTTGGCACATAGGGTCGTGTATTAGGTACCCGTCTTTCCGTCACTGGCTTTGCAGGTGCATGAAACCGCCATGTCACTGGAGAGCACCTGTAATGCCTATATAATGCGCTTAGACGGAAGAGCAATAACATTTTCGAATAAGAGAGCCCCTCGCATCATTTACATTAATGCACCTTTTGTTCGGTCACTGAATCAGAATAACGTGCTAATTTTCTGTATTTAATGATGACATACCTTAAATAGATTTTTCTTTAGGTTGATGTAAATGAGCTCGCTCATGGCAGTTCAGAGGAATTCTATACATAATGCAACATGTTTTGCATACTATATTAAAATAAATGTGTGCTATGGATTAAAGGCACTGCACTGTACTTCATTCCCTACAGCTCATTCCTGCAATCAATTTCTCATTTGAACAATAGTCTTTACCTTAATGATTATCTTTCTCAATGATGCCAGAGAGTGGCTTGCCGTAGAAGTATCATTAAGCTCTGTAAATTGTCTCGATGCACTGCTGATGTCTATCAGCAGTCTGGTTTGTTAGCAAACATTCAACATTTCCTACAGAAAAAGCACGCTCGTCAGCATCCTTCCTGTTTCTGTCGTTTTGATGTTGAGGCTTCTGTAATTTGTTAATTATTCAGTTTTATGTTTGCGATAAAGGCCAATGTTCGGATTATATTTTCCAGTTGCAAGTTTACCAGATGCCTATAGTGCTGATGAACACAGCCTAAAGCGTTCCTCATTTTCTATACTAGGATATGCATGCTGTTTTCTGATTATTCCAAAATCTTTCTTTGGAGAGTACATTCTCCATGTTTTAATGGATTCCTAGATTGATGGCCGCTGTTTTTAGTTCTCCTTATAATAGCAACGCGTAAGCAATCTACAAGTACTCTGCATTTGAAGGAGCATCCCATGATTTTGCACTCGTGACTTGATGGTGGGAATAGGAGGGACTGTGGGCCTCAGTACGACCCTGGCGGTACGGAGTGAACGGCGCCGTAAAAGGTGCCAGCGCCGTTCACCCCGTACCGCCGCATTACGAGTTCCCCTGGCGGGGACACGGTAAGCACGCCTGGGAAAACCAGGCGTGCTTACCGGGTCCCGCGAGGGGAAGAGGGAGCAAACAACGGGCCATCTCGTAATGGCCCGTTGTTTGCTCTCTCTCCCATTCCCATTCAGCCCTATGGGGGCTGAATCGGAATGGGGAAGGACCGTGTCCGGGTCCTTGGAGGGAGGAATTACTGGGCCTTCCGAATTCGGAATGGCCCGGTAAGTCCTCATTCCGAGGACCCGGACCCCGACGCGATTTCGGCGGCAGCCATGCCGCCAATAGCGGCATGGTTACCGCCAAACTCGTAATGAGGGCCTGTGTGTCCAACACTCAAATACCTAGAACTACAAGGGTTCATAAACCAGGTCGGACTTTATATGTTTTTTGACATGGTTGGAGATTAAAAGTTATTCTGGGTATGACCTCACATCTTTATAAAGACAGAAACCCCTTGTCTACTTAGTACGCAAAGGAGAAGGACACAGAACTGAGAATCCCACATGCATTTAACACGCTTAGGGTGTTTCAGAATGGCATCTGGTGTGAGTGTGAAAGCCCTATCTTTTTTAAAAATTAATATAAAATAATGGGGGAATTCTGTTTCTGAAAGAGAGCTCTGCTAATCCGACCTCTGCATCAAAATGCTTCATGCCAAAATAATGCTGCCCTAATGTTCCTTGCCTTAATCAGGCTACTGACAATTACAGTGTCCGCTCGATGTGCCACTGGGCAAGTCCAATGCCACCTAATCATCCCTGGCAGATGCAGGGACACAAAGTCACTGTAGGCAGAGGCAGCAATGTAACTTCTGCACCTGTGGTCTAAGTTATAATAATTGCCTGCCGGAATCAGTTCGGTGCCAGGTACATCTTTAAATATTAGAAATGCCTGGTTGTGGCATGGTGACTGATATGAGCATACAATTATGAAGCCATAACAATCAGATGTCACAGCAGTGCAAACTCTGAAAACAGGAATGAGGTGTGACAGGGCTGATGTGTATTCATGTCTAGGCTGAGTGTCTCCAAAGCTGCATTGTGGAACAATAGGCAGAATGCTGCCACCATTGAGTTTCGAGTACAAAGGGACACACCTTTCCAAAGGGCATAGCAACTTCCCCCATGAGGTCCCCTGGGAACAGTGTTTCAGAGGTAACAAACACATAAGAATTCCAGCTCACACCAGGGTGCTGATAAATGGTAGGACTGTGAAGCCAGCAGGAATGGGAACAGAGTATGCACAATGGGAACTAAGTCCTGGAAAAGAAGGGTAACACCATCTTGTTTTCTGTTAGGGTTTTCTTCCATTTTCTGTCCCATCCCTTTCCTGTAAGCAAGGTACTCTGGGTGTGTTGCCAAAAGACAAAGGCCTCCTAGAGATATGATATGATATGAAAGTTTATTTATACAGCGCTTATACACAATGTGTTTCAAAGCGCTTCAAGGCAAGGGAGGCAACAAGGGAAAAAAACAATGACATTCTTACAGGCCATGAACCAGTAAGGATGTGAAATTAACTATCGTACTCGGCCTGATGACATTTCAGATAGTGAAAAAGCTAAAACATGGATAAGGAACGGAGGGGGAGAGTGGAAGTAAATGGAAACAGACAGGAGACTACCATACTAGGCCTGACGACATTTCTGGTTGAGCCAGAAAAAAAACAAGATGTGAGGGAGAGGGGTGCAGAAAGGTAGAGGAGGAACAAAACAAGGGACTATCATATTAGGCCTGACGACATTTCAGATAGTGCTGGAGGGGGTTTGGGGAGGAAAAAACCAGTAAGGGGAGGGAGGAGGAGACAGACGAGGTTGCTATCATACTAGGTCCAGGGACAGTTCTGATAGAGTAAGTGCATAGAGGAAAGTAAGGGGAGGAGATAGGAAAAGGGAGAAGGGAAAGGAGGAGAGAATATAGAGTTAGCAGTGAAAAGAGTGGAGAAGCAAGAGGGGAGAGTGAATACAATTGCAGAAGTCAGTAGTAACATATACTGTTGCAAGCCAGGATACACGATGAAGATGGGAACAGCATGATTCAGGGCCACCATGAGTACAAGATGCAAAGGAAGTTCAGCAATTGCTCAACTAACATGGAAAAAATTACAAACTAAAGACAAATAGAAGGAACTCCTGTCAGGTGAGCACCTGATACTCAAATGTAATCCATCCCTAAATATTATAACATATCCAGAGTTGTTGTTTATTTCAAAGAACTTGAACCTCAAAAGATAAGCACTTACAACCTTGAAGCTGTATTTCTATGAGGTTTCAAAACATCTGAAATTCAAAACTGCAATCTTCAGCCAGTGGGCCTGCATCACTGTTCTCATCTGAAGCTGTTCCTGTCATGGGCACTGTGGAAGAAGTGCTCGCCTTTTTATCCCTTGAAAGGCCCTCAAGGCACCAAACCATTAAGTAGCTCCTCCCACATTGTTCCTGCTCTTTTCTGAGCTTGCTTGGTGAAGATTTTGAAAGTATAGAGAGATGGTTTTCTGTAGTGGAGATATTGCAACAATTGCTCACCAAACATGGAAGCACTTACTAAACAAAGATAAATAGAAAGAACTCATGTTAGGTGCACACCTGATGCTCAAATGCAATGCATCCCTAAATATTATAACATACACTTACAGAGTTGTTGTTTATTTCACAGAACTTCAACCTCAAAAAGGAAGCACTTACAGATATATAAAACGCAGGTGCAAACCTTGAAGCTGTATTTCTGTGAGGTTCCAAGACATCTGAAATTCAAAACTGCAATCTTCAGCCAGTGGGCCTGCATCACTGTTCTCATCTGAGGCTGTCCCTGGTATGGGCACTGTGGAAGTATTGCTTGCCTTTTTATCCCTTGAAAGGCCCTCAAGGCACCAAACCATTAAGTAGCTCTTCCCACATTTTTCCCGCTCTTTTCTGAGCTTGCTTGGTGAAGATTTTGAAAGAATAGAGAGATGGTTTTCTGTAGTGGAGATATTGCAACAGTTGCTCACCTAACATGGAAGCACTTACTAACTAAAGAAAAATAGAAAGAACTCCTGTCAGGTGAGCACCTGATGCTCAAATGCGATCCATCCCTAAATATTATAACATATCCAGAGTTGTTGTTTATTTCAAAGAACTTGAACCTCAAAAGGTAAGCACTTACAACCTTGAAGCTGTATTTCTATGAGGTTTCAAGACATCTGAAATACAAAACTGCAATGTTCAGCCAGTGGGCCTGCATCACTGTTCTCATCTGAAGCTGTTCCTGGTATGGCCCTGTGGAAGAAGTGCTCGCTTTTTTATCCATTGAAAGGCCCTCAAGGCACCAAACCATTAAGTAGCTCCTCCCACATTTATTACAACAACAGGGATTTCACCTTTGGTAGCAGTGTTGCTTTGGATCAGCCTTCTATGAACAGGGGCACCTGTCATATTGTGATTCATTTCTGGACTCTAGGAACAAGAGGAATACACTTTTGAAAGGCTGTTGGGAGTGCAGTCCATTCCAGAGCCCTCTTCGGGGGGAAGACATAAAGTATGCAAGCCAGCGCAAAAGCTTGTTCTCCTATCCATCCACAGGAACCAGTGGGGTGACTGCAGTTGGACAAAGGCCTCATTGTGACTGCACTGAAACAATGATCCTCTCACTGAAGGTGAAGAAACCCTGGAAGGGTCCTGCTATGCTCCCTGTATTGGAGGTACAACACAAGGGCTCACTTTGTCTTAGAACCCCTGATTTGAAACTCATAAACACCACAGAACAAAGAAAGTGACTCTCTAAAGCACCTCAAAACTTGAACACTTTCCACTCCATCAAGCTGTTGCAACGGAACCACCAGAGTCATCTTTGATTACAAACATACATTGCCTCCAGGTCTCCAAATTTGCTTGACACTGATGACAAATGTCCAACATCTCTGCATCTGACAGACGCTGACTCTTCTTGAATCCCCAACTCAACACCACTGCTTGGACACCAGCTTCTTTGAGCTTCAAGCCACCCATCCAGCGTTTTTGCATGCCCCAACATAATGTTGAGCTGGCCAAGTCCACTTGCCATAGATGTTAAGTCTGTGCTTTTCTATCTGAAAGGTTGCCAAGAATTCCTGCCAATCTGACCTGGAACCGCTTGAAATTACCAGACTCTTTGACCTGCAAGTTGATAGCGCTGCTGAACAGTACCGTGTAGGTGAGACTGGTGCCACTGACTCAACCTTGACCCTATGCCAAACACGTCTAGACTCCTGGTTCAATGGCGACTAGCTCTAGCTCAATGCCAACAGGCCTGGCTCAGTAATGTTGAGTACCAGAGAGAAATAAATATGTTAGTGTGAAGAAGCCTTTTCCCCCTGATCCATAGCGAGTTGTAAGCCGCCATCTCCGACTTTATCTTACTTCTTTGAATACTGGCATTGTGTCAACTGAGTGCCTGAACAACCACGCTCATCTACCCATAGTGCTATTCTATGCACCTTGCATTTTCTGTGCTTCTTTTTGCTTGCTTTTTGGTTAGTTACTTGCATCTTTGTTGTTAAAATCTATATTTTCATAGAACCTTGATTGGACATTCTTTTTTGCAGTCTTTGTACTATTGCTGTTTGGGTTGTAAAAGTTATGAGCTCACACCCCTCCTGAAGATAGAACCTGCCTGCAGCCTGTTCTACCACACATGGCAATGGAGGTATAGCCTTCAGTCTGGGCCTGTTTCACCTTTATAACTGGGCTTAATGCTGGTTTATTAATAGTTTGGGGCTAGGTAGGTGGTTACGCCACTACTGATTCCTATACTCATAGGGCCATGCCAATGCACTCGGAATATGATGGGCACGCACTTGGCATAAGAGAAGTACAAAGCCCTGGGGACACTAGTAGGTATAAGAGAAGGCTTTAGCACTGAGTACTGCAAATGCATTTTCGAAAGATGGGAGTGGGCCAAAATAATAAGAATTCCATGTGCATTTAGACAAGGAACTGATTAAGCCCATGTGAATTTTGTGCATAGGAAAGGGTAAAACACTGATAACCCCATATGCATATTGTAGGCAATGGAGAAAGCCATAGCACTGAGATTCCCACATGCAATTAGTGGCTGGGGAGAATGGTAGAAAAGTGAGAACTCCAAATGTATTTACTAGGTGTATCAAAAGGCTGAAGGACTGAGAACCCCAAATGTGCTGGTTCAATCTCTTTGTAAATACCAACTAGTGGAGCTACTTTCCAGTTCCTAGAACAGTGCTTACAAACTGCAGGTTTTGTTTCAACTTTTTTGGCTCTACCAATGAGCAAAAACAATAGTGCCCTTTTCTGGACTTTCTTCCTGCACAATTTCCATCATTGTATTGCCCTATTGCTAGGTCTTTCGAAAAGATGATTGGGAGTTGTAGGAGCAGAATTAGCTACAGGGAACCCTGTTAGGACAGTTTTTCTGAATTCCAACTAAGGGCTTAGCAAAACCATTTAACTGAGGTAGTACAAGACTCCACTCTTAGTATAAGGCTGTACCACCCGAGTATATGGTAGCGTAGACAGAGCAGCCAGGCTTATCTTAGGAGGGAGAGAGGGCAGTAGACACAGTACAATAAAAATGATCCAAAGAAACACTGAAACATTAGTTTTGTAAAACTAAAGGATTTATTTAAATACAGGTAGGCCCAGATAAATCTACGGGTACTTCAGTACTAAAACATCATAAGGAATCACAGTATAAAAACACACTACAATACTTGAAATCCACAGATCCAAGTATAGACCTTATTTAGAACACCTAACAGAAGTTCTAGGGAAGTCAAAACCTTGTTATACACATTTAGTATAGGTGAAGCCTATTCTTTGGGAGTAAAATACCAATGGTTACTTTCAGATTACATTCAGTAATACAAGGACAGTAGGCCCTTCCAGTTGTACTGTGACTCTTGGAACAAATCACATCCACAGTTAACTGGACAATATACTTTAGGTGAATAGTGAAACACTTATCCTAGGTGCAGTAAAAATCTATAACTACTTTTGTCATAACACACAATTATACCAGGTGAGTCAAACCTAAGGATGTAATATACAATGACAGATGTTTTTGAAATCAGTGAACCCCAGATCGAGGTAAGCAATAACTCTGGTAACTTATTTTGGATGGCACACAGCTAACATAAAGTAAGTAAAACCAACATACTTTAACTTCACAATGAAGTAAAACCCAATGTCACACTTTACTGAATAGTTATTCTAGGTAGGCAACAACCTAATGTAGACTAATTAAAGACAGGCTAGCAGCAAGTCAGGGGAAGCAAGACAAAGTTGGGGGACACTCATACAGTTATCCGAACAGGACTAACCTGGTGATACCAACAGTTGGAGGACACTCATACAATTACCCTACAGGAATAATCTGGTGAAACCAACACACTATTTTTGTAAAGAGGCACAACCTAATCACAGGAGAGTAAAATACCTTCACATCTACTTTCTATTAGACTGGCAAAACAGTGGCTAAGGAAGAAAAGATGTTAAGCCTACTTTTAAGAATAGTACATCACACATTCAAGATCAGTAAGAACTTTTGTAACTGTTCACTCTTAGAATTACAGTTACCAACCAACTCTTTACAAGTAAGTAAAGCACTTGGGTGTTGATTCATGAAATTAATGTGCGCCGAAAATTCCCGCGCAGAGGTGCCAAAACGTGCGATTCGCAGTAAAAGTGTGAAAATCGCAGTGCAAGTGTGAAAATCGCAGGGAAACCAGCGCACATCAATTCATGGAAGGCCGTGCATGAGAAAAATATCGGATGTGCGCTGAAAAAGTGCGCAGCGCACGCCGGCGCACAGGATATCTAACGGCGTGCGCCACGGCCACAGCGAAATCGCACATAGCGCGGCGCACACAACAAAAGTAGGCTGAACACGGGGCGTAACACTCGGAATGGGGAACAACTCGTCAAAATGTGGGCGTCACGGGGGAAGTACAGGAGGCAAGTGCGCGGAACGCCCACACGCTCGCATACAACACGTATTCATGGAATCCAATAGGGCAAACCAGCGCACAGTCAAACCAGCACACTGGCCCAAACACGTCCACCACAAGAAAGCAGGTGGTAGTGTCCCTGCCCCTGAAATAAATGTGCGCCAAAATGTGCGCCAACAAAAAGCACCTATATACAGCTATGATATGATGAATGTCACATACTGTGGCCCTCTAAGACAAATGATGTGCAAAGGGGTACGTGACAAACACGGACACCCGCTGTGTGAAAAATAGCGTGACATATCGCCGTGCCTCTCTCCAAGTGGGCCTGGCCTCTGAACTTTATGATCTATCGTGGTTTTTGTCTTCTTGCCTTGCATTTGCCCGTGAAGTATTGAACTGTGTTGATTTCGTAACCTGCTTATTTTTCTCTCCCGTCCTAACAAATACTAGAGTGGGATCTAGGTTGAAGCATACACCTCTGTCTGCAAATAAGTGATGCTGGTAGAACCTAGACTTGTCGAACTATTGTTAGGGGGATTGATCTGTTTTCTTCGTAGAGTAATTGTAATTGAAGTGTTTGCCGTGATAGTGCCAGAGTGTTTTCTATAGATATGTCGTTATAAATAAATACCTTTATATCTTTACACTGAAGCCTTGTTGCATGTTTGCTTGTCTTACTGTGAAGAATTGCCCTATGTTTTATACTCCACATACTGCCTAACTCTTCTTGAGGGAAGTCTGACTGCTCAGCCACAGCTACCAAGTGAATCTGTGTGGTACAGACTGCTACCAAGTGGGTTTACTGCCAAACACCTGTAGTCCCAAATCTTTTGCAGTGGTCCCAGAGGGAACTGCACAGGTTTCCGCCTGACAGAGAGGGCCGCCAGATTGGTCGACACATGTATGCAACCCCCCACCACAGCCGATCCCAACTGGGCCACGTTGGCACGGTGCTCTTCGTGATGACGTGCAAGCTCCTCCTGGGAAGCATGCACGTCATCACGAATAACACCCGTGCGCAACGCGACACCAATCAGGACCTTCTCCATACGGCCACGGGTCCCCTCGTCCGCAGGTGGAAGGGAGTCAGATGACATGGACATCCCCCCTACCTGCGGACGGGCCTGGGATGGGGCATCCCTGCTGGTGCATGGTGGTGCAGTCACAGTGTCAGGGACAGTGACATGCACAGGCCCCTCCACGGCGACCTGTGCTGCCTCCTGCCCCTGGACTGCACCACTTGCACCAGCAGGGATGCCCCCACCAGGCCCCATGTGCGCCTCAGTAGTGGGCTCCTCCTCCTCTGTGGAAACCACCAACCTGGATGGCTCCACACCGTCTTCCGCCGTTGTAAGCCCCTGTGGGGGCTCACCCACCCCTTCCGCTGCAGCCGTGGGGCCATCCCTGCCATTTTGATCCACAGCGCCGTCTCCGCCCTCTTCTTCACTTGCCGCTGTGCGGAGGGAGACATAGAACACAAGCATCAGGGTACTGTACAATGGTCCCCTAGACAGGAAGCAATAGCAGATGAGTGGCACTGTCAAAGATCACTTCCATCATGTCCCTCCACAAATCATGGGTCAATGCAGGCGAAACACACGCAGTAACAGGCATGGCACATGCTATGGACATTTTCATACATGTCCAAGGGACTCTCCAAACATACACTGTTGTTATGTAACTCACATGCATCATGGGTCATGCCTATCACATGCACACACATCAACGTAATTTCATCCATCTGGCCTTGTACACCCCAGACACGGTGGATACAAGGATAACTAGGCAGCATCTGTGAATCTGTACATAGTCACAGACATGTGTCATGCATCCATGGCATTCACAAGTCACAGACACGCAGGTCAGACACACAGACATGGATACCATACATGTACATGGCATCAGCACCCATCCCTCACCCCCACCCATGTCCAGGAACAGAGACTGGCATGCTCTCAATCCGCATAGGGCTCCCCATGATGCATTTAAACACATGCACCAACCGTGTGGTTCACACATTACTGGTCTCACATGCATGACCATGATGTCCCTGCACTCATACATGCGTACATGGCCTATGTCACACATACAGGCAAGCATCAGACAACCAGCACACTGCAACATGCCCTGTCTCACACAGCAATGCTTGCCCACTTACCGCTCAACTCCAGACGGGTCTGTCTCGCAAGGATCTGGGCATGGAGCGCTGGGCCTACACGTTCCAGGACCCTCACCTGGATGGTACTCATACAGCCCCGGCCCCCCTCCACGAGGCGCCGGGCCTTCAAGAGGGTCCTGGTCCTCAAGTCCTCCCAGCGCTTCTTGACTTTCTGGATGTTGCGGGTTGCCACCCCCGCCGCGTTGATGGCAACCACCAAGTCGCCCCAGATCCTATTCCGTCCTCCCTTGTTGGCGCGTGACGATCCGAAGAGGGCATCACACTGCCCTAGGATTTGCTCCACCAGGACATCAACTTCGGTGGCAGTGAAGCTGGTGGCCCTCTGCCTATCTGGCCGGGGGTTGCCACTGGTGCCAGATGTTGCAGTGCCCGATATGGCAACCCCAGAGGCAGGAGTTGGTGGGCAACTGGGTCCTGGGGCTGGGCTGTGGAGTGATGGTATAGCAGTCAGGAGTCTTCTGTTCCAGCAGGGGTGGACACAGCAACTGGACCCCTGCAGATGGCAGATGTGCAGGCACAAAATGGCTGGGCACGGTGGCAGCAGGCAGGCAGTCAGCAGCAGATGGCTCGTGGGAGGCTGCTTGGGGCTCTGGGGGGCAGTAATTCGGCCTTCTGGGCAGGAGCGTGGTGAAGAGGGAAAATCGAGCCCAAACCCATGCCCCCTCACCCCAAGTGCATATATAGAAGAACAGCAGGAAGAACAAGGAGCGCACTTATCATTTGAACCAGGCCCCAGGGCACCCATGGGTTACAAATATGCTGAAACACACCCACTTCACCAACAGTGCAACTTCCATGCTACATTAGAATCAATGCTGCAATATCAGAATCTACAAACATAAAAATCCCTGTTTAAAGGCTTGCAAATGCCTATATGAATTAACATGGTCTAATTGCACAGTGTAAAGCCATGTTTCAGGAAAATTACAGCCAAGTTCATTTCACTCACTGAACACTGGCTGCGGGAGCCTTCAGCAATGTTCCTCGCAAAACATCCGACCTGCCAAGGCCGCACATTCAAGATAAAATTGCTTTCTGCAGACAAACATTCCTCGCAAAACCCCCGAACTGCCAAGGCCACACATTCAAGATAAGACTGCCACAAATGCGAATAAATCACGGCAACCCAGTGCTTTTTTTTTTTTCTTTCCGGGAAAGAAAGACATTTTCTCAAGGACTCGCACAACATTTGAAACATAAATTGTAACAAGAATGGCGCAGCCCAGCCAATCTGCGCCCAGAGCCCAGGTGCGAACTGCTTGTTCAGCTAAAAAGTTATGGGAACAAGGTCATATTGCAACAAGGTAGAATTAGATAATGGGGGCTGGCACAGATAAATCAACCCACTGACGCAAAAGGTTAATATCCAATTGTCAGTCTCACTATAAGGGCTACATAGGTAACCTATCACTTAGCAGCCAATAGCAGGAGGAGATAGGTTTCTGGGAGCTGATCCAATTCTGTGAGGTCAGCCTGCAGTGTGATTACAAAGCTGGCTTGCAAGCCAGCCCCGGGGGAGACGGCGCCTGAACTCGCGATGTGCACAATGCTCTGTGTTTTTTTTTCTTTTTTTGCTGCCCAGAAATAAATGCAGTTTGAAACATGCTGCTGCCTGCTTGGGACTCTGTTGCATTTCCGGGGGCCATATGGGAGGTGTTGGGGTCTCCCATAGCTGGTGAGGGTATGGCTGCTGGCCCCCCACTGCCCTGGGGAGGGCGGGGTCCAGCTTCTCCCCAACAAGTTGGTGCCCTCTGTGAGGCTCATTGCTCATTGTAACATGGGTGAATGAGCACTGCCTGCGCAAGCCCTGCGTTGAACTGAACTCCCTGCCGCCTACTCAAGGAAGCTGTGGGACCCTCGCCTGCACCTGAAGACCACCGGAAAACGCGTAACCGGCTAAAGGCTTCGGGGGCCACTTGGAAATACCCCGCTTATGGGCAGGTGAGAGCCCTGCAGGAGAAGGGGTCCGGTGAAGCGCCTTGAGGGGGTGTCCAGCAGCGGAGCAACTGCCAGTGCAGCATAGGAAAATGTAAGTTAACCAGCAACATGGGCTTTGAGGGGGGGAAATGTTTGAAGTATTATGATGCATTGTTGATCAGTATGTTGCAGAAATGTTAAGTTCTTTTGTTTAGGTAGAAAATGGGGGAGGCATTGTAAATTGGGTGGTGGGTGATTGTACATTTTCGCAAAATTCAGCGCATTGGTGGTGATCGGCACGTGAATTGTAGTTGGGACTGGGGCGGTGGCAGAGGTCCCTTCTTGTGTTTTTGAGCCTATTGGGTGGGGTAGTGACTCCCTACATATAAAACAGGAGTGCCGCGCTGATTGGTCTGGATGGTGATTTCATGTACGGGGTCTGGATTTCCTATGAATTGACGTTATAGATCAATGAGTAGATGAGGTTCCCTGCTAATTGAGCGTTTAGTTCAGTGAGTGGATGATAGTTGGCTGGTTAAGGTCCCCTGGTGAGGAGCGTATCACACGTTAGGCGACGCAGCGTGTGCAGTCCAATTATAAGAGTTTTATTGTGGTTTACCTTGTTCTAGTTAAGACAGGAAGACAGCTGTGGGGATTGTGGGGTTTTATTTTGGGATTTTTGTGGGGTTGGGAGAAATGAGTTATTGTTCTGTGTATGCACATTTATCTGTTCATTTGCACTGTGTTTTTAGTTTGGTGACGTCACCTTCAGATTGATGCATAGGACATAAAGTTTTGATGGTGAGGAGATAGTGGTGTGGTTTTGGATTTGGAGAATAGGTGACCCAGAGGCGGTGTGTGGAAGACACATGCACAAGATTGTGGGGGTGTGCCGGAGAAGGCAATGGTTTGGTGAAGATGGGCTGCACGTGGAGTGCACTGGCTAAGGTGCGGAGCCAAGAAGGCTCACAGAAGTTGAAAAATGTTCAATTATCTTCTAACTTTTGCTCCCTGAACAGCGGACTATCGATATTTTCAAATTGAATAGAGGTAAAATGTATCACACAATACAGAAATGACTCCCCTTCACCTGTTGTGTAGCACTCAGCTCCCATGCCAAAATAAGTCAGTAAAACATAGTGTGCAAAGATTCAAAAGTACTGAAGGTAAATTAAAAAAGACCATGGCTGCTCATAGGCGGCTTCTCCAGAAGCGCGCAGCAATCGCTAAGGACACACATACACAGCACTTACACGGGAATAGCTTTAAAAGCACATGGCTACAGTTGAACTGTGTGCACGAAGGAAAGGGAAGATGGGAGGGGTCAGCTGATGCTGAACCAGCGCGAGCAGAGGGAAGAGGGGACTCACCCTTCTGAACCTCCGGGAGTGTAATATTTGATGACACAGGGGCAGAGAAAGGCAGATGAGGACAAGTAGGCACAAAATAAATTATTAAAGTATGCAATGGGAGGGGCAGTTAAAAACAGCTTCAACACACACGCACAAGAATCACAATAGCAGTGTCAACAATCACCACAATATGCACCGCCCATGTGGGGAGGATACATGGGGCAGGATGGGATAATTTCAGCAGACACCACAAGCACCAACGCAGGTACTGTCACCACTACATGTACAGACACAACAAATGACAGCACCACTACCCCAGGACTGACTAGAATCACAACACAGGGGCACTGCACAGCAGCCAACACCCATACAGAACACTGACACAATAGCAATGGTACCGGTTACATGACTGGGAGGGGTCTTCCTGATGGGAAACAAACCTTTCAAAGGACATAGATTGACATTATACCGCTAATAGACAGCCCAAGACAAACTTGATTTGACTCACTCTGCCACACACACTCATGCTCCACCTCCCCGACAGAGCGGGTGAGACGCGCGCCGACACACACACTCACGCACACTCAATAGGACAATTGCATACCGGTGGTGATAGGTATCAAAACATTTTCTTTTCTGGGTGACAGTGGGGCGACTAGGCCATGCATTAGGGAAGAGAGATTTGTGACATCATGAGTAATGTGGATATGACCACCTTATTAACAGAGAAATCCATAACTTGTTAAACACCAGGCATACACATGTTGAAAGTAAGGAAGATTGTTTAAACATAATGGGGGTGCACGGTACAGAGGGGGGTGCATAATGATAGCGCATCACAAGAGAGTACATTTAGCTACATTTTGAGCACACATCTTTCAGCGAGGAGACTGGGCTCATGAATACACGAATAACACAGAACAATTAAATGAGACACACAAGGTGGAAGAAGGTGCGCTTGAGGGGGGAGGACTACATTTCATTGACAGTTCACCACGGGAGGAGAGAAATAGGGGTAAGGGATGGATGATCCATGTTCCCAACAGAATGAATTTGCCGACACAATAACAGTGCAAGTGGTAATGCCACTAGCGCTTTTGAAAACAGCACTGGCACAAATGCGTTAGCCAACACACATAGGGAAAGAGGTCATTGCTGCACGAACTGGAGAATGATGGTTGTATTAAAATTTGAGAGCAAATATTGGGGCAGAATATATTGTTTAAATGTAACAGTAATTACAGTAGTGGAGTAATAAAATACTAGACTAAATGAGTAATTAACAGAGTAGGTAGGGTTTAACAAGCGGACATGGGGTGGGATAGAGAGAATGGGAGTAAATTGTGACGGTTGGGTTTGAAAGAAAAGAGGAAGTAAATAAATAAATAAATAAATACAAAGAGGGGGGAGAGACAGGTAGCGAATAATTGGTAGCGAATTTCATTAGTACCAAGTTAAAGTGCCTGCAGTTCACTGCGAGGCACGCCCTGAGAAGTGAGAGAGGAGCCATAGAAAAAAAAAAGATTTAAAAACCCCGCGATTATCTTAACTAAGTAACATGGTGCACTTAATTTAGAAACACAGCCACCCTATATGACAAATTAACCACCCTGATGTTTCCCTATTTAGCTTGTCAGTGCCTGATGCCCCACGGGACAAAGGCACGCACTATAAATAGCCTCCGGCAAAAGCACAGTAAATATAAAGATCCAAAGGCCCATTTGTACACTAGCACCCAAATTGCATATATATGATCCAAGTGTGAAATGAGGATCTTCACATAAATTAAGTGCCTACCCATTTTCTGGGCACATTCCGAATTGTGTAATAATTTACAGTCAGACCGCCATTGAACGCCACCAGGTGGTGACAGGATGGTGCATAGGTGTACCATTGGCTCCTCCCACTAGGACACTGAATGGTGTGAGAGTAGTGAAGAGAGGTTAGGTCAAGAAATTGAAGAATATGTAAATTCTCAGGTCTCAAGCGCTTCCATTTCATTTCTCGTCAGATATAAAGGACCCAGGGCAGGCCTGAAGACAACGGACAACCAACACCCAATGGCTATGGACTACAGTGGGACATTTTCCCCTCCTGACAGACTTTGTTAGAAGTGTAAGGCGTCAAGCCCTACAAAGCGGTGGCCACTCTGGCAACGAGGGAGCAACGATCAACAGGGCCAACGCAAGAGATTTTCATGAACTGCAAAATAGCACGAACACTCCCGAGTTAGGGAAACATGGCCATCCTATGGTCCAACGCACACTAGCAACTAGAATAGGGACTGACACACGCATTTCCAAAGTTTAATCGCGGTTCATATTACATTTTGTGCACCTACAGCTGTAACACTGTTTTGTTTCTTCTCTTTTCCCCGCACATGCAGGTTGTTGCGTATGTATGCTGTTAGAAATGTGTAGGAAATTTCCTTAATGTTATCTTCCATTAGTAACACTGAGGACTACTGATTAAAACATCGTGAAGTATTCCCCACTCAATTGCCCACCCTATGAAGAACCTCAGACCCCTAAGAGCATGTTTCCCTGAAGTATATTTCCTTGCTTCCATTGAATAAACAACCCAAGATTTTCCCTACCCATATTGAGAAATTTTGAAAACACGAAATGTCCAGGGGGAGGTTTGATTTTTGCCCTTAGTGATTGTTTAGTTCGCGGAGCTTGAGGTTACTAACAAGTACTAACTATTAACGCCTTTCTTGCGATTTTCAGGCGGGCAACTTTATCATCTCATCAGCTGCAAGGACCCAGCAGCGTAAGTGGTTATGGGCAAGCAAATAAGGACTTTTACCTTCACGATGGGACTATTAATGATGAACGAAATAATGGGGGTGGTAATTTGAAAATTATTTGTAATAGTGAGCATTACCGCTTTATCCCCTGCTAACATTCCCTAACCTAAGCAGGAAGAGTTACGGCGTCAGTGGGTGAGGAAAAGCTGTTGCTAAAGTAAAGAGAGTTAAGGGCAGACACAAAGGGAGTAAAACATACACATAACACACATAGCAGAAGTGACCAACAACATGCACACATGTACAAAATTGGTAGGGACATCACTGGAGAGAGCTGTCCTGACTGTTCTTCAACATATGCCGGAAGAGAATTGATTACAACAGAAATTACTACGGCAGAGCACGACGCCCATGTATGACAAGGTGCGAAGAAGATTGCAAGGGAAGACAGCAACATTGAGATTGAAAAAATAAATAAATAAATAAATAAATAAATAAATAAATAAATAATAAAAGAAGAAAGAAAAACAAAAAGAGAGAAGAATAAATAAAATAAAAGAGACAAAAAATATGATAAGTGCCTAACGGAGTGAGACAAAAGAGCAAAGATGGTCACTTGGGTGGAGAATGAAGAAGGACGTATACTGTTAAGGTACCAACGTTATGTTACCAGCACAACAGTGACAAGAAGTGGACAATCATTCTGGATGCAAGAAGGTTGAGAGAAGTTGCAAGATGAGAGCAGGAACATCACTGCTTATGGACTACTATTGAGCACATGCTGTCATGGTCTCTGCTTCCAAAAGGTCAGGGTTTTCCCAACTCCCTTGGAAGCAGATCCATAACCCAGGTTCCGAGTGCCAACCAGTCCCAATTGGGACCTTTTGGACCCAGTCCTGGCGCCAGTGGCACCAGGCTCATAAATATGCCCAGTCCCAGCGCTGGAAGCGCCGGGCTCATAATGCTTGGGTGGACTTACCTGCAGCAGACCATGCTGCTTACTTGCCTGCCAGTTGAGCCTCTGATCCTCTTCTGTTTGGAACTACTTTTCCTGTTGGGTGGGGGAGGAGCCACTCCCTAGATTCAGAACACTGGAACTCTTCTGGAAAGCAGGAACTCTTTTCTTACCTAGGCGTGGCTGTGGAAGGAGACACCTAAGCACTACAGGAGGCTATTTAAACCACACCCGGTGGATGAATCTTGCTTTGCGTTATTCTGCATCCTCTGCAGCAGAACGCTCATCGTGTCTTCTGCATCGGATCCTGGGCCTAAGGAAAAAGGCTTACCATCCTGAATCCAGTCTTCAGCAACACCTATAAAGACAAGAAAGAACAGGTTAGCATTCCGGCATCTGAAAGACAAAGGCTTACCTACTCTTCGTGCGCTCCGGAGGTCTTCACACTGCATTCCGGCATCTGAAAGACAAAAGCTTACCAACTCTTCGCACGCTCCGGAGGCCTTCGGCGCTGCATCCTGCATCTAAAAGACAAAACAAGGTGCGTTTAAAGACATTGGGGAACTTTAATACTCACGTGCCATTACTCCTTTCCACATCTAACCCATTGGGTATTCCGGCACCCTGCAGCCGCTCCGAACACGTACCTGCAAAATAAAAAGACAGTTAGAGCGCATCGTGAAGCAGGAAACAAGCGCTTACTTACGTGCTTCCAGGCGCTTCTATTCATCACACGGACTCCATCTTCAACTCACTTCAGCCCGTCATCCGCCATCGCCGGAACCCTGCAAAACAAGAGACATCATTACTAAAGACTTTAAAGACAATAGAATTACTCAAAACTTACCGTTCGTGCAGTAAACGACGGACAGCAGTCCTCTGAAGTCAAGAGGCCTGCGTTACCTATCCAGTGAAGAAACTGGTTACAGCACCCTGCCCCGAGGCAGATGGAGAGCTCGGCATTCACTTACCTAAGGTGAGAGCGTTAACCTTTGGGGGTCTACAGGAGAGCAAAAAATGAAAGAGATAGGGACACCCCAATAACCCCAGTTCATTAATCCCATATTTTCTATCTGCAGACATCTTACTCTTGAAGTCAGGCATACAGTGCACAGAGGTCCAGCCCAAAGAGCCAACCGGGTGCTACACATCACCTTTGAAGATACGGTAGTCACCCAGTCAAGACCGGCGCCTCTGCGAGAATCAGGTGAGCGTTACAGAACGCAAAGCCTACCGCAAAACTCTCGCCCAGGCGCCGCTATGAAAACCTCGGATACTGACCACCTAGCCCGGTTACTTGGGGAACTAAGGGCAGAAGTGCCTGCAGCTCGTCAGGAAACGAATGCTCTAAGAAGGGAACTAATTATTTCCAAGGAGAGAACAGACGCTCTTGCTAGACAATTGCTACAGTCACAAGCCGGACAAACCCCGTTACCCGCATCAGGGGCAAATCTTCCTTCAACATCCTCTATGAATCCAGTGCATATCAACCTACCTGGGAATGTACCTCTGGCTCCGCCCGAACGATTTTTTGGTGACCCAAAGAGGTTTGCAGTATTTATCAATCCGTGCCGGTTGCACTTCTTATGCCGGCCAGCAGCCTTTCCAACTGATCAAGCTAAAGTAGCTTTTGTACTTTCGTACCTTAGTGGCAATGCGGCAGACTGGTCGATCCCTCTAGTTAATCAAGATGATCCGGTTCTCCATGATTTTCAAGCCTTTCAGCTTAGTATGGAAAAACTGTTCGCAAGACATTCACAGGGGCAGGCCTTGGACAATGAGCTTCTTTCGTTGCGACAGGGTAATCAAGACCTTTTGGCTTATATTGCATCTTTCAATCGACTAATAGTGGAAACTCAATGGCCTGAGGACAAAAGGATTACGCTGTTTTATAGAGGTCTACGTGGAGAGCTCAAAGACGTTTTAGCCCAAGTAGTGAATCCCCCACAAGACTGTTCGGATTATATAGACTTGGTCGTTCAAATAGATCATAGACTGCAGAACAGGAAGGCCGACCGTTCCAAGTTTGATGCTCGAGTATTTTCCAAACCGCCAACTCCTTCCAAAGGAGTAGACTCCGGGGAACCCATGCAAATAGGGGGTCTGAAAGGTCCTCTAACACAAAAGGAGCGGGAAAGGAGAAAACAGTTGCAATTATGCCTATATTGCGGAAACTCAGGGCACTTTCTTCGAGACTGTCCGGTGAAACCTGCCAAGAAGGCAGTAGGAGCTGCAGTTACCAAAGTTACAAACTCTGAGCAGGGAAACGACCTCGCCCGACAAGAATAGAGGTCCTCTTGCCGAGCGTGAAAACCAGTTCCGTGACCTCGCATTTCGTGATACCTATGGTCCTCATTAGCCCTGATAATCCGGATCGATTACATGCAATTGAAGCTTACGTCGACAGCGGTGCCATCGGCAATTATGTGGATCATGAAATGGTTTTGAGGATGAATCTAACTCTTTGTCCCAAGGCTGTAAAGGACGTCATTACTACAGTGGATGGTACGGAGATAGCCTCCGGGCCAGTAACGCATACCACTCAAGAGGTGATGCTAGTAAGTCAAGATGGACACCATGAGAAGATCGTGTTCGATGTGATCAAGGCCCCTCAGTTTCAGATTATTCTAGGAATACCTTGGTTAGAGAAACACAATCCTCTGATCGATTGGCGAGCAAGAACGGTCCAGTTTCCAGAATGTGTCTCTACTTGTCACCCTCCACCTGGTGTTGCACTGGCAGCAATTTCTTCAGAGACTCCCCAGTTACCTCCCGAATACCTAGAATACCAAGATGTTTTCCGGAAGGATCAGGCTAACTCTCTACCTCCTCATAGGTCTTATGACTGCCAGATAGACCTGATACCTGGATCTACTCCTCCTTGTAGTAGAATTTATGCCCTCACTGAGCCTGAGAACCTTCACCTTCGACAATACCTGGATCAATACCTAGCGAATGGGTTTATTCGTCCTTCCAAGTCCCCTGCTTCTTCAGCTTTGTTCTTCGTTCCAAAAAAGGAAGGAGACCTTAGAACTTGTATCGATTATCGCTCCCTGAACCAGATCACCGTTTGGAATAGATATCCGTTACCTTTGATCCCTGAACTCCTGGACCAAGTCAGAAACGCATGCATATATACAAAGCTGGATCTTAGAGGAGCTTACCACTTGGTACGAGTAAAAGAGGGCGATGAATGGAAGACGGCCTTCCGCACCAAGTATGGGCTATTTGAATATCAGGTCATGCCCTTCGGACTTTGCAATGCCCCGGCCGCCTTTCAATATTTTATGAACGAAGTCCTCAGAGAGCTCATAGATGTGTGTGTGGTTGTTTACATTGACGACATCCGACAGCCAACACCCATACAGAACACTGACACAATAGCAATGGTACCGGTTACATGACTGGGAGGGGTCTTCCTGATGGGAAACAAACCTTTCAAAGGACATAGATTGACATTATACCGCTAATAGGACAGCCCAAGACAAACTTGATTTGACTCACTCTGCCACACACACTCATGCTCCACCTCCCCGACAGAGCGGGTGAGACGCGCGCCGACACACACACTCACGCACACTCAATAGGACAATTGCATACCGGTGGTGATAGGTATCAAAACATTTTCTTTTCTGGGTGACAGTGGGGCGACTAGGCCGTGCATTAGGGAAGAGAGATTTGTGACATCATGAGTAATGTGGATATGACCACCTTATTAACAGAGAAATCCATAACTTGTTAAACACCAGGCATACACATGTTGAAAGTAAGGAAGATTGTTTAAACATAATGGGGGTGCACGGTACAGAGGGGGGTGCATAATGATAGCGCATCACAAGAGAGTACATTTAGCTACATTTTGAGCACACATCTTTCAGCGAGGAGACTGGGCTCATGAATACACGAATAACACAGAACAATTAAATGAGACACACAAGGTGGAAGAAGGTGCGCTTGAGGGGGGAGGACTACATTTCATTGACAGTTCACCACGGGAGGAGAGAAATAGGGGTAAGGGATGGATGATCCATGTTCCCAACAGAATGAATTTGCCGACACAATAACAGTGCAAGTGGTAATGCCACTAGCGCTTTTGAAAACAGCACTGGCACAAATGCGTTAGCCAACACACATAGGGAAAGAGGTCATTGCTGCACGAACTGGAGAATGATGGTTGTATTAAAATTTGAGAGCAAATATTGGGGCAGAATATATTGTTTAAATGTAACAGTAATTACAGTAGTGGAGTAATAAAATACTAGACTAAATGAGTAATTAACAGAGTAGGTAGGGTTTAACAAGCGGACATGGGGTGGGATAGAGAGAATGGGAGTAAATTGTGACGGTTGGGTTTGAAAGAAAAGAGGAAGTAAATAAATAAATAAATAAATACAAAGAGGGGGGAGAGACAGGTAGCGAACAATTGGTAGCGAATTTCATTAGTACCAGTTTAAAGTGCCTGCAGTTCACTGCGAGGCACGCCCTGAGAAGTGAGAGAGGAGCCATAGAAAAAAAAAAGATTTAAAAACCCCGCGATTATCTTAACTAAGTAACATGGTGCACTTAATTTAGAAACACAGCCACCCTATATGACAAATTAACCACCCTGATGTTTCCCTATTTAGCTTGTCAGTGCCTGATGCCCCACGGGACAAAGGCACGCACTATAAATAGCCTCCAGCAAAAGCACAGTAAATATAAAGATCCAAAGGCCCATTTGTACACTAGCACCCAAATTGCATATATATGATCCAAGTGTGAAATGAGGATCTTCACATAAATTAAGTGCCTACCCATTTTCTGGGCACATTCCGAATTGTGTAATAATTTACAGTCAGACCGCCATTGAACGCCATCAGGTGGTGACAGGATGGTGCATAGGTGTACCATTGGCTCCTCCCACTAGGACACTGAATGGTGTGAGAGTAGTGAAGAGAGGTTAGGTCAAGAAATTGAAGAATATGTAAATTCTCAGGTCTCAAGCGCTTCCATTTCATTTCTCGTCAGATATAAAGGACCCAGGGCAGGCCTGAAGACAACGGACAACCAACACCCAATGGCTATGGACTACAGTGGGACATTTTCCCCTCCTGACAGACTTTGTTAGAAGTGTAAGGCGTCAAGCCCTACAAAGCGGTGGCCACTCTGGCAACGAGGGAGCAACGATCAACAGGGCCAACGCAAGAGATTTTCATGAACTGCAAAATAGCACGAACACTCCCGAGTTAGGGAAACATGGCCATCCTATGGTCCAACGCACACTAGCAACTAGAATAGGGACTGACACACGCATTTCCAAAGTTTAATCGCGGTTCATATTACATTTTGTGCACCTACAGCTGTAACACTGTTTTGTTTCTTCTCTTTTCCCCGCACATGCAGGTTGTTGCGTATGTATGCTGTTAGAAATGTGTAGGAAATTTCCTTAATGTTATCTTCCATTAGTAACACTGAGGACTACTGATTAAAACATCGTGAAGTATTCCCCACTCAATTGCCCACCCTATGAAGAACCTCAGACCCCTAAGAGCATGTTTCCCTGAAGTATATTTCCTTGCTTCCATTGAATAAACAACCCAAGATTTTCCCTACCCATATTGAGAAATTTTGAAAACACGAAATGTCCAGGGGGAGGTTTGATTTTTGCCCTTAGTGATTGTTTAGTTCGCGGAGCTTGAGGTTACTAACAAGTACTAACTATTAACGCCTTTCTTGCGATTTTCAGGCGGGCAACTTTATCATCTCATCAGCTGCAAGGACCCAGCAGCGTAAGTGGTTATGGGCAAGCAAATAAGGACTTTTACCTTCACGATGGGACTATTAATGATGAACGAAATAATGGGGGTGGTAATTTGAAAATTATTTGTAATAGTGAGCATTACCGCTTTATCCCCTGCTAACATTCCCTAACCTAAGCAGGAAGAGTTACGGCGTCAGTGGGTGAGGAAAAGCTGCTGCTAAAGTAAAGAGAGTTAAGGGCAGACACAAAGGGAGTAAAACATACACATAACACACATAGCAGAAGTGACCAACAACATGCACACATGTACAAAATTGGTAGGGACACCACTGGAGAGAGCTGTCCTGACTGTTCTTCAACATATGCCGGAAGAGAATTGATTACAACAGAAATTACTACGGCAGAGCACGACGCCCATGTATGACAAGGTGCGAAGAAGATTGCAAGGGAAGACAGCAACATTGAGATTGAAAAAATAAATAAATAAATAAATAAATAAATAAATAAATAAATAATAAAAGAAGAAAGAAAAACAAAAAGAGAGAAGAATAAATAAAATAAAAGAGACAAAAAATATGATAAGTGCCTAACGGAGTGAGACAAAAGAGCAAAGATGGTCACTTGGGTGGAGAATGAAGAAGGACGTATACTGTTAAGGTACCAACGTTATGTTACCAGCACAACAGTGACAAGAAGTGGACAATCATTCTGGATGCAAGAAGGTTGAGAGAAGTTGCAAGATGAGAGCAGGAACATCACTGCTTATGGACTACTATTGAGCACATGCTGTCATGGTCTCTGCTTCCAAAAGGTCAGGGTTTTCCCAACTCCCTTGGAAGCAGATCCATAACCCAGGTTCCGAGTGCCAACCAGTCCCAATTGGGACCTTTTGGACCCAGTCCTGGCGCCAGTGGCACCAGGCTCATAAATATGCCCAGTCCCAGCGCTGGAAGCGCCGGGCTCATAATGCTTGGGTGGACTTACCTGCAGCAGACCATGCTGCTTACTTGCCTGCCAGTTGAGCCTCTGATCCTCTTCTGTTTGGAACTACTTTTCCTGTTGGGTGGGGGAGGAGCCACTCCCTAGATTCAGAACACTGGAACTCTTCTGGAAAGCAGGAACTCTTTTCTTACCTAGGCGTGGCTGTGGAAGGAGACACCTAAGCACTACAGGAGGCTATTTAAACCACACCCGGTGGATGAATCTTGCTTTGCGTTATTCTGCATCCTCTGCAGCAGAACGCTCATCGTGTCTTCTGCATCGGATCCTGGGCCTAAGGAAAAAGGCTTACCATCCTGAATCCAGTCTTCAGCAACACCTATAAAGACAAGAAAGAACAGGTTAGCATTCCGGCATCTGAAAGACAAAGGCTTACCTACTCTTCGTGCGCTCCGGAGGTCTTCACACTGCATTCCGGCATCTGAAAGACAAAAGCTTACCAACTCTTCGCACGCTCCGGAGGCCTTCGGCGCTGCATCCTGCATCTAAAAGACAAAACAAGGTGCGTTTAAAGACATTGGGGAACTTTAATACTCACGTGCCATTACTCCTTTCCACATCTAACCCATTGGGTATTCCGGCACCCTGCAGCCGCTCCGAACTCGTACCTGCAAAATAAAAAGACAGTTAGAGCGCATCGTGAAGCAGGCAACAAGCGCTTACTTACGTGCTTCCAGGCGCTTCTATTCATCACACGGACTCCATCTTCAACTCACTTCAGCCCGTCATCCGCCATCGCCGGAACCCTGCAAAACAAGAGACATCATTACTAAAGACTTTAAAGACAATAGAATTACTCAAAACTTACCGTTCGTGCAGTAAAAGACGGACAGCAGTCATCTGAAGTCAAGAGGCCTGCGCTACCTATCCAGTGAAGAAACTGGTTACAGCACCCTGCCCCGAGGCAGATGGAGAGCTCGGCATTCACTTACCTAAGGTGAGAGCGTTAACCTTTGGGGGTCTACAGGAGAGCAAAAAAGGAAAGAGATAGGGACACCCCAATAACCCCAGTTCATTAATCCCATATTTTCTATCTGCAGACATCTTACTCTTGAAGTCAGGCATACAGTGCACAGAGGTCCAGCCCAAAGAGCCAACCGGGTGCTACACATCACCTTTGAAGATACGGTAGTCACCCAGTCAAGACCGGCGCCTCTGCGAGAATCAGGTGAGCGTTACAGAACGCAAAGCCTACCGCAAAACTCTCGCCCAGGCGCCGCTATGAAAACCTCGGATACTGACCACCTAGCCCGGTTACTTGGGGAACTAAGGGCAGAAGTGCATGCAGCTCGTCAGGAAACGAATGCTCTAAGAAGGGAACTAATTATTTCCAAGGAGAGAACAGACGGTCTTGCTAGACAATTGCTACAGTCACAAGCCGGACAAACCCCGTTACCCGCATCAGGGGCAAATCTTCCTTCAACATCGTCTATGAATCCAGTGCAGATCAACCTACCTGGGAATGTACCTCTGGCTCCGCCCGAACGATTTTTTGGTGACCCAAAGAGGTTTGCAGTATTTATCAATCAGTGCCGGTTGCACTTCTTATGCCGGCCAGCAGCCTTTCCAACTGATCAAGCTAAAGTAGCTTTTGTACTTTCGTACCTTAGTGGCAAATGCGGCAGACTGGTCGATCCCTCTAGTTAATCAAGATGATCCGGTTCTCCATGATTTTCAAGCCTTTCAGCTTAGTATGGAAAAACTGTTCGCAAGACATTCACAGGGGCAGGCCTTGGACAATGAGCTTCTTTCGTTGCGACAGGGTAATCAAGACCTTTTGGCTTATATTGCATCTTTCAATCGACTAATAGTGGAAACTCAATGGCCTGAGGACAAAAGGATTACGCTGTTTTATAGAGGTCTACGTGGAGAGCTCAAAGACGTTTTAGCCCAAGTAGTGAATCCCCCACAAGACTGTTCGGATTATATAGACTTGGTCGTTCAAATAGATCATAGACTGCAGAACAGGAAGGCCGACCGTTCCAAGTTTGATGCTCGAGTATTTTCCAAACCGCCAACTCCTTCCAAAGGAGTAGACTCCGGGGAACCCATGCAAATAGGGGGTCTGAAAGGTCCTCTAACACAAAAGGAGCGGGAAAGGAGAAAACAGTTGCAATTATGCCTATATTGCGGAAACTCAGGGCACTTTCTTCGAGACTGTCCGGTGAAACCTGCCAAGAAGGCAGTAGGAGCTGCAGTTACCAAAGTTACAAACTCTGAGCAGGGAAACAACCTCGCCCGACAAGAATAGAGGTCCTCTTGCCGAGCGTGAAAACCAGTTCCGTGACCTCGCATTTCGTGATACCTATGGTCCTCATTAGCCCTGATAATCCGGATCGATTACATGCAATTGAAGCTTACGTCGACAGCGGTGCCATCGGCAATTATGTGGATCATGAAATGGTTTTGAGGATGAATCTAACTCTTTGTCCCAAGGCTGTAAAGGACGTCATTACTACAGTGGATGGTACGGAGATAGCCTCCGGGCCAGTAACGCATACCACTCAAGAGGTGACGCTAGTAAGTCAAGATGGACACCATGAGAAGATCGTGTTCGATGTGATCAAGGCCCCTCAGTTTCAGATTATTCTAGGAATACCTTGGTTAGAGAAACACAATCCTCTGATCGATTGGCGAGCAAGAACGGTCCAGTTTCCAGAATGTGTCTCTACTTGTCACCCTCCACCTGGTGTTGCACTGGCAGCAATTTCTTCAGAGACTCCCCAGTTACCTCCCGAATACCTAGAATACCAAGATGTTTTCCGGAAGGATCAGGCTAACTCTCTACCTCCTCATAGGTCTTATGACTGCCAGATAGACCTGATACCTGGATCTACTCCTCCTTGTAGTAGAATTTATGCCCTCACCGAGCCTGAGAACCTTCACCTTCGACAATACCTGGATCAATACCTAGCGAATGGGTTTATTCGTCCTTCCAAGTCCCCTGCTTCTTCAGCTTTGTTCTTCGTTCCAAAAAAGGAAGGAGACCTTAGAACTTGTATCGATTATCGCTCTCTGAACCAGATCACCGTTTGGAATAGATATCCGTTACCTTTGATCCCTGAACTCCTGGACCAAGTCAGAAACGCATGCATATATACAAAGCTGGATCTTAGAGGAGCTTACCACTTGGTACGAGTAAAAGAGGGCGATGAATGGAAGACGGCCTTCCGCACCAAGTATGGGCTATTTGAATATCAGGTCATGCCCTTCGGACTTTGCAATGCCCCGGCCGCCTTTCAATATTTTATGAACAATGTCCTCAGAGAGCTCATAGATGTGTGTGTGGTTGTTTACATTGACGACATCCTCGTTTATTCTTCATCGGAATCTGAACATCGGAAACACGTGAAAATGGTCCTCGAAAGATTGCGTCAACACAAACTTTTCGCTAAGTTGGAAAAATGTGTTTTCAACGTGACTGAAGTTGAATTCTTGGGATTCATATTATCACCTGGCGGAGTACGTATGGATTCAAAGAAGGTCGATGCAGTTCTCAAATGGCCATCACCATCCTCCGTAAAAGGTGTGCAAAGCATGTTAGGCTTCGCTAACTTTTACCGCAGGTTTATCCCCGAATTCTCTCGAATAGTCCAGCCCATCACTGCCTTGTTAAAGAAAAACAAACGTTTTGAATGGTCTACCGAGGCGGAACAAGCTTTCCAGGATTTGAAGACTAAATTTATCTCTGCACCAATCTTAAAACACCCTCGCCCCGAACTCCCCTACATCATGGAAACTGGTGCTTCAAGCCTTGCCATGGGGGCAGTTCTATCACAAAAGGACCCGGTAACCAATCAGTTGCATCCCGTGGCATTTTGGTCCCGCAAATTCTCGCCTCCTGAAATCAATTACACGATTACTGACAAGGAACTTCTGGCTATCAAGTCTGCCTTTAAGGCTTGGCGGCATTATCTGCTGGGGGCCCGACACACCGTTACTGTGATTACGGATCACCGAAACCTGCAATATTTGAAAACCGCAAAAGCCTAATCCTCTAGACAACTCCGTTGGGCATTATTCTTTGCCGAGTTTGACTTCATAATTACCTATCGACCTGGTACAAAGAACGGTAAAGCTGATGCCCTTTCTCGGATGGGAGTGGAAGAACACTTGATCAACCCTAAACCTGTACCAATCATTCCCGAACAAAGAATTCTGGGTGTAATCGCCACAGAATCCATAGAGGAAGTTAAGGATAAAGCCAGGCAACTTGTAACTCCAGCAGACATACAGAATTGGCATCTGCAGGGAAAGGACTTTGCAGTAAAGGACAACTTATTGTATTTCCAAGAACGATTATACCTACCCAGCACAGATTTACAGAAAAAAGTAATCTCTTGTTATCACGATTCTTTAATGGAAGGTCATCCCGGTATGGCCAAAACCTCAGAAAAGATCAAGCGCTACTTCTGGTGGCCGTCTTGGAAAAAAGATATCAGAGACTTTATAATGTCCTGTGGAGTATGCGCCCAAAACAAGAGTCAAAAGGAAAGACCAGCAGGCCTCTTACGCCCTATTGACATCCCACCTCGCCCTTGGCATACGCTTTCTATGGACTTCATCACCGATCTACCTCCATGCTCCGGATACAATACGATTCTAGTAATCGTGGACTTATTCTCCAAGATGGCGCATTTCATTCCGCTCAAAGGCTTGCCAACAGCAGCAACTCTGGCCCGAGAATTTCTCGAAAACATCGTCCGACTACACGGTTTTCCTTCGGTTCTAATTTCGGATCGAGGTAGTCAATTTATTTCTCATTTTTGGCGAAGTTGCTGTCGGTCGGCTCAAATTGATGTGAGACTATCGACCAGTCACCACCCTCAAACCGACGGACAAACCGAGAGGACCAATCAAACTCTGGAACAGTATTTACGCTGCATGCTGCAACAAACTGAAAAAACTTGGAAAGACATCCTTTGGATAGCCGAATATGCCTACAATAACTCTGTCCATTCGGGAACTGGGAAAACACTGTTTTTTCTTTTGTACGGCAGTCACCCTCGAACCTCAGAGTTGGATCCCCTCCAAGATCTTGAAACACCAGCAGTAGACTACCTGCATTCTACAATCACCCAAGCCTTTAAGGAAGCTGTTTCTCACCTTCAAAGGGCTAAAGAACAATACAAGAAAGGAGCAGATCAACATCGGAAGGAAGCCCCTCAATATCAGGTAGGGGACCAAGTCTGGTTATCCACCAAATATCTACCTCTAAAAGGGCCACGCACATTCAACCCAAGATACCTTGTTCCCTATTCCATCACTACCATAGTAAACCCAGTAGCGGTCAAGTTGGACTTGCCCCCGCACATGAAGATACATCCGGTCTTCCACGTCTCTCTATTAAAACCCGTGCAACCTCAAACCCGACTAACTAAATCTCCAAAACCCATCCTAGTTGATGAAGAACTCGAGTTTGAAGTCAAAAGCATTCTGGACTCCAAGATCTCCAAATCTAAACTATTTTACCTAATTGACTGGAAAGGCTACGGCCCCCAAGAGAGATCCTGGGAACCTGCTGAATATGTCCACGCTCCTCGCCTAATCAAAAGATTTCACCGAACATTTCCTGACAAGCCAAAACCCCCGGAGAAGCCCAGTTTGGGAGGGGCCTTGAGGGGGGGTACTGTCATGGTCTCTGCTTCCAAAAGGTCAGGGTTTTCCCAACTCCCTTGGAAGCAGATCCATAACCCAGGTTCCGAGTGCCAACCAGTCCCAATTGGGACCTTTTGGACCCAGTCCTGGCGCCAGTGGCACCAGGCTCATAAATATGCCCAGTCCCAGCGCTGGAAGCGCCGGGCTCATAATGCTTGGGTGGACTTACCTGCAGCAGACCATGCTGCTTACTTGCCTGCCAGTTGAGCCTCTGATCCTCTTCTGTTTGGAACTACTTTTCCTGTTGGGTGGGGCAGGAGCCACTCCCTAGATTCAGAACACTGGAACTCTTCTGGAAAGCAGGAACTCTTTTCTTACCTAGGCGTGGCTGTGGAAGGAGACACCTAAGCACTACAGGAGGCTATTTAAACCACACCCGGTGGATGAATCTTGCTTTGCGTTATTCTGCATCCTCTGCAGCAGAACGCTCATCGTGTCTTCTGCATCGGATCCTGGGCCTAAGGAAAAAGGCTTACCATCCTGAATCCAGTCTTCAGCAACACCTATAAAGACAAGAAAGAACAGGTTAGCATTCCGGCATCTGAAAGACAAAGGCTTACCTACTCTTCGTGCGCTCCGGAGGTCTTCACACTGCATTCCGGCATCTGAAAGACAAAAGCTTACCAACTCTTCGCACGCTCCGGAGGCCTTCGGCGCTGCATCCTGCATCTGAAAGACAAAACAAGGTGCGTTTAAAGACATTGGGGAACTTTAATACTCACGTGCCATTACTCCTTTCCACATCTAACCCAGTGGGTATTCCGGCACCCTGCAGCCGCTCCGAACTCGTACCTGCAAAATAAAAAGACAGTTAGAGCGCATCGTGAAGCAGGCAACAAGCGCTTACTTACGTGCTTCCAGGCGCTTCTATTCATCACACGGACTCCATCTTCAACTCACTTCAGCCCGTCATCCGCCATCGCCGGAACCCTGCAAAACAAGAGGCATCATTACTAAAGACTTTAAAGACAATAGAATTACTCGAAACTTACAGTTCGTGCAGTAAACGACGGACAGCAGTCCTCTGAAGTCAAGAGGCCTGCGCTACCTATCCAGTGAAGAAACTGGTTACAGCACCCTGCCCCGAGGCAGATGGAGAGCTCGGCATTCACTTACCTAAGGTGAGAGCGTTAACCTTTGGGGGTCTACAGGAGAGCAAAAAAGGAAAGAGATAGGGACACCCCAATAACCCCAGTTCATTAATCCCATATTTTCTATCTGCAGACATCTTACTCTTGAAGTCAGGCATACAGTGCACAGAGGTCCAGCCCAAAGAGCCAACCGGGTGCTACACATCACCTTTGAAGATACGGTAGTCACCCAGTCAAGACCGGCGCCTCTGCGAGAATCAGGTGAGCGTTACACATGCATCTAAAGATCAAGAGAAACTACCACTGAAGTGGGGAGGAGAGTGTTCATTGGTGCGCATCAGCATGCCCTTGTTGGTGATGACCAAGGAAGATGTGAAGAGTGACACATTCACCAAGATGGAAAACAACGGAAGAAGAGAAACAGACAGAGAAGTAAAAAGAGGGGGGAATTACTTCTCGAGCGAGACAGAAGAATGATTGGGTGCAGTACCAGCATACTAAAGAATGATCAGCAAAAAAATGCATCTGAAAAGAGAAAGCAAAGAACTAGCTAGTGCTTGCATGGTAATGGAGGACATCATGACTGCCTGGTTGATTGAAGGTGATAACGGAAGGACGAGTACCGAGCACAGCAATATTGTGCAAGATAGAGATACATTGCAAGAGAACAACAGAAGAAGTTATCGGAATGCAAATAAGAGACATGGTGAAAGGAAGAGCCGGACTAAGGGAGAAGATAGCGGTGTGCAACATGGTTCCAGCAGTAATAAAGGTGGCCACTCCCTGTGATCAGAGGAAGTACGAAGGGAAGTGAGTGTGGTGGAACACAGAAGGAGAACACTCCTATATGTACTGTTCATCAACAACAATGCAGAAAATTATGGACACTTCAAGAAATTGACAAAGATATGCAGACCAGAAGGAGGTGAATGTTGCTTGGTGGTGTGGTCGACAAAGTCGACCAGAGGGGGGACTGAAGAGGGAAAATCGAGACCAAACCCATGCCCCCTCACCCCAAGCGCATATATAGAAGAACAGCAGGAAGAACAAGGAGCGCACTTATCATTTGAACCAGGCCCCAGCGCACCCATGGGTGACAAATATGCTGAAACACACCCACTTCACCAACAATGCAACTTCCATGCTACATTAGAATCAATGCTGCAATATCAGAATCTACAAACATAAAAATCCCTGTTTAAAGGCTTGCAAATTCCTATATGAATTAACAATGTCTAATTGCACAGTGTAAAGCCATGTTTCAGGAAAATTACAGCCAAGTTCATTTCACTCACTGAACACTGGCTGCGGGAGCCTTCAGCAATGTTCCTCGCAAAACATCCGACCTGCCAAGGACGCACATTCAAGATAAAATTGCTTTCTGCAGACAAACATTCCTCGCAAAACCCCCGAACTGCCAAGGCCACACATTCAAGATAGGACTGCCACAAATGCGAATTAATCACGGCAACCCACTGCTTTTTTTTTTGTTCTTTCCGGGAAAGAAAGACATTTTCTCAAGGACTCGCACAACATTTGAAACATAAATTGTAACAAGAATGGCGCAGCCCAGCCAATCTGCGCCCAGAGCCCAGGTGCGAACTGCTTGTTCAGCTAAAAAGTTATGGGAACAAGGTCATATTGCAACAAGGTAGAATTAGATAATGGGGGCTGGCACAGCTAAATCAACCCACTGACGCAAAAGGTTAATATCCAATTGTCAGTCTCACTATAAGGGCTACATAGGTAACCTATCACTTAGCAGCCAATAGAAGGAGGAGATAGGTTTCTGGGAGCTGATCCAATTCTGTGAGGTCAGCCTGCAGTGTGATTACAAAGCTGGCTTGCAAGCCAGCCCCGGGGGAGACGGCGCCTGAACTCGCGATGTGCACGATGCTCTGTGTTTTTTTTTCTTTTTTTGCTGCCCAGAAATAAATGCAGTTTGAAACATGCTGCTGCCTGCTTGGGACTCTGTTGCATTTCTGGGGGCCATATGGGAGGTGTTGGGGTCTCCCATAGCTGGTGAGGGTATGGCTGCTGGCCACCCACTGCCCTGGGGGGGGGGTCCAGCTTCTCCCCAACAGTGGTCTTCCGTGTGCTTACGCGTGGCCAGCTTGATACGGAGTGATTTGGCACGTGAAACTCCTGCACGTCAACGTGAAATTCGAGGAAAGGGCCTTAGCGCATAAGCGCGTCAGCACGCATACGCGATTCCATTTGACCAAAGGCCCTCAGCGCGTAAGCGCGTCTGTGACGTGACGCACGCGGGTGTTTCCCTCATAGCACGTGATGACAGACCACACGTGGAAACACTGCACGTCAGAGTATCATTGCGTGTAATTGGATGAAAGTGTGCGTACACGCAATTGGCCTGGGTACGTGTATTACAGGGGTGTGCGGGAATTCTCACACACAATTTGCTTGGGTATGTGATTTACAGGAGTTCGGGGGAATTCTCACACGCGATTTTCTTGGGTACGTGTATTACAGGGGTGTGCGGGAATTCTCACATGCGATTTGCTTGGGTACGTGTATTACAGGGGTGCGCGGGAAGTTTAACACGCTCGCCAACAACACGTATCCATGGAATTGAACGGGGCTAAGGCATGCACACAAAAAAACGTGCTAATCCGTAAACACGTACGCGAGCAGGAAGCAGGCATACGCCGACCCGCGCAGCATAAAAGTGCGCGCAAACAACAAACAAGCTCAGACGCCAGGATGAATATACCGTTCCTAGCAGCAGTGGCCGTGGGTTACCAAAGGAGGAGGAGGAGGATAGTGAGGGCCTGAATTTTCACTCCCAGAACCAGCCTTTTTGAGATGCCTGATGACCAGGTGTATGGGAGATACAGGTTTCCCACCTCACATAATACTGGACCTGGTGAGTGAGTGGGAGGATGACCTCACATCACCCACCCTGTGCTCACAAGCACTCAGCCCCCTGGAGAAGGTCCTTAATGTACTGCACTTCTTGGCCACTGGATCATTTCAGCGGACAAGTGCCATAGTGGGTGGTGTGTCACAGGCCACACAGTCACGCTGCCTACACCAGGTCTTGAACATCATCACTGCACGCCCATCAGTCCGCAGACACATATACCTGCCCAGGACACCTGCAGAAAGGCAGGCTGCCGCCCTGGATTTCTATGGTGTGGCACAATTCCCCAAAGTGCTAGGTGCCATTGACTGCACCCATGTGGCACTACGTCCCCCCAGGGCATCTGAGCACATCTATAGGAACATCAAGCACTGGCATTCCATCAACGTGCAGGTAGTATGTAATGCCAAGGGAATCACCACCTCAGTATATGCCAACTATCCAGGGTCCACCCACGACAGCTTCATTTACTGAATGTCTACCCTAAACCGGGACCTAGAAGCTGGGCGGCATGCCGATACATGGTTGCTTGGTGAGTATGAATGCCACTGCACATGCATGCATGTCAGATGCAGAGTTATGTCACTACCCCACTAATGATACCCATCACCTCCTCACCAGGGGACAGTGCCTACCCCCTGAGAACCTACATGATGACGCCAATTCGGAACCCCATCACGCCTCCCGAGGTAAGATACAACACAGCCCATATTGCAACCCGGGGCATAGTGGAGCGCACATTCAGAGTGCTCAAGTCACGCTTTTGCTCCCTTGACCGTTCTGGCGGGCAGCTGTTGTATGCGCCCCCAGAAGTGTGCAGGATCATAGTGGCAGCATGTGTCCTGCACAATGTTGCAACACGCCGGGGTCTGGCTGTGGACATGGTGGTGCCCCCACATCCCCAACCACATGCACACCCACTGCGCATGGGAGAGGAAAGGGCACAGGGTGAGGCAGCCCGTACGCAGCTGGTGGCTAATTACTTCACATAGAAATCACACCCCTGTGGAGTGCACACAGCCCTGGCACATACCATCTGATAAGCAATGATGACTCGACCTGACAATTATGACGAACAAAGGGACAGTCAACTGTCAGAACCATAGCGGCCTGAGATTGTTAATGTGGAAGTGTCACAATGTGTGCATCCCTACCTACACAAACACCACCAATGCAGTGTCATCAAAAGACACACTTCCATGCAGCAGAAATGAATACCCACTTGCAAAATACTACATGAGAACAGTGCCATGTCACCTAACCCCTCCCTGGCACGGCCACACAACACACCCTGGCATGTCATGCAATGTGAGAGCAAACAAATTAATCCCCACAACATGCCCCAAGTGTCACCAACTACAGTCTCCCTAATGGAAACTGGCCACACATGAAATGTTCACAGTAATGCAGGACCTACAACACACATTACCAAATACTTACCAAGAATACCAATCACCTACACAACCTCCAACCTACCTTAAACATGACATAACAGACTTAAAGAATTGGTGGGTCACTACCTGATAATGCCAGCACTTCGAACACTTCCAAGTATACAGTGTTAGTGCCATGCAAGAGTGTAGGTGAACTGCTTACAACTGGCCTCCAGTTCCAAGGTAGACCGCCTTGTGAAGACATGAGAAATGGACCTGCAGACCAGAGATGGATGCAGAGGCACATATCAATACACCATGCAGTGTACAATACAACAACAATATGCACTGTCAGGCGGAAACCTGTGCAGTTCCCTCTGCCACTGCAAAAAGATTTAGGACTACAGGTGTTTGGCAGTAAACCCACTTGGTAGCAGTCTGTACCACACAGATTCACTTGGTAGCTGTGGCTGAGCAGTCAGACTTCCCTCAAGAAGAGTTAGGCAGTATGTGGAGTATACAACATAGGGCAATTCTTCACAGTAAGACAAGCAAACACGCAACAAGGCTTCAGTGTAAAGATATAAAGGTATTTATTTATAACGACATATCTATAGAAAACACTCTGGCACTATCACGGCAAACACTTCAATTACAATTAATCTACGAAGAAAACAGATCAATCCCCCTAACAATAGTTCGACAAGTCTAGGTTCTACTAGCATCACTTATTTGCAGACAGGTGTATGCTCCAACCTAGATGGCACTCTAGTATTCGTTAGGATGGGAGAGAAAAATAAGCAGGTTACGAAATCAACACAGTTCAATACTTCACGGGCAAATGCAAGGCAAGAAGACAAGAACCACGATAGATCATAAAGTTCAGAGGCCAGGCCCACTCGGAGAGAGGCAAGGCGATATATCCCAAAAAGTCTCTTAGTGGAAATGCGTTTGAGTCTTTGTAGCAAATTGTTATCGGAAGATTGGACCAGTTCAGAACAACACGCTAGAGAAAGCTTGGCGGTGACCCTATGGAGAGGTGAGGATTAAGACAACTCTCTCTATCCGGCAACAAGGGAAGCCAGGCGGACACAGCACCTTGATTGTGGAGAGACAGCTCTGGCGGGGGCAGTTGTTCCTGGTGGTGGATGCACGTCCGGTCTTTGCCAAGAGTAGAGATGATCTTGTCGTCGAAGGAAAGTTAAAGATCATTGCACCACCAGGGAAGAGACCAGCCGCGGAGTGCTCCGTCACAAGGCACCACGTTTTGGTCGCGGTACAGGGGTAGTGGCTATCCGGTTGCCGAGGTGCTCTGCACGGGCAATTCGACCACTGTGTCCTGAGGCGAAGAAAAAGCAAAAGGAGACTGGTTGTTCCCACCAGTCAGGGGAAGAGACTCTCCGGCAGGGAGATCTCCTCTGTCGTCGGGAAGTGGTGAGTCGGTTCAGCAGGGCTCCACCGGAGGTGTCGTCGTTGCAGGTCAGCTCAGCTTTACCCTCGTCGGATTCTTAGGTCCTGTGGCGACTTCTGAAGATCCAGTCCCATAAGCCCTGCTTTTATGCAGAAAACCCCCATTCATTCAGCCTAGCTGTCAATCAACACATGCTAAGTGGTGAGAGGGGAGGCTCACCACTTGGGCCAATCACACCAGAGTGCGACCGGAGTTGGCAACTCGGTCCAGGGTGCCTAAACCCCCTCCCGCACCCCTGTGGTAACCCAGACAGAATGGCACCACTTTGGAGGGTCTCTGTACAGAAGCCCACCAAAAGTGGAACATAGGGCTCAACCTTTGGTTTAGGAGTCACAGAGACGAACACAGACGCCATTTTAAAAAGCCGAGTTCTGGCAGAAAATACCATCCGATAGACTTATTTAAGATAAGTAGACCGGAGGTATGTTAGAGATTAACGAGAAACAGTATCAATCTCCAACAATGGGAAGAATCCCATAGGGTTATATTCGGGATCGAATATAACAAGTAGTTTCCACTGCCACCAGCCAAAACTCGACGAGGGGGGACGGGACAGTGTCCCCTCGAATAACAGACCTAGGAGTAATCGAATTACCCCTACTAGTACGTCCACAATAAGATGGTTTGTACTAGTTCGGTTAGTAAATTTAGGTCTAGTAAAGCCAATGGTGACTTTACATGCCCGGGGAGACAGTAGTCAGTCCCCGGGTATGGAGTCTATGATGGAGGTCCGCTAGGACGCCCCAGTGTTACGGCACGGAGGGTGCGGTGTAACACACATAGCAAAAACATATGAGACCCTATGGAGTAAAAGACCCCATAGCCCATAGAACACATTGACATTTAAAGGAATTACACACATTCATGTCCAAGAGTGGGAGAAAAAGAGTCTCACTCTTGGCAGGATGGAAAAAACAAACTCCAGAAATCCAGCAAAGCTGCTGGGGGACTCACTAGGTTAGGAAATTCAGCCTAAACAGAGAATTCTCCCTAACATGCACTATGAATGTATACACAGTATTGACTACAGACTGCCCACACATCAAATGGGAGTCCAACGTCACCATGTACGTCAATGTCACTTGGGCACCCCATTTGCAAGCCCATGGAAACGGGAAGCAGGAGGGGTGTGTGTCACACAAATCCAAGCATCTGACTCAAATTCATGACAAGCCTGCATGTGCCCAGCCACAATACAGCGTATGCCCACGGGAGCCACACAAGGCAACACACTGTCCAAAAAATAAAATTAAAAAAAAAACAAAAAAAAACAAAAATGGCCATTAATGGGCCCGGGGGGGGTGGGTGAGGCCACCCAGGAGGTCCGAGGACAGGGTTCACACCAAAACCCACCTGTGTGGATCTTGCGGAAAAAAAAACACCTCCATGGGCTCATGGCCTGCACGGCTACCCTATTGTGAGAGAATCACTACTGTCGCTCTCCTCACCCTCTGCAACTGCATCAGGAGGTGGTGGCACTATGGGAGGCAGCCCACACAAAGCCCTAGTCTGGTCCTCCATGGCAGCAAGCATGCGGGTGTGGTAGGTCTCGTTCTGGAGGATAATTGTGCGTAGGTCCCCATGCAACAACTCAGGGGATGCCCGGACCTCCGCCCTAGTTGCCTGCATCTCAGCTGAGAGCGTACATGTGAGACGCTCCATCTGCTGTTCTGTCCTTCTATTTGTTGAAGCCTCAAGCTCAACAAGAGTCGTCCTGAGGTGAAGGAGTCCCAGGGCCTCAGGGCTTCCCTGTGGCCCTGGGACTCTATGGAAATGGCTTCCCGCAGAGTGGCCAGTGCCGCCCGCCTGTCCCTGTCGGACACCAACATGTCCTCCCTGTGTGACTGGCAGATGGAGTCTGTTGCCTGCTGTAGTTGCTCCATCAGCCTTTCGGGGGGGACAATGGAATTGGCCACCCTAACCATGTCCTGAGCCATCATTTCTGATGATGCTGCCTGTTGGGTTGCCATACCGTATATGGATTGCTCCCATGCAGTATTGCCAGGTGGCGTACGGCCACCATGTCGGCGGGCACCACACCTGTCTGGGGCAAGGCGAACTGCGCCTTGCTGTGCCGACACTGCCTGAGGATGCAGGACTGCATTCCCCCTCTGATCTGCTGGTCCAGGAACAGGATCAGATGTTGAGGAGTGTGACCCTGCATCTGTAACCACCAAAGGCGTACCTGCCAACACTGACATCCCCATTGAGGGTTCTAACCCTGGTGCAGGTGGGTCGACAGAACAGAATCCCTCCCAGGAACACTCACCTGCGATGGCCCATAGTTCTCATCATCCGAATCGACACCTGAATACAGCTCGGGGGAGGTGCAGCCAGAGACACCCCTTGAGAGCACGACCTGCAGCAGTTGTGGGTTCTCACCCACCACCACACCACGTCCCTCACTGGTGGTCGGTCGGGCCTCAGACCCCTCCTGGGTCTGCACCATCTCCACAACCCCAGCAGTATGAAGTGCGTCATCCCCTGCAAAGACATAAAAGAAAACAAATGGAAACAGGCATTAGCACTATGGCACACAATTAGGGCTGAGAGGCTACAGAAACAGTACTTGATTGACACATGTCCCACATGACTAAAAGCCTCCCATGCATGCACCGTCACTGTGTGTGAAGGGTAGGCAGATGGCACACATTGATGACACCAAGATGGAAGATGAACACATTTTCTGCATGCTGCCTAGCAGTGGCATCACACATTGGCCAGTGATTGGCAGGTCAAATACACATGCCATCACACAGATGGCATGTACCCTAGCCATAAAGTGAAGAGGGAGAGGAGGGCAGCAATCGTTCATTCAGTCTAGTTTGCTCATGAAATAGATGTTTTCATTGAAATGGTTCAAATGTTTAACCTGGAGCTGCCAGTCCAAAATGGTCCTATAGCACAGGGACATGTCTAATCAAATCATATCCAGGAAACAAAGACAGTCCACTGTACCATAGCCATGTCAGACATGTGACAATAGGACTGAGAAATGCCTAGTAAAAGTGTTGTTATGCAAACAATCTGCCTGAATAAACAGAGGTAAATAAGCAACAATGTTGTGGCAAGATGACACCTCAAGGGCAAATGGCGTGGTGTTGGGCTAGATGTCTAATGTTGGCAGAAGGGATACTGCTATACCCAAATGCTGGTGCGCAGAATGTATTGGATGAGGCACATGGGTGACCTAAACCAATCAGGCACATACACCCTCACCTGGCACCCAAACAGAAGCCCTCACACACACACCATGCACACGGATGACACACACATGCATGTGCACTCACCGGACAATGCCTCGTAATCTGCCAGTTCTCCCATGCCTTGGATCTGTTCCTCCGTGACGTAGGTCCCAGCAACATGCTCATGTTAAGTGAGTTCTATGTCCTCTGCTGGAGACCCACCTCCAGTCACTAGAGTAGCGGCATGACTTGAGGCCAGCTTATTCTTTGCCCTGCTCTTAAGGTCATTCCAGCGCTTGTAGCATTCAGTAGCTGTGCGCCTCATGATTCCAAGGGCACTTATGATGTCCACGATGGTCTGCCAATGTGCCAGACATTGTGCAGGTGTGGTCTTGGATCCTGCAACAATCACTATTTCGCGGTCATGTGCGGACACATACTCTACAAGTGCATTCAGTTCGGCCTCATTGAAGCTGGGCTTCCTTGACGGGCCGGACTGTGTAGCCGTGTCTGGGGCATCAGACTCTACTGGACGAGCACTCTTCCTCTTCCGCTTGGAAGGTGGTGGGGATCCTGAGTGTCCTACGCCGCTCTGGGAACAAGGGGCAGGAGCCCCGGTGGACTCTGTACTAGGAGTGTGGGATTGCTCACTCAGCATGGGAGTTGGTGCAGGCATTAGCTCAAGTGTGATGGTGTCAGGGGGAATGTCAGCAGGATGGACTTGGACCGACACTGTCCTGGCTGGGTGTGTGAGAGGTGGGGTGGATGGAGCCGCAGCTGACCCTGCAGCCTCCCCAGCCTGCCTACGCGGGGCAGCAGATGACCTAGCAGCCCCTGATCCACGTGGCCTGATGACACCAACGTGCACCAGCGCACGTGGCCTAGACCTGCTGACCTGGAAGTCAGCCATGGAGTCACCCTGTGCCAGATCTGGTTCCACAGTGGGCTGGTCCAACAAGGGCTGAGCATGGATGGTGTCAGCCACGTTACCCTCAACCAGGGGGCGGGGGGCATGGGTGTCCTTGACTGGTCCTCCACACATGCGGGGTTAGGGGCGCCCTGCAAGTCATGGCCACGTCCCCTATCGGATCCACCACGGCCACCACTTGGGGCCCGGCCACCTTTGCCACCCTTACGGCTTGTTCGCTTCCCAGCCATGGCACTGATGTTATTGTGCGTATGGGAGTCGCTGTGAACTATTGTCCTGGGCAATTGGGGGTCAAAGGCGTTGGGTACCAGATGGTAATCGTACCCTAGTGCTCTAGCAAGGCTGTATGTCACGCCTGAGGAAAGATGACGGGTCACGCAATGCACAGGCACCCCAAACAAGTGAAGTAAGGTGCACGCAACCCCTCCTAGACCACGTGTGTGGAAAAATAAACCTGCACTACGCTGTGGCACCCAGAAACACAAGAATGAACGTATGCGTGTCACACGCAGCCTAGAATAACCTCTGAAGGGGTATGCGACACACGGGGCAAGCACAGATGTTAAATACGTGCGCGACTCACCGTCTGCCAGGAACAAAAGCGTGAAAAATAGGCGCGTGTGCGCGTTGGCAACACCCCCGCCAAAAGAAGAATTGTACGCTGTCTGAGGAGACAGGACAACAGTAGAAGGGAACGCTGTTTCAGGAAACAGGCCCAGGAAAAAGAGGAAAAGAGAAAAAGCTGTCAGAGGTAACAGGGAGTACGAACTTGAAACGCTGTGAAGTAAATCGTGTGTGAACCGACAAGAAGTACAGATTTCACCCTCTCGCTCTCCACGAAAAGCGCGTACAAGGAAATGGCGTTCTACACATACCTTTTATACACACGTCACAGATGCGCATACGCGATTAGGCCATTTCCACCAATTCCACGCTTTGACATTCGGACGTGTATCTTTTTTTTTACACGCGCCATTCTCTACGGCCATGCGCGTGACGTCATAGATGTGCGCATGGGGGCCTTTGGGCCAATGAATTAACGTACGTGTGCTGACGCGCTTACGCTCTAAGGGCCTTTCCTCGAATTACACGCAGACGTGCTGGATTTTCACGTGCCAAATCACTCCGTATCAAGCTGGCCACGCGTAAGCACACAGAAGACCACGCTCCTGCCCAGAAAGCCGAATTACTGCCCCCAAGAGCCCCGAGCACGCTCCCACCTGCACATCAGCCAGGGGTGCTGTTGCTGTGACCACCCCTGCTGGAACCGAAGACTCCCGACTGCGATACCATCGCTCCACAGCCCTGCCCCAGGACCCAGTTGCCCACCCACTCCTGCCTCTGGGGTTTCCATCTCGGGCACTGCAACATCTGGCACCAGTGGCAATCCCGGCCAGAGAGGCAGAGGGGCACCAGCTTCACTGCCACCGAAGTTGGTGTCCTGGTGGAGCATGTCTTGGGGCAGTATGATGCCCTCTTGGGAAGGTTGCGCGCTGACAAGGAAGGACGGACTCTGATCTGGACGGACATCCTGACTGCCATCAACGCGGAGGGGGTGGCAGTCGGACTATTCCATCATGTGAAGAAGCGCTGGGAGGACTTCAGGTCCAGGACCCTCAAGAAGGCCCAGCGCCTCCTGCAAGCAGCAGATGCTAAGGGGCGCCGGGGCCACTTGTCGGAAGATCAGATGAGGGTCCTGGAATGCATATTCCCAGCGCTCCATGTCCAGGTCCTTGAGAGGCAGACCCGTCTGGAGTCGAGCGGTAAGTGTACATGCATACTGATTGTAAGCTGTGCGTGTGGTGGTGTGGCAGGATGTCAAGAAAGACCGGTGGGGGGCGTCTGTACTTCTGTTCTCTATATGGTAGAAGAGAGGCACAGAGGACCCCAGCCAAGATTCTCTAGTACGGTAGCAATGGACGAGCAATCAAGGCCTAGCTTCTCAGGAGGTGATGCAGGCTGGTTCTTAAGTACAGTGTACCCCAAGCCCCCACAAAGGAATGTCCACACACTGTATTGGTTAGAACACAGTCTTTATATAATCAATATTCAAGGTTATGTACACTTATCATAATAACTCACTTTGTACTCAGGAAAATCAACAAGGGCAAATATATACAATTCTAAAGTGGTACCACCCTTTGTATTAGATCTTATTAAAGTGCATCAACAATACTGTAACACTGTCACACAGATCAAATAGAGTGAAACCAACAATAGAGAGAGGAGAGAAAATAAGATGGTTGAGCAATAGGCAGAATACTGGCCCCTACCACTAGACACAGTTCTGTGTGGAGATCCCCCCACCTGGGCAACCTGCAAAATAACGATATAGCACAAGCCCAGTCCATATATTGTTCTGCAAGTCTTATTTCCTACTATAATGTTTTTACCCACCCAATGTACCTGGTGGAGTCGAGTTCTTCGAAGAGGCATCGACAGATCCTTCTTGAGCGACCCCCTTTCAAGCGGGAGTCACGGATCGTCGAGAGGCGTCGAGAAGCGTCGAGGAACTCAGTGTTCGGCGACGGGGAATCGACGGCCCTTCTTGAATGCCTTCCCTTTCAAGCGGGAGACACGGGGCGTCGAACGTCCGTCGACGAACAAGGTAGAACGGCGTCGATGAGGCGGCAGCTTCGTCCGAGCGGTGCTCGTCGGCGTCGGAGCGTCGGTGTCCTGCAAGGCAGAGGCGTGCGGGGCACATCGGTGACAATAGTTCTGGACCGCAAAGATTGTGGAGACGGAGGCCCAACAAGGGCGTTGAGTCGTTCGGGTCTTTGTGGTCTACGGGTGACGGGAAACCCACCGGCAGGTTTCTCCTCGGCGCGTTGGTCGTCCTCGACTTTCTCTGGCAGGATAAAGCGGTCGACGGTGCGGACGAGGGAGTCCTTCGATTCGAATGTTCTTAGGCAAAGGAGCGGACGGCTCCGGTCGTCGGCGGCACGGCATCAAGTGGTTCCGATGGCTGGGCAACACAACTTCGACGGGCCTCCAGCGGTTACACAAACCTGCGAACCCTGGTCGACGGCAATGGACTTCGACGGCGTCGATGTCCGGGTGCTTCACTTCGATCTCCTCGGCGGTCCCGTCTCGGGTCGGCAGCCTTTCGAGGGTCTGTCTTCCAGGGCGATTCGGCGAAGATGGAGCGGTGCTCGATGGTCCCTCGAAGCACGGGAAGAGGGCGCCTTACCAGGTCCTCTCTCGGGTCAGTCTTCGACGATTTCGGCAGCCTTCGGATAGGTCGAAGCAAATGCCACAGCAAGTCTTCTTCTTCCAGCTGGACGTCGAGGATCAGCAGTTCCAGTTACTCTTAGAGTGGAGACTAAGCTCCAGAACGCTTCTGAACGTTTCTGAACGTTCCCTGAACCCCTCTACCAGTGGTGAGAGGTCCCCAGATATACTATTCTGTCTCTCATCCACACTGCTGGCACACACTCAGCAGCCAATCAGACAGAAGGGCATTCATGCAGTCAGTCAGGCAATCAGGCACACAGTGCATTCAGGCCACACTCCTCCCTTTCAGACACTCACAACAAGGAATGTGAATGGGGACAAGTACCCAGCCATTCAACACTACACACTGCATTCAGGCCAGTTTCGGGAAGGGCTGTCTCAGTCTTTGTCTCTCACGCCAGAAACCAGACAACCACAACAAGGAGTGTATATTGGTCACACACTCCATTCATCCAGGTCCCACCCACAGGAGGTACCCACAACATACGGTCACTGGGAAGGCTCCAGTCAGTCTAGCTGGGCCTTCACAACAACACCATATATGGAACTTCCACCCAACGGCCAGTCAGGGGGAAGGGACAGAGTCAGGGCTTCCCAGGACTTTGGGAAAACAAGGTAACAGGCAATAGAAAGCAAGAGGCCACAGGGGTCATCTTGTTGCCTATCAGGAATCAACTGATCCCCATGGCAGCGCCTAGGTATCCCAAAATGGAGGACACCCAGAGCACCTGTCAAATTCAGCATGGAGCTGCCACCAGCCCATACCCTGCTCTGTGGGCCACCCACAGGTGCCCAAAAACATACACTAGGGGCACAGGGTTGTACCCCTACCCATGGGTGCCATAAGGGTATCCCATGGGTCTGTTCACCAAACCAAAAGGGAGAGCTGCACTGCCAGGAGTCCCACATGGACTCCTGGGCAGAAAACATGACAGATCACATGATAAAAAGCAGTAAAGGACAAGGATTCAGAGGCCCTGTCCCTCTGATGCATTTCCTGCATCACAGTCGCCCCCCCCAGACTGAGGTGGAGGGTGTCTAATCTCCCACGGGATAGACACCCTCATCCAGACGGTCAACATACCTTCTGGAAAGGCCATCTGCATTATCGTGACTCTTCCCTGTTCTGTGCTCTATGGTGAAGTCTAGCCCTTGCAGGCTAATGGACCACCTGAGCAATTTCGGATTCTCACCCTTCATTTGCATAAGCCACTTCAGGGGCTTATGATCTGTTTGGACCTTGAAGGTAGACCCCGTAAGGTAGGGCCTAAAACGCCTAAGGCTCCAAACTATGCTAAAACACTCCTTTTCAACAGTAGCCCACCTAAGCTCTCTACCCTTGAGTTGTCTACTGATGAATATGATAGGATGTTCTCTCCCTTTGTCATCTAACTGGGACAAGACAGCTCCAATTCCGGTGTCGCAGGCATCCGTCTGGACGATAAAGGGTCGGCTGTAGTCCGGCGCACACAACATAGGTGCCCTACACAGACTTTCTTTCAAGCCATCAAAGGCCCTCTGACAGTCTTCGGTCCAATTAACCTTCCTAGGCTGTTTGGGTGAAGTTAGAGCTGTCAGGGGTGCAGCTATGGTTCCATAGTCTGCCATGAAATTGCGATAGTACCCAGTGAGGCCCAAAAAGGCTCTCACCTGGGTTTGAGTAGTGGGAGTCTCCCAGTCCTGTACATCCTGTACTTTACTGGAGAGAGGTTGGATTTGACCCCCTCCTACCTCATGACCAAGATAGGTAACTTTCCCCTGAGCTATCTGGCACTTGGTGGCCTTGATAGTGAGGTTAGCCCTTTTCAAGGCCTGCAACACCTTATCCAGATGTGTCAAATGCTCTTCCCAGTTGGAACTGTAGACGGCAATGTCGTCTAAGTAAGCCACACAAAAGGCTTCCAGCCCACTGAGCGCATGGTTGACCAATCTCTGGAAGGTGGCAGGGGCATTCTTCAACCCACAAGGCATGACCCTAAACTGGTAGAGTCCCTCAGGTGTTGAGAAGGCCGTCTTTTCCTTGGCATGGTCCGTCAGAGCTATTTGCCAATAGCCTGAGGTAAGGTCAAAGGTGCTCACAAATTTGGCAGCACCTATGGTGTCCACGAGCTCATCAGCCCTGGGCAATGGGTGCGCGTCAGTTTTGGTGACGGCATTGACTCCTCGGTAGTCCACACAGAACTTCCAATCCTTGGTACCCGCCTGGGAACTTGCCTTGGGGACAAGGACCACTGGACTGGACCAGGGACTGGTTGAGGGTTCAATAACACCCAGATCCAACATCTTGGCGACCTCAGCCTGGATGTGGTTCTTGACGGTATCTGACATACGGTAGCACCTGCTTTTGACAGGCACACTGTCACCAGTGTCAATTTCATGCCTACACCACGGTGTAAGGCCTGATGTCAGTGAAAACAGAGAGGTATACTGTTGGAGCAAAGCCCTGCAGGCCCTCTGTTGCTCTGTTGTCAAATCCAGAGAGAGATGTACTCCCTCCACTGAGCCATCCTGAGGGTTGCTATGCAGCAAATCAGGAAGGGGCTCACTCTCATCCTCTTCTTGCCCTGAAGCTAGCAAGAGACATGAGACTTCTGCTCGCCGGTGGAAAGGCTTGAGCCTATTGACATGGAATATCTGAGGGGCTACCCCAGAGGCTCCCATGTCAACCAGATAATTGACTTCGCCCATCTTGGAGATGATCCTGAAGGGTCCAGTCCACTTGTCTGCCAGAGCTCTAGGCTTGGTAGGCTCCATCACAAGGATTTCCTGTCCCGGAGTCCAATCCACTTGCAAGGCTTTAAGGTCATGCCAGTACTTATTCAATTCCTGGCTGGCCTTGAGATTTGCTGTTGCCTGACCCATCATCTGTGTCATCCTCCGTCTGAGGTCTAACACATAGTCCCCCACTTGCTTGGCGGGACCTGGGGGGGTGGCTTCCAAGCCTTCTCTGATCAAGGCGAGGGGCCCCCTCACGGGATGTCCAAAGAGTAACTCAAAGGAGCTGAAACCAACACCCTCTTGAGGTACCTCTCTGTAAGCAAACAGCAGGCATGGCAGGAGGAGATCCCATTTCCTCCTTAGGGGTTCTTCCAAAGCCCCTAGCATGCCCTTGAGAGTTTTATTAAACCTCTCAACCAGACCATTGGTCTGGGGGTGGTAAGAGGTGGAGAACTTGTAGGTTACCCCGCACTCTTTCCACATGGTTTTCATGTAACTAGACATGAAGTTGGATCCTCTGTCAGAGACAACCTCCTTGGGGAATCCAACATGGGTGAAAATGCCCAGGAGAGCCCTGGCAACCACCTTGGCAGTAACAGTCCGAAGGGTTATTGCCTCAGGGTACCTGGTGGCATGATCTACCAAGACCAGGATGAACCGATGTCCACCTGAAGTGGGAGGGTCAAGGGGACCGACGATGTCGATGCCCACCCTCTCAAATGGTGTGCCAACCACTGGCAATGGCTGCAGTGGGGCAATGACCCTGCCTCCAGTCTTGCCAGACAACTGACAAGTTGGGCAGGTCCTGCAGTGGGACTCCACCTCTACTCCCATCCGTGGCCAGTAGAAATGGGCAGAGAGCCTCTGCTTAGTCTTCTTGGTCCCAAGATGACCAGCCAAGGGCACCTCATGCACCAACTGCAGTAGGAAGGGCCTGTAAACCTGGGGTACCACCAACCTCTTGAGGGCACCAGGTTCAGGCTTAGTGGGCTCACTAACAAGGAGCTTACCCTCCCAATAAATCCGGAATGTCCTAGGCACTTCTCCTTGTGCCTGGGACAGGGCCTGTTTCCTCAGTCCCTCAGTCCCTCGAGAGAGTGGCACTCTCTCTGTCCCTTACAGAAGTCTGCCCGGGAGGGTCCCCCTTCAGCTAACAAGCATTGAAGGTCGGGATGATCCTCCGGGTTGAGAACCTCTCCCACAGGAGAGTCTTCTGTCTCTTCTCCCACAGGAGTTGAGTTTGGGTTTTCCACTGGACCCAGCCCGTCCAGAGCATGGATCCCAATGGGTGCTGTCGGAACAGCAGGAAGAGAAGGTGTTCCCTCCACAGAGGTAGCCTTCTTGGTCTTCCTTCTTCTTGCCTTAGGCCTCGCCTTTGGCTCGGGTACCAGACTCACAGTCAGACCCGGTGTCACCTGTGACCTAGTGACTGCAGCAGCAGTCATGGGAAGACCATCCGAGATCAACCCCAACTCTACTAGATCATTTCCTAACAGAATGTTAGCAGGGACATTGTCCTGAACCAGGACAGGAAGCTTTGCTGTCTTGTCTCCAATCATGAGTGTGACTAAGGCTACAGGTGATAATTTGGGAGGCCCACCAGCTAACCTGGTGGTTTGCAGAGGAGCACCTTCATAGTCCTCTGGCTTGAGCAGGGTCCTGTCCACCACTGTCATGCTTGCCCCAGTGTCTCTCAAACCAGTAGAAGGCTGGCCATTCAAGAGGACACTTCTCAAAAACCTACGGGTGTTCTGTGGGATAGTCGCCAGTACTTCTGCACACTGGTCCCAGGCCCCAAGGGACACTAAGGAAATCTCTACTGGAGCACCAAAGGTGATCCCGGTAGAGGAGGGGAGGTCAGTGGCCTCCACCTCAGACACAGGGTAAGGGTAGGTCAGGCTGACAGCCTGTACTCCAAGTGCCTTACCTTTACACTTGGAGTCACCCCTTTTGTGATCCAGAGCCCCACAGTCCCAACAAGCGCCAGGAGTGAGGGGTACGGTACTGGAACCACCGGGAGCCTGCTTTGCAGCAGGTGGACCACTACTCTTATTCCCACCCACAGATGACTTATCCCCACTAGATTGTTGGGTCTTGGGAGAGGAAGGTTTAGGTTTACCCGACTGTGACTGCTGGTGGGACTCCTCAGCTTTCTGAGAGGCCCCCTTTTCTTTGTCCTTGTCCTTCCCACTGGAGTCCTTAGGGGACACCCGGTGGGAGACCCACTTGTCAGCCAACCTAGCCAGCTTAAAGGGGTCCAAAATGTTCTGGTCAGCCACATACTGACGCAGCTCTGGTGAACAGGCTTCAGAAAAATGCTCAAAAAACAAGAGGTGGGACAATTCAACAAAAGTCTTAACCTTGTATCCATCGATCCACCCCATCATGTTCATGTGCGCAGCACTCACACAGTCAACCCAAGACACATTCTCTCTTTTCTTAAAATCCCTGAACCTTCTAAGGTATTGGGTAGGTGTCTTGCCAAACTTGGCAATCAAAGCAGACTTCATACACTCATACTGACCCCTTTCTTCCACACTCAGCTTCAGAATACAGTCATATCCAGTTTGAGGCACTCTGCTTAACAAACACTTAGCCCAATCTCTTTTATCAACATCATGAATCGCTCAAGCCATTTCAAATGCTTCAATCCATTGGAGGATATCTGAACCCTCCACAACCAACCAAATCTTTCATAAACTTGGTGGCTGGGGACCTGACACTCTCACTGGTTTTAACTGAAGTCTCCACTCTAGCTTTCTCTAGCTGGATTCTCTGACATTCAGTGTCCTGGCTCTTGAGTTCAAGGTCCTTATTCTTGAGCTCCACTTGTTGAGCCAACTCCTCTTTCTTAAGTTCAGCATCTATTTCCAACTTGCGGTATTCAAAGGCCAATTTCATCCTTAATAACTCAAGCTCCAAGGAATTGCTGGGGTTTGGAACAGAGGCAGCAGGAATGGCGGAATTCCCAGAAACAGATTCTGCGGAAACCCCAGGGGCAGAGTCCTCATTGGTTGCATTCCCCCCCTCATCAAGAGTTTCACCATCAGTCTGGTAGTCCACCAGGGCAGCTATCAGCTCAGCCCTAGACTTATCCACGAAGTCTAACTCCCTGGCTTCACAAGCACTCTGCAGAGCCTCCAAGCTCATCTGAGTCAATTTGCCATTTGCAATAGACTCCATTGTTTGTAATGCAGTTATCTTGTACACAACTAAACCTTAATTTAATAAAGTGCGGATATCCTTTGTAAGTGGCACGGTTATACACTGATTCTTAAAACCATAAGCATCCCACCGCTTGCCACCAGCTGTCAAGAAAGACCGGTGGGGGGCGTCTGTACTTCTGTTCTCTATATGGTAGAAGAGAGGCACAGAGGACCCCAGCCAAGATTCTTTAGTACGGTAGCAATGGGCGAGCAATCAAGGCCTAGCTTCTCAGGAGGTGATGCAGGCTGGTTCTTAAGTACAGTGTACCCCAAGCCCCCACAAAGGAATGTCCACACACTGTATTGGTTAGAACACAGTCTTTATATAATCAATATTCAAGGTTATGTACACTTATCATAATAACTCACTTTGTACTCAGGAAAATCAACAATGGCAAATATATACAATTCTAAAGTGGTACCACCCTTTGTATTAGATCTTATTAAAGTGCATCAACAATACTGTAACAATGTCACACAGATCAAATAGAGTGAAACCAACAATAGAGAGAGGAGAGAAAATAAGATGGTTGAGCAATAGGCAGAATACTGGCCCCTACCACTAGACACAGTTCTGTGTGGGGATCCCCCCACCTGGGCAACCTGTAAAATAAAGATATAGCACAAGCCCAGTCCATATATTGTTCTGCAAGTCTTATTTCCTCCTATAATGTTTTTACCCCCCCAATGTACCTGGTGGAGTCGAGTTCTTCGAAGAGGCGTCGACAGATCCTTCTTGAGCGACCTCCCCTTTCAAGCGGGAGTCACGGATCGTCGAGAGGCGTCGCGAAGCATCGAGGAACTCGGTGTTCGGCGACGGGGAATCGACGGCCCTTCTTGAATGCCTTCCCTTTCAAGGGGGAGACACAGGGCGTCGAACGTCCGTCGACGAACAAGGTAGAACGGCGTCGATGAGGCGGCAGCTTCGTCCGAGCGGTGCTCGTCGGCGTCGGAGCGTCGGCGTCCTGCAAGGCAGAGGCGTGCAGGGCACCTCGGTGACAATAGTTCTGGACCGCAAAGATTGTGGAGACGGAGGCCCAACAAGGGCGTCGAGTCGTTCGGGTCTTTGTGGTCTTCGGGTGGCGGGAAACCCACCGGCAGGTTTCTGCTCTGCACGTTGGTCGTCCTCGACTTTCTCCGGCAGGATAAAGCGGTCGACGGTGCGGACGAGGGAGTCCTTCGATTCGAATGTTCTTAGGCAAAGGAGCGGACGGCTCCGGTCGTCGGCGGCACAGCGTCAAGTGGTTCCCACGGCTGGGCAACACAACTTCGACGGGCCTCCAGCGGTTACACAAACCTGCGAACCCTGGTCGACGGTAATGGACTTCAACGGCGTCGATGTCCGGGTGCTTCACTTCGATCTCCTCGGCGGTCCCCTCTCGGGTCGGCAACCTTTCGAGGGTCTGTCTTCCAGGGTGCTTCGGCGAAGATGGAGCGGTGCTCGATGGTCACTCGAAGCACGGGAAGAGGGCACCTTACCAGGTCCTCTCTTGGGTCAGTCTTCGACGATTTCGGCAGCCTTCGGATCGGTCGAAGCAAATGCCACAGCAAGTCATCTTCTTCCAGCTGGACGTCGAGGATCAGCAGTTCCAGTTACTCTTAGAGTGGAGACTCAGCTCCAGAATGCTTCTGAACGTTTCTAAACGTTCCCTGAACCCCTCTACCAGTGGTGAGAGGTCCCCAGATATACTATTCTGTCTCTCATCCACACTGCTGGCACACACTCAGCAGCCAATCAGACAGAAGGGCATTCATGCAGTCAGTCAGCCAATCAGGCACACAGTGCATTCAGGCCACACTCCTCCCTTTCAGACACTCACAACAAGGAATGTGGATTGGGACAAGTACCCAGCCATTCAACACTACACACTGCATTCAGGCCAGTTTCGGGGAGGGCTGTCTCAGTCTTTGTCTCTCACGTCAGAAACCAGACAACCACAACAAGGAGTGTATATGGTCACACACTCCATTCACCCAGGTCCCACCCACAGGAGGTACCCACAATATACAGTCACTGGGAAGGCTCCAGTCAGTCTAGCTGGGCCTTCACAACAACACCATATATGGAACTTCCACCCAACAGCCAGTCAGGGGGAAGGGACAGAGTCAGGGCTTCCCAGGACTTTGGGAAAACAAGGTAACAGGCAATAGAAAGCAAGAGGCCACAGGGGCCATCTTGCTGCCTATCAGGAATCAACTGATCCCCATGGCAGGGCCTAGGTATCCCAAAATGGAGGACAGCCAGAGCACCTGTCAAATTCAGCATGGAGCTGCCACCAGCCCATACCCTGCTCTGTGGGCCACCCACAGGTGCCCAAAAACATACACTAGGGGCACAGGGTTGTACCCCTACCCATGGGTGCCATAAGGGTATCCCATGGGTCTGTTCACCAAACCAAAAGAGAGAGCTGCACTGCCAGGAGTCCCACATGGACTCCTGGGCAGAAAACATGACAGATCACACGATAAAAAGCAGTAAAGGACAAGGATTCAGAGGCCCTGTCCCTCTGATGCATTTCCAGCATCACAGAGGAGTGTGCAGGTTGCACATGTGGTTTTATGTGGCCAAGTATGGGGGGGGTACAGGACCGTGAGGCTGACACATGCGAGGGCTCTCATGTGTGACACATGGATGGTGCTTGTGTGTGTAGGCTTGCATGGCAAAGGATGTGGAAGAATGATTGGCAGGTGTGACATGGATGCTGATCTGAACACTGCGACAGTTGGCGGAGGTGTACACATGCATGCAAGTGTGGTGGTGTGTGTGCATGTGTAGTGCACTCCCTGTGTCACCTGTGATGTCTGGCTCACCTTTGCCTGCTCATGCTGTTGTATGTGTATGGATGGTGCTGGCTGTTGCAATATGGCTGTGGTATGGCTCATGTGTGCAAGTTGAAATGACATGTGTGTTGGGGATTGTGATGGCATGTCTGAGGTTTGCCAATGCCACTCATGTACAACTGTCATGTGTTTATGAGTCCATTATACAGTGCCCTGATGCCTGTGTTTTATTTCTCCCTCTCTGCAGCATCAACTGATGAAGAGGGCGGAGAAGGTGCTGTGGAGCACAGCGGCAGGGGTCGCACCACCAGCCGGAGATGCAAGGCCCGGCTCCCCTCCCAGGTTGTGATTTCGTCGGGGAGTGAGCAGTCCGGTGCCGCGTCCGAGGCCATAGCTGCCGAGCGGAGGTCCAGGAGGCGGAGGTTGGAGTTAGACTCCTCAGCAGCAGAAGGGGCAGCTACGACCGCACAGGGCCCAACGGAGGAAGATGGCACAGAGTCATCCAGGTTGGTGGGGGGTTTGGTGGAGGAGGAGGCCGTGCAAGCAACAGAGGCGGGGTCTGGAGGTGGGGATTCCACTGGTGCTAGTGGTGCAGTGCAGGACCAGGGACAGGTGGCAGCACAGGCCACCGCGGAGGTGCCTGTGTGCAATCCTGTCCCTGCTCCTGTCACTGCATCATCTTGCACCAGCAGGGATGCCTACCTCGAGACCCTTTCTCAGGGAGGGGATTGGCTTACACCAACTGGCCTTCCTCTCCCTGCGGATGTGGCTATCCTGCAACAGGTTGAGCCTGTCCAGGGTGGTGTGGCGTTGCGTCAATGGGCCATGCGAGCTGACCTGCAGTCTTTCCATGATGAGACTGCACGTCTTCTCACATGGCTCGTTGACCGCGTTGACCCACTGGGACAGCTCACCATGGCCAGATTCCTCCGTTTCCCGGACCTTGTTCCGACTCCCTCCTCAACGTAACCCCCTATGCCCCAGTTGTCCTCCATGCCATCTTCCCACCCTTTAGTCACCTGGGTGCCCTGTGGAGCTGCCTCTGATGGTGCGGCCAGGCTGATGGACAATGGATCCCTGCCACAGTCGGGAGTCGGACGTCCAGCAGGGGTGGCCACATCAACGACTGCACCCCAGCCAGCGGAGGATGTGCAGGCAGCAGGAGGCAGTGCACGGGCAGAGGCACAACAGCAGCAGCAACGTGGTGGGAGCCATGATGGCTCGGGGCCTTCGACATCGGAGGGGCAGGCATCGGCCGGAGGGCAGGAGGACCCAGGATGGGAAGTGTCTTCCGTGTGGCAGCGGTTGGGCCACGCCATAGATGCGGAGCGGCAGTGGGCGGAAGAGGCACGGCTCACGATGGTCAGGGTGGAGAACTCCATGCGGAGGGCCCTGAGGCAGGCCGAGTGCATCGAGGGAATCCGCATGGAGTTGGAGGTGAACATGTCGACGGCCCTGCGGACCCTCGGGGCCATGAAGGAGGACCGCCTCCGGGACATTGAGCAGGAGTTCGATGATGCCCTGGCCCGGAACATCCCGAAGTGAGCCGTCGGACTAGCCCGCTGCCCTTGTAAATAGTTCTGTAGTTAGTGTTAGGTTTCCTTTGGTTGTGCATTTTTTTTGGACCTTTTGGACAATGGGCCACATTTTTGTATATAGTTTTTTTTTATTAGGTAGTGTTATTAGATAGATTTCATTTCTTCTGTTGGGATCATGGACCCTGGATTGTTTATCTGTATATAGTTGACTGTTGGATTTTCATTTTTTTTATGATTTACCCAAGGAGCAATGGTTTTCGATTTTAATTTTCCATTTGATTTACTTTTGTGGACTGTGACTTTGGACACCTTTCCTTTGGATTATGAATTGTGGTTTTGCATTATTTCACGGACATGCTGTTTTTTTTTTTTAATTCACATTTTTGTTTGTTTATTTTTGATTCAATTTATGTTCCTTTTAATACATATTTTTTCTTCAAACATCAATGTGTAGTATCATCGCATTGGTTTCATGCATATCATGATATGGGTTTTGACATTCACTGACACCCATTGGGTGTATGTGAGGGACATGTGTTCATTTCCAAACTTGCAATTGGGGTTCTATCATGTTATTGCCATTTCTAAGTGGGTGGATGCAATACTCGGGTGGGGGTTTGGCATTTGGGGGCTGACCATAAGGGCCAGGGATCTAGATTGTGATGACATGTTGGCTGAGGGACATGTGTGGGGGCCTGGTGGAAAGTGCCCCACAGTGCTGGGGGGTGGGGGTGCTGGGAGACATGAGTGGGGGCCTGGGGGAGGGTGCCCCTGGATGCTGGGGGTGGGGGTGCTGGGAGACATGTGTGCGGGCCTGGTGGAGGGTGCCCCACAGTGCTGGGGGGTGGGGGTGCTGGGAGACATGAGTGGGGGCCTGCTGGCAGGTGTCCCACAGTGATGGGGGGTGGGGGTGCTGGGAGACATGAGTGGGGGCCTGGTGGAGGGTGCCCCTGGATGCTGGGGGGTGAGGGTGCTGGGAGACATGAGTGGGGGCCTGGTGGAGGGTGCCCTGTGTTAGGGAGAATTCTCTGTTTAGGCTGAATTTCCTAACCTAGTCCCCCAGCAGCTTTGCTGGATTTCTGGAGTTTGTTTTTTCCATCCTGCCAAGAGTGAGACTCTTTTTTCCCACTCTTGGACATGAATGTGTGTAATTCCTTTGAATGTCAATGTGTTCTATGGGCTATGGGGTCCTTTACTCCATAGGGTCTCATATGTTTTGCTATGTGTGTTTCACCGCACCCTCCGTGCCGTAACACTGGGGCGTCCTAGCGGACCTCCCTCATAGACTCCATACCCAGGGACTGACTACTGTCTCCCCGGGCATGTAAAGTCACCATTGGCTTTACTAGACCTACATTTACTAACAGAACTTGTACAAACCATCCTATTGTGGACCTACTAGTAGGGGTAATTCGATTACTCCTGGGTCTGTTATTCGAGGGGTCACTGTCCCGTCCCCCCTCGTCGAGTTTTGGCTGGTGGCAGTGGAAACTACTTGTTATGTTCGACCCCGAATATAACCCTATGGGATTCTTCCCATTGTTAGAGATTGATACTTTTTCTCGTTAGTCTCTAACATACCACCAGTCTACTTATCTTAAATAAGTCTATCGGATGGTATTTTCTGCCAGAACTCGGTTTTTAAAATGGCATTTGTGTTCGTCTCTGTGACTCCTAAACCAAAGGTTGAGAACTTTGTTCCACTTTTTTCGGGCTTCTGTACAGAGACCCTCCAAAGTGGTGCCATTCTGTCTGGGTTACCACAAGGGTGTGGGAGGGGGTTTAGGCACCCTGGACCGAGTTGCCTTGCCAACTCCGGTCGCACTCTGGTGTGATTGGCCCAAGTGGTGAGCCTCCCCGCTCACCACTTAGCTTGTGTTGATTGACAGCTAGGCTGAATGAAGGGGGTTTTCTGCATAAAAGCAGGGTTTTTGGGACTGGATCTTCAGAAGTCGCCACAGGACCTAAGAATCCGACGAGGGTAAAGCTGAGCCGACCTGCAAACGATGACACCTCTGGTGGAGCCCTGCTGAACCGACTCACCACTTCCCGACGACAGAGGAGATCTCCCTGCCGGAGAGTCTCTTCCCCTGACTGGTGGGAACAACCAGTCCCCTTTGCTTTTTCTTTGCCTCAGGACGCAGTGGTCGAATTGCCCGTGCAGAGCACTTCGGCAGCCGGATAGCCACTAACCCTGTACCACGACCAAAAGGTGGTGCCTTGTGACGGAGCACTCCGCGGCTGGTCTCTTCCCTGGTGGTGCAAAGATCTTCAACTTTCCTTCGACAACGAGATCCTCTCTTCTCTTGGCAAAGACCGGACGTGCACCCACTGCGAGGAACAACTGCCCCCGCCGGAGCTGTCTCTCCACAATCAAGGTACTGGGCCTCATTACACGGAAGGCGGTGAGCCATGGCGCTATAAATACCGGCACCGCCTTGGCGGAAAGGGGATTTACCGCCCCATTCCAAGGTTGGTGGGGCGGTAAATCCCCCTTCCGCCATTGCCCTTCCCCATTCCCATTTCTGCCCCATAGGGCACTATGGGAATGGGGAAGGCGCTAATTACGGCACCGCAATTTTGCGTTGCCGTAATTGGCTCCGAGGTCCATTAGCGGGTTGGTTTTTAACGCCTGCAAAAAGCAGGCGTTAAAGCACCAACCAGCTAAGGGACCTCGTAGTAAGGCGGTAATGGTTAACGGTCACCGTTACCATTAACGGTGGCCGTTAACCATTACCACCTTCCGTGTAATGAGGCCCACTGTGTCCGCCTTGCTTCCCTTGTTGCCGGATAGAGTGAGGTGTCTTAATCCTCGCCTCTCCATAGGGTCGCCTCCAAGCTTTCTCTAGCGTGTTGTTCTGAACTGGTCCAATCTGTCGATAATAATTTGCTACAAAGACTGAAACGCATTTCCACTAAGATACTTTTTGGGACATATCGCCTCGCCTCTCTCCAAGTGGGCCTGGCCTCTGAACTTTATGATCTGTCGTGGTTTTGGCCTTCTTGCCTTGCATTTGTTCGTAAAGTATTGGGACCGTGTTGATTTCGTAACATGCTTATTTTTCTCTCCCGTCCTATCAAATACTAGAGTGCCATCTAGGTTGAAGCATACACCTCTGTTTGCAAATAAGTGATGCTGGTAGAACCTAGACTTGTCGAACTATTGTTAGGGGGACTGATCTGTTTTCTTCATAGAGTAATTGTAATTGAAGTGTTTGCCGTAATAGTGCCAGAGTGTTTTCTATAGATGTGTCGTTATAAATAAATACATTTATATCTTTACACCAAAGCCTTGTTGCGTGTTTGCTTGTCTTACTGTGTAGAATTGCCCTATGTTGTATACTCCATATACTGCCTAACTCTTCTTGAGGGAAGTCTGACTGCTCAGCCACAGCTACCAAGTGAATCTGTGTGGTACAGACTGCTACCAAGTGGGTTTACTGCCAAACACCTGTAGTCCTAAATCTTATGCAGTGGTCCCAGAGGGAACTGCACAGGTTTCCGCCTAACACCCTGCACTGCTGGGGGGTGGGGGTGCTGGGAGACATGAGTTGGACATGAGTGGGGGCCTGGTGGAGGGTGCCCCTGGATGCTGGGGGGTGGGGGTGATGGGAGACATGAGTGGAGGCCTGGTGGAGGGTGCCCCTGGATGCTGGGGGGTGGGGGTGATGGGAGACATGAGTGAAGGCCTGGTGGAGGGTTCCCCTGGATGTTGGGGGGTGGGGGTGCTAGGAGACATGAGTGGGGGTCTGGTGGAGGGTGCCCTGCACTGCTGGGGGGTGGGGGTGCTGGGAGACATGAGTTAGACATGGGTGTGGGCCTGGTGGAGGGTGCCCCACAGTGCTGGGGGGTGGGGGTGCTGGGAGACATGGGTGGGGGCCTGGTGGAGGGTGCCCCACAGTGCTGGGGGGTGGGGGTGCTGGGAGACATGAGTTGGACATGAGTGGGGGCCTGGTGGAGGGTGCCCCTGGATGCTGGGGGGTGGAGGTGCTGGGAGACATGAGTGGGGGCCTGGTGGAGGGTGCCCTGCACTGCTGGGTGGTGGGGGTGCTGGGAGACATGAGTTGGACATGAGTGGGGGCCTGGTGGAGGGTGCCCCACAGTGCTGGGGGGTGGGGGCGCTGGGAGACATGAGTGGGGGCCTGGTGGAGGGTGCCCCTGGATGCTGGGGGGTGGGAGTGATGTGAGACATGAGTGGGGGCCTTAGGAGGGTGCCCCTGGATGCTGGGGGGTGGGTGTGCTGGGAGACATGAGTGGGGGCCTGGTGGAGGGTGTCCCACAGTGCTGGGGGTGGGGGTGCTGGGAGACATGAGTGGGGGCCTGGTGGAGGGTGCCCCTGGATGCTGGGGGGTGGGGGTGCTGGGAGACATGAGTGCGGCCTGGTGGAGGGTGCCCCTGGATGCAGGAGGGTGGGGGTGCTGGGAGACATGAGTTGGACATGAGTGGGGGCCTGGTGGAGGGTGCCCCTGGATGCTGGTGGGTGGGGGTGCTGGGAGACATGAGTGGGGGCCTGGTGGAGGGTGCCCCTGGATGCAGGGGGTGGGGGTGCTGGAAGAAATGAGTTGGACATGAGTGGGGCCTGCTGGCAGGTGCCCCACAGTGCTGGGGGGTGGGGGTGCATGGGGGCATGAGTGGGGGCCTTCTGGCAGGTGCCCCACAGTGCTGGGGGGTGGGGGTGCTGGGAGACATGAGTAGGGGCCTGGTGGAGGGTGCCCCTGACTGGTGGGGGTGGGGGTGCAGGGAGGCATGAGTGGGGGCCTGGTGGAGGGTGCCCTGCACTGCTGGGGGGTGGGGGTGCTGGGAGACATGAGTTGGACATGAGTGGGGGCTTGGTGGAGGGTGCCCCTGGATGTTGGGGGGTGGGGGTGATGGGAGACATGAGTGGCGGCCTGGTGGAGGGTGCCCCTGGATGCTGGGGGGTGGGGGTGCTGGGAGACATGAGCGGGGGCCTGGTGGAGGGTGCCCTGCACTGCTGGGGGGTGGGGGTGCTGGGAGACATGAGTTGGACATGAGTGGGGGCCTGGTGGAGGGTGCGCCTGGATGCTGAGGGATGGAGGTGCTGGGAGACATGAGTGGGGGCCTGGTGGAGGGTGCCCTGCACTGCTGGGGGGTGGGGGTGCTGGGAGACATGAGTTGGACATGAGTGGGGGCCTGGTGGAGGGTGCCCCACAGTCCTCGGGGGTGGGGGTGCTGGGAGACATGAGTGGGGGCCTGGTGGAGGGTGCCCCTGGATGCTGGGGGGTGGGAGTGATGGGAGACATGAGTGGGGGCCTGGTGGAGGGGCCCCCTGGATGCTGGGGGTTGGGGGTGCTGGGAGACATGAGTGGGGGCCTGGTGGAGGGTGCCCCACAGTGCCGGGGGGTGGGGGTGCTGGGAAACATGAGTGGGGGCCTGGTGGAGGTTGCCCCTGGATGCTGGGGGGTGGGGGTGCTGGGAGACATGAGTGGGGGCCTGGTGGAGGGTGTCCCACAGTGCTGGGGAGTGGGGGTGCTGGGAGACATGAGTTGGACATGAGTGGGGGCCTGGTGGAGGGTGCCCCTGGATGCTGTGGGGTGGGGGTGCTGGGAGATATGAGTGGGGGCCTGGTGGAGGGTGCCCCTGGATGCAGGGGGGTGGGGTGATGGGAGACATGAGTGGGGGCCTGGTGGAGGGTGCCTCTGGATGCTGGGGGGTGGGGGTGCTGGGAGACATGAGTGCGGCCTGGTGGAGGGAGCCCCTGGATGCAGGAGGGTGGGGGTGCTGGGAGACATGAGTTGGACATGAGTGGGGGCCTGGTGGAGGGTGCCCCTGGATGCTGGGGGGGTGGGGGTGCTGGGAGACATGAGTGGGGGCCTGATGGAGGGTGCCCCTGGATGCAGTGGGGTGCTGGGAGACATGAGTTGGACATGAGTGGGGGCCTGCTGGCAGGTGCCCCACAGTGCTGGGGGGTGGGGGTGCAGGGGGACATGAGTGGGGCATGAGTGGGGGCCTTCTGACAGGTGCCCCACAGTGCTGGGGGGTGGGGGTGCTGGGAGACATGAGTGGGGGCCTGGTGGAGGGTGCCCCTGACTGGTGGGGGGTGGGGGTGCAGGGAGGCATGAGTGGGGGCCTGGTGGAGGGTGCCCTGCACTGCTGGGGGGTGGGGGTGCTGGGAGACATGAGTTGGACATGAGTGGGGGCTTGGTGGAGGGTGCCCCTGGATGTTGGGGGGCGGGGGTGATGGGAGACATGAGTGGGGGCCTGGTGGAGGGTGCCCCTGGATGCTGGGGGGTGGGGGTGCTGGGAGACATGAGTTGGACATGAGTGGGGGCCGGGTAGAGGGTGCCCCTGGATGCTGGGGGGTGGGGGTGCTGGGAGACATGGGTGGCGGCCTGGTGGAGGTTGCCCCACAGTGCTGGGGGATAGGGGTGCTGGGAGACATGAGTGCGGGCCTGGTGGAGGGTACCCCTGGATGCTGGTGGTGGCGGTGCTGGGAGACATGAGTGGGGGCTTGGTGGCAGGTGTCCCACAGTGATGTGGTGTGGGGGTGCTGGGAGACATGAGTTGGACATGAGTGGGGGCCTGGTGGAGGGTGCCCCTGGATGCTGGGGGGTGGGGGTGGGGGTGATGGGAGACATGAGTGGGGGCCTGGTGGAGGGTGCCCCTGGATGCTGGGGGGTGGGGGTGCTGGGAGACATGAGTTGGACATGAGTGGGGGCCGGGTAGAGGGTGCCCCTGGATGCTGGGTGGTGGGGGTGCTGGGAGACATGGGTGGCGGCCTGGTGGAGGGTGCCCCACAGTGCTGGGGGATGGGGGTGCTGGGAGACATGAGTGGGGGCCTGGTGGAGGGTACCCCTGGATGCTGGTGGTGGCGGTGCTGGGAGACATGAGTGGGGGCTTGGTGGCAGGTGTCCCACAGTGATGGGGTGTGGGGGCGCTGGGAGACATGAGTTGGACATGAGTGGGGGCCTGGTGGAGGGTGCCCCTGGATGCTGGGGGGTGGGGGTGGGGGTGATGGGAGACATGAGTGGGGACCTGGTGGAGGGTGCCCCTGGATGCTGGGGGGTGGGGGTGCTGGGAGACATGAGTGGGGGCCTGTGGAGGGTGCCCTGCACTGCTGGGGGGTGGGGGTGCTGGCAGACATGAGTTGGACATGAGTGGGGGCATGGTGGAGGGTGCCCCTGGATGCTGGAGGGTGGGGGTGATGGGAGACATGAGTGGGGGCCTGGTGGAGGGTGCCCCACAGTGCTGGGGGATGGGGGTGCTGGGAGACATGAGTGGGGGCCTGGTGGAGGGTACCCCTGGATGCTGGTGGTGGCGGTGCTGGGAGACATGAGTGGGGGCTTGGTGGCAGGTGTCCCACAGTGATGGGGTGTGGGGGTGCTGGGAGACATGAGTTGGACATGAGTGGGGGCCTGGTGGAGGGTGCCCCTGGATGCTGGGGGGTGGGGGTGGGGGTGATGGGAGACATGAGTGGGGGCCTGGTGGAGGGTGCCCCTGGATGCTGGGGGGTGGGGGTGCTGGGAGACATGAGTGGGGGCCTGTGGAGGGTGCCCTGCACTGCTGGGGGGTGGGGGTGCTGGCAGACATGAGTTGGACATGAGTGGGGGCATGGTGGAGGGTGCCCCTGGATTCTGGAGGGTGGGGGTGATGGGAGACATGAGTGGGGGCCTGGTGGAGGGTGCCCCTGGATGTTGGGGGGCGGGGTGATGGGAGACATGAGTGGGGGCCTGGTGGAGGGTGCCCCTGGATGCTGGGGGGTGGGGGTGCTGGGAGACATGAGTTGGACATGAGTGGGGGCAGGGTAGAGGGTGCCCCTGGATGCTGGTGGGTGGGGGTGCTGGGAGACATGGGTGGCGGCCTGGTGGAGGGTGCCCCACAGTGCTGGGGGATGGGGGTGCTGGGAGACATGAGTGGGGGCCTGGTGGAGGGTACCCCTGGATGCTGGTGGTGGCGGTGCTGGGAGACATGAGTGGGGGCTTGGTGGCAGGTGTCCCACAGTGATGGGGTGTGGGGGTGCTGGGAGACATGAGTTGGACATGAGTGGGGGCCTGGTGGAGGGTGCCCCTGGATGCTGGGGGGTGGGGGTGGGGGTGATGGGAGACATGAGTGGGGGCCTGGTGGAGGGTGCCCCTGGATGCTGGGGGGTAGGGGTGCTGGGAGACATGAGTGGGGGCCTGTGGAGGGTGCCCTGCACTGCTGGGGGGTGGGGGTTCTGGCAGACATGAGTTGGACATGAGTGGGGGCATGGTGGAGGGTGCCCCTGGATGCTGGAGGGTGGGGGTGATGGGAGACATGAGTGGGGGCCTGGTGGAGGGTGCCCCTGGATGCTGGGGGGTGGGGGTGCTGTGAGAAGTGAGTGGGGGCCTGGTGGGGGGTGCCCTGCACTGCTGGGGGGTGGGGGTGCTGGGAGACATGAGTGGGACATGACTGGGGGTCTGGTGGAGGGTGCCCCTGGATGCAGGGGTTGGGGGTGCAGGGAGACATGAGTGGGGGCCTGGTGGAGGGTGCCCCTGACTGCTGGGGGGTGGAGGTGCAGGGAGCCATGAGTGGGGGCCTGGTGGAGGGTGCCCATGGATGCTGGGGGGTGGCGGTGCTGGGAGACATGAGTGGGGGCCTGGTGGAGGTTGCCCCTGGATGCAGGGGGGTGGGGGTGCTGCGAGACATGAGTTGGACATGAGTGGGGGCCTGCTGGCAGGTGCCCCACAGTGCTGGGGGGTGGGGGTGCAGGGCGACATGAGTGGGACATGAGTGGGGGCCTGCTGGCAGGTGCCCCACAGTGCTGGGGAGTGGGGGTGCTGGGAGACATGAGTGGGGGCCTGGTGGAGGGTGCCCCTGACTGGTGGGGGTGGGGGTGCAGGGAGGCATGAGTGGGGGCCTTTTGGAGTGTGCCCTGCACTGCTGGGGGGTGGAGGTGCTGGGAGACATGATTTGGACATGAGTGGGGTCCTGGTGGACGGTGCCCCTGGATGCTGGGGGGTGGGGGTGATGGGAGACATGAGTGGGGGCCTGGTGGAGGGTGCCCCTGGATGCTGGGGGGTGGGGGTGCTGGGAGACATGAGTGGGGGCCTGGTAGAGGGTGCCCTGCACTGCTGGGGCCTGGGTGTGCTGGGAGACATGAGTTGGACATGAGTGGGGGCCTGGTGGAGGGTGACCCTGGATGCTGGTGGGTGGGGGTGCTGGGAGACATGAGTGGGGGCCTGGTGGAGGGTGCCCTGCCCTGCTGGGGGTGGGGGTGCTGGGAGACATGAATTGGACATGAGTGGGGGCCTGGTGGAGGGTGCCCCACAGTGCTGGGGGGTGGGGGTGCTGGGAGACATGAGTGGGGGCCTGGTGGGGCATGCCCTGCACTGCTGGGGGGTGGGGGTGCTGGGAGACATGAGATGGACATGAGTGGGGGCCTGGTGGAGGGTGCCCCTAGATGCTGGGGGTGGTGGGGGTGCTGGGAGACATGAGTGGGGGCCTAGTTGAGGGTGCCCTGCACTGCTGCGGGGTGGGGGTGCTGGGAGACATGAGTTGGACATGAGTGGGGGCCTGGTGGAGGGTGCCCCACAGTGCTGGGGGGTGGGGCTGCTGGGAGACATGAGTGGGGGCCTGGTGGAGGGTGCCCCTGGATGCTGGGGGGTGGGGGTGATGGGAGACATGAGTGAGGGCCTGGTGGAGGGTGCCCCTGGATGCTGGGGGGTGGGGGTGCTAGAAGACATGATTGGGGGCCTGGTGGAGGGTGCCCTGCACTGCTGGGGGGTGGGGGTGCTGGGAGACATGAGTTGGACATGGGTGGGGGCCTGGTGGAGGGTGCCCCACAGTGCTGGGGGGTGGGGGTGCTGGGAGACATGAGTGGGGGCCTGGTGGAGGGTGCCCCTGGATGCTGGGGGGTGGGGGTGCTGGGAGACATGGGTGGGGGCCTGGTGGAGGGTGCCCCACAGTGCTGGGGGGTGGGGGTGCTGGGAGACATGAGTTGGACATGAGTGGGGGCCTGGTGGAGGGTGCCCCTGGATGCTGGGGGGTGGAGGTGCTGGGAGACATGAGTGGGGGCCTGGTGGAGGGTGCCCTGCACTGCTGGGGGGTGGGGGTGCTGGGAGACATGAGTTGGACATGAGTGGGGGCCTGGTGGAGGGTGCCCCACAGTTCTGGGGGGTGGGGGTGCTGGGAGACATGAGTGGGGGCCTGGTGGAGGGTGCCCCTGGATGCTGGGGGGTGGGAGTGATGGGAGACATGAGTGGGGCCTGGTGGAGGGGCCCCCTGGATGCTGGGAGTTGGGGGTGCTGGGAGACATGAATGGGGGCCTGGTGGAGGGTGCCCCTGGATGCTGGGGGGTGGGGGTGCTGGGAGACATGAGTGGGGACCTGGTGGAGGGTGCCCCTGGATGCAGGGGGGTGGGGTGATGGGAGACATGAGTGGGGGCCTGGTGGAGGGTGCCCCTGGATGCTGGGGGGTGGGGGTGCTGGGAGACATGAGTGCGGCCTGGTGGAGGGTGCCCCTGGATGCAGGAGGGTGGGGGTGCTAGGAGACATGAGTTGGACATGAGTGGGGGCCTGGTGGAGGGTGCCCCTGGATGCTGGGGGGTGGGGGTGCTGGGAAACATGAGTGGGGGCCTGGTGGAGGGTGCCCCTGGATGCAGGGGGGTGGGGGTGCTGGGAGACATGAGTTGGTCATTAGTGGGGGCCTTCTGGCAGGTGCCCCACAGTGCTGGGGGGTGGGGGTGCTGGGAGACATGAGTGGGGGCTTGGTGGAAGGTGTCCCTGACTGGTGGGGGGTGGGGGTGCAGGGAGGCATGAGTGGGGGCCTGGTGGAGGGTGCCCTGCACTGCTGGGGGGTGGGGGTGCTGGGAGACATGAGTTGGACATGAGTGGGGGCCTGGTGGAGGGTGCCCCTGGATGCTGGGGGGTGGGGGTGCTGGGAGACATGAGTGGGGGCCTGGTGGAGGGTGCCCTGCACTGCTGGGGGGTGGGGGTGCTGGCAGACATGAGTTGGACATGAGTGGGGGCATGGTGGAGGGTGCCCCTGGATGCCAGGGGGTGGGGGTGATGGGAGACATGAGTGGGGGCCTGGTGGAGGGTGCCCCTGGATGCTGGGGGGAGGGGGTGCTGTGAGACATGAGTCGGGGCCTGGTGGGGGGTTCTCTGCACTGCTGGGGGGTGGGGGTGCTGGGAGACATGAGTGGGACATGACTGGGGGCCTGGTGGAGGGTGCCCCTGGATGCAGGGGGTTGGGGGTGCAGGGAGACATGAGTGGGGGCCTGGTGGAGGGTGCCCCTGACTGGTGGGAGGTGGGGGTGCAGGGAGCCATGAGTGGGGGCCTGGTCGAGGGTGCCCCTGGATGCAGGGGGGTGGCCGTGCTGGGAGACATGAGTTGGACATGAGTGGGGGCCTGCTGGCAGGTGCCCCACAGTGCTTGGGGTGGGGGTGCAGGGCGACATGAGTGGGACATGAGTGGGGGCCTGCTGGCAGGTGCCCCACAGTGCTGGGGAGTGGGGGTGCTGGGAGACATGAGTGGGGGCCTGGTGGAGGGTGCCCCTGACTGGTGGGGGGTGGGGGTGCAGGGAGGCATGAGTGGGGGCCTTTTGGAGGGTGCCCTGCACTGCTGGGGGGTGGGGGTGCTGGGAGACATGAGTTGGACTTGAGTGGGGGCCTGGTGGAGGGTGCCCCTGGATGCTGGGGGGTGGGGGTGATGGGAGACATAAGTGGGGGCCTGGTGGAGGGTGCCCCTGGATGCTGGGGGGTGGGGGCGCTGGGAGACATGAGTGGGGGCCTGGTGGAGGGTGCCCTGGACTGCTGGGGCGTGGGTTTGCTGGGAGACATGAGTTGGACATGAGTGGGGGCCTGGTGGAGGGTGCCCCTGACTGGTGGGGGGTGGGGGTGCAGGAAGGCATGAGTGGGGGCCTGGTGGAGGGTGCCCTGCACTGCTGGGGGTGGGGTTGCTGGGAGACATGAGTTGGACATGAGTGGGGGCCTGGTGGAGGGTGCCCCTGGATGCTGGGGTGTGGGGGTGCTGGGAGACATGAGTGGGGGCCTGGTGGAGGGTGCCCTGCACTGCTGGGGGGTGGGGGTGCTGGGAGACATGACTTGGACATGAGCGGGGGCCTGGTGGAGGGTGCCCCTGGATGCTGGGGGGTGGGGGTGCTGGGAGACATGAGTGGGGGTCTGGTGGAGGGTGCCCTGCACTGCTGCGGGGTGGGGGTGCTGGGAGACATGAGTTGGACATGAGTGGGGGCCTGGTGGAGGGTGCCCCTGGATGCTGGGGGCTGGGGGTGCAGGGGGACATGCGTTGGTGGGCAGTAGTGCAAGGTGACATGTGGGTTGGATGGGGGCATGGGCATGGTGGATGGGCTGCCTGCGGGACATGTGCAGGGTAGGCCCCTGTGAAGTGGGCCACCTGCAGGGGCCGTGGAGGGTGTAGAGGGAACACCTGGGAGGACCCACACATGCAATTCACGTGTGGTGCTCCCTGCGCACCCCTGAAATACACGTACCCTGCTGCTTTTGCGTGTGGTACTTCCCACGCACCCCTGGAATACACGTTCCCTGCTGCTTTTGCGTGTGATACTTCCCGCTCACCCCTGGAATACACGTACCCTGATGGAATCGCGTGTGATACTTCCCGCGGACCCCTGAAATGCACGTACCCTGCTGTTTTGCGTGTGATACTTCCCGCGCACCCCTGGAATACACGTTCCCTGCTGCTTTTGCGTGTGATACTTCCCGCGCACCCCTGGAATACACGTACCCTGATGGAATCTCTTGGGATACTTCCTGCGCATCCCTGAAATACACGTACCCTGCTGCTTTTACGTGTGATACTTCCCGCGCACCCCTGGAATACACGTACCCTGCTGCTTTTGCGTGTGATACTTCCCGCGCACCTATGGAATACACGTACCCTGATGGAATTGCGTGTGATACTTCCCGCGCACCCGTGAAATGCACGTACCCTGCTGTTTTTGCGCGTGTTACTTCCCACACACCCCTGATTTACACAAACCCAGGACAATCGCATGTGAAACTTCCCGAGAACCACTGAAATACATGTTCCCCGCTTGGCGTTTACTATTTGGCAGCCCTGTGAACTAGTCCAGGGTTAGCGCAGCCCTATGCGATGATTTGGGAATTCTGAAGGCTTTTCCTTGCGCGAGGGCGTTCTTGGGGCGTAACTGGCGCTGCTGCAGGGTCGCTGCGCCACTCTGTGCCACGGCTGGTTTCGGAGGCTAAAATCCATGAATACACTGTGCGATGAAAAGGATTTTTTCGCACGCGGCTGGCGCAGTGTGTCGCACGGGGACACTGTGCGCCAGCCGCGTGTGCCACTTTTGTGCGAATTTCTATGAATTACCCTCTCGATTTCTTTTCTAGGCAGAAGTCCCAATCCCTTCAAAGTCTTTACCTTATTCTTGGAGCATGAGTGTTCTCAGTGACAGAAGGGGAGTCACTAGAACTCGTGACCAACAGGCAGTGTTAGAATAAGTTCTTTAGTAGCAAAAGTCAGAGTTCCTTAGGAAAACTGGGCAAACAGGTGAGTACTTTACTTCTAGAGTTAGAAGAGGGTCCAGGAGCTTCACAGAAGATACCCCAGCCGGATTGTAGCAGTGGGACTGGGTGCACTGGACGAGGGATCTCTCAATCACAGAAAACACCCCAGGACTACACGGAAATCCCAAAGGCTTAAGATAAGTATATACCCAAGCCAACACAGTACCTCAGCAATGAAGAAGAGATTGCAGCAGGAGAACTTCAGGGAGTGCAGCAAAATACCCGGTCAGTGGATTCCTTGTCCTGGAGACTGAACACACGATCTCAGAAGGGCCTTTGCAGCGGTGATCGATGAAGAATGCTCTAAGCACGATTTCTCTCATGGCTGAATGCGGTTCTGCATATTTGGCACCTTTTCAAGCAGCACAGAAGAAGACAGAATATTGCGATTTAATTCTCATCGTTACGAAGGTCCAGCACTCTTGTAAGGGGACTTTTCAGACTCGATTCGTGTCTCTGGAGATACACCAGGATGCCCACGAAGTTTCAGCAAGATACGGAATTTGGAAGACCATGCATCACACAGTGGCTGGAGGTCCCAGGGGATTGGGGTATTGCAGGAATGTAAGGTCGCAGCAACCCATGGGATGGCTAAAAATGCAGGTCTTCCTGAGTCTAGTAGGTCTCACTAGGCTCTGGGTTCAAGTAATCATTTTTGGAGACCCAAGGTCGATTGGAATGAAGGGCTGCACCAGGCTCCGGTTACACAGCAGGCTCTCCAGTCGCTGGAAATCATCTCTGCCACTTTTCCTTCCTCATCCTCTTCAGTTTTCTGTTCCAGTGGTCAACATGACTTCAGCTTCCAGGTTTCCAGTATTTAACAGGAATTACAGCACAACCTCTGTATTCTCTCCCCACATTTTACAAGAAAGGCCGTCTGGTTGTCCAATCAGGACAGCCAGCCCCACACTGAAATTTGTCCCAGTTGAAGCAAGGCATAAGACAAAGGATGGGGATGTTTTGGACTCCTCCCCCACTTCCTGTGCTTACAGACTGACTGGAGTCTGGGGTGTCCAGGGGACTCCCGCTGAAGAAACAAATTCCACACAAAAGAATTTCCCACCCTGGATGTCAGGGGAAGGAACAAAAAACGACAAGAAACACTAAAATGGCACAAAAAGAACACAGGGGCCATTTCAGTAAAATGAGCACCCTTAGGTGCCTTTACTGCAGCTGTGATTACAGCCCGCGGTAACGGTGCACTAAATTAGTAAAAGGTATCATTGCCACCAGCAATTAAAGGTAAGCTTGCCACTGTAACAGAATAGTTACAGTTTTCATGTGAAAGGGGATACATTGTATCTCCCCAGCACTCCACATAAGATGGGGTGTGCTGGTTTCACAGAATAAAATGAAAAAGGGATCCAAAGATCATTCTACCCTTGGGAACTGTAGTTCACTCAAGGTTAGCACAAGAAAGTTAAAGTAACTTTAAAAAGACAGTATGGAGAGCCTTAAACATGACACCCATAAAAGAGTTAAAGATTAGGTTAGTGTGGAAAAAGGTTCCCACTCACTGAGGTATTAATGAATATATCCCACTAGAAAAGCAAAAAGTTCTGGGGTTGAACCAGTAAAGGAAGATTTACCAGCTCTGTGGAAATCTTACCTAACAAACCCCAAAACAGACCTAGAATGGACATTCTGCTATTAACATTTGCTAAATAGAGCATCCTTTCGGTGGTGAAATACATGTTTATTCAAATGTACAGTGTGCCATAGGTTTTCCAAACGATTCCCATTCTTTTGGATTTGCAATGAGCAGCCAGAGGGCCTCATACCGCCAGGATACCGCTAGCGCAAATAGCATTACATCTACTCGGTCTGGTTCAATTTGCGCCGTATCCGGTGGAGAGGTAAGGCAGTAAGTTCCTGTTCCCCATTGGGTCCAATGGACCCAATGCGGTTGGGGGAGCGCTATAAGCGCTGAACTAGTAGTGCTGAAAAACAGGCAGAAAGCAGGATTTTTACCTCCAGCAAAAACATGGAGGTAAAATTCCAAACTTTCCACCCAACTCATGATACAGACAACCCTTGAATGCAGCAGTAAAAACATTACTGCCACAATTAAGGGCTAATGCCCAACTCCTGATGAGGCCCAGAGTCTCTAGGAAGCTGCAGAGATGGCAGCTCCCATATTTGTCCATGATGGCTGCAATTACCATACAATGCAATTATGAGACAGGCATCAATAGGACACACGCACAAAATGATGCCATAAAAAGCCTTTCTCCACAACCAAATCTCTCAGGCTTCGAAAATAACTGCTTAGTTTTCAATATCAGCAAACCAGAAAAAATGTCCAGAGAAAAAATGTTTCCAAAAGTATATCAAAATGTATTTTTAAATGATACAAACATTGAAAAAAGTGAATAAATCACTAATCTTGTTCCTTGGTTTATATAGATCTTGGGACCAATTGGGGTATAAGCCGAAGTGACATGGGACACCTCATCTTGCCTATCTGTTTAACACAGCAGCTGCTGCATTCCAGGTTTGTTTTGCTAGCATGTTTCTTAAGCTGGTTACATTTTCTCCTAACAAAAATCTTTTAGGACTCACCTTGGGTAGACTTGGCCACTAGCACTCAGCATGGTTCTAACTCGGGCCTCACTAACCCCCAGCTCTGGGGATCAACTCCGGAGTATAGTGGTGTCACTATATTAATTTGATTCTGGTATATTTGACATCCTTCTAATCATTTTTTTGATTTTTTAGTTGAATTCATTGCAGTGTATAGGCAACCTATTGTTGATTAGGGTTTCAATTGTAATATTACATAGTTATGTTTTTGTTTTTTGCATTATTTTTACACCTTTCTCCTGATGTAGATGTTGTTTAATTAAGACTCCATGTCGAAACCGGTTGAGAAAAACTTAAACGGATGCAATCTTTATATTTCTTTTCTGTGATTCACCTTTACAATAGATTTTGGTTTAATAATTTCTATTGTCCTTTGTATAAATTATAAAACATGGAATGTTTTTTTTTGGGGAGAAATCATGAACTGCGCTCCTCATATGTTTATAATTCTTTTGTTCTGGTTTTTAACTATTTGTATGAATGTCACTGATTGTTGAGGGTTGTTTGAATGGTGTACTATGAATGGAAAGTGTGTGTGATTTTTACTAGCCTCTGTTAGTGTTTTCTAAAAAAGTGTGTAGTGTTTAATAATTTGTGATTTATTCACTTTTTTCAATGTTGTATCATTTAAAAATACATTTTGATATACTTTTGTTAGGGAGAATTCTCTGTTTAGGCTGAATTTCCTAACCTAGTGAGTCCCCCAGTGGCTTTGCTGGATTTCTGGAGTTTGTTTTTTTCCATCCTGCCAAGAGTGAGACTCTTTTTCTCCCACTCTTGGACATGAATGTGTGTAATTCCTTTGAAAATCCATGTGTTCTATGGGCTATGGGGTCTTTTACTCCATAGGGTCTCATATGTTTTTCTATGTGTGTTACACCACACCCTACGTGCCGTAACACTGGGGCGTCCTAGCGGACCTCCACCATAGACTCCATACCCGGGGACTGACTACTGTCTCCCCGGGCATGTAAAGTCACCATTGGCTTTACTAGACCTAAATATACTAGCAGAACTAGTACCAACCATCTTATTGTGGATGTGCTAGTAGGGGTAATTCGATTACTCCTGGGTCTGTTACTCGAGGGGGCACTGTCCCGTCTCCCCTCGTCGAGTTTTGGCTGTTGGCAGTGGAAACTACTTGTTATGTTTGACCCCGGACATAACCCTATGGGATTCATCCCATTGTTGGAGATTGATACTTTTCCTCGTTAATCTCTAACATACCACCGGTCTACTTATCTTAAATAAGTTTATCGGATGGTATTTTCTGCCAGAACTCGGTTTTTAAAATGGTGTCTGTGTTCGTCTCTGTGACTCCTAAACCAAAGTTTGAGCCCTTTGTTCCACTTTTCGCGGGCCTCTGTACAGAGACCCTCCAAAGTGGTGCCATTCTGTCTGGGTTACCACAGGGGTGTGGGAGGGGGTTTAGGCACCCTGGACCGAGTTGCCTTGCCAACTCCGGTCGCACTCTGGAGTGATTGGCCCAAGTGGCGAGCCTCCCCGCTCACCACTTAGCGAGTGTTGATTGATAGCTAGGCTGAATGAATGGGGGTTTTCTGCATAAAAGCAGGGCTTTTGGGACTGGATCTTCAGAAGTCGCCACAGGACCTAAGAATCCGACGAGGGTAACGCTGAGCCGACCTGCAACGACGACACCTCCAGTGGAGCCCTGCAGAACCGACGCACCACTTCCCGACGACAGAGGAGATCTCCCTGCCGGAGAGTCTCTTCCCCTGACTGGTGGGAACAACCAGTCCCCTTTGCTTTTTATTCGCCTCAGGACGCGGTGGTCGAATTGCCCGTGCAGAGCACCCCGGCAACCGGATAGCCACTACCCCTGTACCGTGACCAAAAGGTGGTGCCTTGTGATGGAGCACTCCGCGGCTGGTCTCTTCCCTGGTGGTGCAACGGACTTCACTTTTCTTCGACGACGAGATCATCTGTACTCTTGGCAAAGACCCGACGTGCATCCACCACCAGGAACAACTGCCCCCGCCGGAGCTGTCTCTCCACAACAAGGTACCGTGTCCGCCTGGCTTCCCTTTCGATCGGTTCGAGTGAGGTGTCTTAATCCTCGCCTTTCCGTTGGGTCGCCTCCAAGCTTTTTCTAGCGTGTTGTTCTGAACTGGTTCAATCTGCCGATAACAATTTTCTGCAAAGACTCAAACGCATTTCCACTAGAGACTTTTTGGGACATATCCCCTTTGCTTCTCTCCGAGTGGGCCTGGCCTCTGAACTTTATGATCTATTGCGGTTCTTGCCTTCTTGCCTTGCATTTTATCCGTGAAGTATTGAACTGTGTTGATTTCGTAACCTGCCTATTTTTCTCTCTCGTCCTAACTAATAGTAGAGTGCCATCTGGATTGAGGTATACACCTCTGTCTGAAAATAAGTGATACCGGTAGAACCTAGAATTGTCGAAATAGTGTTAGGGGGATTGATCGTTTTCTTCTGCGTAGAGTAATTGTAATTGAAGTGTTTGCCGTGATAGTGCCATAGTGTTTTCTATAGATGTTCCGTTATAAATAAATACCTTAATATCTTACACTGAAGCCTTGTTGCGTGTTTGCTTGTCTTACTGTGAAGAATTGTCCTATATTGTATACTCCACATACTGCTTAACTCTTCTTGTGAGAAGTCTGACTGCTCAGCCACAGCTACCAAGTGAATCTGTGTTGTACAGACTGCTACCAAGTGGGTTCACCGCCAAACACCTGTAGTCCTAAATCTTTTGCAGTGGTCCCAGAGGCAACTGCACAGGTTTCCGCCTAACACTGGTGTACAGCGGTGGGATTTGCATCGAGTATACAGTTTAGAGTGCTTTTCGATGCTTTAGGATAACTAACCACAAAGCTTAGCACTAAAAAGCAACTTTCACAAACATGTCTACGATGGAAACTTACAGTCAAGAATCCTTGTCAGGTGAAAATACTGAGAGTTTGCGAGCTCTCTGAAGGCAAGAGAATCTTTCTGTAAGAGGCAAGAAGTTAGAACTAATAGAGAGATTGCTGGCGAACCAAAGTCTGGGTACTGGTTCAGAGGAACCAATTTCTCCAGCAAATGTAGATTACAGTGATGGTGTTGATCTAAATCGTAATTCTGATGATAGCGATGAAGAGGCTGACAAGGACGGAGAGGCTAACGATACTGTCTCCCCTGCTCCTCTACCTGCCTTACCAGCTGTACCTACGGGGCCCATACCAGGTCCCACAAGTAACCCTGCTTATTTTGAACTTGAAAAAATGAAGCTCGAATTAGAATACAAACGGTTCTTGGCTCAATCTGAACGAAACCAAGAGCTCGAGTTCAGACGGATGTATGCTCAGGCTGAGCAGAAGCAAGCTGAGTTAAGACTCAGGGAAATAGAACTTAATCACGAGTTAGAAATGAAAAAGTTGTCTATGGAAAATGCTTCTCTATCCTCTGGTTCCTCTAGGAGCTCCAGTCCCGAAAGACCCCGGATGCCGAAGGAATTAGTGGGTATGTATGAACCGAGATTAGATGTGTTGGATTGGTTAAAACTGTTTGAGTACAATCATGGGCTCCAGGACATCACCGGGACTGCTTTACTTCCCTGGTTGTTCTCTAGGCTCCCTCCTGTTGCGACTGATGTGGTAATGGAGTTGGGGGAGGCGGATAAGATGGATTACGAAAGTGTGAAACTAGCTTTGATAGCTAGATTCGGGAAGACCCCTTCCCAGTATCTTAAGAGGTTTCGAACCCTCAAAAAGCATGATGGTACCCCTTGGGCTACCTGGGTGAGTGATGGGTTCAAAAACTTAGAGGGATGGATTAAGGGTTACAAAATGAACATTTATGAGGGTATGAAGAATCTTTTTATGTTGGAGTCTATTTATGATGCCTGTTCTCCTGAGCTCAGACAGCACTTGGCTGATTCGAAGGAATTGGATTCCCGGACGCTAGCTTAGGCCGCTGACTTGTGGGTTGCCAACAGGGCTACTCATAAGGATTCTGGGGCAACTCAGAAAAAGGATGAGGGAAAACAGCCTAAAAAAAGACTCAAAAGAGAATTCGAATAACTCAAATTCCAAAGAGGGTCCCAAACAAAACCAGAAGGGTAAGCCACCGGGAAAACCACAACAGAGTAGTGTGCCTTCTGGTGCCAAACCGGAAGGAGGTCAGAACAAGCCACCATTCCAAAAAGCGTTCGGTAAATGCTTTGTTTGTGGCTCGACTGACCACGTGAAAGGAGATCCCAGATGTAAGGGTAAACCTTCAGGGGTCCAGCTTGTCTCCTTAGCCTTCGTTCCAGAGGAGGAAGTCCAAATGGCAAGTGGAAACTTTCTACTGCTAGCTGACGAACCCATTGTAGTCTCAGCCAGCATTTCTTTAGTATCTCTGGGGTTGTGGGAACAACAGAATTTAGATGTCTATAATTCTATCCCCGATAATACTAAAGAGTATTATAAGGACAGTGTCCAGGTGAATGGCCAGGAGACTCCTGCCATTAGGGACACTGGGGCCAGCATAACTGTGGTGGATAAATCGTTTTTTCAGGCTGAGGATGTTGCTAAAGCACCCAAACGCCTCACCAAGTTAGCTGGAGGGCCTTTGCAGATGCTTCCCCAATTACCAGTTCTCATCCAGTGTAACGACATGACTGTGAAGATACCTGTCAGCATACAGAGTGAGGTACCAGGATGCGTACTGTTGGGTAACGATTTGAAAACTCTAGGAGTTGTATCGCATACTCCCAGACCTCCTAGTAAACGGTTACAGGAGCTAACTAACCCGCAAAAGAGAGGACCATGCGCGGTACTCTCCAGGAGATGATGAAGACAGAAATCACTCCTGCTCCACTAGAATTGTCGGCCGCTGTCTCCAAGAAATCAGAAGCAAAAGGGAAACCTAAGACTTCTATCCCGAAACCAGCAGCCAGCATTTCAGTGCAGCCAACACGGACTTCCCCGCGGTTGTCCAAAGTTACACCCGTAACTCCACCTCCAGCTGAGGCTGAGAGGGAGGTACAACCCTGTGTGGTAGAATTAGACTCTAAGGAAGAGCTAATGGAAGGCCAGGAACTCATTGGAGATCTGGATCCTGTTGACCATCCTGAGCTGCAGTCTTTACTGGCAGAAGGTGGACCCAGCAGGGCAGACTTCAGTAAGGGACAGAGAGAATGTCCAACTCTGGAAGGTCTTCGCCACCAGGCAGAAGCTCAGGCTGAAGGGCAAGAGCCTGGGAAATACAGGTTGCACTGGGAAGATGGCCTCTTCTACAGTGAACTGACCGAGTCTGCACCTGGAGACTACAAACGACTTGTAGTACCCCAAGAGAACAGACCACAGTTCTTGCAGTTAGCCCACGAGATTCCTTTGGCTGGTCGCTTGAGTTTCAAGAAGACTAAGGAAAGGCTCTCTCTCTTCTTCTATTGGCCAAAGATGGGGGCCGAAGTAGAAAAACACTGCAGGAGCTGCCACACCAGCCAGACCTCTGGTAAGGTTGTCTCCAAGAATGTGGCATCTTTAGTGCCTCTCCCAGTTGTGGGAGTCCCATTTGAGAGAGTAGGGATTGACATTGTTGGTCCCCTTGATCCTCCAACCTCCTCAGGCATCAGGTTTATACTTGTTATAGTAGACCATGCTACTAGGTATCCTGAGGCAATTCCTATGAGGACTGTTACAGCTCTGGCTGTGGCTAAGGCCCTCCTTGGTATTTTTACTAGGGTCAGGTTTCCTAAGGAAGTAATCTCTGACAGGGGGTCAAACTTTATGTGCCACTACATGAAAGTAACTGCGGAGTTACTTACAAGTTCTCAACAGCTTACCACCCCCAAACCAATGGGTTGGTAGAACAGTTCAACCGAACCATGAAGAGCATGATAGGTGCTTTAGAAGAACCCCTTAAGCGTAAGTGGGACCTTCTACTGACATGCCTTCTCTTTGCTTATAGAGAAGTCCCTCAGGAGGGAGTAGGTTACTCTCCCTTCGAACTTCTCTATGGTCATCCCGTCAGAGGTCCATTGGCCCTGATTAAGGAGGGGTTGGAGAGTGCTCCTTCCCCCAAGCCAGTCAGAGTGACTGACTATGTGAAAGGTCTCCGGAGGAGAATGTCGCACATGATGACGGAAGCAAGCGATAACTTGAAAGCTGGACAAGCCTTGGTCAAGCACTGGCACGATCAAAAGGCTAACATGGTTGAGTTCGCTCAAGACCAGCTCGTTCTCGATATAATCCCAACAAGACAGAGGGCCTTGCAAGATAAATGGATGGGACCTTTCAGAGTTGTGGGTGAACTCGGAGAGGTTAACTATCTGGTGGACTTGGGCAATCCCAAGGAGGCTCCGACCGTCTTCCACACCAACCGCCTCAAAGCGTATGTCTCACGACCTGATGTAGGAGCGTTGCTTCTAGCATCATCCGAGGAAGAAGAAGAGAGTGAAGCTCTTCCGGATCTCCTCTAAGGCTTACCCTTAGACGAACAAATTGGAGGAGTAAATCTCTCCCCCAATCTGACACCCGAGCAACAAGACGAGTGCAAATCCATGTTGAATCAGTTTGCCTCTCTGTTCTCGCTTTCACCAGGCTTGACCCCTTGGGGCCAGCATGACATACTCACTGGTGACTGTCTGCCAGTCAAAAGCAGAGGATACAGAATGTCAGAAAACGTACAAACCCACATCAAAGGTGAGGTCAGCAAGATGCTTGATCTCAGTGTAATAGAGCCCTCTACTAGTCCATGGTCTAGCCCAGTTGTGTTAGTACCAAAGGCCGGATCTAAAGAGCTTATATTCTGCGTGGATTATAGAGCTCTTAATGCAGTCACCACGACTGATGCCCACCCTTTGCCAAGAACAGATGAGTTGGTGGATAAACTTGGTGCCGCCAAGTTCCTCAGCACATTTGACTTGACGTCAGGCTATTGGCAAATAGCCCTGACAGACCATGCCAAGGAGAAAACTGCATTTTCTACCCCCGTTGGCTTATACCAGTTTAAGGTAATGCCTTTAGGATGGAAGAATGCACCTGCTACGTTTCAACAGATGGTAAACCAGGTTCTGAATGGGATGAAGGACTTCTGCATGGCATACTTGGATGACATCGCAGTGTTCAGCAATTCCTGGGAAGAACATGTAACCCACCTAAGAGATGTTTTGCAGGCTCTTGGACGAGCCAATCTGACCATAAAGGTGAGTAAATGCCAAATTGGACAGAGTAAGGTAGTCTATCTTGGACATGAGGTAGGAGGTGGAGAAATAAGGCCTTTGCTCAGTAAGATTGAAGCTGTGCAAAATTGGACAACACCTACTACTCAAACCCAAGTGAGAGCCTTCCTAGGCCTCACTGGGTACTACAGGAATTTCATAGAGAACTATGGGACCATAGCTTCTCCACTGAATGTCATCTCTTCGCCCAAATTTCCTAAAAAGGTTAAATAGAATGAGGAGTGCAATCAGGCTTTTGAAAACCTGAAAAAGGCTCTTTGCCAAGCCCCAGTACTCAGAGCTCCTGATTACCGCCAACACTTCATTGTGCAGACAGATGCTTCCAATGTAGGGATAGGTGCCGTACTCAGTCAACTGGATGGGAAAGGTGGGGAGCACCCCGTTTGCTTCATCAGCCGAAGCTGAAGGATCCTGAAACAAGGTGGGCAACAATCGAAAGAGAGTGCTTTGCTATCGTGTGGGCTCTGAAGAAGTTTAGGCCGTACTTGTATGGTTCTACTTTTGTCATTCAGACTGACCACCAACCCTTGAGATGGTTAATGCAAATGAAATGGGAAAACCCAAAACTATTGAGATGGTCGATCTGCCTGCAAGGGTTTGATTTCACCATTGAGCACAGGTCAGGGTGTCACCACCAAAATGCTGATGGTCTCTCTAGGATGTATGTCATCGACTAGAGGTATGAGATTCATCCAGGAGTGGATTAAATCCTCCTGTCCCTTAGTCTGGGGGGGGCGAGTGTTAGGGAGAATTCTCTGCTTAGGCTGAATTTCCTAACCTAGTGAGTCCCCCAGCGGCTTTGCTGGATTTCTGGAGTTTGTTTTTTTCCATCCTGCCAAGAGTGAGACTCTTTTTCTCCTACTCTTGGACATGAATGTGTGTAATTCCTTTGAATATTCATGTGTTCTATGGGCTATGGGGTCTTTTACTCCATAGGGTCTCATATGTTTTTCTATGTGTGTTACACCACACCCTACGTGCCGTAACACTGGGGCGTCCTAGCGGAACTCCACCATAGACTCCATACCCGGGGACTGACTACTGTCTCCCTGGGCATGTAAAGTCACCATTGGCTTTACTAGACCTAAATTTACTAACAGAACTAGTACCAACCATCTTATTGTGGACGTGCTAGTAGGGGTAATTCGATTACTCCTGGGTCTGTTACTCGAGGGGGCACTGTCCCGTCCCCCCTCGTCGAGTTTTGGCTGGTGGCAGTGGAAACTACTTGTTATGTTCGACCCCGGACATAACCCTATGGGATTCGTCCCATTGTTGGAGATTGATACTTTTCCTCGTTAATCTCTAACATACCACCGGTCTATTTATCTTAAATAAGTTTATCGGATGGTATTTTCTGGCAGAACTCGGTTTTTAAAATGGCGTCTGTGTTCTTCTCTGTGACTCCTAAACCAAAGATTGAGCCCTTTGTTCCACTTTTGGCGGGCCTCTGTACAGAGACCCTCCAAAGTGGTGCCATTCTGTCTGGGTTACCACAGGGGTGCGGGAGGGGGTTTAGGCACCCTGGACCGAATTGCCTTGCCAACTCCGGTCGCACTCTGGAGTGATTGGCCCAAGTGGTGAGCCTCCCCGCTCATCACTTAGCGAGTATTGATTGACAGCTAGGCTGAATGAATGGGGGTTTTCTGCATAAATGCAGGGCTTTTGGGACTGGATCTTCAGAAGTCGCCACTAGACCTAAGAATCCGACGAGGGTAACGCTGAGCCGACCTGCAACGACGACACCTCCGGTGGAGCCCTGCAGAACCGACGCACCACTTCCCGACGACAGAGGAGATCTCCCTGCCGGAGAGCCTCTTCCCCTGACTGGTGGGAACAACCAGTGCCCTTTGCTTTTTCTTCGCCTCAGGACGCGGTGGTCGAATTGCCCGTGCAGAGCACCCCGGCAACCGGATAGCACTACCCCTGTACCGCGACCAAAAGGTGGTGCCTTGTGACGGAGCACTCCGCGGCTGGTCTCTTCCCTGGTGGTGCACCGGACTTCACTTTTCTTCGACGACGAGATCATCTCTACTCTTGGCAAAGACCCGACGTGCATCCACCACCAGGAACAACTGCCCCCGCCGGAGCTGTCTCTCCACAACAAGGTACCGTGTCCGCCTGGCTTCCCTTTCGATCGGTTCGAGTGAGGTGTCTTAATCCTCGCCTTTCCGTTGGGTCGCCTCCAAGCTTTTTCTAGCGTGTTGTTCTGAACTGGTTCAATCTGCCGATAACAATTTGCTACAAAGACTCGAACGCATTTCCACTAGGGACTTTTTGGGACATATCGCCTTGCCTCTCTCCGAGTGGGCCTGGCCTCTGAACTTTATGATCTATTGTGGTTCTTGACTTCTTGCCTTGCATTTTATCTGTGAAGTATTGAACTGTGTTGATTTCGTAACCTGCCTATTTTTCTCTTCCGTCCTAACTAATAGTAGAGTGCCATCTGGGTTGAGGTATACACCTCTGTCTGAAAATAAGTGATACCGGTAGAACCTAGACTTGTCGAAATGTTGTTAGGGGGATTGATCGTTTTCTTCTGCGTAGAGTAATTGTAATTGAAGTGTTTGCCGTGATAGTGCCATAGTGTTTTCTATAGATGTTCCGTTATAAATAAATACCTTAATATCTTACACTGAAGCCTTGTTGCGTGTTTGCTTGTCATACTGTGAAGAATTGTCCTACATTGTATACTCCACATACTGCTTAACTCTTCTTGAGAGAAGTCTGACTGCTCAGCCACAGCTACCAAGTGAATCTGTGTGGTACAGACTTCTACCAAGTGGGTTCACCGCCAAACACCTGTAGTCCTAAATCTTTTGCAATGGTCCCAGAGGGAACTGCACAGGTTTCCGCCTAACAACTTTTGTAAACATTTTTCTCTGGACATTTTTTCTGGTTTGCTGGTATAATAATACTCTGATCCAGAGGTTAGAGTTTTCCTGTGTCTTCAGTTTGTGCAAGTCAATTCAGTCTATTGCTGCAAGACACCAGTGTTGCTTCTTCCCGGCTCAACGCAAACTGATCCCCAAGACCACATTATTTACCTTCCGCTAGATAACAACTACTGATGTCAGGGAATGCCCTGCACAGCTAACACAGTCAAAAAATTGTAGGCCTCATCAAAGCAGGTCTTTGCCTGACCAGAGACTACTATTAAAGACCACATTACCTTTATCACTCCTTTCTTGGCTACCCTGGTCAAAAGCTATTTTAGTACTGGCTGTTTTCCCCATGACCTAAAAACACTGAATATTGCCTCACTTGAAAGAAGCCTTCTTGACAACAATTGATAAGCTTGCTTCTATGTCAAGACGGAGTAGAGCATTATGCTTCATCTTCTTATTTCTTACTATACAGCAGTTTCAACAATTTATTACAATGTTTCAATCCTTCCATTGAAACAACATTTTTTTTTCTCCCAAAAACTTAATTTCCCATCAGCCTTAGGTCACTGTAATCCAGTATCCTGGCCATGTGACCTAGTCCTTCCTCTTCCTGTAAGCCTCCTCTTCTTTGCCTGCTCTCCAGAGATAAGTACACTTTTCATTTAGCTGCATAGTCAAACAACATTTGTATGAGGTTATTGACAAAGTTAACTTGATAAACAAAGATGACATGTTATTATACTGTGGGCTTGAAGCTACACTAGTTCACAGGGACCGCACAGCGTAGAAAGGATTCTTTAATCTTTAGATTAGATCAAGGCGGCCCTGTACTGCATTTTCAGCACTCCGGGGGCTTACCAGTCTTCGTTCTCATTGAGTAGGACATGAGTGAGCAGGGAGCCCCCATCCTTGTGGGGGCGGAGCAGACTCCGAAAGCCTGCCACAGCCTCTTTTCCTCACTTGCGTTGGACGGAACGGAGCGAGGAGCCCCCACCATCATGGGGGCGGAGCAAAAGTGAAGCACAAGAGAGTGGCTCACAGGGAGCCGCATGTACAGCCCCCACCCTTGCGGGGGCGGGGCCTAAAAGCCGGGAAAGCCAGCAGAACATTGGATAAAGCGCGAGGCCCCCTCATTTGGAATGCAGGGGCCAAAACGCTTTGCAGGCTTTACGCTCCAGTCTCCCTTCAGTGAAAGATCATAAAACTGTAACGCTCACCTGATTCCCGCAGAGGCGCCGGTCTTGACTCGGTGAATGCCGTATCTTCAAAGGTGATGTGTAACACACGGTTGGCTCTTTGGGCTGGTCCTCTGTGCACTGTATGTCTGACTCGAAGAGTAAGATGTCTGCAGATAGAAAATATGGGATTAATGAACTGGGGTTATTGGGTGCCTCTCTCCTCTTCCCTTTCTCTTCTCCTGTAGAACCCCAAAGGTTAACGCCCTCACCTTAGGTAAGTGAACGCCGAGCTCTCCATCTGCCTCGGGGCAGGGTGCCGTAACCAGTTTCTTCACTAGATAAGGGTGCAGGCCTCTTGACCTCAGAGGACTGCTGTCCGTCGTTAACTGCACGAACGGTAAGTTCTGGGCACTTCAAATGTCTTAAAAGTCTTTTGTAATGATATCTCTTGTTTTGCAGGGTTCTGGTGATGGCGGATGGCGGGCTGATGAGAGTTGAGGATCGAACCCGCGTGAGGATTGAAGCGCCTGGAAGCACGTAAGTAAGCGCTTGTAGCCTGCTTCACGATGCACACTAACTGTCCCTTTTATCTTGCAGGTACAAGTTCGGAGCTTTAGAGAAGCTGAAGGGTGCTGGAATACCCACTGGATTCGGCGTGGGAAGGAGTAATGGCACGTGAGTAATAAAGTTGCCCAATGTCTTTAAACGCACCTTCTTTTGTCTTTCAGATGCGGGATGCAGCGCCGAAGGCCTCCGGAGCGTGCGAAGAGCTGGTAAACTTTTGTGTTTTAGATGCCAGAATGCAGTGCGAAGACCTCCGGAGCATGCGAAGAGTAGGTAAGCCTTTGTCTTTCAGATGCCAGAATGCAGCGCGAGGCGTTGGTGACAGCCGATGGACCAGGTAAGAGATGCGCTGCCACTGAAGACCGTAGTGCTAACCTGTTCTTTCTTTGTCTTTACAGGTGCTGCTGAAGACTGGATTCCAGGATGGTAAGCCTTTGTACCCTTAGGCCCAGGATCAGAAGCAGAAGACACGATGAGCGTTCTGCTGCAGAGAATGCAGAATAACACAAAGCAAGATTCATCCATCGGGTGTGGTTTAAATAGCCTCCTGTAGTGCTTAGGTGTCTCCTTCCACAGCCACGCCTAGGTAAGAAAAGAGTTCCTGCTTTCCAGAAGAGTTCCAGTGTTCTGAACCTAGGGAGTGGCTCCTGCCCCACCCAACAGGAAAAGTAGTCCCAAACAGAAGAGGATCAGGGGTTCAACTGGCAGGTAAGTAAGCAGCATGGTCTGCTGCAGGTAAGTCCACCCAAGCATTATGAGCCCGGCGCTTCCAGCGCTGGGACTGGGCATCTTTATGAGCCTGGTGCCACTGGCGCCAGGATAGGGTCCAAAAGGTCCCAATTGGGACTGGCTGGCACTCGGAACCGGGGTTATGGGTCTGCTTCCAAGGGAGTCGGGCAAGTCCTGATCTTTTGGAATCAGAGATCATGACAGCACCCCCCCCTCAAGGCCCCTCCCAAACCGGGCTTCTCCGGGGGTCTGGGATTGTTCGGAAATGTTCGATGAAATCTTTTGATTAGACGAGGCGCGTGGACATATTCTGCAGGTTCCCAGGATCTTTCTTGGGGACCGTAGCCTTTCCAGTCAATCAGGTAAAATAGTTTAGATTTGGAGATCTTGGAATCCAGGATGCTTTTGACTTCAAACTCGAGTTCTCCATCAACTAGAATAGGTTTTGGAGATGTAGTTAGTCGGGTTTGAGGTTGCATGGGTTTTAATAGAGAGACGTGGAAGACCGGATGCATCTTCATGTGAGGGGGCAAGTCCAACTTGACCGCTACTGGATTTACTATGGTAGTGATGGAATAGGGACCAAGGTATCTTGGGTTGAATGTGCGTGGTCCTTTTAGAGGTAGATATTTGGTGGATAACCAGACTTGATCTCCTACTTGATATTGGGGGGCTTCCTTCCGATGTTGGTCTGCTCCTTTCTTGTATTGTTCTTTAGCCCTTTGAAGGTGAGAAACAGCTTCCTTAAAGGCTTGGGTGATTGTAGAATGCAGGTGGTCTACTGCTGGTGTTCCAAGATTTTGGAGTGGACCCAACTCCGAGGTTCGAGGGTGACTACCGTATAAAAGAAAAAACGGGGTTTTCCCAGTTCCCGAGTGGACAGAGTTATTGTAGGCATATTCGGCTATCCAAAGGATATCTTTCCAAGTTTTTTCGGTTTGTTGTAGCATGCAGCGCAAATACTGTTCCAGAGTTTGATTGGTCCTCTCGGTTTGTCCGTCGGTTTGAGGGTGGTGGCTGGTCGAAAGTCTCACATCAATTTGAGCCGACCGACAGCAACTTCGCCAAAAATGAGAAATAAATTGACTACCTCGATCCGGAATTAGAACTGAAGGAAAACCGTGCAGTCGGACGATGTTTTCGAGAAATTCTCGGGCCAGAGTTGCTGCTGTTGGTAAGCCCTTGAGTGGAATGAAATGCGCCATCTTGGAGAATAGGTCCACGATTACTAGGATCGTATTGTATCCGGAGCATGGAGGTAGATCGGTGATGAAGTCCATAGAAAGCGTATGCCGAGGGCGAGGCGGGATGTCAATAGGGCGTAAGAGGCCGGCTGGTTTTTCCTTTTGACTCTTGTTTTGGGCGCATACTCCACAGGACATTATAAAGTCTCTGATATCTTTTTTCCAAGACGGCCACCAGAAGTAGCGCTTGATCTTTTCCAAGGTCTTGGTCATACCGGGATGTCCTTCCATTAAAGAATCGTGATAACAAGAGATTACCTTTTTCTGTAAATCTGTGCTGGGCAGGTATAACCGTTCTTGGAAATATAATAGGTTGTCCTTCACCGTAAAGTCCTTTCCCTGCAGATGCCAATTCTGTATGTCTGCTGGAGTTACCAGTAGCCTGGCTTTATCCTTAACTTCCTCTATGGATTGTGTGGCGATTACACCTAGAATTCTTTGTTCGGGAATGATAGGTACAGGTTTAGGATTGATCAAATGTTCTTCCACTCCCATCCGAGAAAGGGCATCAGCTTTACCGTTTTTTGTACCAGGTCGATAGGTAATTATGAAGTCAAACTCGGCAAAGAATAGTGCCCAACGGAGTTGCCTAGAGGATTGAGCTTTTGCGGTTTTCAAATATTGCAGGTTTCGGTGATCTGTAATCACAGTAACGGTGTGTCGGGCCCCCAGAAGATAATGCCGCCAAGCCTTAAAGGCGGACTTGATAGCTAGAAGTTCCTTATCAGTAATAGTGTAATTGATTTCAGGAGGCGAGAATTTGCGGGACCAAAATGCCACGGGATGCAACTGATTGGTTACTGGGTCCTTTTGTGATAGAACTGCCCCCATGGCAAGGCTCGAAGCATCAGTTGCAACGATGTAGGGGAGTTCTGGGAGAGGATGTTTTAAGATCGGTGCAGAGATAAATCTAGTCTTCAAATTCTGGAAAGCTTGTTCCGCCTCGGTAGACCATTCAAAACGTTTGTTTTTCTTTAACAAGGCGGTGATGGGCTGGACTATTCGAGAGAATTCGGGGATAAACCTGCGGTAAAAGTTAGCGAAGCCTAACATGCTTTGAACACCTTTTACGGAGGATGGCGATGGCCATTTGAGAATTGCATCGACCTTCTTTGAATCCATACGCACTCCGCTAGGTGATAATATGAATCCCAAGAATTCAACTTCAGTCACGTTGAAAACACATTTTTCCAACTTAGCGAAAAGTTTGTGTTGACGCAATCTCTCGAGGACCATTTTCACGTGTTTCCGATGTTCAGTTTCCGATGAAGAATAAACGAGGATGTCGTCAATGTAAACAACAACACACACATCTATGAGCTCTCTGAGGACATCGTTCATAAAATATTGAAAGGCGGCCGGGGCATTGCAAAGTCCGAAGGGCATGACCTGATATTCAAATAGCCCATACTTGGTGCGGAAGGCCGTCTTCCATTCATCGCCCTCTTTTACTCGTACCAAGTGGTAGGCTCCTCTAAGATCCAGCTTTGTATATATGCATGCTTTTCTGACTTGGTTCAGGAGTTCAGGGATCAAAGGTAACGGATATCTATTCTTAACGGTGATCTGGTTCAGGGCGCGATAATCTATACAAGTTCTAAGGTCCCCTTCTTTTTTTGGAAGGAAGAACAAAGCTGAGGAAGCAGGGGACTTGGAAGGACGAATAAACCCATTTGCTAGGTATTGATCCAGGTATTGTCGGAGGTGAAGATTCTCAGGCTCGGTCAGGGCATAAATTCTACTACATGGAGGAGTAGATCCAGGTATCAGGTCTATCTGGCAGTCATAAGACCTATGAGGAGGTAGAGAGTTAGCCTGATCCTTCCGGAAAACATCTTGGAATTCTAGGTATTCAGGAGGTAACTGGGGAGCCTCCGAGGAAATTGCTGCCAGTGCAACACCAGGTCGAGGGTGACAAGTAGAGACACATTCTGGAAACTGAACCGTTCTTGCTCGCCAATCGATCTGAGGATTGTGCTTCTCTAACCAAGGAATTCCTAGAATAATCTAGAACTGAGGGGCCTTGATCACATCGAACACGATCTTCTCATGGTGTCCATCTTGACTTACTAGCGTCACTTCTTGGGTGGTATGCGTTACTGGTCCGGAGGCTATCTCCGTACCATCCACCATAGTTATAACGTCCTTTACAGCCTTTGGACAAAGAGTCAGATTCATCCTCAAAACCATTTCATGATCCACATAATTGCCGATGGCACCGCTGTCGACGTAAGCTTCAATCGCATGTAATCGATCTGGATGTTCAGGGCTAATGAGGACCATAGGTATCACGAAATGCGAGGTCACGGAACTGGTTTTAACGCTCGGCAAGAGGACCTCTATTCTTGTCGGGCGAGGTCGTTTCCCTGCTCAGAGTTTGTGACCCTGGTAACTGCAGCTCCTACTGCCTTCTTGGCTGGTTTCACCAGACAGTCTCGAAGAAAGTGCCCCGAGTTTCCGCAATAGAGGCATAATTGCAGCTGTTTTCTCCTTTCCCGCTCCTTCTGTGTTAGTGGTCCTTTCAGGCCCCCTATTTGCATGGGTTCCCCGGAGTCTACTCCTTTGGTAGGAGTTGGTGGTTTGGAAAATACTTGAGCATCAAACTTGGAACGATCGGCCTTCCTGTTCTGCAGTCTGTGGTCAATTTGAACGACTAAGTCAATATAGTCCGAACAGTCTTGCGGGGGATTCACTACTTGGGCTAACACATCTTTGAGCTCTCCACATAGACCTCTATAAAACAGTGTAATCCTTTTGTTCTCAGGCCATCGAGTTTCCACTATCAGTCTGTTGAAAGACGCAATATAAGCCAAAAGGTCTTGATTACCTTGTCGCAATGAAAGGAGCTCATTGTCCACGGCCTGCCCCTGTGAATGTCTTGCAAACAGTTTTTCCATACTGAGCTGAAAAGCTTGAAAATCATGGAGAACCGGATCATCTTGATTAACTAGAGGGATCGACCAGTCTGCCGCATTGCCACTAAGGTACGAAAGCACGAAAGCTACCTTAGCTTGATCAGTTGGAAAGGCTGCTGGCCGGCATAAGAAGTGCAACCGGCACTGATTAATAAATACTGCAAACCTCTTTGGGTCACCAGAAAATCGTTCGGGCGGAGCCAGAGGTACATTCCCAGGTAGGTTGATCTGCACTGGGTTCGTAGAGGATGTTGAAGGAAGATTTGCCCCTGATGCGGGTAACGGAGTTTGTCCGGCTTGTGACTGTAGCAATTGTCTAGCGAGATCGTCTGTTCGCTCCTTGGAAATAATCAGTTCCCTTCTTAGAGCATTCGTTTCCTGACGGGCTGCATGCACTTCTGCTCTTAGTTCCCCAAGTAACTGGGCTAGCTGGTCGGTATCCGAGGTTTCCATAGCGCCTGGGTGGGAGTTTTGCGGTAGGCTTTGTGTTCTGTAACGCTCACCTGATTCCCGCAGAGGCGCCGGTCTTGACTCGGTGAATGCCGTATCTTCAAAGGTGATGTGTAACACATGGTTGGCTCTTTGGGCTGGACCTCTGTGCACTGTATGTCTGACTCGAAGAGTAAGATGTCTGCAGATAGAAAATATGGGATTAATGAACTGGGGTTATTGGGTGCCTCTCTCCTCTTCCCTTTCTCTTCTCCTGTAGAACCCCAAAGGTTAACGCCCTCACCTTAGGTAAGTGAACGCCGAGCTCTCCATCTGCCTCGGGGCAGGGTGCCGTAACCAGTTTCTTCACTGGATAAGGGTGCAGGCCTCTTGACCTCAGAGGACTGCTGTCCGTCGTTAACTGCACGAACGGTAAGTTCTGGGCACTTCAAATGTCTTAAAAGTCTTTTGTAATGATATCTCTTGTATTGCAGGGTTCCGGCGATGGCGGATGGCGGGCTGATGAGAGTTGAGGATCGAACCGGCGTGAGGAATAGAAGCGCCTGGAAGCACGTAAGTAAGCGCTTGTAGCCTGCTTCACGATGCGCACTAACTGTCCCTTTTATCTTGCAGGTACAAGTTCGGAGCTTTAGAGAAGCTGAAGGGTGCTGGAATACCCACTGGATTCGGCGTGGGAAGGAGTAATGGCACGTGAGTAATAAAGTTGCCCAATGTCTTTAAACGCACCTTCTTTTGTCTTTCAGATGCGGGATGCAGCGCCGAAGGCCTCCGGAGCGTGCGAAGAGCTGGTAAGCTTTTGTCTTTCAGATGCCGGAATGCAGTGCGAAGACCTCCGGAGCATGCGAAGAGTAGGTAAGCCTTTGTATTTCAGATGCCAGAATGCAGCGCGAGGCGTTGGTGACAGCCGATGGACCAGGTAAGAGATGCGCTGCCACTGAAGACCGTAGTGCTAACCTGTTCTTTCTTTGTCTTTACAGGTGCTGCTGAAGACTGGATTCCAGGATGGTAAGCCTTTGTTCCCTTAGGCCCAGGATCAGAAGCAGAAGACACGATGAGCGTTCTGCTGCAGAGAATGCAGAATAACACAAAGCAAGATTCATCCATCGGGTGTGGTTTAAATAGCCTCCTGTAGTGCTTAGATGTCTCCTTCCACAGCCACGCCTAGGTAAGAAAAGAGTTCCTGCTTTCCAGAAGAGTTCCAGTGTTCTGAACCTAGGGAGTGGCTCCTGCCCCACCCAACAGGAAAAGTAGTCCCAAACAGAAGAGGATCAGGGGTTCAACTGGCAGGTAAGTAAGCAGCATGGTCTGCTGCAGGTAAGTCCACCCAAGCATTATGAGCCCGGCGCTTCCAGCGCTGGGACTGGGCATCTTTATGAGCCTGGTGCCACTGGCGCCAGGACAGGGTCCAAAAGGTCCCAATTGGGACTGGCTGGCACTCGGAACCGGGGTTATGGGTCTGCTTCCAAGGGAGTCGGGCAAGTCCTGATCTTTTGGAAGCAGAGATCATGACAAAAACACATAGGAGTTAAAATATAAATACATTCATTACAGCTCTAATCTGAGCATACCCTGAAAACAGTGCCCTGCACTGTGGGAGAAAGAAGATGTTTGACAGCACAGCTGCAGCCTCAATTAGTCAGAGTGAGTAGTGGACATGCCACCACACCTGAGAGTGTATTTCTAGGCACCTACCAGCACACAGTATGGCTGAGTTTGAATGGAGTGAGGAGGAGCAAGAAGCCATGTGCTCAGAAGATTTGGCTCACAGCTTCAAGGAAGTGCTGGGTGAATCACTCATAGAGGCAGTGGCTCAAGGGGTCAGACCCCTTCAGGAAAGACCGGAAACAATTGAGATATTCCTGAGCCAAAGAGACAGAAGCACCACACCACGAGCAAGCACGTCCACAGGGGCCATGCCAGAGGGTCCACCAGGGTATAATAAGGCCTGGAAGAGCAAGAACTCTTCTGACCCTCCGGGCCAACCAGAAGGGGCAGATCCAAAGGCCCCAGAGGTGACTGACACGTTTGATAGGCTGAAAGAAGACTTTATGACTAAGTCAGTGGTGCCGAGCCTCATGACCCCCTACCCAGGGGAAGAGAACATGGGTGACACAGAGGAAGAGGTTCCCTCTGAAGAGGAACCCGCAGAATCCCCAACCTCCTCCCAAGAGAAAGCCGATAAGGAAGGGGATGAAGGAAGCTTGCCACCACCAAAAAAGAGGCTGAGGAAGCTAAACAATACAGAGGATGAAGAAACCTCAGATATGTTTCAGCCAGAGGAGATTAGGAACCCGAAATCCTCAGAATGGGTGCCCTCCCCAAGAGTCGCAAGATACATGACACAAAGACTGTGCAAAGCACTTGAGAAAGAGGTGAGGCAAAAGATGAGGACGGAGTGCCCAAGACCTGAACTTCCAGGCAAAGTAGCTGAAGCGCCAGAACTAGACCCCAAGGTGCTGGCTTTTGTCACCAAATCGAACAGGGACCCCAGGAAAGGGATCGACCGTTCATGGAGGAGTTGCCAGGAGAAAGTCCTAGATCTTTCAGGCCCCTAGCCAAGATTATGGACATGACGGAGCGAGCAAAGGACACTGGAGAAGAAGTGAACCCAGAGGTGTTACCAAACTGGGTGCAGAGAGCAGTGTGCCTACGGGGAATGCCAATTGTACAATATCCTCCGAACACAGAAGAGGATTACTGCTGAAAATATACCACAAGTTAGGAGATCTGTCCTCTTACGAAGCAGGCGAAGCAGCACAAGGGCTGCTGTTCGGTGAGACCTTTGGAAAAGAGATGGGGAGGTTCACAGGGAACTACACCTCCCTGGAAAAGAGACAAGCCTCAATAAAAAGATCTTCCACGGAAGAGTTTTTGGAGGGACTGGTCAGTATAGAGGTCGAGCGACCGGTCACTATCAGACGTCCAGAATGCCTGAATCAAACAGAGCGCAATACTGGGAAAATAAGCAGCCAGACACCTTCTTTCAACCCAGAGGTTGCTTGCCCAGGGAAGGCGAGGCAGAGGCCAGGGAAGAGGACACAACTTCCCCACAGGTGAGAACATTCACATATCCACCAGTAGGGTGAAGGACAGCAAAATAGTGGGAAAACTGGCGCGTGCTTTCCAACGACGCGTGGATATTGCAGTTTGCCAGAGGCTTGCACATACAATTTCCTTAGACCCCAACCCAGTACAAAGCCCCCAGACCAATAGTATCAGCGCGATAAGAGAGAGAGACTTGTTATATGCAGAGGTACAGAATCTAGCAAACAAACAAGCAATCGAGCCGTGCGAGGATCCGAGGTTCATAAGCAATATGTTTCTGGTTCACAGAAAAGACAAATTGAGACCAGTCATAAATCTGAAAGACATGAACAAGTGGGTAGTGTACAACCATTTCAAGATGGAAGGTACTCACCAATTAAGAGACACGCTCAGACAGGGCGACTGGCACACAAAAATAGATCTGAAAGATGCTTATCTTACGATTCCAGTACAAAGAGAATACCGCTCCTTCCTAGCGTTCGACTGGGACGGGCAATTATGGCAGTTTGCGATGATGCCATTTGGACTAGCATCAGCACCCTGGGCATTTACGAAACTGATGAAGCAGTGATCAGGGAGAAAGGAAAACAGATCATCATCTATCTAGATGATGTCCTGCTAATGGCAAGCAGCAAAGATATACTTCGGTACCAGACCAGCTGGGAAGCGAACCTCCTGGCCACTCTAGGCTTCCTAGTGAACCGAGAGAAGTCAGAGATGATACCAGCGAAGAGGATGGTGTTCCTAGGTTTCATCATAGATACCAGGACAGCAACCCTGGAACTACCGAACAGGAAGATTCGGGACATAAAAAGGGAAATAAGGAACTGGCTCAGCAGAACAGTCACATCCCTGTGGACGATCGCACAAATAGTAGGCCTATTGACAGCATCAATTCAAGCGATATTCCCAGGGCCCCTGCATTATCGAGCGCTGCAGAGATTGAAGATAAGACACCTGCAGCAGGGCCTCGGATGCCACCAGCTAGTGCCACTAGACCAAGAGTCCAGAACAGAGCTCGAGTGGTGGCTACAAAACATGGAGGCATGGAATGGCAGAGCCATTTTTCAACGACCGTCCAGACATCGTGATAGAATCATAAGCCAGCAGAGCAGGCTGGGGAGCCCGGTGTGGGGAACTCCAAACGGGAGCCAGATGGAGCTTGGAGGAAATCAGACTGCACTGCCTAGAATTATTAGCCAGCTCATTCATGATCAAAGCCTTCACGAAAGACAGGGTGAATTCATGTATCCTACTGAAGATGGACAACATCTCAGGAGTCAGATACATAAATCACTTAGGTGGAACGAAATCCAGATTATTAGCAGAGATAGCCAAAGACTTCTGACACTCCTGCCTGGAGTCATGAACTGCAGCAATAGCAGAATATCTACCAGGCGCTCAGAACGTAGTGGTGGACTGGAACTCCAGATATCTAACAGACCCCGGCGACTGGATGCTGGACAGAGCAATCTTTCGGCAGATAGAGGAACTCTGGGGACCAATTTACTCAGATCTGTTTGCGTCCAGACTGAACGCACGGAAGAACAGATTTTTCAGCTGGAGGCTAGACCCAGCGGCAGCAGGGACAGATGCCTTCCTGCAAGATTGGAGAGAAGAGACACTATATGCGTTTCCTCCGTTCGTAATGATAAGCAGAGTCTTAACGAAAGTGCGCAGTGAAGCAGCGAATCTGATAATAGTAGTTCCGATATGGAAGTCACAAGTATGGTTTCCAGCGCTTATGTAGCTAATATCCGACTATCCGCGAATGTTGCCTCAAAGAGAAAACCTGCTCATGGACCCAGTTGGGTCGTGTCACTCTCTGAGAGTGAAGGGGACACTGCCACTGATGGCATGCAGGATAGCAGGAGATGCTGGAATCTCCCAGGAATTTTGGCGCAAGCTGTAAGCCTCATCGTAGTCATGGGCTCCATCGACTAGAAGGAGCTACGACGTAGTGTGGAGCAGATGGTCAAGGTGGTGCAAAAGGAGAAGTTTTCATCCTGTTTCTGCCCCTTTAGTAGAGATACTAAACTTCTTAGCAGAATTACTACAAGACGGCAAAGCCTACAGAGCGATAGGAGTATATAGATCCGCAATATCAGCAGGACACACGCCCATTAAGGGAGTCCCAGTAGGAGAGAATGTGGCAGTAATTAGACTTCTAAAAGGGATTAGATATAGGAAAAATTTAACAGATTTTTCAGCTGGAGGCTAGACCCAGCGGCAGCAGGGACGGATGCCTTCCTGCAAGATTGGAGAGAAGAGACACTATATGCGTTTCCTCCGTTCGTAATGATAAGCAGAGTCTTAACGAAAGTGCGCAGTGAAGCAGCGAATCTGATAATAGTAGTTCCGATATGGAAGTCACAAGTATGGTTTCCAGCGCTTATGTAGCTAATATCCGACTATCCGCGAATGTTGCCTCAAAGAGAAAACCTGCTCATGGACCCAGTTGGGTCGTGTCACTCTCTGAGAGTGAAGGGGACACTGCCACTGATGGCATGCAGGATAGCAGGAGATGCTGGAATCTCCCAGGAATTTTGGCGCAAGCTGTAAGCCTCATCGTAGTCATGGGCTCCATCGACTAGAAGGAGCTACGACGTAGTGTGGAGCAGATGGTCAAGGTGGTGCAAAAGGAGAAGTTTTCATCCTGTTTCTGCCCCTTTAGTAGAGATACTAAACTTCTTAGCAGAATTACTACAAGACGGCAAAGCCTACAGAGCGATAGGAGTATATAGATCCGCAATATCAGCAGGACACACGCCCATTAAGGGAGTCCCAGTAGGAGAGAATGTGGCAGTAATTAGACTTCTAAAAGGGATTAGATATAGGAAGCCACCACAACCAAGATATGAGTCCCTATGGGACGTAACAGTCATACTACAACTATTAGCAGACTGGCCCATCAATAGATACCTACCTCTAGACAGACTGTCTGGGAAATTGGCGATGTTACTATGTATGGTATCATGTAGAAGAGTAGCAGATGTCAGAGCACTAGAAATAGACAGAACGGTATATGGACCAGACGGAGTGACTTTCCATCTGACCAGGAGAACGAAAACAGATTCCTCCACGATGACATACCCATATATGCAAGAACACCCAAAATGGTGTGTAGCCGCATGTATAAAAGAATATGCAAATAAGACAGCTGAGCTAAGACAGATGGGAACAACGCAATTGCTGATAGTGCGCAGGAAGCCGCATAAAGGCGTAGCGACAGCCACCATAGCGAGATGGGTTAAGAGTGGTTATGAGTCTAGCAGGAATAGACATGGCAAAGTATGGAGCATATTCAGTTCAAGGCGCAATGGTATCAAAGGCACTGAGGCAGGGTGCAATGTTACAAACAGGTCAACTACAAGTTTGCCAGTGAGGTGGTGGAATGAGCTCGTTCTTAGAGCTGGAAGTAATTTGGACACCTTCCTGGCAAAAAAATGCTGGTATTACAAGCGCTTCCTGTAATACTGTCAGAATCCCCCATGGAGTGCAATGTTACCAGCACTCGTAATCGAGTGGACAGTCCAACGGACCGGCTGACGGTAACAGTAATACAGTTTGCTGGCATTCTAGCGGATTTACCGCCAGAATACTGACAAAACTTGCAATGGAATCAACTCTGTTGTTCTTGATGGTCAAACTCCAGCCATACTCATCCTCTTTGATCAATATGCCACTTCAGAGGTGATGAACCATGCTACTCTTCTGAACCATCAGAAAGATGTTTTGGCACTGCACTGATGAATTGCACAAAGGTGGGTCTCATCCTTTCTTCATGAAGAATAATTTCAATTCAGGTCAGGCCTTCCTATGCCAAGTGTTATCAATTGTGGTGCCTTCCAAGATTAAGCTTTGGCATCTCTTCATTCTCCTTTAACATCCAAACCTATTCCCGTAAAACCAATGTCACTTTCAGATCTTTTTCAGACTGCTATGCCCTGCCTTTTACACAGAAATAACTGGTTGATAGATAATTGTTTATGCCTGAATTCTTCATTGCCACAAATAATTTACCTTGGCTCCTCTGTCCAACCATCATTAACGATTACTTGGCAAGCCACTATGAACTCTCCTCACTCCAGTTTCTATGGCAAATAACTTGGCATCACCTCTTCTTCCCAGGTTTCCGTCCTCCTGAGAAAGTAAACATGGAATCTGCATGTTTAAGGACACCTGCATTCTTCTGCACGTTTAAGCACACCTGCATTCTTCTGCACGTTTAAGCACACATGCATTCCTCTGCAAGTCTCATAGAATGAACATGACATGAGTCTTGTTACTTTCCCACTTGGACTTTTTTAAGTGCCTCTTCTAGACTTTCCCAAATGCATCATCCACCAGATTCAAGTCAGACAGTATACGGTGGCAAAGTTGGTCTTGATTTTGAGACCCTTTCGCCCTGGCCATGAAGTCACTCCTTTGGCCCCTGGGTAATCACATCCAAAGCTCTATGCAACATCCACTGAGCAGGCTGGAAATGTGTCCGATAGCATTTTAAAACGAAAATAAATAGTACTGCCCTATAAGTCTCCTGAGGGTCGCACGCTCTATGTTGCTCTCCTAGACTCACACAGGGAAAAATACATTAGAGAATCACTTGTTGTTCAGGTAAAGGCATAAGATGTTTCTTTTGAAAATAATTGCAAAAAATAAAGAACTTTGAAATTCACTTCAGCCTTCGGTATGGTCATAAGTCAGATTTGCCCATTCCCGGGCGCCAGTAAAAAATGCTCCCCATTCCCATTGGAGCCCAGTAGTGCTCAATGGGAATGGGGAGGCTGGATGCACTGCTACCATTCAGAATGGTGTCAGTGAATCCGGCATGGTCTGCTCACGGGTGCCGGTCCGCCCGGCAGGTCAGTCCTGGCTGGTGGGAAGGCACTTGTGAGCAGAACTCATAGTTTGCTGGTACGGTAACAACGGTACCGGCAAGCTTACCGGTACCATTGTTACTGTACCGGCAAACTTGGAATGAGAATAATGTCCATGATGAAGCTTTGAAAATTGACAGAAGACTGGTTGGCAACAATGGCGTTATTATACGTTTGGTGGTGCAGCATAAGTGGCAGTAAAGTCGAGGACTTGGATGTAATGTCACTTTGCCACACTTTCAAATTCCGACTTTGCAGTTAAAGTGTAAGAGGGGCAGCACGTCAACATGTGGCTATTAAAAAAAAATCGAATGACCTGTAGTGATGTTTGTTAAGAGAAAGGCAACATTAGCAATCGCATGAAGATGTACAAACTCCATTTGATGAACTAAAGAGAAATATTACCTCAGCCCCACGTTTCCCACACTTGCTACTGCATTGACTATGTGCATCACGTGTCCATGCCAGTGCATATGCAACAGGGGCCCCACTCATGCAATGCAAGAAAGGTACGAAAGTATTGTGGCTTTTCCAACAAAAACATAATCGCCAGATACTAATCATTCAGTGACTGAGATATTTGCATTGTCTACCATTCACCTCTGGACTTACTGGTGGAAACTGCACATTTTGGTTGCTTATAGATCACAAGCAAAATGTCAATATGATAGGACGTGAACACGAAGAGTTGCATGATTCGCATTGAAATGTCCTTTTTATTTTCCTGTTGAAGTCATCCAGGGGAAACATAACTGACATACAGGGCCTCATTACGACTTTGGAGGTAGCCATGGCGCTACTAGCGCTATGGCTGCCTCCAAAATCGTGTCAGGGTCCGGTCTGGTGGAGAGGGGACTTACCGGGACATTCCGCCCTAGGTGGACCCGCTAAATCCCCATTCCAAATGCCATTCCCCATGCCCATTTGAGCCCCCATAGGGCTCAATGGGAAGGGGGAAGGCGCTAATAACGGGCACGCTAATTGTGGGCCCATTATTAGCTCCAAGGTCCCTTAACAGATCCCGTAAAGAACGTGTGGTCAGACCACACATCCCTTACGGTCCTCGCCAAGGTAACTTGGAATTGGGCGGTAAGGGATTACCGGCACCGGTCTCCTTACCGGTGCCCGGTATCACTCACAGCCCAGCTCGGAATGAGGCCTCCAGCCATTCATTCATAGGCCAACATCCAGGGGTAAAAGATTAATTCAAATGTTATACATATGTGGGTCCTATGATATATGATATGCATTTATAACACGCCTATACACAAGTGTTTCAAGGCGTGATAAAGAATAGATAGAGAATGATAGAGAATGCATGCATGATAGAGAATGATAGAGAATGCATGCATGACATCATTGGCAGGTTTAAAAAAATCAGAATGGACGCAAAACTTAAATGTTAATGAAAAAGAGGCAAAAGTGGTGGAATATGTGGTTATATATTGGCCTGATGAATTTGCTCCACTACATACACCCACACCCTGCAGTGTTGGAATTCAAGCTACCTGCGATGGGGTTAATTTGAGATGAGGGGGTAGACAGAGGACTGTCCAGCTGACACTGGTTCTTCTTCATCTAGCAGCACAGGGGACTGCTCGTGGGCCAGGTTAATGATTTCCACTTGAAGCTCTACAGCCTGCCCTGCCTTAGAACAGTATACACCCCTAGTGTCATAAATCTCCCCGTCTAACCTGGGATCGCTTCTTGCTCTGTTTCGCGGGAGGATTCCTCTTGTGGACGGATCGGGTCTTGTATAGGCTCGCACGAGTCTCGTCCGACTCCAGCGCACGTTCAGAGTTCCAGGATGTCCAGGAAGAAAGTAGCGGTCGCTAGAGTTGGGGATTCCGGGAGCAGATTTAGAGGGGAAAGGTGGAAGGAAGGAAGAAGGGACCAGGAAACTAGGAATAGTGGATTCGCTGAACAGCACACACACGTCTAGTCACTACCTAATGATAGCGTTGAGACACGCGGGGGTGTGGCCAATTTATAGAACGTGCCATGTCCGACGTAAAGGCTGGTGCGAGGCAAGTCACTTGGCAAGGCCATGTTGGGAGTAACAAGGAATATAAGCCCTGTCGCGATAAGGCCCAGGAAGTCCAGAAAGGGCAAGTTCTATGGGTCATGACTGCATGCCTCTTCCGAAAACCTGTTCCACCAGGTTTGCCCGGGTATATGAGATGGAATCTTCTAAGCAATCGAGGGGTATTTAGGTTAGAAACTGGTTCCCAGGTTCTCTCGCTAGAAGGATATCCTTTCCATTCAACCAGGTATTGAAGTTGACCCCGTTTATACCTGGAATTGCATATTCTGGACACTTCAGATTCCAGTTGATTGTCCACAATCACAGGACTGGGTCGGCAGGTTTTCCGGGTGGATCGGATGTAGGGTTTCAATAGAGAAGTGTGAAAGACTGGGTCTATTCTCTTCCAGGAGTCTGGTAGCTTGAGCCGGAATGTGACAGGATTGATGATTTCCTTTATGGAAAATGGCCCATAGTACCGGGGGGCTAATTTGTTTTGCTGTAGATGTCGTTGTAATAGTTTCGAGGACAACCAGACTTGATCACCAATGGAATAAGAAGGCAATGGTCTTCTTTTGGAGTCTGCATAACGCTTAGTGCATGTCTGGGCCTTTTCCAATTGTTCCTTGGCTTCCTTGTGTATGTTGATGAGAGTCTCAATCCATGAATCGAGAGTAGGTACTGGTGTGGGATGTGGACGAACAGAAGGTAAAACGGACGGGTGAAAACCTTGACTGCAATAGAAAGGGCTGACCTTGACTGCTGAGTGATAGGAATTGTTGTAGGCAAACTCGGCCAAGGGCATAAGGAGACACCAGTCATCCTGAACCTTGGTTGCAAAACAACGAAGATATTGCTCTAGGGTCTGATTTACACGTTCCATTGGCTCCGTTGGTTTGTGGGTGATAAGCTGATGAGAGAGCGTGTTGTATCCCTAGAATACGACACAGATGTTTCCAGAATTGTGAGACGTATTGAGGTCCTCGGTCCGATATGATCTTGGAAGGAAGTCCATGAAGACGGAAAATGTGTTCCAGGAAGATTCCAGCAAGTTCTGAGGAGGATGGTAGTTTACACAGAGGCGTAAAATGAGCCATATGAGTGAACAAGTCTATGGTTACCATGATGGTCGTGTATCCTCGGGAAGGTGGTAATTCCACAATGTAGTCTGTAGCAATGAATTCCCATGGTCTTGTTGGCAGCGATGGTTGCAGTAGAAGACCCGCTGGTCTGGTGTTATCATGTTTGTTTTGACTGCAGACAGCATAAGCCTTGATGTACTGTTGTACGTCGGTCTTCATTCTAGGCCACCAAAACTGTCTTTGTATAAGACGGAGGGTGTTAGTTATGCCACGATGTCCGGAGTGAAGGGTATCATGGCAGAGGTTTATCATTCTTTGTTGTAATTTCTGTGTAGGAATGACCAGTGCATTGTCCTTGAATAAATATCCGTCCTTAACTCTTAGGTTCCATGGATTCTTCCTAGGAATATCCTTCCAGAGGTCAGAGGACTGGGTTTGCGCTCGAATTTCTTCCAGGAGGTTGACTGCTTGAGCTAAAAAGATTGTGTGGGGAAATATATTAGGATAGGCCTTGTCTTCAGTGGTTACGTAGTCAGGACGTCGAGATAAGGCGTCAGCAATCATGTTTTGTGATCCGGGAACATGAGTGATTTGGAATTGATACTGGGCAAAGAAGTAGGCCCAACGCGCCTGACGACTTTTCCTGCACTCCAACGACTGTAGAATTTGAAGATTCTGATGGTCCCTGTGGACCTGAACTGGATATCTAGCACCCAGAAGTAGATGTCGCCATTCAGTGAAGGCTTGGCGGATGGCTAACAGTTCCTTTTCCAGGACGGAATAGTGTGTCTCACTGGGAGTCAGGGTTCGTGAGAGGTAAGCAATGGGGTGTTCCAGTTTATCCTCAAGTACCTGTTTCAAGACCGCTCCTATGGCGTAGTTAGAGGCATCCATTTCCACTAGGAATGGGCGATTTATGTTGGGTTGTGCCAGGATGGGGGCCAGCGTGAACTCTGTCTTCAATCGTTGGAATGCTTTATCTTGCGGTGTAGACCAGATAAAGGGGGTTTCTTTCTTCAAGAGAGCAACGATCGGCTGAACAATCTCGGAAAAGGTAGAAATGAACTTCCGGTAGAAGTTGGCAAGCCCCAGGAAAGATTGAACTTGTTTCACAGATGTGGGAGCGGGCCATGCCAGTATGGCTTTTACCTTTGAATGGTCCATACCAATTCCTTCTGGGCTAAGGATGAATCCTAGGTAGTGAACAGAAGTAACATGAAACAAGCATTTTTCGGGTTTGGCTAAAAGTTTGTGTTCTCGGAGACGTTGTCATACTGCCTTTACATGTTCTTCATGCTTTAGAGGATCTTTGGAAAAGATCAATATGTCATCCAGATAGACAATGACGAAGAGGGATAACATGTCAGAAAACACCCTATCCATAAAACGTTGAAAAACTGCGGGAGCATTAGCTAGTCCAAAGGGCATGACTAGATATTCTTAGTGACCAAAGGGTGTTCTAAAGGCTGTTTTCCATTCGTCTCTTTCCCGGTCACAGATTAAATGGTAGGCACCCCGGAGATCCAACTTCGTGAATATTACGGCGCCTCTCACAGCTTCCAGGATATCCGAGATCAAGGGCAGTGGGTACCGATCTTTGAGGGTGCATTGATTTAAGCCACGATAGTCGAGGCAAAGTCTGAGTTCCTTGGTGTCCTTCTTGGGAACGAAGAACAACGAAGCACCCGCTGGAGAGTTTGAGGGTCTTATGGTGCCGTTTTCAAGATTGGTGTCCAGGTATTCTCTCCAGGTATTCTTGGAGGGCCTTTTTCTCAGGTTCAGAAAGAATGAACATTCTGCCGAAGGGAATCACTGCTGAGGGATCTGTATCTATGGCACAGTCTTCAGGTCTGTGAGGGGGTAAGGCCTGGACTATGGCAGTTGAAAATACATCAGCATATCCCTGATAGGCATCTGGGACTTGTATGATATTGGAAACCATGAGTGGTGTTTTCTGGTCTCTTAGTGGTTCTTTAGGACGTGTCGAGGAGGGATCCAGGGATAGACAGTGGGACATACAAAACTCTGAGCCCAGGAATAGTGATCCTGCTGTCCAATTGATATACGGATTGTGCTTTTGTAACCAGGGCATACCCAATACCATGGGGTAATGGGCTGACTTAATGATGTCGAATGTAATCCGCTCTTGGTGATGGTTTATGGAAAGTTGGATCTCTTTTGTCTGCAGGCTTATGGGTCCTGAAGAGAGGGGTCTTCCGTCGATTGCTTCCACCGGCTGCATGGTGCTTCGTGTCTCATACGGAATATGATGACTAACAACCCAGTCTTGATTAATGAAAATTCCCAAAGCTCTGCAGTCCACCAAGGCCAGAATGGGATATGTCTTATTCTTGGAGGGCGACAGGAAGGCCTGTAGTATCACCAAATTGTTTTGTCCAGGAGAGTTCAAGGATGGAATTGATGTGGAGCAAACATCTCTTTCCTGACACCTCGCTCCATCTGGGATCGGGAGCTGGCGTTTCCCGAACGCCGTGGGGGGGCTAGAGGACATTCTCTAACAAGGTGTTTATCCAAGGCACAATACATGCACAGGCCTGTGTGGATCCTTCTCATCCTTTCTTGTGGGGAAATAGGTCCACGGAAGGCTCCTATTTGCATGGGTTCCGGATCAATGTCAGGGGTTGGGGCAGGATCGTTTTTTACAGAAGTCTCAAGGGAGTTCTTTTGAAAGGGTATCTTGGTCGTTCTTCTTTCCGCCTTTCTTTCCTGGATTCGGAAGTCTATTTGCATGGCTAGATCCATAAGAGTGATGCGGATTGGTTTGCTCCCAAGAATGCGCACACAAACAAAATTTAAGTTGCTTAATTGCAGATGATTTAATGTAACCCAAACAACAGCCGACACGTGTTTCGAGCAGAGCTCTTCTTCCAAGGCTGAGAAAATTACGCAAATTATGTACAGATATGACAAACAATAAACAGCAGTTAAGCATCTTTCAGATCCAAAAAACATACAGTAAGCATGTGGGCGGCAAGGGAAAAACAAAATAGGCATCACAATGTTAACCAACAGTTTACGCCAGTTAATATGCATTGCAAGGTATAATTATATGACATGGCAAAATAAAAATAGACATGAAAGGACATATAGACCGTAGATCATTGAGATGGGGCGAAACGTCAAGTCGATGTCATATATAGAGGAAAAAAGGAAACAGATATATACAAGAGTGTGAGTGATGGGAACGGTCCTGTAAACACAAGACTCATCATACTTATATATAAATAGTGGAAGTCGTTAATAGATTAGTTTTTACCTGAGGAGGCTTGGCACTAGAACTACTAATTTAGAAAACAAAAGACAAAAAACAGAAGCCACGGTATTTGTTTGAGAATAACCATATCGATAATTAAACAAGCCGCAAGAGGTAAGATTGCCATGTTAAATTGTATAAAATCTTACCTGATTAACGTGATAAATATCCGACAATTATAGGTTGCGGCTCCGCTGTAAGCGGGACAAAAATCTAAGTTAGCCGCTTAACTTATGGTGGGATTTAATAACATGTTAAATGGACAATCTATAAAATAAAAATAAAAATTGAAAAATCATACCTATATAAACGCGTATGCGTATTCAATTGTAGCTGTCAGCCAGAGCAATAAGAACCTAATGCGGTAGAGTTGGAGCAGACACGCAGCATCGTGTAATGGGAGGAAAGAACTAATTAGTCAAATAGAAATCACTCGCAAAGGCGAGACGGTCACATGCGTGTCCCCCCAGGGTGAATTATCCTTAGGGGTCGGAGGAAAAGACCTACACTTACCAGCGTTTCCGCCCGAACTGATGAAATGGAGCCTCGCGCATGGTTGTTGAGCTTGTATTTAGTACGGCCAAGTTGAGCAACTAGAGCTCTGATGTAGGCTCTGGCGGCCATATTGGGTGTGAACCCAAGTTATGGTTTTAAAGGCACGAAGGTCCATACACATTTGAGTTGAGGATCAAACAATATTTAATAGTATATAAGGAGGCCATTTTTCATGAAGTGACTGATAATTTGTAATTTGTAATTTTTAATGTAATTTTTGAAAGTTAATTTGTGGTAGATGTTCGCACGAGGCACGAACAATGCAGCCTTTCTTATGTTAGTTAGCAAATAATAATGATGACATAGGCCATAATTGTTATTATTAGGCCCAATCTACGCGTAATAACAAAATTCAGATAAACAGGTAATGTACACAGGATGCGCAATTATTACAACCTTGCGTTATTCGAGGCCGGTTAGCAATTAAAAAGGATGACATGGGCCATAGTTAGAATGCTCAGTGTCCCCCAATTCTCAATGCTGTGTGTTTTGGAGCCAATTAGTTGAAATAATTACTGATAAATACAATTTAAAAATGATAGGTCTTTTGTGAACCTGTGTAAACCTGACAGTTCCCATCATCAATATCTAAAGACAAGTATGGAGCCCCATACAGGTCTGGTGTAACTCAGCACACAGACATCAGAGAAACACAGATAGTTCATGGTCGCTGTTGAGGCCATTGGATACGGTTCGGTATTGACAGATTAACCATGCTTCCAATTGTCTCAATTTGAGGGTAGGGTTGCCTCCATGTTGTGGTACAGATACTTTAGCCATACCCACAAGTGTAATCTGTGATTTGTCATCAAGCTGATGAAATGTTTGCCAATGCGTGGCAAGTGGATATTTAGACTCCTGATTTGAAATAGTAGATAGATGTTCACGTATTCTCATTTTAAGGGGCCTAATCGTACTCCCAATGTAGAATTTTCCACAAAGGCAACGAATGCAGTAAACACAAAATTTAGTATTGCAGTGAATGAAAGAATTCACCTTGAACGTACCATGTTTACCAAAATCTATGCTAGAAGTCTCAAGTGCATGACAACACATTGTGCATCATCCACATTTGTGGAAACCATTATTAGATCTCTGCGAGAGCCAAGTTTTGGCAGGCTGGCGGTTAGACATAAATGATGGTGACAGAATATTTTTAAGATTGCTTGCTTTACTATAGATACAGTTTGGAGTTTTATCCAGCCATGGTGAGATCTCATGGTCTAACTGAAGTAAATGCCAGTGGCGACAAACAATTTTGTACAGTTTAGAGCTATCTGTGTTATACCTTGTAATAAATTTCAATTTATTGGAATTAATTGAATTATGTCTAGTCTTAGGGGTGAGTAGGTCCACCCTCTTCATGTTCTGTGCAGTTTGTTGGGCTTTGGTTACTATACCGTGGTCATAGCCTCTCGTTTGGAATTTCTCACATAGAAATGCACATTCTTGTAAAAAGTCTGAATCATTGGAGCAATTCCTACAGGTTCGAATAAATTCACCTTTGAGTATATTCTTGATAACCGATTTTTAATGACAACTAGGAGCCTGTAGAATTGCATTGACTGCGGTTGCCTTTTGAAATGTTTTAGTAACAATTGAATTGTCTAACAAAGTAATGGTAAGATATAAGAAGTTAATGCTGCTAGCACTGTATTCATGAGTGAATGAGATGCCCCAATCATTATTATTTAGGTAGTTAACAAAGTCATTAAGACCATCTACTATAGCCCTCCAAACCAAAAACACGTCATCTATGTAACGTTTCCAGACATTAATATATTGAACAAACAGATTGTCAGCGAATGCAAATTGTTCCTCAAATTGGTGCATGAAGATGTTGGCAAGTGCTGGGGCATAGCTAGCCCCCATGGCTATGCCGATTTTTTGTTTATAGTAACTATTGTTGAACAAAAATACATTGTTAGTTAGGGCACAAGACAACATTTCTTTAACCATTACAATATGGTCAAAATAGGATGCAGAGTGTTTACGGTAAATAAAGTCCACACTTGCAATTGCTTTTGCATGATTGATAGACGTGTACAAGGCATTGACATCTAGCGTGACCAACAACATCCTTGGGAGAACTAACATTTCTGATAAAATTTGCAATATATGCATTGTGCCACGTAGAAAAATGGGGATCGAATTAACTAAAGGTGCTAAACATTCATTGATATAAATGGAAATAGGCTCGATAATACCCCCACCCCCACTTAGGATGGTTCTCCCTTCAGGAATATGAGTGAATTGTTAGTGTATCTTTGGCAAAAAGTATGCGGTTGGCATAACAGGACAATCAACAAGGAGAAATTGTTTTTCCACGTCTGTTAGTAAGCCACGTGAGTGCCAATTGAATAGTTATTGACTCACGGTGTTACGCAGTTGGGGCAATGGGTTAGCAGGAAGTACTTCATAACAACCAGGGGAATGAAGATGTTCTAAGGCCATGTCAATATAATCTTGTTTATCCATCAAAACCACATTGCCCCCTTTATCTGCTTCTTTGATAATAATCGCATCATTCTCTGTAAGTTTGCGTAACACAGATTGTTCAGCTAAGGATAGGTTATGCTTTACAAAGTTACATTTTTTTGCCTCTGGAGAAATACTCCAGGCAATGGATGTCATTGATTACCGCCTGATGAAATGTATCAATTATGTTGTCTTTTTGAAAAATTGGTACAAATTTTGATTTGCAAGAAAGTTCTTTAATTTTCAAATTTCATGGCTGTATATCCAAATCCTTCATTAAATCACTGATATTCATCATAGGGTTATGTTCACATTCATCCAAAGACATCAAAACATGGGTATTGTGCATAATTTGCAATGTGATGTCTGATGGACTGGGTATTGCAGGTTTGGTCTTATAGTATTTTACTTGGGTCGCAAAGTATTTTTTGAGTTTGAGTTTCCGAATGAATTTGAACAGATCAATTTGTATCTGAACATAATCATTGTAGCCCGAAGGGGCAAATGAAAGACCTTTATTAAGTACTGCACATTCACATGGGGAGAGTAAATAGCTGCTCAGATTACAGATTAAGTTTATAGTATCTGATTTCTCAGGTTCTGCTGATAAGACGACCTGGTTACTCGGCGTGGAAGTGGAGGTACGTTTCCTCCTGTTGGGTTTTCCACCCCTTGTGCCCCTGTGTTTTGGCCTGGGGTTGAGGTATTTGGCGTGAGTGGTAATTGAAATCGAACTTTTTTTTTTAGCTGCCAGTGCAGCTTGCCGGTTGCCTTTTTTGAAACGGCGTATTTGTTCCAAAAAAGCCAACTGGTTTATATTACTAGTATCTCCTAGCGGGGTCTCGGAATCTGTAGGTATCTCTTCATCCATGGGTTCAGAGTCATTAACAGGTATGCCTGATCCTGAGGCTCGGCTCGTACTTGGTCTTTCGCTTTCGCTGTCCACATCCGAACTTGCAGGGGAGGATACTACACTGCTAGTTCTAGATTTAGATACTTTGTCATATTTAAACTGATAAGTGTATACTCTATTGTCTCTATAATCCCTATCATCGCATGAAAATTTTCTAGATTTACGAAGTTTGACATCATCTTGATGTCTGCGCAAGCGACTGTATAAAGTCTTATAATTCTTGTCAACAGTGGCAGCTGGTGCATCAAAGAGGGCTATTTCTTCCTTCCGGGCATCAATTTGCGTGACAATCCTAGCATGCTCTCGTTTTGCATGCTCAATAAGTAGTTTGAGCATGTTGTTAGAACTAGTGGTTAGATTGGCTTCCCAATCAGTTGCGAGATCACCATCACCCAGATTTTCAAAATCCGGTAGGATAAGTATCCGCAAACCACAGGGAACTTTATTTTCTTGTAAGTAATGTTCTAATGTGGTTCTTTCCCAGAATTTGTTGATTTCTTTTGTGCTGAGACGTTCTAATTTAATGAATTTGGATCTAAGATCCTCAGATTCCGAAGTCCATCTTTTGAATGGGTTCAAAGTTGAACCTTTGGGTGCAAATAGAGCTTTTCTTGTCATCATCTCTAGTAAGTAAATATTCAGCGGCTTGTGCCATTGTGCAATCAAGATTTAGAAAGTAAAGGTCCGGCAGCCAATCCTCGGCGTCCACAAATTAGAGAAAAAGGTGTGTGGCAGAAAAGGACAAAAGTGGAATTGGCGCACTTTGACAAAAGGGATTTGAGGGTTGGTTCATGGGCAGCAAATGGGAGCAATGTGTGAACACCCTGCCTACAGTGTGCACATAAGTTAACTATGATACGGATTGGTTTTCTCCCAAGAATTGCGCACACAAACAAAATTTAAGTTGCTTAATTGCAGATGATTTAATGTAACTCAAACAACAGCCGACACGAGTTTCGAGCAGAGCTCTTCTTCCAAGACTGAGAAAATGACCCACATTATGTACAGTTTTGACAAACAATAAATAGCAGTTAAGCATCATGCAGATCCAAAAAACATACAGTAAGCATGTGGGTGGCAAGAGAAAAACAAAATAGGTATCACAATGTTAACCAACAGTTTATGCCAGTTAATATGCATTGCAAGGTATAATTATATGACATGGTAAAATAAAAATAGACATGAAAGGATATATAGACCGTAGATCATTGAGGTGGGGCGAACCGTCAAGTCGATATCATATATAGAGGAAAAAAGGAAAAAGATATATACAAGAGAGTGAGTGATGGGAACGGTCCTGTAAACACAAGACTCATCATACTTATATCTAAATAGTGGAAGTTATTAATGGATTAGTTTTTACCTGAGGAGGCTTGGCACTAGAACTACTAATTTAGAAAACAAAAGACAAAAAACAGAAGCCACGGTATTTGTTTCAGAATAGCCATATCAATAATTAAACAAGCCGCAAGAGGTAAGATTGCCATGTTAAATTGTATAAAATCTTATCTGATCTTATTGCTCTGGCTGACAGCTACAATTGAATACACATACCCGTTTATATAGGTATGGTTTTTCAATTTTTATTTTTATATTATAGATTGTCCATTAAACATGTTATTAAATCCCACCATATGTGAAGCGGCTAACTTAGATTTTTGTCCCGCTTACAGCGGAGCCGCAACCTATAATTGTCGGATATTTATCTACGTTAATCAGGTAAGATTTTATACCATTTAACATGGCAATCTTACCTCTAGCGGCTTGTTTAATTATCGATATGGCTATTCTGAAACAAAATCACCTTTTGTCAAAGTGCGCTAATTCCACTTTTGTCCCTTTCTGCCACACACCTTTTTCTCTACATCCATAAGAGCCTGGAATGAGCTGTGACGAGCCACTCTGGCTAATTCATCCTTTATATCCTCATTTAGACCCCGGCGAAATAGAGTGAAACTTGCTTCTGAGGACCAATCTGCTTCCTTGGCCAGTTGTTTGAATCTAGTAACATATGTTAGCATATCCTGGGATCCCTGTCGGAAATCAAGTAACTGTTCCTGAGCACTATAAACCTGTTCTGGGCGATCAAACATAGTTTTGAGTGCCTGAATAAATCCATCATAATCATCCAGGAAGGCATCTCCAGAGTTGAGTAGGGGAGTGGCCCAGGTCAACGCGTTCCCTGTGAGGTGCGAGATTATGAAGCCCACCTTCACCCTGGGAGTTGAAAAATAGTAGGGCTTAAAAGTAAAATACACCAAGCAGGAATCCAGGAATCCCCGTAAGGACTTTGCCGAGTCATCATATTTGTCTACCACTCCACCCAGTAACACACTCTCCTTGTTAGCGGAGTCGCGAGACAAAACAAGTTGCTTTAACGCAGCATTCTCCGCTTTTAAATTCTGCACTTCAGTTGTTAGTTCTTGCATACCACGCATGAGGTCCTGGACTGCTTTCTCCATAGCAGTATCAGTGTCGGTCGTTTGGCTTCTCAAACTGTCGTAAATCTCCCCCGTCTCACCTGGGATCGCTTCTTACTCTGTTCCGCGGGAGGATTCCTCTTGTGGACGGATCGGGTCTTGTATAGGCTCGCACGAGTCTCGTCCGACTCCAGCGCGTGTTCAGAGTTCCAGGAAGGTCGCGGTTCCAGGATGTCCAGGAAGAAAGTAGCAGTCGCTAGGGTTGGGGATTCCGGGAGCAGATTTAGAGGGGAAAGGTGGAAGGAAGGAAGAAGGGCCCAGGAAACTAGGAATAGTGGCTTCGCCGAACAGTACACACACGTCTAGCTACCTAATGATAGTGTTGAGATGCGCGGGCCGCGGGGCATGGCCAATTTATAGAACGTGCCGTGTCCGACGTAAAGCTGGTGTGAGGCAAGTCACTTGGCACGTCCATGTTGGGAGTAACAAGAAATACAAGCCCGTCGCGATAAGGACCAGGAAGTCCAGAAAGGGCAAGTTCTATGGGTCATGACACCTAGAGGAAATATGCAAACCCCACCATAGCAACACACCCCACTGATTGACCCATTGAGGGTCAGCAGGAAGTTTGAAAAAGAGCTGTATGTCTTCTGCATAACACTGGAAATTGGAGGAGAAGGAGGAGATGAGGCATGCAAGCAGAGCGCGGTCGATGTTAAAGAGCCAAGGGGAGAGGATAGAACCCTGTGGGAGACCACAGGTGGAGAAGGAAGAAGGAGAAAAGAATGTTCCCAGGATGACTGTGTAAGAACTGTCAGTTAGGAAGGATGTAAACCAGTCCAGTGCCCGTTCCGAAATAACAAGGGTATCATGGAGCCTTTGTATAAGGATGGAATGGTTGATTGTGTCAAAGGCAGAGGGGAGAAAGAGAAGGATGAGGACAGCTGGAGAGTTGGATCCAGAGATGTGAGCAGTTTTTCACCGATGTTCAGAAGAGCAGTTTCCATGCCTCTGGATGCTCATATTCCAGATTAATGGTCGTGGAGGCCACAAGCAAGTTCAGTGTGTGAATTTAGTTCGGGAAAGGATAGCTTTTCCAGCAGCTTCCCCAGGTAGGGGGTGATGGAGATAGGGTGGTAGATGGCAGGCAGGAAGGATCTGCTGAAGGTTTTTTCAGGAGTGGGTGCACAGGGAGGAGAGGAAAGATCCAATGACAAAATAGTGATTGCAGAAATCAGTGAGTGTGGGGGCAAGAGAGCATATGTTATCATTGATGGTCCTGGATGAGCAATGGGAAACCTGTTTGGAAGAGACCTTCTTGGAGTGAACAACTCTGCTAACTTCTTCAGGTGTGACAAGGGAGAAGGAGGAGAAGGAGGCAGGAGCAGTGTGCAGGACCAAGGGAGGCAAGGGGGTGTGGGATGGGTTGTGAGGGTGGGTAGCAAGGGTGTTCAGGATGTCGTGGATTTTAGTGGCAAAGTGAGTGGCCAATGCATTGCAAGAGGGCCTGGGAGGGAGAATGGGAGGAGGAGACTGCAGAAGGGTTGGCTAGTTCCCTGCAGATCTTGAACAATTCTGCTGTGTTGTTGGATGCACCGGAATAACAATAGTTGCATGAATAATTATTTGAGTAGATTTTTTGCAGATTATTTTTGAAAATGTTGAAGGATATAGCTGCAAGAATTACCATTTTCTAAAATATCACTTCACAAAATTGAAGGTGCTTTCTGTATTCAATGATATTGTACAAAGAAAATGGGTGTACAGTGGAAGTAGCTGATTGTTCAATCTCACTAAATACAAAAAGCTAAATTAGGCAGAACAAAGAAGCAATTTTTGAAAAGCAAATACTATTTTGAATTCTGGCATCCATTACAGGCCTTACTTTAGAATAATTCTAAACAGAGATTTCCTTGATGTGATTGCAGTTAAGGGAGGGCCACTTAGTAAAACTTTTAATACACAGTGTGCTGAAACCCTCGAGTGGCGATTATTCAGATCCCAGGGTGAACAGTACTTAGTGTTTGATACAGTACTTGTAATCACACAACTCTAAATTATCATCTCCATACACTAACTGTGTGATTAAATCAGATCTGTGATTTATTTTTAAATGTTTTTATTGGCATGTATGATTATCATACACTATTGCAGTTCAGTTCGTCATCGATGTAAAGCATGTGTGTAATCACTGTTTAGCAGCAACAAATAACAATAAACAACAGTCTTCATCAGTGTGCCCATTTGCAAGCGCACTCAGTTTCTCACTGTAAGTGCCTCCATTACAGAAAGCCATTATGTCGTTTTGGGGTGTGGGTGTGCCTCAGTAGGAGACTGTAGTGTATGGCTCGTCCAAGATCTGGTGTACAGGTTGGTCTCAGATGCCCCTTCTATAGGTTTTCATATTTTCTAAAGCATAATTAAGTTATATTTTATTAAATTTGTATAGGTTGCAACTTACAATCAGTTTACATCTTGGGACAACAGGTTTGTACACAACCCGCCTCCTTGAACACAGGGTCGGGAAAGTGGTCCATGGGCTGCACTGGGAACTGGAGCTTTTATTCATATTACCTGATATGCGACTGGTGAAGCTATGAATGCCACTGAAAGGACAAATTCTATTACTAGGCCTCCTATCACTCTTCGACAATCTCAGGCTTCATGAGCTCTTCCTCACTTTAGACTGGATTTTCTGGTCCTTGTACCTGGCTTCTCTATCAAGGTACCTTTGATCCCTACACGGCAGGCGGCATGATGTGCTTGATGCTTTTCCATTGTGAAATCCATCCACACTCCAAATATTTTGGAAGGTCTGCAGTGAACCCAAGCCTCTGTTCATTCATTTGATCTGTTTAATTTACTTTACAGTGGCTGCTAAGTGGGTGTTCTTGACTGATGAACCAGTTATGTTGATGTTACCCCCTACAACGTTCTACTACTACCTCTAGCATGTGTTTTCTCATACCGGTCATGGAAAAGATTGTCCACTGGCACAGAGGGAGTGTCTGAAGCTTGCTTTTCTACACAGTCTTCGCATTTGCCGTATACACACGTTTGACAATGCCTGCACCTTTTTGTTTTGTCTCTTGGTTACCCTTAGTTTCGGTGAAATATTCCAGTTAGAGATGTCTGATTTTCTATCTTGAATCAGAGGATGAAGTATGTTATTTGCCATGTTTGCCATTGACATCTGTTTCCAAGGAAATCAGGGGTGGGCCATATTTCAGGAATTACAGATGCTCATCACACACGGATTTTTTTTGTCCCTGTGCTGAAATGATGTTGTTGTGACATCCTTAAATAACTGACATAGGTGCTAGGATGTGCACACAAAAGGATATTTCTTTGTGATGCAATAGTTTCACTTTAGTCAGTTACCCTGATTCCTTTCAGAGTAAAACATCTGCAGCTACTGACGGGCTGGCTTTGCTGCCATATAGACCCAGGTATTATCTGGCCTTCTCCAATGCAAACAGCTGGTGAAAAGCAACCAAAATATGCATTCCTCTCCCGACCCGAATCCCATGCTCTAAAATGCTTGAGTATTTCAGCAGATTCAAACATGGTAATTCAATGCACCTCTCCCTTGCAATAAGCCTAACAATGGCATTCTCCTATGCCTACTAAATACATTTGGGGTTGTCCCTGGGGTTGTCCCCGCTTTGGCCTGCCCGTATGCCTAATACATCTGGGTTCTCAGTGTGTTGGCCTTTTACTCCACCTGCTGAATGCACCTGGGGTTCTTAGTGCTTTCACCTTTCTCCTCTGCCACCTATATGCATGTGGGGTTGTTAGTGTTTTGGTCTTGCCCTCAGCATTCGAAATGCACATGGTGTTTATCTGCCTTACATTTCTCCTAAATGCACATGGAGTTTTCGGTGTGTTGGTCTTCTTCAACTGCTAACTGCATTTGAAGATCATAATGCTTGAGCTTTCTCCTCCCCCTACTAAATACTTTGGCCAGCACCTGGTGTCTCTGTACTTTGGCCTTCTCCCCAACCTCCTAAATGCATGTGGAGTCTCAGTGTGTTGGCCCTTTTCTATACCTACTACACACAAGCTTTGGCTTTCTGCTCCACCTATTGAATGCATGTGGAGTGCCAGTGCTCCAGCTTGCTCCTCCACCTATTCATTGTGTGTGCTGTTCTCAGTGCATTAGCATTCCAATCTGAATGTAGGGATATCAGTGCTCTGACATTCTGCTAGGCCGACAAAATGCCCCTGGGCAAATTGCCCTCCACCCACAATGCACATCCACACCCAAAAATCATGTGTCACATTCCACCCACAAATATCATCATCAACATCACTTTTTTTGGTGTAAACCCATAAAAGCACTATACACAATGACAAGATAATATTAAAACTAATGTAAAAACGACATATCACAGTTGAAATTAGAACAATACATAAAATGCATTAAAACACACAAGCTAGTATCAAAATATGATAAACACCTCCCAGAGAGAATTAAAATAGTGCCTTATAATTAGTCATCCAGGTAATAACAGTATCTCTAAGCGATTTTTAGATTAGAGCTCCACTAAGCGATTTTTAGATTAGAGCTCCAAGGTAGTACTCGCAACAGCAGGCATATTGCAATTAATTATCCTAGATTTCTGCCTTGATTAGAGGGATTACATACCTAGCTTTCAATTCTTTAAAACCGTTGCAAAATAGCATAACATGCATAATATACTCTTCCCCATTTCCACAGGCTGGGAAAATAGCACATCTATAACCTGCCCAGTTTTTCTGGGGAAGCTGGCCACCCTCAGCGTATTCACCCTAAACTGGATGATAAGGGCACGTGCATGTGGTGGAGTTATTACATGAAGGTATTCCTCAAAACCAATCTCCTGCTTCGTACACATGTATGGCTCAGTCTGAGACAGGCATCCTCCATGCTTTTTCTAGATAACAGAGTGGCAGCACTTTTAACCAGGTCTTTGCTCTCAGCAGCTTATGTCATGCGGTTTGAGCCACAGACTGCTTACATACAGCCTCCCTCTAGTGACATAGGGCCTCATTACACGATAGGCGGTAACCATGGCGCTATTAGCGCCATGGTTGCCGCCGGTATTTTACCATGTCCGCCTTGGTGGATGGCGGAATTACCGCCCTACCTCAAGGTGAGCGGGGCGGTAATTCCCCATTCACCAAGGCACTTCCCCATTCCCATTTTTGCCCCCATAGGGCTCAATGGGAATTCCCATTTTTGCTCCCATAGGGCTCAATGGGAATGGGGAAGGCGCTAATTACGGTACCGCAAATTGCAGTACCGTAATTAGCACCAAGGTCCCTTAGCGGGCCCGTTCCTTAACAGCTGGTAAAACCAGCCGTTAAGTACGGGTCCCGCAAAGGGACCTCGTAGTAAGGCGGAAAGGGTTTACCGGTACCAGTGCCCTTACCGGTAGCGGTAAACCCTTACCGCCTACCCTGTAATGAGGCCCATAATATGCATTAGTACATCCCTGTACTTTAATGGTCCTGGGGTTTCCCAGATCCTTACCCAAAGAAGCAGAGGTTTTAAGCTTATAAGGTGCACTATTGGCTGCAAATCACTCTACATGTGGATCAATGCATTAGGGCAGTGATCCCCAACGTGTATCTCGGGAGGAACATATTGCTCGCAGCACCCTAAATTGTTGCTCGCCAGTTGCTCTAGGCCATGGTGTGGAGGCCTAGAAGGAAGTGCTGAGGGGATAACACCTCAGTAGCAATATAGCCAGGACAGAGTGCTGGACAGTGCAAGCATGTTGGTAAATGAACCTGCTGTGGTTCCTGCTGGCTTTTTTGTACTCATGCAAGATTTGTGTTTGTTGCCACCATGCAAATTATTTTTCGTTAAATGTCTTTACTTATTATAGCAGTGTCATTGTTAAGCCGAAACATGTCTGGGATGCTTGTGGTATCATGCAGTAGGGATGTGACCAAGCAGTTTGGGCTGGACTGCCCCTTTTGGGGTGGGACCCAGGCTGGTTTGCATATGGTCTTTCCCCTTTCGCAAAGGCTCGGCAGACAAAGAACGATGGCCTGGAGGGTTGCCCAAACCAATGCCTGAGGATAAGCTTATTTCTTAACCTTACAGCCATAACCTCTTCTGTATTGCTATTGTTAAAACCCTGTCATCTTCAGATACTTTTCCCAGCTGACAAAGGTATTAATAAGTAAAATAATTGAAGCATGTTTATGTCCTGGAGAAAATTGTCATATTCTGTTCCTAGCTAGTAGGAGCATAATGGACAAAAAAGTGCCATGGATACCGAATTTTCTTTTATTATATAATGTGCATGCTTTATATTTATCAGCAAAATAAAGGTTTATTATTACATAGCGTCATAGTGGAAAAGTGGTCATCGTTTAAAACTCTGCCCATCTGGCACGTGGATAATAGGCAGATAAGTTAAATGTATACCACACTTTTCATAGTTAATTTGCCCTATATTCAAATACAATTAAGTTACTGTTAATAAGCTTACATTAACAAGATAATTAGTCCAAATACTTAGTCAACACCACATCCCACTATGACATTGTAACACATGCTCAATGTTTCAACTGATGTTTGCCACTAACTATTGTATAAAAATTATTTTGTGTAGAGAAAAGAGGCCTAACATCCATCAGAAAAGAATTATTGTTATTCCTTACCACTTTTTCAGCAATGTAACAGGCATCAGGAACTTTGAAATGCACTATTTGACATTACATGTCAAAATCACTCCTAGTAGGTAACCTCGAAAGCCCCAGTGAAGTGATCTTTACAGCCTACAAAGTAACAACCAGTATTACTCAATCAATATTATTTAATCATATTTCTCCCATAAGTAAGCACCATTAAAAAACATTCATCATATTACAAAAAATTCACATGAAACAAGCTCAGAATAAAAAAAGCAGCTTTAACATATTCAAACAAGCTACAAACTATATGTACAATCTTGATCATTGCAATTCGTTATATAAAACAGTTCCAATGGATGTCCATGATTACGTGAAACGAGGAAATAACAAATTAATAGATAAATAACCACATCTTCATCAACTGCTATTTTGCAGGTACAGTTTGTGATTCCTTCTACACAGCATCTTACTTTAATGAGGAGTGGGTACATTTACACGTACCATTAGTATCAGCCGCCTCATTCTGGGGATATTATTTCACATATTTCTCCTTGCCATGTTATAAGTGTACCTATGTCTGTATACAAAGCTAAAGAGGTTAGCCTATGTAACATTTCAGCATAATCATTATCCAATTCATTTTTAAATTCAAAAAGTCCATATGCATCTTCCCTTAGTTCTTCATCTCTTTCTCTACAGTGTGCTAATGCATTCAAATCTAACAATCGCTGTGGTGGTAATTTCCCAATTAACTGTTTCCATCTCTCCACCAAATATTCACCCATACATTCCAACACTACCTGTCTTTCGTTGCTTCTTCGGAAGTTATACATCGAGGCCAATGCTGCCGTCCCATCATTCCCGTCTATATACATCTCTGCCTGTTGCTGCAATTCCACCTTCCTTTCCTTGCTGATCGCGCTGCGAGTTACCCTTGTGCATCTACTTTGTTCAGTCCCGCCTCTCGCCCCCGCGGTTTCAACTTCAACCCCGGGAGGGACGGACGATACTGAGTCTGTATCTAAGGCGGGAGGTGTGGATGGGACAACAGGAGCGGGGAGTGCCTGCTGTGGGCCTGGTTGGCTAATAGGAAGTGTTACGTGCGCAGTCTGTGGCTGTGGGAGGGCTTGAGCTATGGGAGGGGCTTGAGCAGTTGTTACTGGTGTGTTTGGCCTCGCTTCTGATCTTGGGCCTTGTTTTGTATGGGTCAATATGTTTTCTATCAATTCATCTGCTATGTGCAATTCTCGTTGTGGGTATATTTTTTCTACATTCAACTGGTCACGTCTACCTGACCTGCTTAGACTCTCAGTCCACTCCTCCTCCTCCTTTTCTTCCGCTACTTCACCTTTTGATTTATGCCTGCGCGCATGCTTCGCTCTACTTCTAAGTCGGAGCATTGCTTCCCTTCTCCAGTCCTTAACGATATCAAATGCTGTGGGGCGCGCTTTATTTCTTATCAACACCCTTTCCAGGTTATCTATTCTCGCTATCTCAAAACTACCATTTATCGGCCACTGATGGTCTTGTTGCTTTCTGGTTTGCCTATGCCAAGTCTCACAGAATATTATCGCTCCCACACCATACTTCACATACATCTCATACGCTGGCGTTCCCCCAGGTGGTGCAATTTGGCCATCTTCCAAAGATTGTCTACCGCAGCGGAAAAACCCTGCTAGGGTGGACAACACCCCAGGCATGTTTCAACCTCCCCTTAGTTACTCAACCTTATCTAGGGCATTTGATTTTGCAAAGTCAACTCTCAACCAATATCAGGGTTATTTTGAATCGGGGTATGACTCACCTGATAAATCAATTTGTCCTCGAGGACACAATGTTTCTGTATACTGACGCAACCAATTATGTCATGTCTGCGTTTCTTGGCTTCTGCCTCGTTTCGGGACACTCGCCTCCTTGTTCTCTAGCCGGGTACGTCGATCAGGGATCGGATGTGTGCAGATCTGCAAAGGAATCTCTCATCACTTCTACAGGGCGCCCCAAACACCTCTTGATCACGGCTCGGTCGTCCCCTCCTCGCCGTTCTCCGCCTAAACTCAATTACAACGTACACGATGGAACAAGTGGGGGACGGTCCCTATTCGGGCGCCATCTTGAAAGGGGCCCCGAGGGGTCCCTCGCATTATGGAAACAAGGCAAGTCACCACACACGATAGATATGCCGGAGTCGAGGTTGAATTCCTAAAGCTAGGGTTTATTTCAAAGCTAAAGAGTCTCAGTTGGCCAACTCGGTCTCACGCCCCGCAACGTGTATCTCTAGACCTCGAGGGACTCAAGAGAGCGAATTACATACATCAGTTACATATATACAAAATGCACATCTTATAATCAGCTATGACATGTTAACACCGCCCTTTATTGGGTTTCTTTGAATTCAGTGTGATGATGGACAATTTCGACGAATATGACACCTTCAAATATCTATTCTAGTAACAATATGCAACACTATGCAATTTTGCAAGTGCAGAGACAGACTTCTTTGTTGAACAGAACATTGCGCTTCTTTTCTTGTAAGCGAGCTACATACAGGGGAAGAGTCACATTCCAGACCTTACTATCTTTGAGTTGCTATTCGTGTCCTGGGAGCCGACACGCTCTACAGCGCTAGAAAAGGGGGGGCCATAAGAGGAGCATAATTTAGGCCTCTAGCTGCCTTATTCTAACATTTTCTACCATATAACGAGACTGGCTTGCTGCTGTGAAATGATTAAATGCCCTGCGGCTCTCCTTCAAGGCTACACCCGGGAGGGAGCTGGGCATTCCTCTCTGGGCTGCCCACGTTGTGTTTCAGCCAACTCTTTATTAGCATTGCGGCCTTGCCCTTTCACATTTTAGACAACAATGTTAACAATCAGCAGAATAAGCAGAATTTGCAAACCGGAGCTGCGAAGCAGTTTAAACAGTAAGCAATGAGCAATTGTTAAAGAGCAAAATGGCGATTCTTGTTACATCAAAATGGCAGCTCATTGGTCAAACTTGGAAACCTGTATTTCTATCGTTATGTACATGAGACGGTTGGCCCACGGCCACCAAAATACGTTTGCCGTTAATCATGAGAGGTGTCCGTTTTTCTAGACCGACAAGGATGTCCTGGGTTTTAGTGGCAAAGTGAGACGCCAATGCATTGCAGAAGGCCTGGGAGGGAGAATGGGAGGAGGAGACTGCAGAAGGGTTGGGTAGTTCCCTGCAGTTCTTGAAAAATTCTGCTGTGTTGTTGGATTCACCGGAATAATAATAGTTGCATGAATAATTATTTGAGTAGAATTTTTTGCAGATTATTTTCTAAATGTTGAAGGATATATCTGCAAGAATTACCATTTTCTAAAATATCACTTCACAAAATTGAAGGTGCTTTCTGTATTTAATGATATTGTACAAAGAAAATGGGTGTACAGTCGAAGTAGCTGATTGTTAAATCTCACTATATACAAAAAGCTAAATTAGGCAGAACAAAGAAGCAATTTTTGAAAAGCAAATACTATTTTGAATTCTGGCATCCATTACAGGCCTTACTTTAGAATAATCCTAAACAGAGATTTCCTTGATGTGATTGCAGTTAAGGGAGGGCCACTTAGTAAACCTTTTAATATCCATGTGCTGAAACCCTCCAGTGGCGATTATTCAGATCCCATGGTGAACAGTACTTAGTGTTTGATACAGTACTTGTAATCACACAACGCTAAATTATCATCTCCATGCACTAACTGTGTGATTAAATCAGATCATGTGATTTATTTTTAAATGTTTTTATTGGCATGTATGATTATCATACACTATTGAAGTTCAGTTCGTCATCAATGTAAAGCATGTGTGTAATCACTGTTTAGCAGCAACAAATAACAATAAACAACAGTCTTCATCAGTGTGCCCATTTGCAAGAGCACTCAGTTTCTCACTGTAAGTGCCTCCATTACAGAAAGCCATTATGTCGTTTTGGGGTGTGGGTGTGCCTCAGTAGGAGACTGTAGAGTATGGCTCGTCCAAGATCTGGTGTACAGGTTAGTCTCAGATGCCTCTTCTATAGGTTTTCATATTTTCTAAAGCATAATTAAGTTATATTTTATTATATTTGTATAGGTTGCAACTTACAACCAGTTTACATCTTGGGACAACAGGTTTGTACACAACCCGTCTCCTTGAACACAGGGGCGGGAAAGTGGTCCATGGGCTGCACTGGGAACTGCAGCTTTTATTCATATTACCTGATATGCGACTGGTTAAGCTCTGAATGCCACTGAAAGGACAAATCCTATTACTAGGCCTCCTATCACTCTTCGACAATCTCAGGCTTCATGAGCTCTTCCTCACTTTAGACTGGATTTTCTGATATTTGTACCTGGCTTCTCTCTCAAGGTACCTTTGATCCTTACACGGCAGGTGGCATGATGTGCTTGATGCTTTTCCATTGTGAAATACATCCACACTCCAAATATTTTGGGAGGTCTGCAGTGATCCCAAGCCTCTGTTCATTCATGTGATCTGTTTAATTTACTTTACAGTGGCTGCTAAGTGGGTGCTCTTGACTGATGAAACAGTTATGTTGATGTTACCCCCTACAACGTTCTACTACTACCTCTAGCATGTGTTTTCTCATACCGGTCATGGAAAAGATTGTCCACTGGCACAGAGGGAGTGGCTGAAGCTTGCTTCCACTACACAGTCTTCGCATTTGCCGGATACAAGCGTTTGACAATGCCTGCACCTTTTTGTTTTGTCTCTTGTTTACCCTTAGTTTCTGTGAAATATTCCATTTAGAGAAGGTGAAATATTCCATTTAGAGATGTCTGATTTTCTATCTTAAATCTGAGGATGAAGTATGTTATTTGCCATGTTTGCCATTGACATCTGTTTCCAAGGAAATCAGGGAGGGGCATATTTCAGGAATCACACACAGATTTTTTTTGTCCCTGTGCTGAAATGATGTTGTTGTGACATCCTTAAATAACTGACATAGGTGCTAGGATGTGCACACAAAAGGATATTTCTTTGTGATGCAATAGTTTCACTTTAGTCAGTTACCCTGATTCCTTTCAGAGTAACGCATCTGCAGCTACTGACAAGCTGGCTTTGCTGCCATATAGACCCAGGTATTATCTGGCCTTCTCCAATGCAAACAGCTGGTGAAAAGCAACCAAAATGTGCATTCCTCTCCCGAACCGAACCCCATGCTCTAAAATGCTTGAGTATTTCAGCAGATTCAAACATGGTAATTCTATGCACCTCTCCCTTGCAATAAGCCTAACAATGGCATTCTCCTATGCCTACTAAATACATTTGGGGTTCTCCCTGGGGTTGTCCCTGCTTTGGCCTGCCCGTATGCCTAATACATCTGGGTTCTCAGTGTGTTGGCCTTTTACTCCACCTGCTGAATGCACCTGGGGTTCTTAGTGCTTTCACCTTTCTCCTCTGCCACCTATATGCATGTGGGGTTGTTAGTGTTTTGGTCTTGCCCTCAGCATTCGAAATACACATGGTGTTTATCTGCCTTACCTTTCTCCTAAATGCACATGGAGTTTTCGGTGTGTTGGTCTTCTTCAACTGCTAACTGCATTTGAAGATCATAATGCTTGAGCTTTCTCCTCCCCCTACTAAATACTTTGGCCAGCACCTGGTGTCTCTGTACTTTGGCCTTCTCCTCAACCTCCTAAATGCATGTGGACTCTCAGTGTGTTGGCCCTTTTCTATACCTACTACACACAAGCTTTGGCTTTCTGCTCCACCTATTGAATGCATGTGGAGTGCCAGTGCTCCAGCTTGCTCCTCCACATATTCATTGTGTGTGCTGTTCTCAGTACATTAGCATTCCAATCTGAATGTAGGGATTTCAGTGCTCTGACATTCTGCTAGGCCGACAAAATGCCCCTGGGCAAATAGCCCTCCACCCACAATGCACATCCACACCCAAAAATCATGTGTCACATTCCACCCACAAATATCATCATCAACATCACTTTTTTTGGTGTAAACCCATAAAAGCACTATACACAATGACAAGATAATATTAAAAATAATGTAAAAACGACATATCACAGTTGAAATTAGAACAATACATAAAATGCATTAAAACACACCAACTAGTATAAAAATATGATAAACACCACCCAGAGAGAATTAAAATAGTGCCCTATAATTAGTCATCCAGGTAATAACAGTATCTCTAAGTGATTTTTAGATTAGAGCTCCACTAAGCGATTTTTAGATTAGAGCTCCACTAAGCGATTTTTTTAATTGGAGCTCCAAGGTAGTACTCGCAACAGCAGGTATATTGCAATTAATTATCCTAGACCTCTTAATCCATGCACGATGGATGTACTTAGATATGAAGTGAACAATATTTAAGTTACGGGCATTTTTACAGTAGGCCATAGCTTCTTCTGTGCGATGAATATTTCCTGCCTTGATTAGAGGGATTACATACCTAGCTTTCAATTCTTTAAAACAGTTGCAAAATAGCATAACATGCATAATGTACTCTTCCCCATTTCCACAGGCTGGGAAAATAGCACATCTATAACCTGCCCAGTTTTTCTGGGGAAGCTGGCCACCCTCAGTGTATTCACCCTAAACTGGATGAGAAGGGCACGTGCATGTGGTGGAGTTATTACATGAAGGTATTCCTCAAAACCAAACTCCTGCTTCGTACACATGTATTGCTCAGTCTGAGACAGGCATCCTCCATGCTTTTTCTAGATAACAGAGTGGCAGCACTTTTAACCAGGTCTTTGCTCTCAGCAGCTTATGTCATGCGGTTTGAGGCACAGACTGCTTACATACAGCCTCCCTCTAGTGACATAGGGCCTCATTACACGATAGGCGGTAACCAGGTGGTAAATTGTTTATTTTGTTCCCCTTAGATTTCTGGGGTTGGTTCTGGTTCTGGAAAAGTAAGGCCTAGCTGAAAATGGTTCAGCTAATGGAATGGGCCTTTCTGCTTTGCCAAGTTTCTGGAGTCTGGAGCAAGTAAGATGGATAGTTCTACGACAGGCTGCTCCGCCAGCAATTGGTTAGTGGGTGAATCTGCCTGTCCTTTTGAGTGCTGAGCTGTATCTATTTATGCTTATGATAAAGGGGTGTGTGTGCTGGATTATCCTATGCTCACCCCTTTGCCAGGGATTGGTCAGGGTCGCCTCTCTTCCTTGATAAGAGGAGAAAAACAGTATGTCATCTTTATGATGTGGGTTTACGAGGCCTAGAGTCCACCCATAGCCTCTTGAACACAAAATCTACTTTTGGTACAATACATATTTCCATGTTTGCAACCTCTATAATAATCATATATACAGATTACATATTTTGCTTATCAGATACTCCTCCAAGTCCCGTCTCTGTAGGATCTTGTGTCTGCTTTCCACCGAATTTTGCCCTTTTTTATCAGGAACACAATGTCCAGTTTATCAACAAATTTGTACAAGTGTGCGCGTATAACCTGGGCATACGTGTATAAAGTTTCAAACTTCTATCAGAAATACACCTTTCCGCCGTTTCTTCCCAGAACATGCCACAGAGATCTGGCACCTCTTCACCCGTGCATCCATAAATCACATTAACAATGCTGTTATTTCTATCATTTTCACAATTTTACATAGTAAGTTATATGTATTTAAACAAAATGTTCTTTGTGAATGTCCAGCCACAGATGGCTGTTTGTCTCCGCCTCCTTCTGTCTCCCTGCAGTTCAGAAGCAGTCTCCTCCCTGTTTCTCCTGGGCAGAGACCATTTTACGACCTTTCACACTTAGCCTTCCTTTGACTGGAGGAAGTCCATTGTCTTCTTCCCCACTGCAGCCCACATTCTTCCCCCACCCGATAATCATCTCTTAGGTGTGATATCCTGGTGTAGAGGAGCTGGAAGGAGAGCTGTTATACTGGTTTGGTTGCTTTTAGTCAGGCTTAAATTCAAATGTTAATTCTGTTGCATTTTTTTCTTTGTTTAAAATAAACTTATGATTTTCAAACTAGCAGCTAGAACACTTATTCCAGATTCTACACCATGGGCTCAAACAATGACAACATAGATTACTCTCAAGAACAGGCCACTTAGATTTCCAACATTAGATTTCAGATGTACAAGTTTACAGTTTTAATGCAGGCTTCTGACAGATGTCATTCAAGCGGCCGAAGGCACCGTGCCCAGATTTTTGACAGATTTCACAGGCAGGCAACCTTTGCTGTTTTTATGACAAATTGAACTTTTCAGGATATTCTAAGTTCATAATTATTTTTTGAACTCAGGGAATTGTAGCACCCATCAAGAATATAAGCTGTTTAAGGTTGTTTTGTACCGGTATTCTGCAGTTTCAGCAACCAAGAAAAAGGACTTAAAAGCAAGATTGTGGATTTCTTTCAGCAAAGCACTGCTTTTCCCTCTGTGCTCCATTTCTACTTGGTGTGAAGCCCAGTGACATGTTTCAGGAGTGAGATCTCTGTTCCACCACTGACAACATGCATGGCAGATTGGGCAGCCATCTTTTTGTGTTGCAAAGCGCCATTTCCATTTTGGCGCGCACAAGGGTTTTGCGGCCATTTTGATATTTCTGGCACCATCAGAACACAGGGATGCCGCCTGTCAGAGCAAAAGTGGGTCAAGACATCCCACAAGACGCTACCTGATCCTGACACTGGGGGTGACAATGTGAGGGAGGATTGCATGGGCGGAGACAACCTCTGGGAAGAAATGGTGGTATCAGTGGATGAGGCATGGTATCCACCTTTCCCCTTGCAGGATGAATCTCCCATACAAAACACCTTAATGGCCTATTGTGATTATGTCCCTGCTCCCTCAAAGGAGAGCGCTGAATTTCTCTCAATACAATCTGCAGATCAACTTTCAAACACTGACTTGCCCTCAAAACATAGTAAAACCATTCCTTCAATGCGATGAGCAAGAGGAATGGAGAAATACAGAGCAGGAGAAGCCCCAAGCAACACTCTAGTTGTTTGGAACGTACACCTGTACCCGGGACGTTTAAAATAGGATTGCCGGAAGAAAAGGCAGACTTCTGGTGGGAGTTGGCTCCTGCTCTTCATGCTATCAAAGAGCTGAGAGAAGGACGCTGGAGCCAAGCAGCTCAAGTGATAACCAGAGAAAGGCTGTGCAAAGAAGATTCCATGCTGGAATGCCAGAAGCAAGAGTAGATCTTTTGGGCGTTTGCTCATGGAAATAAGCAGCAAGACACTAACCCGGAGACCCGCGAGGAGAAGAGAAGCCCAACCAGAACCACAATAAGCAGGGAAGCCAAAAGCTGAGCAGCGCGAGGAAGATAGCTTCCACCGGCTGTCAGCTGCGGGCTGCGAGCAGATCGGGAAATGCCATGAAGAGCCGGTGAGTCCATGCTGGGACAAAGGGAACACTGGGGCATATTGGTGAGCGTGCTGCATGTTAAAAGATGAGCAACCCAAAACAGATTAAGAAAGGAAGCCGTTTGTAAAAGTACAATTATCACAGAAGGGAATCTTGGAAGTTTGCCCCTATGTACAGAGATTAAAAAACAGTAATTCGTTAGTATTTACGGGACAATGTTAATCAGCCAATAACGCTAAAGTGGTGAATTACCCAGATTGGAAATGTGAGCAAAACACTAACTAGGCAATTTACTGTATCAGGGACCTCCAACCGCAGGTAACGACTGGAGCACAAAAGTAATCAAAAAAGAAGCATACACCAAGCAAGAAGTAATGCTGTTTATTAAAGCTGGACAAGCACAAATCAAACAGCACAGTGGAACAGACTGGTTGATAGGAGCTGACAAAACTGCCCACTGCAACCAAATCTTTAATACAGTTACACGTTATTTGCATAGTCAGAAACAATTGCGAGCATTGTTACAAAATGTTAGACATACTACAAAGCTGATTGGTGGGATTATATCAGTCCCCTGTAGCTAGGCATATGTTAGTAAAAAATTATATTGGAGCACACTGCCTGGAACCCTCTGTTCATTACCACCCTAGTGACACCAAATACCTTCACGCACCAGCCCCAGAAATTACTTTTTATTAGCAATTCATAATCATGCTGACCTCCGTAACTTTATTATTCTCCCGTTAGTCAGCACACATTACAAACATGAGACACCCTTAGCTTGTGTGAAGGGAGACATTCAAACTGCATCCAACCAATACGGTGCCCTGCAGACATTGGCGAGAACACAAAACACTGCAACGAAATAAACAAAATAATGAAAACTACACTGCCATCTAGCTTTCCTATTGCATACATTTTTTTATCTCTGAACACCCAACTCGAACCCAGGACACTTCAGTGCTTGTGATTACCTGTTGTTATTACCATCTGATTGTATATATTAGTTGCTCTGTATTGCATTACCTTTATATCTGTAACACATGTAACTCTTGAATGCACCCAGATACCTCCGGGTTACGGTGCGCTATAGAAATAAATAAAATAAAAAAACAAGCAAACAAACAAACAAACTGTTGCATCTCAGGGACACTAAAACTACTCATCTGCTGATTGGCTCCCTCCCTTCTTGTCCCCTTGCCTCACAGCCTTCTTCCTAGGCCCTTCTGCCAAGAAGCAATTTGAAACTGCTGGCTCCACTGTGAATTTGCCTCTCATAGCATACATTTATGCATTTGAATTTTCCCCTTTCCCAGCGAGCTCCCAAGAGCCTGGCTCGCTGACCTTGTAAGTATCTACCGATCCCCTGTTCCAGAGACTGCTGTCTCCTGGCACATCCAGCTTTCAGCTTTCTCCCACTCACTGCTGTTGCGTGGCATGTTCGGTATCCAGGGCATGTCAGTGTGTAACCCAATTGGCTTACTTACCTGTGGTTTTCGGCCCACAATGGCTGTTATGTGGTTCCCATTGCATTACACATTTACATAACATTTTCCCCGTTCTTGCTGCTTTTAAACCACCCGCCAGGTTGATTGGACCAAAAAGGACTAGACCACTCACTGCCGGCTTGGGAGTTCTGCATTGCTCCTGCTTGCCTCCTCCTCGTCCCAGTACTTAATTTGTGTTATTACGTGTGTGAGTCAAGAAAAGGAGGATATATTACGCTGGTGTGTTTCTTTCTCATCCCCGTATCTATCTGGTCTCTATTGGGTTATGATTTGCAGGAAAAATAGGGAAGGAAATGAGAATAACCTATAAAGGCCTGGGAAATGTTGGAGTCATTTTGAAAGAGAAATGGAGGATACCGCCTCTCACCCAAAGGTACCTCATCTCCTCTCCCTAAGTCTCCTCCACCCAGGTAGTCCTCCCTTGCTTATGCATCCCCAGGTTCAGGATCCAACAGTGACAGCCTTTCCCTGGCCAACTGGCAGGAGGATATCTTAGGGAAAGAAGTGAGGATGCCCTCAGATTCCTCACAGCACCCAAGTGAACAAGGAATCCAGCCAACTGTCCTGTGTGATAACATGTGTCTCTTTTGTCATCTTATAATGGAGAGTGCACATTTCCTATATGGTCTCTGCCAGGGTCCCATTGGCTGCATCATTGGTGGAGAATCCTGTGCAGCAGCTGCTTCCTATTTTATAATTGCAGCCGCCTCCCTCCATTGCTGTGAGGATGGCCAAAACAAGTCTCTTGTGAAGTGCTACCAATCGCACCACACTTTTACTGCATTCATTCCCTTTTCAATCGAGTTGGCAAGCTGTGGCACTTCATACCTCATGATCTGGTGCCACTTGGATTAGTGGCTGCTTGGACTCCAGGGAGCAGTAGTGACACAACTGAACCAGAATCATTGGTGAACAATAGAAAGTTGTTAGGAATTGCGTCCAGGCCAAGTGTTGAGCCCTCCGACAGATAGTTACAGCTTCTCCTCCTCCTGATTATTGTGCGCTCCCGCCCTTCTGGTGTCCTCTGTGCCTCCATCTTTAATTTAAATTATGGTCAATCCCGTTTCCAAGGTGGCTGGGGTAAACTATCTATGTAACAACATTTTTTCCACCACTGGGTTTTGCTATGGACTTTCTATACATTCAAGATTAAATTCAATTATAATGGCTGTCCCGTTTTTTGGCAAAGACCTGGCAAAACAAATATAGTACAACACATAATACACACCATATTGTGAAATACATCAATTATAACTTCCAAAGAGAAAATCATGATTATCAGATGTATTGTACATTAATTAAGTGATTAACCTACACATGGTATAATTCATTGGCAGTTGCTAACACTGTGGTTAAAAGGATGCCAGGGGACAGTATCTTGGAGAAAAAAACATGTACAATCTTTAGCAATTACCAAGTAAAAATTATTATCAACACAGCCTATACATAGGGGACAGTATGCTTGAATGATAAAGTCCCGAAGGCAGGAATAGAAAGACAAAAGGAAAAGAACTGGACATCAGAGAATGAGGGCTTGATGCCCCAAACATATTATGTGTTAATATGTGTTAGAACCAATCACTTTTAATACAGAAAGAAACTTATTGTTCCCCAACATTGGAGAACCAGGATTTAAATCAAGGAAGAGGGTAGAGTTGTACATACTCTTCCGTTTCTAAAGCGGACCTCAATGTTATTTGTATGTTTCATTTACACATGTTGCTGTTACATTACTTTAAATGAACAATCATACTGATTTTTGTGAGCAATTCACAATATTCAAACAAGAGAAATGGTCTGCCAACGTGTGTGTAGCAATAGTGTTAACACTACAAGAACCTAGGGGAGAAGTAAAACAAAGATATAAAATAAAATGCTCCTTGGAACAGCATTGTTGTCCGCAAGATGAAACATGTTTTGGAAATGCTATAAATGTGTCAGAGAGCCTTCGTCAGGGTGTATTCGTGGAACCCGTGGAAATATGTGTGTACATATTTTAGTGTCAAGTCTAAATAAACAAGTTTGGTCAATATTCAGAGTCTCAATGCAAACTCTCTATGACTTACCCAATTGGAGAGTCAATAGGGGTAATCCAAATAGTTCCTTGGCCATCTCCAGGGTGGTGTGTTTGGACAAAATGGCCGGCTTGTCAGCCGTCTAGCTGGGGACCTGTTGTGGAGAATCGCCACAGGACCTGGATTGGTGAGCATCCACAGGTAGCTCTCAAGGTCGAGGAGGCTAAGGTCCTGTGCTCTGTGGATATAGACAAGGGGCAGATGTCGTAATGTCAGCTTGGGCCAATAAAAAAAAAATGAAACAAAGGAAAGGTTAAATATAAAATTAAAATACTAAGTCAACCTGGCAAGTGTGGGTTGTAAAGTGGAAGACAATAGTTGTTCGAGTTGGTTAGTACACAGGGAAGGAACAAACACCATGTTGTCTGGGGTGTAGATGTGGAAAAAGGAAGGAAGTAGAGGGACATTGGAGATGGCATAAGTGCCCTGCTCCTGGTCATGTTAGTAAGCAATTAGTTAAGAAAGGTAATAACAACTGGAATTGGATTAGTCGATCTATAGAGTTCCTCCATCATCTTTCTTCACAATAGTACTGGGTAGTCGTCGAAGAGAAGTAAATCTGCTTGAGGCACGACCAAAGCAGGACTGTGGAGCGTAACGAAGAGAGCACGCTCTTCCCCAGTCTGGAGGCAGCTGGGCATATGCCTTTGACCTGCAAGCCCACCAGTGTTCTATCACTGCCGCTGTCCCACTCTGCAGTGCCGAGATGCTCACCATCTTCGTGTAGCCAATGTTGACCCCCAAGGCTGTTGACCTGGAGCCCTAAAGCATAAGGAAAATAATTTAAGGGGCTTTATGTGAACTGGTTGATGTCTCTCATCTAATCAAGTCAAAGAATGTACTTGCTCATTCCACAACGCCCCGACAACTCTCAATTACTTTTGCTGCCTCATCCTCTGCAAATCCCTATTGCACAACACTGTACCATCCCCCTTCCCATTTTCCATTGGGAAACACAGATCCCCTGCATTCTCATCAGGGGTCTGAGGTGGCACCATGGAATATCATGTCCTGAAGAAGTTTTGCAGTGCACTCTGCGGTGGGTCATAAACAACTGCTCTCCCCTTCTCGCACCCTTTGTTACATATTCTAATATTATATGATTTGTAGATTATTTTCTAATAATACTTTCCAACTATGGGCCTGATTCACAGAGCATTTTCCTATGGGATTGCGCCATTACACAATGCTTCTGTGAGTCAGGCCCTACATGTTATTACACACATACACCTCCTCTCCTTCGTCAATCCAAAGGACAGATACCATCCGCACTTGGAAAAGTTTGCATGTTTTTCACAAAGACAGGAGCATTAAACATCCCTCCTTCCCTGCTGTTACATCTTGGGGCAAGAATTGTTTGGGTGTCTCTGTGATGTGTGGGATTAGCGCACACACATAGCAGGTGTCATTACACATTTAATTTCCTTGTACCACATTCCCATATGCAGTGTCTTGCCCGCTCTCAATTGTGTCATGCAAACCTTTAGCTTGTATAGTTTCATCATTTTCATTCAGCACGCTGTCTGACCCTTTATGCAATAAAAAACAAAGAAGAAAAAGAAACAGAAAAAGGCAAAACAATTCGATACCTATCCACAGCACATCATTCTTTTACTTTCTCCCATTCCACCCACTGTTGCCATGCCCAATTCTCTCCAACTCCATGGGCCTCCTGTAAAGTCCTTTTGCAGAGCAAAAGTTAACAATAGTTCACTAATACTCCCCATCAAGTTGGGTCCCTCTCCTATTCTCTGGAGGGGGGAACGCAGTTGTATCTGCAAACGTCCAAAAGCTGAATCCATGGACGCCTATCTGTTACTTTTACTGCAGTTGGTATCACGTATACTACTTTGTGGGGCCCAGTAAACCTAGGCTCTCTCCATCTTCGGACGAAATTACATATAAAGATTTTCTCTCCTGGATAGAGGGGAGCAGCTTGTGAAAATGTATGCTTGTTGTGTGCACGTGTGGGTGTTGTTTCGTTGGCACCTGTCTACATATGTATTTTACAGCTTTAGTGAGTTCAGTCAGTTAGGTAAAATATGCGCTGAATTCTTCAGTTCACCTCAGTTCATCACATATTCCCCATCTTGAAAACACCTCCTGCACCAAAAATGATTGTTGTAGATGTTGTGTCATTTTGAGCACAAGTGGGGTCATTACGAGTTTGGAGGTAACTATGCCTCCAAACCCATACCGACTCCGCCCTGGTGAATGGAGGTATTCCCGCCCCATTCCAAGGTTGGCGGGGGCGGTAATTCCCCATTCACCAGGGCCCTTCCCCATTCCCATTTGAGCCCCCATATGGCTCAATGGGAATTGGGAAGGCGATAATAACGGTACTGCAAATTGCGGTACCGTTATTACCTCCAAAGTCCCTTTGCGGGTCCTGTCCTTAACGCCTGGTAAAACCAGGCGTTAAGGGAGGACCTGCAAAGGGACCTTGTAAGAGGGTGGTAAGGGATTACCGGTACCAGTTCCCTTACCGGTACCGGTAATGCCTTACCGCCCGGGTCGTAATGAGGCCCAATGTCCCACTTCAAGCCAACATGAGAAAGGACAGACAACGTCTATCATGTACCTGTAGAAGCACAACTATCTTGCATATCAATGTAGTCAATATGCAAGTACCGGAAAGGCCCCTCTGACCGCTGAAGTGTTGCTTTTATTGTTTTTAATGTGTGTCCTGCCAAAAACATTTGACATGTCAAACAGTTCCCTGCAAATTCAGCCAACAATTTGTGGAGCCTTGGGATTAACCATTTTTCAATTACTTCTGTTGCCACATGTTCCTTGTTCCAAATCAGTAGAAGAGAGAGAGCACCCCTTCTGTGTCCATAGATCCTTTTCTTCCTGGGGTGCTTCGTCTGTAAGTCAATTATCTGTACAATGGGTAGTGCGTTAAAATGCTCTGTCTCATAAGCGCTCTCATTTCTTTTTTTACCCTGCCGTCATCATGAGTAGCCTTCCCTTTGCACCAGGGTACTCACTAGTGGTCCCTTCAGGCAAGTAGGCTTCATCTTTTGCTGCTTTGATGAAGTCCTGCCCACAGGGAAGCATACTTTATTGTGGCTTCTTCCACTGGGAGTTTTAATGTTTCAATCAGTTGCATCACAAGCTCTGCATGTTGGATTGGAGACCCATCACTTCTCCTGAACCCCCTTCTTTCACACTAGGCCAACCTAAGCCGTGTCTGAAAAAATGTAAGCGACGTGTCCTTCGGACAAGTGGAGTGCACTTATTAGGACCACTAACTCTGCTGCTTATGCTGAAGAGTTGATGACAACCACATGTGGAAGATGATACAGAATTCCCCATGCATGTAGCATACCAGTGCAGCACTAGTATGCCTGCGTCCCGTGCTGCAATCTATATCAGAGGATCCATCCACGAAAATCATATCTCTTCCCTCTTTTTCCTCTTCCTTAACCTGGATGTTCCCCTCCATCCTGTCCATATAAAATGCACAGTCATGGGCATACTCCCCTGGCGTGGCTGGTTCTGCTATGAAGGTGTCTGGGTTAACCACATGACACCGGATGACCTCAATGGCTGGGTTTGTCATTATAATCTCATAACCCAAAGCCCTCTGTGTGGTCAGAGTGGATTCTGATTTTTCCAATATGGCGAAAAGTGAGTGTTCCATGTACAAAACAACTGGACACCCTATCATGAATGTTTCAGCCTTTTCTATGGCAAATGCTGCAGCCGCAAGCACTTGCTTGCAGTGGAAGTGACACTGAATGTCAGGCACAAAGAGGCCCCTGTAGTAGGCCAGAGGCTTGTGCCCATGTTGTTTCTTCTGTGTGAGGGCTGCTGTCATCACTGACCCGTCTGAATGGGAGAACAGATACACCTTTTCCTTATATTTGGGGGTTGCCAACACTGGCACATGGTCCAGTGCCTATGAGTTCGTCAAATTCTCATTCATCTCTGTCGTCCATTTGATGGGACGCTTAATCTTCTGTGCTTCTTTGAGTGCCTAGAGGAGGGGCCTGCTGAATGTGGAGTAATCGAACACCCATGCTCTGCAATAATTGCACAATTCCAGGCATTATCTTTCACCCATCTGTTGAGATTTTCTCTTCCTGGAAATACTGTAACATTTCCTTGTCCACCTTATAACCTTTGTCTTCCAGCAATGTTAAGAGAAGGATAGTGTTTGCCCTGCACTGCTCTTCACTCTCACTGCATACCAACATTTCATCCACGTACTGTTTGACCGTGCATGGCATTTGCAAGTTACTCAAATACATTTGAATTACCTTGTTAAATATACTGAGTGATTTGCAGTATACCTTTGGTCATCTTTTGTGCTCAAATCAGAACCCCTTATGGATGAACGATGTGAGGTACCTGGAATCGTGTTGGAGTGGTATGGAGAAGAAGGCATTCTTAAGATCAATATCCGTAAAATAGTTTGCTTTGGAGGGGATGTTACACAGTATTGTCGCCTGATTTGGCAGGAGTGGTAATTTTGGCATTTGGCCTCTGCCACATTGTTTAGGGGATGGAGGACTCATGTGAATCTCCACGATCCACTGTTAGTTTTCTTAATGAGGTGTATGGCTGTCTGGCATGAGGATGTGGACGTCTGCGTTATGCCTTGTTGCCATAACACAAGAAACATGGTGTATATGGCCCTGTCTGCTTCATGGGAGTGTGGGTACTGCTTTTCTCCGGGCAATAATGCTTAATCTTTGAATTTTATTCTGACCATCCCTGCTCCTTTTAGCCCTCCTACGTCATGGGGCCCTGCTGTCCACATTATCACAGGGACCTTCTTTAAATTCTCATGTGTGTAGCTCGCCTCTTTGTTCATCATCTGTGCCAGTTGTGTTACTAGTCTTTCTAACACTTGTATGGGGCAGGGGATGTGCAGTTCAAACACTGCCTCCCCATCTGCAAAGAGCTGTACATCAGCAGAGGGTTTCCATGTCTCTATTGTCCAAAGCTCCTAAACCTATTGTATATACTTATTTTAGTTTAGTTTGATTTAGTCTAAACAACTTAAACTTTACACATATCAAACAAACATAAAATACAAAGAAAACAAACAATATCTATATATACATATGCCATTAATATTAAAACAACATTAGAAACCTTTCAATATCAATCCATAGGCATCAACGTGATTATTTTTAAAAAGAAATAAATGTTGCCTATACAAGTTCGCTTACAATTATCAGCTCAAATATTCTGCCAAACTCAATCAGGTTATCGGCTATTGAAAGTGGTGTAATTACTGCTTTGTCAAGTTTTCATAACAAAGGGCCTAGGCTGGATTCTATCTGTATCCATATGTTGTATAGTGCGACTAATAAACTCATAATCCTGGAATTCATACAGTATTGCCAAAAAGACAATTCTGCAATGGTTTCTAAATTGTGTATGTATTTGCCTAATAGTGAGTATATTGTTTTAGCCATAGTATGACATTTGGTTAATAAGTGTCTGGCTGTCTCAAGGGTTTCCACTTGGTTACAATGACGACAAATTTGATCTTCTGTCGAAATTTTTGCTTTACTTCCCAAGTTCATCCTGGTAGGAAGTTGTTCCAATCTTAGTAATATAATGAATCGCCTGAGTCTATTGGCTGGGAAGAGATTTAAATATGCTTGCGACTTCATAAAGTCGTAATGTCTGTATTGGACAAACTGGTATCTCTTAAGCTTACTGAAATGTGCATAATTTTCTAAGTAGTCCCATAAGGCAACCCGTTTGCCGAGCGCATTTTTGGCTGCTTTCGAGTAGCTGGTACCTCTGTGTATCCAGCCTATTTCTGCTAGATATTTAATCAGGGGCTCGTATAGTACGCTAATGGAGCAACTTTTGCTTAGTTCCTGTTGGATAGCCATCAGTAACGGATTAGTAGGACCGCTGATCCTCCTCAGAAAAAAATCTGCCCTCTTTTTTAGAACAATCGCTTTTAGAGAGAGGAGTCCAAGTTCTAACCTTATAAGGGCCATTGGGACTCAGGAGCTAAACCCAAAATCCGGCGCCAAAATTTGCTTTCGATGATCTGGAACCAAGCCAGATCCAGAGTCCAGAGGGCCTCTAGACAATAGGTAATCATTGGAATAAACACCTGAATGTATAAATACCAGGTAGCCCACAATTTAAAGCCGCCCTGTTTGCTAGAAAATCTAGCCATCAGGGCAGAGACTTGGGCGGCTCTAATAGTGCGTATTTGTCTGCACACATTATAGTCACCATAAGGTTCACATCTATCCCCAAATATCAATAGAACAGTGTATATGCAGTGTTTGTATTGCCCACCATGAGGCTGACATGGCTGACTCTTTCATAGGAATATCTTATGACCTTGGTTTTATCTGCTTATGGTGTTGTCTAATAAAACCAAGTCATCAGTGTAGGCTAGCATGGCACAGGAGGAGTCTCCAATTTTGGGGGCACAATTGTTGGCGGCCTCAATTGCTGCTGGGATATCGTGAACATATAGGTTATAAACTAGTGGTGCAGTGACACACCCTTGTTTGACTCCCCTATTCTGATACACTGTATTAGTCAAATGTCCTTCTTGATCTAATTTGAGCTTGACTGTAGTGTTATGGTGGAGGAGTAATAGACCCTTTGGGCACCCAATAGTTATTAATTTTGACCACAAACGATCTCTAGGGATGGAGTAGAATGCCGCCTTGAAATCGATATACAGCGCATAGAGCGGTGGCTGTTCCTTAGTGAGCACTCTGGTGCGTAAGATATCCATCACAGCAAGGTTGTGAGTCGTGGAATATTCCCACCTAAATCCACTCTGAAATGTACACAAAATTTTGCCATTGTCCACCCATTTCTGCATTTCACTCAATAATAAAGATCAAATAACTTTTCTGCAGCATCTAACATAGACAGCAGTCTATAATTACTTGGGTCTAATTGATTTTCCTTTTTAAAAATAGGGCTGAGGATCGCAGATTGCCAGGATAGGGAATTTTTCCATGTTCCAAGATCTTCTCAAACAGAATAGATAATAGGGTAGCCCAAATTTCAGGACAGTTCTTAATAACAGGATTGGCTGGCCCATTAGGGACTGGAGCTCTTAAGGATTTTAAATTCTTAATTTTGGCCAATATTGCCCCCTGTGACACATCGAAAGGGTGATGTGATAAGACTTTACCTATCAGACTGGATTCTTCCACCACTATTGCAGAATTAGGTTCTTCCAGGAACTTTTTCCCAAGCGTCTTTGCTTATAGGGTTAACTAGTGAGTTTTTATTTCGGCCCCTAGACTCGCTTAGGAGTGCCCAAATACTTAATATTTTTAGAGCAAATAGCCTGAATTAATTGCTGATGGGCTTGATTACTTATAGCCTTGTTAATGTTCCTAATAGTGTTCCTATATCTATTTTTTTGTTTTCCTGACCAGAACAGCATATTGTAGTACAGGAAGGTTCTTCAGCTTGATACTGCGAAGGTTGATTCTTAGGCCCCTCTTGGCATCTCTAATCTCTATGCTATATGGATGCGGATTACCTTTATCTCTTATCATTGGTCCCTTATTGGTTGTGGCATGTTTGCCCGAGAAAGCCGAGACCCAATCTTCAATTGTATTAATGGTCATGGCATAAAAATCGCATGGACTAGGAATGCCCCCATATAGTAAAGATTTGGTGGCCTGTCTAATATTTTTATCTGACCAATTTATTCTAGTCCCAGCCTCGTTGACCTTTATTATGACAATATTACTTTGTGCAGAGGTGCCCCACAAAATGTTAAAGATGCATCAGAGAATCGCATGATCACTCCAATTATTCGGGATCACTTCCATATCAGCAACTTGATATAACATGTTGGGGCACATAAATATATAATCCAATGCACTAAGTGCAACACCATTAGACCATGTCTGTTTATTCAGAGAGTCACTGGTGGTGTGGCCATTGATCATTTCAAGTTCCCAATATTCAAATAGCCGTAACCATCCTTGTCCCTCCACATGTTCTTTAGTGTGAATCATTGTACATTTGTCATTCAGTTTAGGATTCAAAGAAGAAATTCTCGCACCTGTCATATGGCAATTAAAATCCCCCAAGATTACAACTGCTGAATTCCCAGGTTTTATCGACCAAGATGTCATGACCTCCTGTAATGCCTCTTGGATTATTTCCCTTTTTACTGCTCCAGGTGGATTATATACATTAACAAGGAGGACCCTTTCAAGTATATGCTCATGCCCAAATTCTACCTCCACTTCCATAATGGTATTATCCTGACTGCAGTTGACTTGTCTGGAGGCCAGTGAGTTAGTAACCCCCACGAGTAAACCCTGTTTCTCCCATTGTTGCATATGCTTGATGCACCACAAAACCATCTAATACCAGAGGGTCAGTCGCCCAAGTTTCTTGTAAGCAAATACAATTGTGTTTAGTCAAGACCTTGGCGAGCCCTCCATGCTCGGAAGATGGAAGAAACCTTTGCAGTTTCAGCTGAGGGTGCTGAAATTTCAATTGTTGGCTAATACTCCCGGGAGTGACTCCAACAATCATATTAGAGCTTGCTGTACTTCGGCAATATCCTTCTGTAGTGGTAGAGATAAAGGGCCCTTTAATGGTGTTGTGCATTCCTCTAGTACTGCACTGGGATCGACAACATTCAGATCGACATCAATGTTGACATTTACTGACCTCAGTTATTCTTTGTATTTTCTGATAATCTTTGCTGTTGATGAGAATTTACAGAATTTACAGGCAGAAACATTTGGGTTGGGCCCTTCAGAGGCTCAACAAATAGAAAGTCGTCCGATGTAAGAACAGGAAGTTGTGGAACCGAATTAAAACTGACTAATAGTTTGGATCGAGCTAGCCATTTGTTTTTACCACTTTGGTATAAGTTCTTTATCAGATACACACGATTGTTGAGAGGTTCTTTGGGGTTATCCTCCACTATTGGTGACACCGTCATCGATTTGCTGTCTATACTTAATGATTTCACTGATGCAACAGGTGATAATGGTCCCCTTTTGTCTTCACTGTGCTCAGGAATATCCAATAATTTGTCATCATCGACCAAGTGTACCGGCTTTCTTGCTCCTTTAGCAGCCAGCTGGTTAAGTGGCTCTTAAATAAAGGGTTCTTTTTCCTTGCTTTAGCTGCTCTTTTCCTAGCATTTTTGGAGTGTCAGTTCAACCTCTAATAGTGGCTGAGTGATAGACTTGGTGTTTTTTAGTGCTTTCTTCGCCAGTCGACGCTGCTTACGAGAAAAGTATACTAGAGGACTTTATTCGGGATCCGAAAAATTCTCATTATTTTGCTGATCGTTGTTTTCCTCAGCAATTTGAATGGCTTTGGAAAGATTTTCTTAGCCTATTCATGTTCATTTCCCACCTGAACCTGGGCCAGAATGGGAGTAATGGTGTTGGCCAAAATACGTCCCGATATTTGATCTTGTGGGCAAATTGTATGGATGCCACTAAAGACTGTAATTCCGCAATCTCATTTGCCATAGGTACAGAACAGTCTAACTCCTCTGCTTCTTTATCTGGCCCGTCTTCCATGGAGGTCAAGACCAGATTAGGAGAAGCTGAAAGTCGGGTGAAGCTGCCCAAAGCATTAGATGGATCTGGTTCTTCACGGGAAGGGCTTCCGGCCTGAGGCGATGTACAGTTTTCTACTGGCAATGGTATTTGTGACAACATTCCCTTTTGGATATTTAAGCATAACTCTAGTAAGGAATTGTTGTCTATGTCGTCATAGTTGGTTGAATTCATAAGTCCTCTGACACTGGGTATTGGAACAACAATCTCTTCGATAATGGTAGAATTAATTTCCATAGGCAGGTTCTGAGGGTTCGGGGGGAAGAACCCCATAATCATTGCTTGATCCGCGGGAATTAGCTTTCTTTTTTGGCCCCAAATTGTTCGCCATGGTAGTCGACTCAGGGCTCTCCTTGCTGGGTTGTTTCCTTAGTTCTCACAAGTTATATTTAGTCTGTGCAGAACCTTTCCCCTGCGTCATTGCAAATTTGTTGATAGGTGGGGTAGTTATTAAAAGATGGTTCACATCCGGTGTATCTCCTTTGGCCTAAATCTTATTGCAAGGGGTCAACTCTAGCTGAGAATTTGTGAACCGGGATAGTTTAGTATAGACTCAACTTCAATGTCTCCCAGGTCTCTTGCAATTCACCAATTAGACTCGCTCAGTATTTTTACACATTGATCTATGTCTCAAGAATAATTGTCCTTGGGTGCTCTTTCTTTCAGGATCAAAGGCACTTAGCCCACAGTATCCTGAATTGTTGCTGACAGGTGTCCTAATATATCTGCTGGCTGTTGTCTTTGGTGAAATATGGTAATCTGAGCCATTGTAGTTAACTACTGTTCCACCTGTATTGGTGCTATACACTGCAGTTTCACAGCTATATTCTCAGGAGGAACATCCCACCAAGTGGCAAGTATAGGCACCATATGGCACCGTAGATGAAGCAACTGCAAAATATTTTGATCTTATACGGTACCAGATTACCAGGTTTCTAGTCTAATTTGTGATATGTGCGGGGGGAGGACAGGGGTAGAGTGGGCGGACAGGAGCAATAAAAGAAAACTGCTCTCAGCTGATTCCTCTTAATTTCTCTTATGTGCCTTGTATGTCCACACCCCCTCCTTCACCCATTCCCACCTCAATCTATTTCCTTCCCACCTTATTACCGTGCTTCAGGCAACTCTGCTTTAAGCGTCTTGAAAGCCTAATCAGCCGTCCTCTTTGGTTATGGCGATGCTCCTGCTCAAGGCCACGGCAAGACAGACCAGGCACGTCTGGGACCGCGTCTCCCCAGGTTCCTCGGCCGGTGCAGGTCCCGCAGGTCCCGCTTGCTCCCTCTCGCTCCTCTCTTGAATAGAGGAAAGGACCCTAGCACGCGTCAAGCGTAGGAACGTCAAGCCGCACCAGGTTCAGAGTGCTTCACCTGTACCCAGAACTGGCCGCTTTTGACCTTCTCTGTGTCTTATTGTGTAATTATAGCGATGAACATGTCCATGGCCAGTCCATAGGTGGGTTGACAATCAAACAACCCCACACAAACTGTCTCCCTCCTCAAAGGGCATCTCCCTCCTAGCTGTACTCCAATGCAGTAGTTTTTTCTTAGTTTTATATACTCTGTGGGGTTATTGTCAGGTCTCATCTACGGGCTAGCACAGCCCCCAGATCTGAACTATTGGGGTACATACTCCTTAATACTCTCCACTCATGGGCACAACACTTATTGAACGTAGCTCCATCGTGTGAATTTGTGTTTAATTTCACCCTGTTGTACCCCGCTTGTTCCCATATTTTGTGCCCTTGCTCCCCTATACTGGCCGTGAATAAGCTCTTAATGTCTCCTATTGCCAGCATTAACCCCGCCGTATCCTTCTGAAGAGCATTTATCCACTTGCCACCATGAGGGAGGGCAAGCTACAAATGAGATGGTCTCTGTCCACTGTCTGCCATGGTACATAGTGCCTGTCTCCCCACCCTTTCTGTAATAGTGGGATTTGTGTTGCTCTATGTCCTGCTTCCAGTCCCCCTCGCTTTGCCTGTGCCATTCCTATCTTTGAATACCCCCTCCGGTGGCAAAGGATTGTGGAACAGTATCTGCTTGGCTCCCTTCCTCCCTTCCTCCTCTGCTTTTTTCCCCTTCCCCTTTCTTTATCTGCTCTACTCAGTTCGTCATCCTCTGTGCTGGCCTCCCTGTCCATTTCTCCTTTGTCTGAGACAACAATGTAATTGTCCCACATCTCCATCTCCTTCTCCCCTTTACTGGACTCTTCATTATTCAATTTAAATGTTTTCCTCCCTGATGTCCCCCCACATCCATCTCCAGTGTCTCCCTGCTCCTTTTCCTTCCTCCTCCCTTCCTTCTCTATGACCATCTCTGCCTCATTAAACAAAGCTTCCACTTGTTGCTGCATGCTCTTTTCTATGCCTGCCAGGTACCGTCTGTCTCCTTTGTCATTTATTTCCCCCTGTCCACAATCCCTGCTGATTCTCTTCCCCTTTTCCCCATCACCCCTATCAGGAGACACATGCCATGGGTTGGTATGCTCTCTGGCAGGTTTTAATGCAGGGTATGCTCTGTAACAAGGTAGCGGGGCACTGGGTGGTTCTGTTACATTGTCTTTCTGGCCACCCGCTTCTGGGGCTCTTGCTTTTTCTCTTCATAGAGCTTACAAAGCCCTAAAATACTTTGTCTGCTCTTAAGTTTAGATTCTTTGTACTTACTTAACAAGTATGAAAACATTTGTTCTATAAGCTTACTGCATACTTTCTCTCCCCTGGTCATGCATGGAAGCACTGACCTGCAGTGTCCTGAACCCATTGGAAATCATATTTTAATATTTGTATTGTGTTATTGGGGTAACCTATCGCACATATGATGCAGGAGACAGTCCCTAGGTGCCACTACACTCCCTGTTTATGTGTCCCCTCCTCAAGTTGCTAAAAATTCCCTCCCCTTCTATATCCAAATGGCCCCACCCCACTTTTCAAATCTCCCTTATCCCCTTTACACTTACCCTTAGTTCACCTCCTTCCCACTCACGCCTTCACTCCCATTCACCTCTCAAACATCCATACTTACTTTTCCTTCTCCATACACCCTACACACAGCCACTGGCCCTCTCCACAGGCTTGCCTACTCACACCTACCTTACAAACTGCCCTTCTCCACAGGCCTGCCTACTCGGTCAGTGTTAGTTTGCCATCGGCCAGTTCCACAGACCCAGCTTTCCCTATGTTAGTGTGCAGACTCCAGACTACAACCTTCCTTGGGGCTGGTGTCTGCCACTACTGTGCCAAGCTCAGTTTAGAAAAATGTAACCTTGTGTGTCGACTCTTCAACCTCTGCTTACTCCACAGAGACCAACAAATACTGAACACCAGAAATATACCACAATGAATGTCCCGACATGTACTAATTCTACCGCACGCTTCCTCCAACATGCCAGCAAATCAAAGAACGCCCCTCTTCCTCATTGACGCAACTATACAATCACCTGCACTATGTGCAACTCCCACCTAACAGGGTCTGCCATGTTCAACACACTCTTCTACTTTAACGCAGATGTGCACACCACAAATCAATGCCCTATTTGGTGGATGGAACTAAAATCTACGACTACTACGGCCGATCATCCTGCCCCTTGAGGATGTATCCAAAACACCACAAAAGAAAATCCCTTCCCCCTCCGTGGGAATGCAACCATGGTAAAGCACATTCGTGCGAGGGTACATTCACGTGTCCTAGAGATCCTCGAGCCCCACCGGCACTGAGACTTCCTTACTGGCTCGCTCCTCCAACTGAGCGTGGCTGGAACTCGAGGCCAGGCAGAACTACATGACCTCTGCGTCTGCAGGACCTCCTCGGTGTCGTGCATGAGACTGGTCTGCATTCGGCGGAACAGCACCCCCTGGGAGGTTGGCAAGAATACCTTCACGGGGGCATACAAAATGTATCAGGGGTCCTCCAACAGCAGGTAACAACTGGAGCACGAAAGTAATCCAAAAAGGAGCATACGCCAAGCAAGAAGCAATGCTGTTTATTAAGGCTGGGCAAGCAAAAATCAAATAGTACAGTGGAATAGGACTGGTTGATAGGAGCTGATGAAATTGCCCACTGCAGCCAAATCTTTTATACAGTTACATGTTATTTGCATAGTCAGAAACGGTTGCAAGGACTGTTACAAAATATTAGACAGCCTACAAAGCTGATTAGTGGAACTACGTCAGTCTCCTATAGCTAGACATAGGTTAATAAAAAGTTATTGAAGCACATAATCTTGACCACTCTGTTCATTACTACCCATGTGATGCCAAATATCTTCCCACTCCACCCCAGAAATGACATTTTATTACCAACACGTAATCCTGCTGACCTCCGGAACTTTATTGATCTGCCCTTGGTCAGCACACATGAGAAACACGAGACACCCTGAGCTTGTGGGAAGGGAGACAATCACACGGCATCCAACCAATAAGGTGCTTCACGTACATCAGCAAGAACACAAAACACTGTTGCATCTCAGGGGCACCAAAACTAATCTGCTGATTGGCTCCCTTCCAACTCATCCCCAAACCCCACAGCCTTTTTCCCAGACCCATGGCAGATTGAAAACGATGGCTCCACTGTGAATTTGCCTTTCATAGCATAAATTTTATGCATTTTACTTTTCTCCTCTTCCAGCGAGCGACCAAGAACCTGGCTCCCTAACCTTGTATGTATCTACAAATCCCCTATCCCAGCAACTGCTGTCTCCTGGGAATAGCCAGCTTGCAACCTTTCTCCTGTTCTACTGTTTCACTCCTGTTGCTAGGCACTCATGAAAAATGCATGTCTATCCGCTATGCAGGGCCTGCCAGCGTGTAACCCAATTGATTTACTTCCCTGTGTTTTTCACTGCACAGTGGCTATTATGTGGTACCCATTGCATTATACTACCCTTTCTACCCCTCACGTCTGTCCCAAGTCTTCTTGTTCCCATGTGCCTGAACTTGAGTGCCCCCAGCCTTGCCTTGCCCTCTGATGTCAGAGCTGCACGTGCCCCCTTGGCACATATACTACACCTTGCAGCTTTCAATGATGTCCCATCCCGATCTAGGTATACCACGTCCATGCTCTCATCATTCCTGCAGCTGATAGGTGTTCCCCCCTTGACAGCACTGAATCAGCACCTTCTGCACAATACCATGCAGAGAATGAATTAGCTGAATGGGCTAATGTGATGAATTATCAAAAGTGTAGTTGCAGTGGCAGGCAATTACTTGAAGCCCTACAGACACACACACCATTGGAGGTAATAGTAATTCTGTCCATTTTCGCTGATTCCAGGCAATTTTTACCAGCGGAAATTGACCATCACGTGAAAAGGAAGCACTACGGTGGGCATTTTGAAAAATACAATCCGTCAAAAATCAGGCTGTAGGAGTGCCATCCAGTCCCAGAGACAACTGATAACATGTCAGCAGGGAAGGGAAAATCCAGGGTGCCGGATATGCAGATGCGGAAGCCAAAATGTTATGAGCATGAACTCACTGTACTGGCAGAGCAGGCAGTGTCACACTCTGAAAAACTGTATGGGGCCCAACACAGAAATACGAGCCAGCAGAGGAAAAATGTTATACAGGCTGAAATCCGGGACAAGGTGGTGGCCATAGGTCATGTGCAACGTGACACAGAGGACATGAAAAAATGCTGAAATTACCTCCAGTCGAGAGTCTGCAGCCTGATTGCGAACCACCACAGGGAGACAGCTGCCACTGGTGGATGTAGCGCTGAAGCACTACAACTGACCCTATGTAAGGAGACGGTCGCAGCATTATCCACATGGTGGGCATACAGGGTGTCGGCTCGACTGAGATTGTTGCCAGCAGCTACGGGAATCTGATGAGTACCTGATTAAATAATGGGCCCATTGCAGAACAACCAGGATGGCATGTACACATATACATACTTCCATGCATTCATGCAACGCCAACCCTGACAATGCATGACTCATCCCCATAACACTGTAGCCCATAACAGCATAAGTCATGAAGCCCGTGATACCCCTTAAATGACAACCAAGCTGGATGATGATGGCATGAAGTGGTCAAGACCCATCATTGCACTGCAAGTAAGAAGCATTAATGCACATCTGCAGTGCACATCACAACCACCCCTTGCCCACACACCAGTCACCCATTCACAGTCAAAAAGGCAAGCATTGTACCAAACATGTAACGCATGTCCATCAAACAACATCACTGGATGTGTATGTCAGACTAACAACCACAGCAACTGAAAAGTAGCACCAAGCACCACACGGATACAATGAAGTCTGACATCATGTCAGCATGACTCCACCACAACTAGCAGGTGACCCATGAGCTGACGATACTGCAGGGAAAACAAGCAGCAACCATCCTGACGTACATGTGCAGACGTGACTATGTAGGTAATTGATGCACAGGACTGGATGCCCCAAGCAAGTCATGTCCACCACACCAACCACATGCTTACCCCCAATCAATGCAAAACACTGCCATACTGCCAGTCACATGAGGCATCCATGGGGTAGGCCACCAAAGGCAGGGGTGGCAAGTGACCCAACAAATTCTATGTGCACAACACCCCTACTAGCATGCCCTGTGCCAGTGGGATTGAAGTGAAGAGTGAACACAACACTGTGCAGCAGTCACACCAGCATACTGCGGGCCCAGTTGGCCTGCCCCATGTTGACATGGCAGACAAGCCACAGGGATTACACATCCTGCACACAGCCATGTGCCCAGCAAGCTAATCACTGTGCAGCCTTGCTGGCTGCACAGCAGTGCCCCATATATCAATAACAGTGTCATGGACTAAGCCACCACCTCCACCCCCACCATGTTAGTGGCACCTGGGAAGGGGATGTGGGGGCATGAAGGACAACAAGCATGCATGCCTGACGTAAGTGCCCCAGCAAGGACACCCTGCCCTCCCCATACACAGTCCAAAGACCAACTGGCCATGTGTCACACACTCATCACTAAGGGCAACCCCATGATACTGGGCCCACATGCAGTCTCCCCTGACCAACCATGCCACTTTGTACCATAGCAATTGTGTCTTGAATGCCAACACACATGGGGGACCCATACCTGACTACATTTCCTACATCCACTATACACACTCACACATTACCATAGGCATCAGCAGAGGAGGAGGAGGAGGATGCAGGCCCATCTGGAGTGGGGCATCCAGGCTCTAAAGGTCTGACACCACCACCACCACATCCCTGCAAAGGCCCAACTCAGGCCACACCGAGGCAGATGTTCCGCCTTGTAACATCACAACAGCTCAGGGCCAAGCCAATGCCCACACCACAGGCCATCAGATGTGATGCAAGACACACTACATCCACACCCACAGTTGGAGGCAGAGACATCAAGGCCACACCTGCTGGCAGGGTGAATATATATGTTTGTTATGACACATTCGTTATGTGATGTTGTGATATGCTGCTATATTTGTGTCCATGTATTTGTTTGAATTGTGATTTTTTATGAAAATCGAGTAATACAATTGTATTTAATACGATCAATTGTTGTGCTAGTTTGGGCCTGATTTGTAATAAAATATATATTTTTGGATAATCTTTTTTGTACTATATCTATTTTTTCAAGATATGAGTACCGGGACATCATGATGAAAGGTGTTTGCATTCCCAGAGGATACCTATAATTGTTTATTCGAGTTTGTGATCCTATCTCTTTGATAATTACCTTCATGGCATTCACCTGGGCTGGGGTGGTAGGCAGTGAGATGTGGGATTGCACTTGATGCAGGAGGGCTTCAAGCACCTGGGCCAAAACTGCACAGAATGTGGGCTGTGCAATGCCTTGCATCATGGCCACAGAGTGCTGGAAGGTGCCAGTTCCGATAGGACAGACACTTACTCAAGGTTTCTCAGTAAAAGAATATACATTTATTTACTCAGTCAGTAAGAAAACATTACACTAGCGTAAGCAGCTCAATATCACACACTAATAAACCACAAAAATCCAACCGGTAAGTAGAAGAACAAGTTTAGCTCCTGTGAAGTGGGAGCAAAATGGCACTTCAAATACTTATTAAAGGGATAAAAAGACAAGGTTATAAGAATAGACAGTCCAAATACATTCATAGGCAGGGCAAAGGGTTTCATTTAAATACAACCAGCAATTCTTCTCATAGGCCTATGCTTAAGTCAATGGTTCAGTCTTTGTATAGAATAGCACAGTTCTGGTAGTAAATGGTTAAGTCTTTGCATTGGAGGTTAGAAGAATTTGGCTAGGCGAGAAGTTTGACAAATGTTTAGGGAAGGACAAGCCTTCGAAGTTGGGAAAGTTCCCTGAACCTTCGCGATGGCCGAAAAGATGTCCGGACTGTGTTTGCACAGTACATTTGTTTTGAAGAAGAGCTGTAGCTGAGGCATTTGTTCCTGGCAGTTCGAGCAGATTTCGCTGTTCCTGAGCTTCTGTCGTGGGGACAAGAAGGAGGACATCGGGAGGTTCCTGCACTGCCCAGGGATGAGGCCACAAGATTAGCAAAATGTTGGTTCAAGGTGTGAGTGCCTTAAAGTCCACAAACTGGTATTCTTCCCACTGGCTATCCGGTTTTCCACAGCACTGTGCAGAAAATTCGACCAGGATGGGGCAGTGTCCAGGCGGTTTAAGAGTTGGTTGTTCCCACCAAACTCAAGGGAAGAAGTTAACCTTGAAGGGCTTCTCTGTCGATGGAGTTTCAGGCAATTCAGACCTGCAGCAGGGCTTCACCGGTCAACCAAGAGTTGCAGCAGTCCTCTTCCGTCAGCTCGTCTTCGTTTCTTTCGTTCCAGGAGTCGACTCTGCTTCCAAGTCCCAGAGACCTGCTTTTAAACAGTTTTCCCTCATTCATTCCAGCCTGGCTGTCACTCAAACAGCAGGGTGGCAGTCCTTGCCCGACAGCTAGCCAGTCAATCACACCAGAGTGCATTTAGGTCTCCTAGGAGACTAAGCACAGGGAGTTGTGGGCACCTCCCTCACATCCTGTCCACCCAAGACACCCTGGCGCCAGAGGAGGGCTTCAGCACTGAAGCCCGCCAAAGGCCAACAAACAAAGGTATCAAACCTGGTTTGGCATGTAGAGACAAACACAAGAAGAACCTTTCCTAAAAGAAATGGCAAAAAAGTCGACCAGAGTCTGTTTTTACAAATAGGTCTTGGGTGCCATATCGAAAAAACATGGCTGACCCGATTATTAGCTACAGTTGTTCGCGGTCGGGAAAAATCATGGTAGTTTCATCGAAACCACTGCCACCAGCCATTTAAAGTAGGAAAGGGTCCCACATGTAACCCCGCTTATTTTGAACTTGAAAAAATGAAGCTCGAATTAGAATACAAACGGTTCTTGGCTCAATCTGAACGAAACCAAGAGCTCGAGTTCAGACGGATGAATGCCCAGGCTGAGCAGAAGCAAGCTGAGTTAAGACTCAGGGAAATAGAACTTAATCACGAGTTAGAGATTAAAAAGTTGTCTATAGAAAATGCTTCTCTCTCCTCTGGTTCCTCTAGGAGCTCCAGTCCCAAAAGATCCCGGATGCCGAAGGAATTAGTGGGTATGTATGAACCGAGATTGGATGTGTTGGATTGGTTAAAACTGTTTGAATACAATCATGGGCTCCAGGACATCACCGGGAACAATTTACTTCCCTGGTTGTTCTCTAGGCTCCCTCCTGTTGCGACTGATGTGGTAATGGAATTGGGGGAGGCGGATAAGATGGATTACGAAAGTGTGAAACTAGCTTTGATAGGTAGATTTTGGAAGACCCCTTCCCAGTATCTTAAGAGGTTTAGAACCCTCAAAAAGCATGATGGTAACCCTTGGGCTACCTGGGTGAGTGAAGGGTTGAAGAACTTAGAGGGATGGATTAAGGGTTACAAAGTGAACACTTATGAGGGTATGAAGAATCTTTTTATGTTGGAGGATATTTATGATCCCTGTTCTCCTGATCTCAGACAGCACATGGCTGATTCAAAGGAATTGGATTCCCAGAGGCTAGTTAAGGCTGCTGACTTATGGGTTGCCAACAGGGCTACTCATAAGGATTCTGGGGCAACTCAGAAAAAGGATGAGGGAAAACAGCCTAAAAAAGACTCAAAATAGAATTCTAGTAACTCAAATTCCAAAGAGGGCCCCAAACAAAACCAGAAGGGTAAGCCACAAGGTAAACCACAGCAGAATAGTGTGTCTTCTGGTGCCAAACCGGAAGGAGGCCAGAACAAGCCACCATTCCAGAAAGCATTCGGTAAATGCTTTGTTTGTGGCTCGACTGACCACATGAAAGGAGATCCCAGGGGTAAGGGTAAACCTTCAGGGTCCAGCTTGACTCCTTAGCCTTCGCTCCAGAGGAGGAAGTACAAATGGCAAGTGGAAACTTTCTACTGCTAGCTGACGAACCCATTGGAGTCTCAGCCAGCGTTTCTTTAGTATCTCTGGGGTTGTGGGAACAACAGAATTTAGATGTCTATAATTCTATCCCAGATAATACTAAAGAGTATTATAAGGACAGTGTCCAAGTGAATGGTCAGGAGACTCCTGCCATTAGGGACACAGGGGCCAGCATAACTGTGGTGGATAAATCGTTTTTTCAGGCTGAGGATGTTGCTAAGGCACCCAAACGCCTCACCAAGTTAGCTGGAGGGCCTGTGCAGATGCTTCCCCAATTACCAGTTCTCATCCAGTGTAACGACATGACTGTGAAGATACCTGTCAGCATACAGAGTGAGGTACCAGGACGCGTACTGTTGGGTAACGATTTGAAAACTCTCGGAGTTGTATCGCATACTCCCAGACCTCCTAGTAAACGGTTACAGGAGCTAACCAGACCCGCAAGAGAGAGGACCATGCGCGGTACTCTCCAGGAGATGATGAAGAAAGAAATCACTCCTGCTCCACTGGAATTATCGGCCGCTGTCTCGAAGAAAACAGAAGCGAAAGGGAAACCTAAGACTTCTGCCCCGAAACCAGCAGCCGGCATCACAGTACAGCCAACACGGACTTCCCCGCGGTTGTCCAAAGTTACACCCGTAACTCCACCTCCGGCTGAGGCTGAGAGGGAGGTACAACCCTTTGTGGTAGAATTAGACTCTGAGGAAGAGCTAATGGAAGGCCAGGAACTCATTGGAGATCTGTATCCTGTTGACCATCCTGAGCTGCAGTCTTTACTGGCAGAAGGTGGACCCAGCAGGGCAGACTTCAGTAAGGGACAGAGGGAATGTCCAACTCTGGAAGGTCTTCGCCACCAGGCAGAAGCTCAGGCTGAAGGGCAAGAGCCTGGGAAATACAGGTTGCACTGGGAAGATGGCCTCTTCTACAGTGAACTGACCGAGTCTGCACCTGGAGACTACAAACGACTTGTAGTACCCCAAGAGAACAGACCACAGTTCTTGCAGTTAGCCCACGAGATTCCTTTGGCTGGTCACTTGAGTTTCAAGAAGACTAAGGAAAGGCTCTCTCTCTACTTCTATTGGCCGAAGATGGGGGCAGAAGTGGAAAAACACTGCAGGAGCTGCCACACCTGCCAGACCTCTGGTAAGGTTGGCTCCAAGAATGTGGCACCTTTAGTGCCTCTCCCAGTTGTGGGAGTCCCATTTGAGAGAGTAGGGATTGACATTGTTGGTCCCCTTGATCCTCCAAGCTCCTCAGGCAACAGGTTTATACTTGTTGTAGTAGACCATGCTACTAGGTATCCTGAGGCAATTCCTATGAGGACTGTTACAGCTCCGGCTGTGGCTAAGGCCCTCCTTGGTATTTTTACTATGGGCGGTTTTCCTAAGGAAGTAATCTCTGACAGGGGGGTCAAACTTTATGTCCCACTACATGAAAGCCATGTGGAAAACCTGTGGAGTTACTTACAAGTTCTCAACAGCTTACCACCCACAAACCAATGGGTTGGTAGAACGGTTCAACCGAACCATGAAGAGCATGATAGGTGCTTTAGAAGAACCCCTTAAGCGTAAGTGGGACCTTCTAGTGCCATGCCTTCTCTTTGCTTATAGAGAAGTCCCTCAGGAGGGAGTAGGTTACTCTCCCTGCGAGCTTCTCTATGGTCATCCCGTCAGAGGTCCATTGGCCCTGATTAAGGAGGGGTTGGAGAGTGCTCCCTCCCCCAAGCCAGTCAGAGTGACTGGGATAGGTCTCCGGAGGAGAATGTCGCACATGATGACGGAAGCAAGCGATAACTTGAAAGCTGGACAAGCATTGGTCAAGCACTGGCACGATCAAAAGGCTAACATGGTTGAGTTCGCTTAAGACCAGCTCATTCTTGTTATGATCCCAACAAGGCAGAGGGCCTTGCAAGACAAGTGGATGGGACCCTTCAGAGTTGTCGGTAAACTCGGAGAGGTCAACTATCTGGTGGACTTGGGCAATCCCAAGGAGGCTCCGACAGTCTTTCACACCAACCGACTCAAAGCGTATGTCTCAAGACCTGATGTAGGAGCGTTGCTTCTAGCATCATCTGAGGAAGAAGAAGAGAGTGAAGCTCTTCCGGATCTCCTCAGAGGCTTACCTTTAGATGAAAAAATTGAAGGTGTAAATCTCTCCTCCAATCTGACACCCGAGCAACAAGAAGAGTGCAAATCTATGTTGAATCAGTTTGCCTCTCTGTTCTCGCTTTCACCAGGCTTGACCTCTTGGGGCCAGCACGACATACTCACTGGTGACTGTCTGCCGGTCAAAAGCAGAGGATACAGAATGTCAGAAAACGTACAAACCCACATCAAAGGTGAGGTCAGCAAGATGCTCGATCTCGGGGTAATAGAGCCCTCTACTAGTCCATGGTCTAGCCCAGTTGTGTTAGTACCAAAGGCCGGATCTAAAGAGCTTAGATTCTGCGTGGATTATAGAGCTCTTAATGCAGTCACCAAGACTGATGCCCACCCTTTGCCAAGAACAGATGAGTTGGTGGATAAACTTGGCGCCGCCAAGTTCCTCAGCACATTTGACTTGACGTCAGGCTATTGGCAAATAGCCCTGACAGACCATGCCAAGGAGAAAACTGCATTTTCTACCCCCGTTGGCTTATACCAGTTTAAGGTAATGCCTTTCGGATTGAAGAATGCACCTGCTACGTTTCAACGGATGGGAAACCAGGTTCTGAATGGGATGGAGGACTTCTGCATGGCATACTTGGATGACATCGCAGTGTTCAGCAATTCCTGGGAAGAACATGTAACCCACCTGAGAGATGTTTTGCAGGCTCTTGGACGAGCCAATCTGACCATAAAGGCGAGTAAATGCCAAATTGGACAGAGTAAGGTAGTCTATCTTGGACATGAGGTAGGAGGTGGAGAAATAAGGCCTTTGCTCAGTAAGATTGAGGCTGTGCAAAATTGGACAACACCTACTACTCAAACCCAAGTGAGAGCCTTCCTAGGCCTCACTGGGTACTACAGGAATTTCATAGAGAACTATGGGACCATAGCTTCTCCACTGAATGTCATCTCCTCGCCCAAATTCTCTAAAAAGGTTAGATGGAACGAGGAGTGCAATCAGGCTTCTGAAAACCTGAAAAAGGCTCTTTGCCAAGCCCCAGTACTCAGAGCTCCTGATTACCGCCAACACTTCATTGTGCAGACAGATGCTTCAAATGTAGGAATAGGTGCTGTAGTCAGTCAACTGGATGGGAAAGGTAGGGAGCACCCTGTTTGCTTCATCAGCCGCAAGCTGAAGGATCCTGAAACAAGGTGGGCAACAATCAAAAGAGATTGCTTTGCTATCGTGTGGGCTCTGAAGAAGTTTAGACCATACTTGTATGGTTCTACTTTTGTCATTCAGACTGACCACCAACCCTTGAGATGGTTAATGCAAATGAAAGGGGAAAACCCAAAACTATTGAGATGGTCGATCTGCCTGCAAAGGTTTGATTTCACCATTGAGCGGAGGTCAGGGTGTCATCACCAAAATGCTGATGGTCTCTCTAAGATATATGTCATCGACTAGAGGTATGAGATTCATCCAGGAGTGGATTAAATCCTCCTGTCCCTTAGTCTGGGGGGGGCGAGTGTTAGGGATAATTATCTGTTTAGGCTGAATTTCCTAACCTAGTGAGTCCCCCAGCAGCTTTGCTGGATTTCTGGAGGTTGTTTTTTTCATCCTGCCAAGAGTGAGACTCTTTTTCTCCCACTCTTGGACATGAATGTGTATAATCCCTTTGAATGGCAATGTGTTCTATGGGCTATGGGGTCTTTTACTCCTTAGGGTCTCATATGTTTTTCTATGTGTGTTACACCGCACCCTACTTGCCGTAACACTGGGGCGTCCTAGCGGACCTCCATCATAGACTCTATACCCGGGGACTGACTACTGTCTCCCCGGGCATGTAAAGTCACCATTGGCTTTACTAGACCTAAATTTACTAACAGAACTAGTACAAACCATCCTATTGTGGACATACTAGTAGGGGTAATTCGATTACTCCTAGGTCTGTTATTCGAGGGGGCACTGTCCCGTCCCCCCTCGTCGAGTTTTGGCTCGCGGCAGTGGAAACTACTTGTTATGTTCGACCCCGAATATAACCCTATGGGATTCTTCCCATTGTTAGAGATTGATACTTTTTCTCGTTAATCTCTAACATACCACCGGTCTACTTATCTTAAATAAGTCTATCGGATGGTATTTTCTGCCAGAACTCGGTTTTTAAAATGGCGTCTGTGTTCGTCTCTGTGACTCCTAACCCAAAGGTCGAGCCCTTTGTTCCACTTTTGGCGGGTTTCTGTACAGAGACCCTCCAAAGTGGTGCCATTCTGTCTGGATTACCACAGGGGTGTGGGAGGGGGTTTAGGCACCCTGGACCGAGTTGCCTTGCCAACTCTGGTTGCACTCTGGTGTGATTGGCCCAAGTGGTGAGCCTCCCCGCTCACCACTTAGCGTGTGTTGATTGACAGCTAGGCTGAATGAATGGGGGTTTTCTGCATAAAAGCAGAGCTTTTGGGACTGGATCTTCAAAAGTCGCTACAGGACCTAAGAATCCGACGAGGGTAAAGCTGAGCCGACCTGCAACGACGACACCTCCGGTGGAGCCCTGCTGAACCGACTCACCACTTTCCGACGACAGAGGAGATCTCCCTGCCGGAGAGTCTCTTCCCCTGACTGGTGGGAACAACCAGTCCCTTTTGCTTTTTCTTCACCTCAGGACGCAGTGGTCGAATTGCCCGTGCAGAGCACCTCGGCAACCGGATAGCCACTACCCCTGTAGCGTGACCAAAAGGTGGTGCCTTGTGACGGAGCACTCCGCGGCTGGTCTCTTCCCTGGTGGTGCAACGATCTTCAACTTTCCTTCGACGACGAGATCCTCTCTTCTCTTGGCAAAGACCGGACGTGCACCCACCACCAGGAACAACTGCCCCCACCGGAGCTGCCTCTCCACAATCAAGGTACTGTGTCCGCCTGGCTTCCCTTGTTGCCGGATAGAGTGAGGTATCTTAATCCTCGCCTCTCCATAGGGTCGCCTCCAAGCTTTCTCTAGCCTGTTGTTCTGAACTGGTCCAATCTGCCGATAACAATTTGCTACAAAGACTCGAACGCATTTCCACTAAGATACTTTTTGGGACATATCGCCTCGCCTCTCTCCGAGTGGGCCTGGCCTCTGAACTTTATGATCTACCATGGTTTTTGTCTTCTTGCCTTGCATTTGTCCGTTAAGTATTGGAACCCTGTTGATTTCGTAACCTGCTTATTTTTCTCTCCCGTCCTAACGAATACTAGAGTGCCATCTAGGTTGAGGCATACACCTCTGTCTGCAAATAAGTGATGCTGGTAAAACCTAGACTTGTCGAACTATTGTTAGGGGGATTGATCTTTTTCTTCGTAGAGTAATTGTAATTGAAAGGTTTGCCGTAATAGTGCCAGAGTGTTTTCTATAAATGTGTCGTTATAAATATAACACACTGAAGCCTTGTTGTGTGTTTGCTTGTCTTACTGTGTAGATTGCCCTATTTTGTATACTCCACATACTGCCTAACTCTTCTTGAGGGAAGTCTGACTGCTCAGCCACAGCTACCAAGTGAATCTGTGTGGTACAGACTGCTACCAAGTGGGTTTACTGCCAAACACCTGTAGTCCTAAATCTTTTGCAGTGGTTCCAGAGGGAACTGCACAGGTTTCCGCCTAACAGTTTCCACAATCGTGTTCAATGTAGTGATTGCATAAGCAGCTGTGTATGTACCATCCGGAAGTTTAAAGCAGGAGCTGTCACAAAACAGCTCTCCTTGCGGATTATCCAAAGGAGTATCTTTCAAATCAATTCTGCCCTTTGTTTCTTGTTCGGTCATATACAAACAATCATGTGAGTCTTCATCGCCGCAAGTAGTATCTTGCTGAAAAGGTAGGAGTTCAGCCAGATTAAGGAAACAACACCTCTTAATTTGAATGTGAGGAGCGAACAAGATCAATTCATATCTTGTCAACCATGCAGAAGTGAGGTGTTGCGTTTGAGTTCGGTTCAATGGAACATCTACAGAGTGAGGCACCATCAGGGTTAGATCATGGCCTAGGACCATTCCCTCACTCTGTTTTACAGACGCGGCAGCAGCAGCAACAGCGCGCAAACATCTTGGCAAAGCGCATGCTACAGGATCAAGGGCGGAAGAATAGTAACCACACGGCCTATTCTTCCCTCCATGTTCCTGCATTAATACAGCAAAAGCACATCCATCACATTCATGCACAAACAATACAAAGGCCTTTTCATAGTTTGGTGTGCCCAAAACTGGTGCAGAGCATAATGCAGTCTTAAGCAAGTCAAACGACTGCTGGTGTACCGCGTTGCATGGCAATGGCGAAGAAATGCCCTTCTTTGTCAAAGCCACCATCGGTTTGATCACTAGTGAGAAATTCGGGATCCACAACCTACAGTAAGAAGTCATACCTATCAAGGCCTTAACTTCCTTCTGTGTATTTGGGACAGACATGCCAGAAATGGGTTTTATTCTTTCAGGTGTCAATCTTCTTCCCTCCTTTGACAGGAGATAGCCTAAATAAAAAAAAAATTTTAAGCAAAGCTTTGTGACCATGCTTTGCTAGATGAATAAGTAATAACACAGTGCCCTCCTTACAGGCACTCTCAGAGTCAACAGCTAGAAGCAAATCATCAACATACTGAAGCAAAGTACAGGTAGATGGCAATTCAAGGGTATGAAGTTGTTCTTTCAAAGCCCTACTATAAATACTAGAACTCTCTGTGTACCCTTGAGGTGCACGAGTAAATGTAAACGAGCGTCCCCCTAAGGTGAAAGCGAACAAATATCTACTATCCTTGTGTATAGGAATACTAAAGAACGCATTCTTTAAATCCACAACACTAAAGTAAGTAGCTGTAGCTGGAATCATGGTTAGGATTGTCGTTACATCAGGCACAATTGGAAATTGTGGTGCCACAACTTTATTAATGGCACGTAAATCAATTATAAAACAGAATGGAATTATATTATCGCCTTTCTTGTACACGGGTAAAATCGGACTATTACACAAACTTCCTGAAATTTCTTCAATCACACCGCCGTGCACAAAATCGGAAACAATACATTTCAAAGCTTGCTCGCCCCTAACTGAAATCTTATACTGGGGAATGTGTGGCAGCTCAATTCCATGTTTCAAAACTATTTTAACAGGCTCGATCTGTAAAACACCAACATCATTGTCGTCGACAGCCCACAAGCTCTCTGGTACATCAATGAATTCTGGAGGCAAAGGTCGAGTCAAAAATTGCGAGGCAGAAAATTGCTGTGGTGAAATCGTCAAGCGCACTCCATCAGAAGAACAATAAATCACTGCATTTAATTATTTTAACAAATTCAACCCCAGCAAGTTCTCTCCGCAATCCGAAGTCAACAGAAAGGGACACTGGTCTGTAAAGGGACCCAAAGAAATAGGTACCGGCATAGAAACCGGACAAACAACTGGTGTACTGTAAAACCCTACAGAAACATTGGTTTGCCCTGACAGTGGAATGTTTGCAACCCGCAAATGGTCAATGGAACACTTCTGTGCTCCAGTGTCTATCAAAAACTGATGTTTCCTATTTCCCACCACCATTTCAACATAGGGACCTTTCTGATTGACGGGAATAGGTGTAGGTTCCAAACCCTGCTTCGGGCAATCCTAACGAAACAGAATATCATCAAAAGGAAGCTCTTCAGATAAATATGCAGCGGAAGGATGATCAAATATATTCCTAGTGTCAGCACCCGGAGTCTGATTTTCCTGCGAAAAAGGTTGTTGAGGGTCCTGTGTAAACTGACCTCTACCAGGTACCCCCTATGCCCGGGCGACCTCCGGGTTGCCTACCCATATTACCAAATGTATTATTCGACCTTTGTTGAAGGACGGGGCATTGTGCTCGCCAATGACCCTCTCGACGACAATAAGCACACTGGTTAATATTCACAGGACCCAAGGGCACATTCCCCTGTGGGACATACTGACCTCTAACCTGAGAATTACCCCCTCTGGGGCCCCTAACAATTTGCTGCAATAGCACTTTAGTTTTTAAATCGCCTTTCCGTTTTTCAATCCTATCTTTTTCATCATTGACACGGTTCTCGTAGTACTGAGCCATGTGCAGTACTTCTGATTGTGATTTCGCCTGCCTAGCGCCCTCAGAAGACATAATCTGTGACTGGATGTCAGTCAGTAATCCACGTACAAATTTGTCCACAAATAATCTTTTCCAAGACTCTGTGCCTAAGTCTTGTCCACTGAAATCCGAGAATACCTGTTCGAACCGATTAAAGAACTCAGTAGCACCTTCAGACTTTCCTTGGACACAGGCCGTAACCTTGTCCCAAATAATTCTCTTTTCGGGAATTATGGTTTTTAATTTAGCAATGATTCTATCAGGTGTTAATATCACCTGTTGCGGTCTTTCACCAGCTGGACTTTCCCCATCAAGTCTGGTTATATTCACCCATGTATCTCCCAACCCGGGTACATCGTCAATAGTTCTAACTTGTTTCCATAAATCTACGGGCAGGAGTACAGGAAACAACAAATCAATGTCACCTAAGGTGAACACTGAGGATTGCAAAACAGATTCCATCTCTTTATAGAACCCTGTCGGAGTTTTCCTAATGTCAGGAATAGATTGTCTAATGGTGTTCACTTCCTGCCGTGAAAACGGGACATGAACAAACTGTGATACATAATATGCAGGAATGTTCACAGCGACTATATTATTTACAGCATCGGCCGCAACCTCAACCTTCGGGACAAATGTCGGAGGAACCTCTCTCATAGGCAACTGAGATGTAGGCAACGCTGAACTCTTACTAAGCAACAAAGCCAAGTCAAGCGCAAAATCAGTCAAAGAATTGTCAAGTGAAAAAGCTCTCTTATAAATGCTCAATAACTCTGTGGGACAACTAATCTTCCTTTTTACACACTCATCCTGCAGGTACTCTACCATTACCCGTATTCCTTTCCTCTGCATTTCCAACGTATATTGACTATATGTGTCATATACCTCAACTGGAGTTATCGATATGTCTGAAATCCATCTAATGGCGTCTTTCTTACAAATTTGGATTTTCTCCGATATCGGTCTACGACACGGAAGGACCCGTTTCTGTACATACATATTCTCCTCTTCATCATCCTCATTCTGTATCTTTTCTAACTTCTTTCTATACCCAAATAACTTCTCGACATGCTCATTTACCTTCTCCCCACAGTGTCTCTGGAAATTGCTAGAGTATTTAGATCCCTTAACCCTTGCGGAACATCCGTATTATTTAATCTTCCCCACATATACATAACTGAATTCCTAAACCTTCAATAAAAACATTTTTCTCAGGACAATTATCCGTATTACAAAGTATGGCAAAAACACTAGCTTGATCATCCTTCTCCATAAAATGCTTAGCTCATGCAATTAACTCACGTTTCTTCTCCGGCGGTACAGTATTGCGAGTGACAACTTTTGTTCCTGTACCTCGATCGATTACAAGTGGCTCAGGACCACTTGGAAGAGAGGGAGCAGGCAAATTCGATGGAGGTACTATAACTGGTGCGATAAAAAGAGGCAGAGGAGCAGGTGGAGGGACAAAAACCGGAGGAGTAGGAACAACAGGTTGAGCAGGAAGAGCAGGAAAAACAGCAGAAAGAGGTACAGCAGTGGGAAGAGGAACATACGGAGGTGGCGCAGGGGCACCAGGCCTTCGTTCTTTTAATATTTTGGCAATAAACTCATCAGAAATATGAAGATCTTTAGAAGGATAGATTTTCTGAATACCAAGTGAGAAAGCCCTATCCATATTTTTAGTCGCCTCAGCCTGTTTGTTTTGGTCATGTAACAATGCTTTTTCAGCATTCGTTTTATGACGACGTGCATGTTTCTCTCTACCTTTAAGTTGTTGCAACGCTTCTTTTTTCCAATTCTGCAAAACATCAAATGCTGCAGGTCTAGCCTGACTCCAAATATTCAATGCAAGGAATCTCAAAACTACCATTGATTGGCCACTGAAGTTCTGAGGCATGTCTGGTTGTCTGTACCAAATATCATTAAATACTATACTTCCAATGCCGTACTTACAGTACATAGTACATGCCGGTGACTCCTCCTGTGGTGCGGGACGGCTAAATTCCAACGATTGTCTATCACTGCGGAATAATGCCCTAAAGCAGGTAGACAATTTCCCAGGCATATCTCAAATTCTTGGTGTTACCTGGTCAATAATTGTGTCTGCAGATACAATGTGCCAAAATTCAAATTGTCAGAGTTAAATTAAGAATCGGGTCACGACTCAACTGACCAAACCTAAAGAGGACCGATCGGTACTTCTAAGAATCTTACCTAAATAATCTTACCTCGTGTATGGTGATTTCAGCAAATCTGCCCGCCTCGATAAGTGGACCCTCGTCAAGATGCCGTCTCAGACCACAAGCTAATTGTCCAGGCATTGGGTCGTGCAGCGCTGCTGAGGTGTCGCGTCTCATCCAGGGGCCCCTTTGTGTCATACCGTCCGATCCCGGCCCGATAGCGTGTGTCAACCGTCAACAATCCGGCATCAATCTTGAGGGTCCCTATTCGGGCGCCAACTGTGAAAACAGAAAAAGAATATCGAGGTTGGGTACCCCAAAAGGAAATACACTGAACACGGGTTACAAAGGAACATACAAAGTGCTTTATTTTATACTGAATCCAGTTACAAAAACAGAGCAAAATCAGATAGCTATCGGCCCTCAGTACAACACAACAAACTCCAGCGTGGTTCAGTGTGTTCAGTGAGAGACGCTGTACATTAGAATGCATTCACTTTTTATACATTTTGTGGGCGTGATGCCCAGCCCCACTTCGGGTTAATATTCCTTTTAATATATCACTGATCTAGGGTTCGTGCCAAGTCTCAAATAACCGCATATAACTGGTTTGCCTTTAATACCTGTATCAACAAGCGTATGCAATAGCTGTGTATTCTAAAGTTTTCCATGTAGGCCTTTTTAAACATTAATACAATGTAGTTAAACAGATGTTCTTCGTTCAGTATTTGAATACATTGTCTCAACATATGCTCGTGGATTAGTTTTCATTGCACGAGTAATCCTCCTACACATAGGTCAGTGAAGGACAAGGTCTCAGTTCATGACCTCAACAAGTGGCCTGCAGGCAAATTGCATTAGCTATGTACAGAGGTCAAGACGGCCATGTTGTATTCTGCAATGACATTGTCCACCATTTTAGCTCACAGGGTGACTTTTACACAACAAATCCTAAAATGGCGGTTTGACCTAAAATGGCAGCTTACATGGATTTAAGGTCAGCACTTTGCAACACAGATTCCTTTCGCAAGCGACTTTCGAGCAGCTTGGCGTAGGGCAATATTAAATATATTTATTACAATAGGAGGCACGGTATACTTTCTATTTCGACATTCCGAGCAGTTCAATGTAAAGATTGAAGATCACAGGCGACATGATGGATCCTAGGGGGACTCCACAGTTGAGGGGTAGAGTTGGTGATCTGAAAGAATCAATTTGTACAAACTGTTGGTGATTCACAAGGTAGGACTTGAACCATCTGAGGATGATCTCGCTGTTCCCCATGCGGCGATGTAGATTGTCACGAGTGTCTGCTGATCTATTGTATCAAATGGTGCTGAGATGTCAAACAGAACTAGGAGGCAAGGATGGTCATCATCAAGTATTTTAAGGGCATCATCGATGAACTTGATGGTAGCTGTTTCTGTGCTGCATCTGTGCCTGATGCCAGATTGGTAGGACTGAAGGAGTTTATTGGCTTCAATGTTTTGGAGGAGTTGCATGGCCACTGCTTTCAAAAGGATCTTGCCTAGGAAGGGGAAAAGGGTGATGGGGCCAGTAGTTGCTGAGATCATCAGGGTCCAGTGATGGTTTCTTAAGAAGCAGGAGGATTGTCAGATCTTGAGGCTCATGGGGAAAGTGCCTTCAGTAAGTGAGATGTTGATGATTTTCAGATAAGGGAGGAATGATTCACTCAGAAGGGCCTGGAGAACAGAGGCAGGGAGGATGTCTTGCACATTCAATGTGGCATTGAGGGATGCTAAGGTGGCAGTGAGGTTTTCCATAGTAAGTGTTAGGGGGATTTCTCACAGAAGTGCTAAATTCCCTCTACCTTAGAGCCCTCCAGCTCCTTTGCTCTATTTGTGGGCTTTGAACTTTTCATTTTATGCTCATGGACTATGGAATCTCACAAACTCCATGGCTCCATTTACTGTATGTCACCCAGCACCTTTAGTGCAGTGACCCAGGGTTGTCTTTTCAGACTTCCCACTTTAAACTCCATTTTCTGGGACTGACTACTGTCTCCCAGAACATGTAAAGTTACCATTGACTTTACAAGTCTTTTTAAATTTACAGACCCAGTACACCCTGTCTTCCAATAGAGTACTGGAGGGGTTATTAGTTATCCCCTTTTGTCTGATTCTCATGGAACACTATTATTTTCCCCTTTCTCTAAGATTTGGCTGGTGGAAGTGATATCTACCAATTTTATTCTACCGCAGACTATGAAAATAGCCTCAGTACCGTTAGAGGCTATGGTGGTAGCCAAAAACTCCAACCCGGTAATCCACGTTTATTTTAACTTGGTTCCAGTTGAGTTCTTTTGCCATATCTTTTTCTAAAGGTCTTTCTAGTGTTTTACTCTGCGCGCCAAACCAGGTTTGATTCCTTTGTTCACCGTCCTTTGGCAGGCTTCTGCACAGAAGCCCTCCTTAGGCTCCTGATTTTCTGAGTGGGCAGGATGTGAGGGAGGGGTTCAAAGCCCCCTGCACAGGGTTTCCTTGGAGACCGAAGTCACACTCTTGTTTGTTTGGCTAGGTGGCTGCCCTGCCAGGACAGTCGCCCTGCTGTGTGATTGACAGCCAGGCTGTGTGAATGGGGGATTTGGTGCATAAAAAGCCAGTCTCTGGGACTGAAAGGGAGACTCACCACTGGAACGAGAGAACCAATGAGGAGCTGAAGGAAGACGACTGCTGCAACTACTGGACACCCGGTGAAGCCCTGCTGCAGGTCCACATCACCTGAAACTTCGATGACAGAGGAGATCTGTTAGGAATCTTCTCCCCTTGAGCTTGGTAGGAACAACCAGCTCAGAAAACACCAGACACCAAATGTGCTGTGCATCGCTGCAGTAGATCCAATAGCCAGTTAGAAGAGACCCAGTTTGGGTTTTAAGGAGTGCACCTTTTATTTGTTGTTTTGCTCCACTGATGGCTTCTTCCCTGGGCAGTGCAGGACCCTCCAGCTGTCCTCCTTCTTGTCACTATGACTGAAGCTTCAGAAACCGCAAGCCTGCAGGAACTCACTGGAACAACTGCCTCAGCTACAGCATTCTTTTTCTTTTAAGGTACTGTGCAAACTCGGTCGTTCTTTCCGTTTGACCGTGGTGAAAGTACTTGAAATCTTTTGCCTCTCTGAAGGCTTGTCCTTCTCTTCTCCTTTAAATAACTTTTCCTCTGACTAACTTCGTTTTGAAATCTTGGCAAATACTTAACCGCAACCCACTCTGACCCTGTTCCCCAAATCTCACACATTCTCTAGTATGCCCATTGATAATCTATAATAACTTTACCAATTCAACAGGACACCCCATGGACCTGAGCACCTGCCATAGCATGGATCTATTAACTCTATCAAAGGCTGTGCTCAGGTCCATAAATGCCAAATTAATTGGTTCACCCCTTACAAAAATTGAAGATGCTCTAGCTAGATATAGGTTAAGAGCTTGGTCTCTCATCCCCAGACCTGGCCGGAAACCATATTTGAAATCTGAGAGGATGTCACTGTTAGAAATCCATTGTTCCAGGTGATCTTAAAGGAAGTGTGCAGTAGAGAGATGGGGACTTCCTGGATATCCCGTTTTAAAAATCCGATAGATAATTGCGTTTTCCAGGACTGCCGACTGACTGCGTTTTATACCTTCTTCACAGTCAAATGAAGTGTGGAGCACATCTCCCCATCCTCATACCTGGCTACCTGACCTTTAAACAAATATTTGTAATGGTCTGACCAGGCCCTAGCACTCACATGATTCTCTCCATAAGTCTTAACCGTCTTAAAAGCTGGAACACCTGCAACAAATTCCCAGAATTTTTTAGAGTCTCTATTCAAGAGTGCCAATAAAAGTTCCTCCCACGCAAGGTTTTCTGGGCAATTCTTTCTTGAGTCCAGAGCACTTTTATACTGTGCCCTTGCACTAATAAGCTCTCCCCTAGACTTATCCCAGAGAATCCCCTTCAGATTATTCTGTGCTATCCTACACATTTCATCAAACCAATTGTGTGTGTTGCTTTTGCTGGTTTTGAACTTGTGTTGAAATAAATCTGTCAGGGTGAAGAGGGATGGGGGAACCTACAACGCCCTGCCCCTCCTATGAAATTCATGACCAGGAAGAAGGCCAGGAAATACTGCAAGCACCCATTCTATTTTGTGCTGATTTCCAGTGGTCCCATGATTGACAAATATGTCGAAAGGTACCACCTCAGTCAACCATACCCCCTCAACCTGGTCTACCGACCAGGAGCAGTGCAAATTTACCCCAGCGTGGACAAAGAACCACAGGCCATCATAAAAGACACCTCAATTGACAGCCTGGACTTGGCACCAAGAAGCCACGTTGCTGACGTTGTTAGAGACACCACATCATAGCAGTGAGCTGAGAACTCTTGCAGATCCCAGGCACAGGGAACGTCAGCTCTAGCCAATCACTGTTTAGTACCATAGGTGTGAATAGCAACGGGCAAGAACCAATGGTAAGCCCACCACACTACATTGTTATAGATAGCAACTTGGGGATGGGCCAGGCCATCCACCTGACATGTGACAGCCAGTAGAATAACCTCTATATAGTCCACTATAGGTGGTATAATACTGAATAACTAATTGTGTGGCCCAATAGGTTTTCTGGAGAAGGGCCCAGGTTGTGACCTCGTGCTGATGAAATGTTGCATTAAAACTGGCCTGTGACCCGAGGAAGAGCATGATGTGCGTGGATTTTCTTTGTTGCTGTGCTGATCCCTGTTGATTTTGTCCATAATAAACCACAGTTTGAACTTGCTGTTGACTGAGTCCTCTGTGTGTCTGGGAAGGAGGGAGTTGGGCTCTCCAAGTCTGCGGACTTCCAGTGTTCCTCTGGAATACCTGGGAGTTCTTCCCAACAAGTGAGTTCCATATATTTTGTGATGCAAGAACGAGTGCCCTTGGTTCTGCATCATGAGAGAAGCTAAACGCAATATGGTCCATGTTTGGTTGGACCCCCTTCAACTGTCTTCACACCGGGTCAAGCTTGGCCCATTTTATCCTGCGTTTACATATGGGATTAATATCACAAAGATCCAAATGCGGATGCTTAATTGTTAGAGTCCCAGGGTGACCCAAACTCAAGACCATCCTCAAAGGGAAATGGTCACTATTGATCTCATCTATAACTACAAAATCAACAATTCGGTGCCAGTGCTGGACACGCATGCACAAATAATCAACTATGGATGTACCTTGGGTACTTACAATGGTGATCTTGCCTGGTACATCCAAGCCTACACATCCATTCAATGAATGGAATCACCAGTCCATAAGCCATGTGTTCAACTGCAAGCCACTAGAGCACATTCATTCATCAGGCAGTTGAGGGCTAGGGATCCCATATACAAAATCTTCACCCGGGTCCAACAAATCAGTCAGGATCCCATTACTCAATTTAACATTAAATCCTCTCCCAAGACCACAACCATGTGTTTGTTCAACATAGACAAGTGTTTTGACTCAAAAGGTTCTTTCAATGCCCCTAGAGAGTCCTTGCCAGAAGCATGTGGGCTGTTGTAAACATTAACCAGGAGCCGTTCCTGGCCTTGCTCTGGTAAGACTGCCACACATTGCAAAATGGGGTTTTTCAATTCCCTCTCCACTATGTGGTAATTTAGGGAAGACTTCAACAAAATTGCCATTTTCACATAGCAGCAGCCTCGTATTCCCTTCCTCACTGGGGTGCACATTGAGACATAGCCATCCAAACATACGGTGTGCATGACCCATGTTTCCTGTAAAAAGATGATGTCATAAGACATCAAGTATGTCACCACTTCCCACTTTAAAAACTTTAAAACTGCACCAGCAATATTCCAGCAGAGGAATGTCATGACAGCCCTTGGGGGGGTGGGGAGATGAACCCCTTACTGGGGCAACCCTTTGACCTTGGCGCCTGCGCAAGCCCCTCAGAATCCAGGGTCCCACCCCAGTGGGAAACAAATCAACCCAGTTCCTCAATGCCTGCCAGGGAGTCAAAGTGGTTTGCAGTGATGATTGCCCCCCTCCCTGCCCAAACTCCTCCCTGACCCCTACCTAGCATACCACTTACCCCCGTCTCATCTTAGGAGCCTCCAACTCCTGCTGTTGAGTTAATTGGGCAGTGTGAGATGAATAAAAAACAGCCAGTGTAAGGAATTAACTTGTGTCAAAAGTGGTCACCTTGATCTGCCAGGCTGGATTAAGTGCAGGAACAAGATAATCCAGCACAGTCAGGGTTATCATTGAGACTACCACACAGTCCCCCTCCATCCATTTAGGAGTATTTCCAACCCAAAACACCCTTCTTGCCATTAAAATACCCCTAGGATTAATCTTCATCCCCAGTAGGCTGGTGTTAATCCATTGGGAGGTTTTATTTATCAAGGAAGTTGTTATTTCTTCCACTCCTTTTTCTAAGCATGGCAATCCCGTTATTACTCCTACCAAGAGTGCTGCTTCGGGCGGGAGATCAATAACTGCTTGCTTTGGGCCCAGAGCAGTGGGTTTCAAAATGGTTGTGGTCTAGGAGTAGGCATCAAGACACTACTGGAAGTTTGAGCTGCTTAATTCTGCAGATCTCTTTCTGAATTGGGATAAGAATTTCTTTCATTGCAGTCATACAATTACCATGGATGTATTTCTTAAATCTACAATCCCCTTAAGCTACTGTACATCGCTCTTTAGTTAAATAATCGATAATAGAAATGGATCCATTTAGAGCGTCTTTAAGTGACGCAATACCAGAGAGGTTTATCCAAAACCTCATCCAGTATTTTAAAATCACTGGAAATTAAATCCAATGAGTTGTCAATAACACTTGATGCTAGAGGGGGTGGCCTTATACCCTTCATACCCTGTATCACCAGGTTCTGTCTAACAAGCAGAGCTTCCTGGCCTGGAGTATCCATGGAAGATTGTGCTCTCATCGCCACTCATTCACTAGAGTTAAGACATTGAGATAGCCTGGGGGCTGCTATTTGGAGAGGGTCGCTTTTATGGGAGATGTCAACTTCAATTGCCTTTTCCGTGTTCAGGATAAGCCCCTCTATTTTTCCGGCCATCTGTTTCAAATATTCATTCAAGATTGACTCGTGAGAGGTTGAGCCTGTCCCAGAAACAATCTGACTTGCTTCACTTGTTTTGTTTTATTCATGACCAAAAGTAGGTCAGTCCCAGCAGCAACCTGGCTGGGTTTGCCTTTTTTGGTTTTATTCACAACCAAAGGTAGATCTCTGGCATTTAGACATGTTGTTAGCACTGTACTGATTACCCAGCAATATAGGCAACAGTATAGGAAAAACCAATACTAGTATAGAATATAACAGTATAGGCAAAACCAAGTTAATAAAAAAGTGCAGGTGCAGACATAAACACATATTAAAATAATTAAAACAAATAATACAATTAAAAGATAAAATTATTAAACACGATGCATTGATGAATTGATGAGTTAATGATATATATCAAAAAAAGAAACAGTGGAGTTGATTAGTCAGAAATGTAATTGATAAAGGGGGCCCAGAGCGAAACACTATCTCTGATTACAAAAAGTTGTCAAAAGTCTTTTAGTCTTTCAGGGTTTAGGTGGCCAAATAGCAAAATTAGCCCAAAAAGATAAAATTCGAGCAGTATTTCACCGAGTGTGCAAGCTGCAGTTTCAATGGACAGTCTCCACTGCCCTACCACCTAGCTCCCAAAGGAGAGAGAACACTTGCAGCCCCCAGGGAGCCGGCCGTGGGTGAACTTTCAAGTCAGGGGGGTAGCACGGATCAGGAGAACAGGGCAGCCACCAGTAGTGAACACCTGCAGGGGGAAATAAAAAGAAAATCTATATCCGAGGGCAGGGCACGCCCGACGGCTTAAGGAGCTGCCTTAGTCCATCTCTCCTCCCCTGCCCCTCTGGACTTAAAATGTTAGTGTTAGTGTCCAAAAGCTGACTTTAAGCAGCATACAACATACAACAAACAACTGGTGACTCACTTACTAGGTTGCCGGATTTCTAGCACCACATCTGCAGTATTCATATGCGCTCTACTGGGCTGGAAAGTAAGACGGCTTAGAGGGCTATTTCATCACCTTGCGCATCATGAGCAGACTGCACAGACTGCAGGAGGACTCAGCCCGGACTTCGCCATGCTCTGCTCTGGGTCAGGGATTTGGAGCGAAGAGCCCCACCTCCAACACACAATGTGGAAAGCCTATAGGCTGACTCAGCCCGGACAGGGTGCATCACTGGGTGTGTATGGATGAATGGGAGTGGGAGTTTGAGGAGGAGGATGTGTGGGGAAGGGGGTCTTTGGAGAAGACGGTGTGGGGGAGATGGATGTTTGGGGAGGGTGTGTGTGGGGGGAGGAGGGTGCTGTGTGGGTAGGGTGGTAGGAGTGTGAATGTTTGGGGATGCCACTATTCGCATTTAAATACAAATAATTCTCTGGGAGTGATGACTGGACATGCACTATTTTTGTAAGTATGTATGTGATGGTGCATGGTGCATGGGGTGAGCAGAGTCAACTTGTGCCCATCCTTGGCCTCCATTTGCTCATTCTCTGTGGGAGGCATGTCTAGCACTGGCGTCAATGGTATGTTGCACCTTGTGCAAATGTTATGCAACATTGCACAGTCCAGGACTATCTATCCTACTGTGTACATCAGTGCACCCCCAGACCGGGGCAGGCATCTGAATTGGGTCTTCAAGAGGCAGAAGGTCTGCTCAATGGTCATCCATGTCCTCACTTGAGCCTTGTTTAGTGCCATGCTGTATCTGGGGATTCCTCAGAGGGGTCATCGGCCATGGAAGCAGTTGGTATCCAGAGTCATCTACAAGTGGGAAAACAGAGGTGTGAATCATGAAGTCCGGCAGTGGTATTGACTGTCACGCGGCATCTCAATAGCCAATCTGTGCATGCATGGCCCATTTCACATTCTGCCACTGTCATGATCTCTGCTTCCAAAAGATCAGGACTTGCCCGACTCCCTTGGAAGCAGACCCATAACCCCGGTTCCGAGTGCCAGCCAGTCCCAATTGGGACCTTTTGGACCCTGTCCTGGCGCCAGTGGCACCAGGCTCATAAAGATGTCCAGTCCCAGAGCTGGAAGCGCCGGGCTCATAATGCTTGGGTGGACTTACCTGCAGAAGACCATGCTGCTTACTTACCTGCCAGTTGAACCCCTGATCCTCTTCTGTTTGGGACTACTTTTCCTGTTGGGTGGGGCAGGAGCCACTCCCTAGGTTCAGAACACTGGAACTCTTCTGGAAAGCAGGAACTCACTCTTTTCTTACCTAGGCGTGGCTGTGGAAGGAGACACCTAAGCACTACAGGAGGCTATTTAAACCACACCCGATGGATGAATCTTGCTTTGCGTTATTCTGCATTCTCTGCAGCAGAACGCTCATCGTGTCTTCTGCTTCTGATCCTGGGCCTAAGGGAACAAAGGCTTACTATCCTGGAATCCAGTCTTCAGCAGCACCTGTAAAGACAAAGAAAGAACAGGTTAGCACTACGGTCTTCAGTGGCAGCGCATCTCTTACCTGGTCCATCGGCTGTCACCAACGCCTCGCGCTGCATTCAGGCATCTGAAAGACAAAGGCTTACCTACTCTTCGCATGCTCCGGAGGTCTTTGCACTGCATTCCGGTATCTGAAAGACAAAAGCTTACCAGCTCTTTGCACGCTCCGGAGGCCTTCGGCGCTGCACCCCGCATCTGAAAGACAAAAGAAGGTGCGTTTAAAGACATTGGGCAACTCTATTACTCACGTGCCATTACTCCTTCCCACGCCAAATCCAGTGAGTATTCCAGCACCCTTCAGCTTCTCTAAAGCTCCGAACTTGTACCTGCAAGATAAAAGGGACAGTCAGTGCGCATCGTGAAGCAGGCTACAAGCGCTTACTTACGTGCTTCCAGGCGCTTCTATTCCTCACGCGGGTTCGATCCTCAACTCTCATCAGCCCGCCATCCGCCATCGCCGGAACCCTGCAAAACAAGAGATATCATTACAAAAGACTTTTAAGACATTTGAAGTGCCCAGAACTTACCGTTCGTGCAGTTAACGACGGACAGCAGTCCTCTGAGGTCAAGAGGCCTGCACCCTTATCCAGTGAAGAAACTGGTTACGGCACCCTGCCCCGAGGCAGATGGAGAGCTTGGCGTTCACTTACCCAAGGTGAGGGCGTTAACCTTTGGGGTTCTACAGGAGAAGAGAAAGGGAAGAGGAGAGAGGCACCCAATAATCCCAGTCCATTAATCCCATATTTTCTATCTGCAGACATCTTACTCTTCGAGTCAGACATACAGTGCACAGAGGTCCAGCCCAAAGAGCCAACCGTGTGTTACACATCACCTTTGAAGATACGGCATTCACCCAGTCAAGACCGGCGCCTCTGCGGGAATCAGGTGAGCGTTACAGATTGCAAAGACTACCACAAAACTCCCACCCAGGCGCTATGGAAACCTCGGATACCGACCAGCTAGCCCAGTTACTTGGGGAACTAAGAGCAGAAGTGCATGCAGCCCGTCAGGAAACGAATGCTCTAAGAAGGGAACTGATTATTTCCAAGGAGCGAACAGGCGATCTCGCTAGACAATTGCTACAGTCACAAGCCGGACAAACTCCGTTACCCGCATCAGGGGCAAATCTTCCTTCAACATCCTCTACGAACCCAGTGCAGATCAACCTACCTGGGAATGTACCTCTGGCTCCGCCCGAACGATTTTCTGGTGACCCAAAGAGGTTTGCTGTATTTATTAGTCAGTGCCGGTTGCACTTCTTATGCGGGCCAGCAGCCTTTCCAACTGATCAAGCTAAGGTAGCTTTCATGCTTTCGTACCTTAGTGGCAATGCGGCAGACTGGTCGATCCCTCTAGTTAATCAAGATGATCCGGTTCTCCATGATTTTCAAGCTTTTCAGCTCAGTATGGAAAAACTGTTTGCAAGACATTCACAGGGGCAGGCCTTGGACAATGAGCTCCTTTCATTGCGACAGGGTAATCAAGACCTTTTGGCTTATATTGCGTCTTTCAACAGACTGATAGTGGAAACTCGATGGCCTGAGGACAAAAGGATTACGCTGTTTTATAGAGGTCTACGTGGAGAGCTCAAAGATGTGTTAGCCCAAGTAGTGAATCCCCCGCAAGACTGTTCGGACTATATTGACTTAGTCGTTCAAATTGACCACAGACTGCAGAACAGGAAGGCCGATCGTTCCAAGTTTGATGCTCGAGTATTTTCCAAACCACCAACTCCTACCAAAGGATTAGACTCTGGGGAACCCATGCAAATAGGGGGCCTGAAAGGACCACTAACACAAAAGGAGCGGGAAAGGAGAAAACAGCTGCAATTATGCCTCTATTGTGGAAACTCAGGGCACTTTCTTCGAGACTGTCCGGTGAAACCAGCCAAGAAGGCAGTAGGAGCTGCAGTTACCAGGGTCACAAACTCTGAGCAGGGAAACGACCTCGCCCGACAAGAATAGAGGTCCTCTTGCCGAGCGTTAAAACCAGTTGGGTGACCTCGCATTTCGTGATACCTATGGTCCTCATTAGCCCTGAACATCCGGATTGATTACATGCGATTGAAGCTTACGTCGACAGCGGTGCCATCGGCAATTATGTGGATCATGAAATGGTTTTGAGGATGAATCTGACTCTTTGTCCAAAGGCTGTAAAGGACGTCATTACTACGGTGGATGGTACGGAGATAGCCTCCGGACCAGTAACGCATACCACCCAAGAAGTGACGCTAGTAAGTCAAGATGGACACCATGAGAAGATCGTGTTCGATGTGATCAAGGCCCCTCAGTTCCAGATTATTCTAGGAATTCCTTGGTTAGAGAAGCACAATCCTCAGATCGATTGGCGAGCAAGAACGGTTCAGTTTCCAGAATGTGTCTCTACTTGTCACCCTCAACCTGGTGTTGCACTGGCAGCAATTTCCTCGGAGGCTCCCCAGTTACCTCCTGAATACCTAGAATTCCAAGATGTTTTCCGGAAGGATCAGGCTAACTCTCTACCTCCTCATAGGACTTATGACTGCCAGATAGACCTGATACCTGGATCTACTCCTCCTTGTAGTAGAATTTATGCCCTCACCGAGCCTGAGAATCTTCACCTCCGACAATACCTGGATCAATACCTAGCGAATGGGTTTATTCGTCCTTCCAAGTCCCCTGCTTCCTCAGCTTTGTTCTTCGTTCCAAAAAAAGAAGGGGACCTTAGAACTTGTATAGATTATCGCGCTCTGAACCAGATCACCGTTAAGAATAGATATCCGTTACCTTTGATCCCTGAACTCCTGGACCAAGTCAGAAAAGCATGCATATATACAAAGCTGGATCTTAGAGGAGCCTACCACTTAGTACGAGTAAAAGAGGGCGATGAATGGAAGACGGCCTTCCGCACCAAGTATGGGCTATTTGAATATCAGGTCATGCCCTTCGGACTTTGCAATGCCCCGGCCGCCTTTCAATATTTTATGAACTATGTCCTCAGAGAGCTCATAGATGTGTGTGTTGTTGTTTACATTGACGACATCCTCGTTTATTCTTCATCGGAAACTGAACATCGGAAACACGTGAAAATGGTCCTCGAGAGATTGCGTCAACACAAACTTTTCGCTAAGTTGGAAAAATGTGTTTTCAACGTGACTGAAGTTGAATTCTTGGGATTCATATTATCACCTAGCGGAGTGCGTATGGATTCAAAGAAGGTCGATGCAATTCTCAAATGGCCATCGCCATCCTCCTTAAAAGGTGTTCAAAGCATGTTAGGCTTCGCTAACGTTTACCGCAGGTTTATCCCCAAATTCTCTCAAATAGTCCAGCCCATCACCGCCTTGTTAAAGAAAAACAAACGTTTTGAATGGTCTAGTAAATCCAGTAGCGGTCAAGTTGGACTTGCCCCCTCACATGAAGATACATCCGGTCTTCCACGTCTCTCTATTAAAACCCGTGCAACCTCAAACCCGACTAACTACATCGCCAAAACCTATTCTAGGAACAAGCTTTCCAGAATTTGAAGACTAGATTTAACTCTGCACCGATCTCAAAACATCCTCGCCCTGAACCCCCCTACATCATTGAAACTGATGCTTCGAGCCTTGCCATGGGGGCAGTTCTATCACAAAAGGACCCAGTAACCAATCAGTTGCATCCCGTGGCATTTTGGTCCCGCAAATTCTCGCCTCCTGAAATCAATTACACTATTACTGATAAGGAACTTCTAGCTATCAAGTCCGCCTTTAAGGCTTGGCGGCATTATCTTCTGGGGGCCCGACACACGGTTACTGTGATTACAGATCACCGAAACCTGCAATATTTGAAAACCGCAAAAGCTCAATCCTCTATGCAACTCCGTTGGGCACTATTCTTTGCCGAGTTTGACTTCATAATTACCTATCGACCTGGTACAAAAAACGGTAAAGCTGATGCCCTTTCTCGGATTGGAGTGGAAGAACGTTTGATCAATCCTAAACCTGTACCTATCATTCCCGAACAAAGAATTCTAGGTGTAATCGCCACACAATCCATAGAGGAAGTTAAGGATAAAGCCAGGCTACTGGTAACTCCAGCAGACATACAGAATTGGCATCTGCAGGGAAAGGACTTTACGGTGAAGGACAACCTATTATATTTCCAAGAACGGTTATACCTGCCCAGCACAGATTTACAGAAAAAGGTAATCTCTTGTTATCATGATTCTTTAATGGAAGGACATCCCAGTATGACCAAGACCTCGGAAAAGATCAAGCGCTACTTCTGGTGGCCGTCTTGGAAAAAAGATATCAGAGACTTTATAATGTCCTGTGGAGTATGCGCCCAAAACAAGAGTCAAAAGGAAAAACCAGCCGGCCTCTTACGCCCTATTGACATCCCGCCTCGCCCTTGGCATACGCTTTCTATGGACTTCATCACCGATCTACCTCCATGCTCCGGATACAATACGATCCTAGTAATCGTGTACCTATTCTCCAAGATGGCGCATTTCATTCCACTCAAAGGCTTACCAACAGCAGCAACTCTGGCCCGAGAATTTCTCGAAAACATCGTCCGACTGCACTGTTTTCCTTCAGTTCTAATTTCGGATCGAGGTAGTCAATTTATTTCTCATTTTTGGCGAAGTTGCTGTCGGTCGGCTCAAATTGAAACAGTATTTGGGCTGCATGCTACAACAAACTGAAAAAACTTGGAAAGATATCCTTTGGATAGCCGAATATGCCTACAATAACTCTGTCCACTCGGGAACTGGGAAGACCCCGTTTTTTCTTTTATACGGTAGTCACCCTCGAACCTCAGAGTTGGATCCACTCCAAGATCTTGGAACACCAGCAGTAGACCACCTGCATTCTACAATCACCCAAGCCTTTAAGGAAGCCGTTTCTCACCTTCAAAGTGTTAAAGAACAATACAAGAAAGGAGCAGACCAACATCGGAAGGAAGCCCCCCAATATCAAGTAGGAGATCAAGTCTGGTTATCCACCAAATATCTACCTCTAAAAGGACCACGCACATTCAACCCAAGATACCTTGGTCCTATTCCATCACTACCATAGTAAATCCAGTAGCGGTCAAGTTGGACTTGCCCCCTCAAATGAAGATACATCCGGTCTTCCACGTCTCTCTATTAAAACCTGTGCAACCTCAAACCCGACTAACTACATCTCCAAAACCTATTCTAGTTGATGGAGAACTCGAGTTTGAAGTCAAAAGCATCCTGGATTCCAAGATCTCCAAATCTAAACTATTTTACCTGATTGACTGGAAAGGCTACGGTCCCCAAGAAAGATCCTGGGAACCTGCAGAATATGTCCACGCGCCTCGTCTAATCAAAAGATTTCATCGAACATTTCCTAACAAGCCCAAACCCCCGGAGAAACCCGGTTTGGGAGGGGCCTTGAGGGGGGGTGCTGTCATTATCTCTGCTTCCAAAAGATCAGGACTTGCCCGACTCCCTTGGAAACAGACCCATAACCCCGGTTCCGAGTGCCAGCCAGTCCCAATTGGGACCTTTTGGACCCTGTCCTGGCGCCAGTGGCACCAGGCTCATAAAGATGCCCAGTCCCAGCGCTGGAAGCGCCGGGCTCATAATGCTTGGATGGACTTACCTGCAGCAGACCATGCTTCTTACTTACCTGCCAGTTGAACCCCTGATCCTCTTCTGTTTGGGACTACTTTTCCTGTTGGGTGGGGCAGGAGCCACTCCCTAGGTTCAGAACACTGGAACTCTTCTGGAAAGCAGGAACTCTTTTCTTACCTAGGCGTGGCTGTGGAAGGAGACACCTAAGCACTACAGGAGGCTATTTAAACCACACCTGATGGATGAATCTTGCTTTGCGTTATTCTGCATTCTCTGCAGCAGAACGCTCATCGTGTCTTCTGCTTCTGATCCTGGGCCTAAGGGAACAAAGGCTTACCATCCTGGAATCCAGTCTTCAGCAGCACCTGTAAAGACAAAGAAAGAACAGGTTAGCACTACGGTCTTCAGTGGCAGCGCATCTCTTACCTGGTCCATCGGCTGTCACCAACGCCTCGCGCTGCATTCAGGCATCTGAAAGACAAAGGCTTACCTACTCTTCGCATGCTCCGGAGGTCTTCGCACTGCATTCCGGCATCTGAAAGACAAAAGCTTACCAGCTCTTCGCACGCTCCGGAGGCCTTCGGCGCTGCATCCCGCATCTGAAAGACAAAAGAAGGTGCGTTTAAAGACATTGGGCAACTCTATTACTCACGTGCCATTACTCCTTCCCACGCCGAATCCAGTGGGTATTCCAGCACCCTTCAGCTTCTCTAAAGCTCCGAACTTGTACCTGCAAGATAAAAGGGACAGTCAGTGCGCATCGTGAAGCAGGCTACAAGCGCTTACTTACCTGCTTCCAGGCGCTTCTATTCCTCACGCGGGTTCGATCCTCAACTCTCATCAGCCCGCCATCCGCCATCGCCGGAACCCTGCAAAACAAGAGATATCATTACAAAAGACTTTTAAGACATTTGAAGTGCCCAGAACTTACCGTTCGTGCAGTTAACGACGGACAGCAGTCCTCTGAGGTCAAGAGGCCTGCCCCCTTATCCAGTGAAGAAACTGGTTACGGCACCCTGCCCCGAGGCAGATGGAGAGCTCGGCGTTCACTTACCTAAGGTGAGGGCGTTAACCTTTGGGGTTCTACAGGAGAGGAGAAAGGGAAGAGGAGAGAGGCACCCAATAACCCCAGTCCATTAATCCCATATTTTCTATCTGCAGACATCTTACTCTTCGAGTCAGACATACAGTGCACAGAGGTCCAGCCCAAAGAGCCAACCGTGTGTTACACATCACCTTTGAAGATACGGCATTCACCCAGTCAAGACCGGCGCCTCTGCGGGAATCAGGTGAGCGTTACAGCCACACTGTTTAACATTCCAGTCCTTACAATGCCAAGGTGGTTGTTCAGTCTGACATGGAACAACTTACGCACATAGCGCACAGACATCACACATTTCCTTTTGGTATCTGAAAGTGAGGGTGCCATGGCATGGGGAGTTGCCTCACCCTGTGCATTGCCACCTGCATCCCCTCATCCACCTTCTCTCCCTGGCCTCCTGTTTCCTCTGCTGATATTCCCGACCCTGCAGCTGTATATTGGCATGCAATGCCCCCAGCTCCATGTTTGCAACCATGATTGGCAGCATGGTGGTGTTGGGAAGTGTTTCTGGCGAAGGTGTGACCCTTTATACTCTTTCTGTGTGCATTGGGTGCACCTGGGTGGATTGGGTGCACCTGTGGCCTTGTTTCCTTCACCTGTGTCAATTTACTGCCTGCTCTGAGGTGTTGTTATCTCTGCCTTGGTTTTGTGGGTATTACTGACAGATATTAGCTGGTATTACCAGCAAATCCAGTAATTTCCGGCTCAGGATTCCTGCCCATCTGGTATTGTTATTGCCAGTATTACCAGTGCCGTTTATTCCAGATGAGGTGATACCAGCACCGATAATTCAGGCTACTGTTTTCTGGCAAACTCGTAACTGGCTGGACAGGTAAAAGTGCCATCATCATAATTAGAGGCATTTTTACTGTATACCTGCAAATTCGTAATGAGCCCCATTGTGTTGGAAAATACTCCTCTGCTCTGTTAGTGACATTCATCTATTTGTTTGTGATGTGCTACCATTAAAAAACGATAAAAAACTGCATGGCTTTTTACCAAATCTTTAACAGAAAGTCTGCTTTAAAATTAGAAGTTTTACAAGGCTCTCTTTTAATGTATGTTAGGAGAAAACCCCAAAACACCACTTAGTTGGCATTTGGAAATTATTTTACATTTTCACCAAATTAAATATTTCTAGAACTGTACAGTGGTAATTTCTAGCGAGTTTAAGATTTGCAATCTAAAATGATTTCCATCATCCACGTGGATAGAGGACTGGTACGAACTGGCCCCTCCTTCCTACGCTCAAATGGGTTTAAGGGGGCAATGCCAATGAGCATTTTGAGTGTGCACTAGACATTTATATATGCATGAAAGACCCACCTGAGCAGAGCCTGAGCGTGCAATCCTGCCATCTAAACATTGGTCCACCCTATGATCACTGGGCCCGCATTCTGCTCATCGCCTCCTGTTTACAGTACGATTGCTGACTTGCCACCACTAGCCAAAGCATTATAAATATCGGCGCTACTTTTAAAACATAAAGACTAGTTTTATCTTTCCAAAGAAATCACATCAAGCATCTGAGCTTCTTTAGTTGAAAATCAACACATCATATTCAAGCAATGCATGCTTCACGAATCCATCTCGTTATAAAGTTTAGTTTCTCTTGCCAAACAGTAAAAGTATCTTGAACCCTGGACACATCATTTATAAGCATGACTAATTGATAACCTCATTCCTCATAAGTGTCAACTCAAAATGAAGCCAGCAGTGACTTATGAAAGATCATCAATAACTACAGAATATAATTGATGGATCTACCGTCTGGCTTTTGTGCTGTTTGCTATTTCCATGAAAAGGAATGTGTGAGCGGCTCGTTCACTGTCTGCAAAGAAACAAGGTCTATTGTACTCACCAGTGACAACTTCAATTCAAATTAAGGAACAGCTGGAAAACAAATCCATTCTATGTTATCGTGTGTTACGGAAACAATGGCTGTAAGGCTATTTTTTTTGTATTTTCAAAATAAGTAAATCTGCCACAAAAAGTGAATGCAACGTTTTTATAACATCTTGCAATTTTCATATTAAATCATGATAGTCTCCCTTAAAACCAAAAATATATGTTTATCTGTGTTAATTTCAGATTATCCTTGTACAAAAAGACAGCAAAATGGCAGAAACTGTGCTATTCAAGATCACTTTGCATTTCCTTACATTCGGCCTCATGTTATAAAATGTTAAAAATGCATGGAGCACACCACCTACAATGGCACTTCCTTGCATATTCGCCCCACCTGTGCAAGTTGAACTAATGAAAACAGGTAAACATGCTTATTTTTCACCTGGTAGAGCAAAATGTATAAATGCAACTAACGCTTGCGAGAGGCATTTAAAATGCATTCCTCTTCAATATGCCTGCAAGACACAGAGGATTCCATTGTTTTTCATGTCCTGCTGATGGGAAACAGTTTTTGTTAAAGGTGTTCCATGCCCTCACTCTATACGTAACAATGTTAAAAAATGACTCCGAGCGGATTATGTGGGAGTTCTACTTCCTACAATGCGTAAATTGCACGGGTTGGATGGACCTGGTACATTTACATTTATGAGAAAACTGCCCCCCTGCATGCAATTTTCATCCTTTGGAGTCATTTGTATTTGTATTTTATTTATTTGTATAGCGCAAACCAGGCCCTGAGGCTACCGGGCGCATATCTTAGCAACAAAGGTTACACCACAGTATGCATTACATAGACATTATGTTATACATTAGAAATCAATTACATTGGCGGTTTAGGCAGGAATACTTTAGACAGAAATACAAAGTCATAAGGTTTTCAAAGTGTCAAAAGTTTGTCGGATTTTTCATGCTGACAACTGGTCAACTGAATTGACTAGCCAAAGTTTAGCTTTGTGTTTGAAAAGGTTCAGGGAGGGCAGGTTTCTGATAGTGAGCGGCACAGTATTCCAAAGTTTGGCGGCCAGAACTGGGAACCTGGCCCCACCGGCTGTTTGGAGCTTGTATCTTGGGATCAGTAGGCTCTGGTTGAGGGCAGACCTTAGTGAGCGAGGTGGGGTATACTGTGTGAAACATGATGAAAGATAGATGGGGGCCTGGTTGTTCAAGCATTTGTAAGTCAGAGCAAGAGATTGTAGTGAGATCCTTTGGGAGACTGACAGCCAATTAAGGTTCTTTATGGTTTCTGAAATGTGTGCTGATCTGGGGATGCTGAGGGCTGCCCTGATGGCATTATTTTGTATAATCTGAAGTTTGTCAAGGTTACGTTGGTTAGTGCCTTGGTACAGTGCATTGCAGTAGTCCAGTTTGGACCCTAGCAAGGGTGGTGCAATTCTGCGTGGAGAGAAAAGAGTGACATGCTGTGATCAGTTTGCAGGTGTATGCAGATGCGGCAGCGACTGCATTAGTTTGTCTGTGGAGGGGGAGGGTGGAATCGAGGTAGATTCCGAGGGTTTTTGTGTCTTTGGAGACTTTTATGGAGTTTCCATCGATGTTGAAGGAACTGAACATGGGGTTCAACTTATTAAGTTTATGCTGTGTACCTAGGATGAGGAGCTCTGTCTTGTCGTCGTTGAGACAGAGCTCATGCTGGGCCATCCAGATTTGAATGATATGGTAAATGTCATTTAAGGATTTTGAGTCTACCGTGTAGTCACCAGTGATGGGGATGAGTATCTGTGTTTCATCAGCATAATTAGTGTATGTGACACCCAGATAGTCCAGCACATCAAACAGGGGTTTAGTTTAGTGAATACATTGTAGAGGGTAGGGGAAACGCGATCCTTGGGGTACCACGCAAGGGACTGGCGCAGGTTCGGCCGAGGAGGTAGGGGAGAATACCCTCATATGTCTATTGTCCAGGAATGATTTAATCCAGTTGGTGGCATTATCAGAAAAGTGGGCTGCTGTTTTCAGATGCTGGCAAAGGATTTGGTGGTTGACCAAGTCGAAGGCAGCGGATAAGTCTAGAAGTAGTAGCGGGGTTAGTTTCCCTTTGTCTTTTAGGTCCTCAATTTGGGGTTTGAGGTCTAAGAGGGCTGTCTCCGTACCATCCTTAGGTCTAAAGCCAGATTATCAAGTCGCTAGAAGATTGTTAGTTTCCAGATAGTTCTGTATCTGAAGATAGGCTGCTCTATCTAGGATTCTTAGCAGAAACGGGACCGTCGTGATGGGCCTGTAGTTGGTTGGGACCTCAGGATCTAGGGATGTTTTTTTTAGTAGAGGGATGACCCACGCAGATTCCTTAATGATTGGAGCTGGACATGAGTCCCCTTGGCAATTGGAAGGTTTTAGTTTGCAGATGATATTTTCAACCTCAAGGGTGGTGAGCGGATTGAAGCTAAAAGGCAGGGGAAGATCTGGATTGGTTATTTAAGGTGACAAGGTTTTGCTTGGGGGGTGTGGAGAGAGTTTGTTTAGTGTTGATTTTAGATTGCAGAGTGATTATTTTGTTAAGAAGTGCATTTTGTATATTGTTGCACCAGGTGCTGTCTTTAGTGCACGAGTCAGGAGCAGGTGAGGGTGATTCTAATTCTTTGAGAATGTTTAATAGTTCTCTTGTATTAGATTCTGCTTGAGATATGCGTAAATTATACGTCTCTTTTTGGCTTGAAGGATGGCTTCCTTGTAGTTAAGTGAGGTGATTAGGAGGGAAGCTTTATTGGTCATGCTGGGATGACTTTTTCAAAGTGCTTCGGCCTTACGTTTTTCTTTGCGCAGAATGGTAAGCTGCGGGGTGAACCAATAGTTCAGGTGGGATTGTTGTTTGGCTTTGCGAATTTTAAGCTGGGATATGGTCTCAATAGCTTTGAGCAGTGTGCTGTTGAAAATATCTACTAGGACGGTGGGGTCCGTGTGCTGCAAGGCACATGTGTTCAAGATAGGGAGGATAAGAGGCAGCAGTTTCTCCCTGGTGATGTCCTTTTTGTTTCTGGTGGGAATAGCAGGGGCTATGGTGGGTGTGGGCTGAGGGTTGGTGGTAGCCATGATGAAGGTGATGACGTGATGGTCAGGCCAGGCGCAAACAATTTTGGAACTCACAGTGGTGTTACAGTTAAGGTCAGCTAGCTAGTCAAGCTTTCTACCCTTGTTGTGAGTAGAGTCGTAAATGCGCTGCTGGAAGCCTAGGTTGGTAAGTGTCATGGCAACTTCAGTGGCCATGTGGTCCTTAGGATCGGATAGGCCGAGGTTGAGGTCACCTAATAGCAGAACCTGGGAGTTAGGCTTTGTGTTGGCTGACAGGGTAGCTGTGACATCGTCAGTGAATGAGCCAAGTGGTCCTGGGGGTCTATATAAAAGGTGGAGTGTAGCTGTGTTGGTGGGTGAGAGGGATAATTTCACAGACAAAGATTCTGCAGAGCTGAACTGTGCATTGGCAATAGCTCTCATGGTCATCATGTCACTGTGTATGAAGGCGACTCCTCCTCCTTTGGACAGGTTGGATTGTCGGTCGTTTCTGATAATGGAGTAGCCCTTGGGTAGGGATAGGGCGAGGAGTGGGCCAGAGGCATCATGTAGCCAAGTTTCGGAAATGGCTAGGAAGTCGAGGTTCTGGACAGTGATTAGGTCTGTGATATCAAGGGTGTGAGCCGTGAGGGATCTGGCATTGATGAGGGCTCCCTTGAGTGCTGTGGTAGGTGTGGTGGAATAGGGCTTGGGTGGCGTAGGTAGGTCGTGCTGTGGATAGGCGATGAAGCTGCGCTGGGTGCATGGTGGTCGTGGCAGTCTAGATCTGAGTCTACTATTTCTATGTTGTATAGTGCAAGGTACATTAGGAGTAGGTTTAGTGGCAAAGTGCTTGAGCCACAGGGCTGGGTCATTGAGGTATGGATTCAATGGACTGTCAGAGCATTGGAGCATGGTGGAGGGAAGGGTAAGGTGGGTAGCATGGATGTAGCTGTGGTGTGTTTTAGAGAAGTTGGCGTGGGGAAGACCTGCAGTAAAGGATAAGGATCCTAAAATGGCTATATGTGTGAGGTAGAGGCTGGCATAGGGCAGTGACCACATGTCGTGGCCTGAAGTTCACGTGATAAGTAAGATGTAATGCAGTGGGATAGCAGTTGTGGTAGCAGTCTAACACTATGTACTAAGACACTAATTGGGCTTTATGCTGTGGAGGTGACAACTAGATTCGAGATATGACCTTAGACTAATATCAGCACATCTGCACGGCAGTTAAAATCAGTGCGATGTGGATGGTATCTAGAGTTGAGATATTACAATCGGCTCAAATCAACAGTTTGAAGAGGCACTTATACTCGGTACAGTAGCATCTAGATTTGAAATCTTGCATTTAAGCTAAAGGCAGCAGTTCTAAGGCAGTTGTAATTGATCCATTGGTGGTAACAACTAGATTCAAATTCTTGCATTGAAGCAAAAAACAGCAGTTCTAGTTTAACACATTGGGGGTAACATCTAGATTCAAATTATTGCATTGAAGCTAGAAACAGCAGTTCTAGTTTAACACATTGTGGGTAACATCTAGATTCAAATTATTGCATTGAAGCTAAAAAACAGCAGTTCTAGAAGGTGATTGTACTTAATACCTTGGGGGTAACATCTAGATTCAAATTATTGCATTGAAGCTAAAAAAACAGCAGTTCTAGAAGGTGATTGTACTTAATACCTTGGGGGTAACATCTAGATTCAAATTATTGCATTGAAGCTAAGAAACAGCAGTTCTAGAAGGAAGTTGTACTTAACACATTGGGGGTAACAACTAGATTTGAGTTATTGCGTTTCTAAAGGACAGCTAGAGTCGATGCACAGGAGGCAGAAACTATAAATGAGATGTATCATTTAGACTACATAGAATGGCGGGAGGTTCTAGTACATATTTTGGCAACGGTACGGCGGTACTAGCACCTGGATTTCAGATAACATGTTTAGGGTGGCAGGTATAGTAACACTTATGATCATAGTAGGGCAGAATAGATTGGATATAGAGGCACAAACACAACGCCTGAGTACAGTAGAGCAGAGGTGGGGTGCATGGCGTAATGGTACCGGGCTATAGTGTATGCTGATGATAGGACTAATAGGCTAAGAAACACAATAGGCGAGCATAAGTTTACAGGCACAAGTTGCACATATTAGCATGTATTTGATGCGATGAGCATACTGTTGAACAGCAGAGAAGGTCCGGTATGTGCAGAGGAAGCATACGGACACGTAATGCAACGCACAAGTTAGCAAGTTAGGGCGAGCATGTAGGATGTAAACTAATGAACCACTCGAAATCCGCCGACGAGAGGAAATGAATGCGGAGGGAATGCCGAGGAACCTCATTGTGAACACAGGATGATTTAAGGCCACGTTATGATCAGACCGCGATGCGAACCATAGGTGGCGTGCTCGGGCGGCAGGATTGTCGGCAAGAATTCAGCGTGAAGGCAAGAAAATAGCGCTGTGCAAGCAGGTTATGGGCATGGATGTCTCGCGCGACTATGACAGTACAGAGCAGTGGCATTGATTAATCGAGGACATCTGCTTTTCTAGTTCAGAGAGAATGTGCCTTAATGACATCAGTGGGAAGGGCAGCAGGGCGCAGGCCTCGGCCCGTACGGCTCAGGACAGGCTCAAGACAGGAGCCGAGCCTTGTTGGGTGGGCCTTTGTGGGTGTGCCGGCGTTCGCCTGCCGGCGTCTGGTAGGGTGAAATGAAGCTGCTACTGACCAATCAGGTCGCAGAGGCAGCACCTGGTGATGGTTAGGCCCAGGCAGCCATAACCCTATTTCGGAGTCATACTAACATGATTATTGTGGGGGGGCTGGGGGAGCAGAGATTCAGAAAAGCAGATGATACACAAGTTAGTGTTTGTCTATTGATGTGAGTGGACGAGATACATGCTATCAGGTGACACCTGGGAAAGTGAGCAGAACATCTCAGGGCAATGACTGTAAGACTCATACTGGAGTGATGTGTTTGGGAAGAAGCAGCAGAGATACTGGAAGACGTGTGATACACAAGCCTATACCCATCTTTTGAAGTGGGCGGACAGGATGTGCAATCGAGTGACAACTTGGAAGTGGCACATGAGGAGCAGAGAACCAACTTGTGTGAGATGCATCTTTGCATGATTTTAAAGACCGAGAAGAGCAGCAGGTGTTCAGGGTGGCTTGTTATTCAACAGTCAGTGACGATCTGTTGAAGTGACTGGATGAAACAAGTGCCATTAGGTGGTAACTGGGAGGAGGAGCAGCAAGAGGAATGAATCTCTGAAGGAAGCTAGCAGTAGATTCATGCTTGCATATTTTTGGCGGGAGGTGGCAGTAGAGATTTAAAGAGTCTACTGATAAAGGAGTCACTGAGTACCTCTTGAAATGACAGGACAGGGCATGTGTCATCTGGTACCAACTAAAAGGAAGAGCAGGAGGAGCAGAGAATCCGTGAAGACAGCTAGTGAAAGAATAAGTATTGCAACATCTTTGAAGGAGGAAGCAGCAGAGACTCAGGCTGCCAAAATATACACCAGTAATGTCAATTGTTTTAAGTGAGTGTGTGAGACAAGTTCAACTGGCTCATAACTGGGAGGAGGTGCAGGCAGAGCAAAGAGCAGGTTTTGTGAGAGTAGGCACAAACGACTCAGGGAGGCTTGTGATAAACCAGTATTGTCCATCACTTGCAGTGAGTTGGTGGGACCTGTGCCACCAGGTGACACCTGGATGATGAGCAGAAGAAGCAGGGTATTCCTGAAGGCAGGGCACACACTGTAATGATTTTTGGGGAAGGAAGCAGCAGGGAGTCAGGGAGCTTAGCATATGCCAGTCAGTGTTCATCTCTCAAAGTAGTTGACAAGACATATGCCATGGTGTGGCATGTGGGAGAAGGAGAAAAAGTGAATTCCTGAGATCACATAGTGCAAGACATATACTCTGGTGTTTCTTCAGAGATGTAGGTGATGCATCAATCACTGGGTGAATAACACAATGAGAGAAAATGTCAACACTGAAAAGAGAATGTACAAGTACAGAACTGGAAGGTCCTCTTTTTTTATAGGGAACTGTGTGGAGGAGGACCAAATACACAACAGTATATAAAGGGAATTCCGCAATACAGAAATGGGCATACATCTAAAAGGTGTTACTTGTGGATAAATAAATGCCATTCAATCGCTATATTCAAACCCGCCTTAACAGAGTTCAGGTCAAAAATCCATTTTTGTTCTAGTTGCCTAAGTTTTAAATCTCTGTCACCTCCTCGAGTATGGGGCGAGACTGTCTGGATGATAAACCAAAAGATATCTTCTTGGTTATATTTAGCCTGAGTGAAATGTGTGAAATGCTGTTGAAAAGAAAGGGAACAATTGTACACCATCCACCTTGTGGCAATTGCCTCCTGTATTATGGCATTTTAAATGTGGTAACTGTTCAGTTTGCCGTTTTGCGAGTAATCTCAAAGAAATCGAGCTGAACAGCTGCAAGTGGAAATTAAAAACATTCACCAATTGCAATACACCTTGGGCCATATATGGTATAAAATGTCCTTGAGGACTGTTATACATTGGAAAAACAAAGAGACCTGTAAAACAAAGAATCTGTGAGCATCGCTCATGTGTGAAAAATGCCATCGTTGATTAACCTCTGTGGCACATTTCACCCAGGCTAAACATAACCAAGAAGATATCTTTTGGTTTATCATTCAGACAGTCTCGGTCCATCCTCGGGAGGTGACAGAGATTTAAAACTCAGGCAACTAGAACAAAACTTGATTTTTGACCTGTACTCTGTTAAGGTGGGTTTGAATATTACAATTGGCATTTATTTATCCACAAGTAACACCTTGTAGATATATGCCCATTTCTGTGAATGCTTTTCAAAATATAATTCTGTGTTGTCCATATAAGTACTGAAAACAGTACCTCTGTCTGAGTAAAACAGTTTTCTTAATTTCACAATGAGTTAAAATAATACTCAAGATACATCTTTAGCGGGCAATGTGATAGCCATAATCTCGTTAGTCTTTAAGCAAGATTTGAGAACATTGGGGTAACTTGGGTCTATGATTAGCACTAGCTTTCCATTAAAATCATTTTTGATGAATTGGAATAACAAACAACATATGTTGTTGGAAAGCACTATGCAGAAAATCATCTCAATCTGTGCTTTAAAATTCACTCATGTTCAAACGATAATTGGGTTTCAAACATAGCAAGCGCACTTATTTACATCAGTTGTGCTTTCCCACTTTGAAATGATGCTGGTCTACCCCCAAGATGGCGGTGAAAACACTGCTTTGCACTTGGATTTGAAATGCATTGCAGTGTTCTCACACTGACCTCACGCGTTGAGATTTCACGTGTTTAATACAGCCGGGGCTGTCAGGTCCACCTGCGAAAGAGCATATCTGAATGTTCCTATAACGCTATTGTGCATTTAATCTCTGCACTCGTGTTGTAGTGGGTGGTGTACGTTTACCCGCGAATAAGGATATTTAAGTGTGGCAACAGCATCCCTGCGTGTTCTACTTCTACGTGGGAGTCACAGTCGGCGGTGTAAGTTCACTTGCGACTGTTGGAGAGTAATCGACCTGCTAGCACTAAGTAAGTTGATGCAAGAATGGCTAGTTTAAATTCATTTGATACGCTGCGTTTGGTAATGGACAACGCGGAAGTAAGATGTAAATATAGCTGATTGCCTGCGCTTGTCCTCTTAAATTTAATAGATGCAAGCTAAAGACCTGTGCGGCTCTGCCAAAAAACGCTGCCGATGTAATATCCGTTGAAAAATATCAAGCAAGGAAAATCACACGAGGGTGTGAACAGCGATCCTCAGGTAAACAATGGACATTTTGGGCACTTTGCTGATGTGCTAAATTGTTGGGATGACTGAGAATGCATCCATAGCGAAGTGGCTAATTGTCTAAATGATCACCAGATGGTTCAGTCACAATGTAATATGACCAGTAATTTCATAAGTCATACAATAGTGGTTACATTAGAAAACAGGATCTGACTTCATGTTTAGTTTTGTGAACACGTCTTCTATGTGTTATGATCTTGAGCAAACAAAGATCCATGTATTAAAAGTGAAAGTGAGTAATTGAAAATAGAAGTAAAGAAAATGCATTATACTCATCATACTCTTTCTCAGATGGCATAGCATGCCATTTAATGACCAGTTGCAGCCATTGAAATGAAAAAAAAAATGTTTCCTCACAAGCCTAATTTTAGAATTTCGCGATTGAATGACCATCACGCATTCTGCTGATTTATGACTAGCCTGTGCCGTTACATAGCGTCCTGAAGACGGGATCATCAGACTACGAAAATGTGTTTAAGTTGATCACGTTGTTTAGTTTTGAGAGCCAGAAATACAAATATGTGTTGACCAATTTAAGGAGAAACAACATTGAGGGTTTTTCTTTCCATTAAACATATCCCTCACGTCCCTTACTAACCTCACACATTGGTTACAATGTTTAGATTGAATTGAGACATGTGTCATGTCTTTGATTTAACAAATAAGTGATGTGTGCTGGACATGTCATATCATGAACTTTTTTAAAGATGTTTTATAATTTTGTACACTTTTGATATAAGAAGATTAAAATATGTTAATTGTAGAGAATTGTGTCTGTCTAAATTGTACAATTACAGCTGTTGATCGGTGTTGATCGGTGTTAAGCATGGATGTTCACACCTGGTGTTTGTGAAGGAGGGTAGCTGTATTGTGGAATACCCTTTAAACACTGAAAGTAGACAGATGGAGGGAGAGGCCTGGTTCTCACAGACGTTTCACTTCTGCAACATGACTTGCTTTGTGCACTCACGATGTCAGAATTGCACTTTGTTAACTAAAGAAGACAGGCAGGAATACAACTTCATGTATGGGTAATGCACCAAAATGGTAATCATTCTGCAGAGGAGAATGCATTTTTTTCACAGGAAATGCACATGCCAACTTGGGTCCCACATCTAAATAGTCCCACATGCTCTGACACCATGTGCAGACTTGTTCAGAATTCAAAAGATGCAAAGGGCATCCCTTCCATACACCAGACAAGAAACATATCACCACACGTGTGCACTATGTACCCTTAAAATGTGGCAGTTGTGTCATTGTTTGGGAGTAGGGCACACATGTTTACCCGCCCACAGCCCTACAAGTCATACCAGTGATCCCATTAGGTTTGTTCAGTGTTATGGAAGTGGTTGGCTGTGCCCAAACATGTCACCATTTTACATGAATGACAGCAGGTGCACAATGCAGACCTGGCTTTAATGTTTGGAATAGACATCTTATTGTACTCTCGTGAACACTTTGAATTCCACCATTCTATATCAAAAGTAAATCACTGCTGGGAAATTCCCAGACACTATTTTCCTGTGACAAAGCAGAATAGTACATTGAGGTTATGAATTTAGTGGGGCAGGTAATAAAGGTGTCCGCGGCCTGGAAACTCAATGTTAACCTGTGGTCAGTGTATAGACTTGACAGCCATCACAGCACACTGGTTGAACTTTCCTTCCTTTACCATACAAGAGAGGCCCAGAACAATGTAAGTGCAGCAGGTGTATGCAGTTCAGCATCAGGCAACTGTGCATGTAAGAGTTCCAATGCAGAAGCCAGAGGGAAGGAGACATCTGGGAGAGGGTAAAAGAAAAGGAGGCACAGTGGTTAAGGCCATATAATGTGCATTTGATCTTTATTGCAGCAGATGTTGCGAGTGAGGGTTGATCATCCCAGAACCTGACTCAAACCTCCCAGTGTGTTTGTATGAAACAGAGGCCCGGGAAGGTGTTCTAGGGGTTAGGGGAGGTTACAGAGGGGGTTGGGGAGTGTTGTTAGGAGCCCCAATGTGGGAGGGGGTGCTCGCCCTGCTCTAGTAATGAATGGGGACTCAAAATGCATCTAAATAGTCACAGCCATATTGGAATCGAGGCCTAGTGTTGAACTGGAGCCAGGGATTCAGGACCGGTTCAAATGCATAGAAATAGAGTGCATGCAGGTGGGAATAGGTTGTAGCTTGTGCACTGGTGAGGAAGGACTGAACTGCAGAGATGAATAGACCTTTCATTGTCTCATGTTGTCAACATCTTGTATATCAGAAGGAATGCACCGTGAAAGGCCACAAGGGGTTGAGAGCTCACTTAGAAAAGCAATCCCACGAGAAGGAGGGCACGAGCCTCTGACCTTCCCTGTCCCAGTTCTAAATAATAGAACTGAAAGCCCAAGTCCCAAGACCCCCAGCATTCCAAGGTACCAGTTAATCCGAGACCACCAACCATAAAACTGTTAGACCCCCAATTGATCAGAAAAGATCAGAAAACCAGGATCAGCTGCCTTCAACATAGGTTGCATGTTTTGTGCTGCTCGTCATCTTTCAGCTGTGCTTACCCTGAAGAGGCTTGGTGGATACCCATTGGAGCACTGCTTTGCACATGTTGGAAAAGCTACATGGCAAAATATATTGACATTACAGATTACATCAGCACTCACAGAGGAGCTTTAGATCGGTCCATTTTGCAACCATGTCAGTGTCACTGCTCTTTAATATCTGGTCTTGGCAACAACCTTTAGAGAAAGCAACACAGAGGGCTACCCATCAGAATGCAACCCTCACAGAGGGTCTCACTTTAGAGTATACCTGCTTGAGCAGAAGATGTCCAACACAGTGAGGGTATGTGCCTTGGTGATGCAGCACAGTTGGTAAAGGATATGCCTTCAACAGAGCATGGTGATCCATGGGTAATATCATCTAAAGCTAAAACTCAGTACGTTTTGGCTTCCTTTATGGACCCATGTTTTCAGGTAAAAGTGGCTGCTTTTCATCTAAGTGTGTAACTAGAAGGAATCCCGGCAAACAGAAGGATGAGTCACTGTGCAAATGTGCAAAGATGAGTTGCTATTGCACATGCAGAGTGCTGTTGATCTTGCAACTTCAATAAAAGAAATAATTTAGGCAGCAGGACCAACATCAATCATTCCAAAATTAGGCAACTACACTGGAAATGTGAAGCACAAGATTCCTGGCATCAATGGGCAGTACATCATTTCAAATATTTTGTGAGCAGTGCAGGTACAACTTATGGGGAGTATATCCTCCAAAAAGACATAGGTGTCAAGAATCAGGGGATTGGATGTGGCAAAGGTGTACCTAACGGGGCTGCAAGGAACAAGAATGATCCTCCATGTACTGTATTCAACCATCACGGCTCCTTGAAACATTCCTGACACCGCTCCTTGGCTTGTCCACATCGGGTTTACATCACAGCAAGAACCCAAATACTGGAGCATTGGTAGTTACCTTGGAAACGCTGGCATCCTATTTAAAGCATCTTGTCACGTGGCGTGTACTGCTGCATCATGTGACATTGGGAATTTAAGCCTCTTCAGGAATGGCCGCAGCGCTGCTGATTAGTATTGATAGCTACAATGTGTTTTGTTCTGTTTCATCTATACTCTGACCTTTTGCATCATCCATGGATTGCCTTCTGCAAGTGCCATGTCTGAACCTTTTATTCTGTGGCTGTTACGTTACCAACCTCAATTCATGCTTTACGGACTCCATTTGATCGCTGATTTCAACCCATGCCTGCCCGTCTTGTTGGACCTTGTGTGCTTTGCCTAATGTTTGGTCTTAAGGATTGCCAACCTCATTATTTGCAGTGGACTCCCTCTCACTTCTACAAACGGACTAGAGACTGCCTATTTGGAACACCTAGGCGTCCACCTGCCATTGGGTCCCGTGTCATATTGGGACTAGAGACTCGTGCCACCTCAGAAGTAGGCATCCTCATTTCATCGGGTTAGGATCTGCCTTCTTCATCGGAACACCTGAACCCATAAAGTCTGCCGAACATTCCACAGACATTGGGGCAACCGTTACACATAACAGCTGTGCATCATCTGCTGCTGGTAGGCCATTCTTTGGGAAGTCTTGAGTTTTATTATGCTCTTGTTGATGACGTGTTGTGATCTTGGTGTACATATCTATTGCAGAGTGAAAACCCCAAATCAGAGACTGGAAGGTCCTGGAGCTCACGGTCAGAGGCAATTCAACTTCCCATACAGGTGAGTCCTCTGCATATTTCTTACGTTCTTGGTTGCATATTCCAAGCCTCTGATGACAATTCTGTTCTTTTACAGTTACGGTCTGCACCTACAGTTCTTACCATTGGGGGTCCTTGTCTGATGTTCCAACCTACTGTGGTGCTCGTCTGGTTCCTTCTTCCCAATAATAGATTCCTTTGGGTGTTTTTTCTATCACTCAAAGGGGTACATTATATAGAAGAATTAGTCGCCTACTCTACGTGCTCAAGTGTAGACAGATTCTTACAGAATCAGAAGCCTTATCATGGACATCAGCAAAACACTATCGGGTATCATGCAACTTGTGGCTGATTTACATACAGATATGGCTGCAGCACACAATGCCACGCAATGTTGTATAGATGAACTCCAGGCAGCCATACCCACCACTGGCCCTATCATCCCTCCAGCTGCTATGGCATCAGGTTCAGCCTTCTAAGCAAGAAGAAGGATCAGTGTATCTAATGGCCCAGTTCCCTCTCGCCCCCGCCGCCCCAGAGAGGTTCACCAGTGACCCCATGATTTTTGGGACTTTCCTAAACCAATGCCGGCTACACTTTTTGTGTCATCCTAACTCTTTTCCGATTCAACCACTAAGGCTGGTTTTGTCCTATCCCATTTAGGAGATACTGCTGCAGCATGGGCTAACCCTTTGCTTGAAGACGGTAGTTATATGCTTTATGATTGTGACGCATTGTTGAATGCTATGAGTCAGGTTTTTGACACCAGGCATAAGTCTCAAGCCACGGAACTTGAATGATTAAATCTATGTCAAGGTGATTACACTTTATTCATGTACCTGGCAAAATTTAACCAGCTGGCAGCCGAAACCAGCTGGCCAGAGGAGAACAAAGTGTCCCTGTTTTATAGGGTCTTATCAGATCCTCGTAGGGACATTTTGGCTACAGTCCCTGTCCTACCTACAGGGTTTTCTGAACTCCTTGATCTTGTCCTGCAGATCGATGGTATAAAGGCTGTACATAAAGGGGAACAGAGAACCCAGGTCCCTGTGACTTTGCCCTCACCAACGTCTGCATCAGGGAACAGCAAACCCATTCAGATAGGGGAGGTTTGAGGGCTGTTGTCTTCAGAAGAACGAGAGAAACATAGGAAAAACAACTTATGTTTCTACTGTGGGTCCCCAGATGATGAGTTATGTACATGCCTGAGAAAACCAAAGAAACAGGGAAACTGTTCTGCTTACTGTGAAGACTCCTGTTTATCTTCTGATAGGGCACTTACTACTCCATGTCGTCCACTGCTCAACACCGCTCCGACCATCAGTGCAATTACAGCAACCCCCTTGCCTGAGGTTTACGAGTACCGAGATGTATTCGATGCTAAGGGAGCAGAGGTACTACCTCTGCATAGAGCCTATGATTGCCCTATTGATCTCTTTCCAGGAGCTAAGATGCCTTCGGCCAGGTTTTTTCTTTTACAGTTAAGGAAGACGCGTTCCTGAAGAAATACATAGAGAAGTCATTAAAGTCAGGCTACATTCTCCCTTCCTGCTCCCCAGCTGCATATCGCAGGTTCTTTGTGCTGAAGAAAGAAGGGGATTCAAAGCCATGTATCGACTACCATGAGTTGAACGCAGTCACAATACGGAACCAGTACCCGATGCCACTCATATTGGTTCTTCTCGACCAACTTGGCTCCTCACACATTTTTACGAAGCTAGATCTTAGGGGTGCCTACAATCTGGTCATGATACATTAAGGTGATTAGTGGAAAACGGCATTCAAGACGTGGTGTGGCTTGTACGAATATTGCGTAATGCCCTTTGGACTGTGCAGTGCCCCTGCCACGTTCCAGAATTTCATTAACATTGTTTTCCATAATATGCTGGACAATTTCATGGTTGTATATCTTGACGATATTCTGATCTACTCACCATCTCTTCAAACACATATTCAACATGTGTCTTCCGTGATGCAACAACTGAGTGAAAACAATCTCACCAGTGATTTGGCTATCCAATTCTATATGTTTACTAATATTTAGCCCAATCAAAGAGGTGAGGTATACACACAATGGCTCCAAAATTGTCCAAAAAATACTTACTGGAGTAAACATAGAATTGGAAACATTAAAAGCAAATCCAGATGCAGTGAATCGCAAACTACAAGACTGCGACTGGATAGAGACCGAATTGGAGAAATCCTGATATAAGCTCCATGCCAAGCTAAATCAAGATATAAGGGCAGTAAATACACTTCCGAGATATCTCAACAAATTCCCCTGCTCAGAACAACGAGAGCTTTTCCTACGCTCCAGGCTAAACCTACTACCAACCAATCAGATACTGTATGCGAGAGGAAAATGTCTATATGGTAGCAGTGAATGTAGACTGTGTAGAGCACCAGTGGAAACCCTTAAAAATTAAATACTCGTCGGTCCTGAGCTTTTACAACAGAGAACAAAATAACTGGGGGATATAATACTGGCTTCAAAGACAAGAAGTGTGGAAGACTGGTGGGAATATATATACAGAGATGAAAATACCAAAATTACACTAGCCTTGACAGCATACCAGAATGTTATATTCCTGCGGAATACAATCGACCAATCCATGATCAATGATCATTAATTTGACTGGCAATTCCAAGAAACTGCAAGCCAATTACCTGTCTATAGTTTGCAAATGTTCATGACAGACACATCTGAAGTGACTGGACCTATTAATCAAACGTGCAAAAATCTGCTTTGAATGACATCTTTGGCTTATTAAACATTATTCTCCCCCCCTTTTCCTTTTTTTTCTTTTTTTCTCTGTCTTTTTATTCCTTTGGTGTAACTGTAATGTCTAATCTGTTTGATAACTGTGATTTTATTGTTTTAATTAATCTGACATTTTGATATGTGTTTTTTGTAAAGGTTGAAGTTCTTTTAACCAAATACAAATATTTTTTTACAAAAAAAATAGGTCGAGGCAAAAAGCATTTTAAAATAACTACAACACAAGTTGCACATTTATTTTGGGATACACGTCAGCACAACTAAGATAAGGAAAATAATACATGCATTATTTCATTTTTCAAAAAGTTAATTATAAAAATGTCATCCTAGCTTTGGAATTCAATGTTTTAATTCATCTATTTACAACATAAATTTACGTTTTCATTAAAATATGTAATATATACATTAATCACATCTATTTTTCCAGTCATTATAAATGGCTGAACTTCCGAAATATCGTTCATGGTTTTCATTTCTTTTAATCATTTATAAGGGCAACAACTGGTTGATAGAGAAATGTCATTTCATCATTTGTATTAACCCACTGCCAAAAAAAAAGAAATCCCATGCTTGCCTTTGAACCTTAAGGAATGCATGTAAAGTAGTGGTGACCAAAACTGGCTGGTAAATATTTATTAGTGATATCTATATCCACAATGCAATATGTTGGAGGGATAAACTTCCTGAAAACGTAAGCCTGAGCAGTCATCTTTAAAACTATGCCTTGCACACTGCATACTCAAGACATCAGTTCTTGTGTTAGGAGCTTTTTAATTTTAATGTCCTGTACTGATCTGTGAAAAAAAACAGACAATCACAGAAGGCCATATTACAACTAGGGATTCCAATTGGGTTCATGATTATTTGACACCAAACAATGGAGCAGACAGTGGTTAATACTAACTCCATCAATCACTGTTATAAATGAGATGGACAGAGGCACCTGCCCCATTTAATGTGTTTGAGCACAATCCTCTACATCTTTGCTGCTGGCTGTCTCTTCGCCTGCTCAGAAGGGGAAGGGGTGTCGCTCAATCTTTGGCACCCTAAAAAGGGAATGGTAGTGATTCAGGTGTACTCCAATTAACCTAATTGCCTCTGCAGCGCACACAGGTCAAATGGATCCCTTTCTTATTAAATAATTTCTACTTGTGTTTCAGTCTGGATTTTGATGTTAATTATTCCCTAGCAACCAAAGGAGCTGCACTGGTAAACACTACACAGAGAGGTTGAAATAGGCAACATCCTGCCACTGTATAAACAATTGTCACAAGAAAATGTTGCACAGTTATTTGGGTATTCATGTCAGCACACTTTGCATAATTAAGTTATTACATTCATTATTTTATTTTTTGAAAATGTGCATTGGGAGCAGCATTTCAGCTTCACCATTCCGTAAATATTGCAATTTAGTTGTTGTATGCATTTGTTTGCAACATACAATGCATTCAGTGAAATATATCAAAGATACATGAACTACATATATTTTGTATCTCATTCCATATCAACATCACCTGTTCGTTTAAGTGTTTCTGTCTCTGTTACTAGGACCATTGGCAGTAGCGATCTTATTGGATAAGGAACGATCCTTAAACTCAAGGAATATGTGCTAAGAAAGAAAGCCTCTGGTTATGGTAATTGAAGCTGGCCATCTGGAGGTGATTCAGTTTGATGTTAAACATGCACTGGATTTCCAGGTTATTTTAGGAAGATCATGGTTGCTTAGCCAAAACCAATAGACTGTGAGCATGAAATTGTGACATGTTCTTCAAGGTGGTGTAAGGAATATAGTGGTTATCTATCAGGCCATGTTTGTCAGCAAAGCATAGCAGTATCGAGGAGAACAGGAATTTTTTAGTTAATCAAAGCAAGAAGGCTTCACCCACACAGCATCTGGAATTGCAGAATATCTTTTCAGGGGAAGAAGCAGAAGAATCACCCGCACACAATCATCTTCTCGCAGCTACATTGGGTGACACCAGAACTTCTATTCATCTATTGAGCAGGTCTATCACAAGCAGGCAAAATGGTTGGACACCATCACTCAAAATCCGACCAACTACATCCATTCGAATCTTGTCCCAGGGCACTAATGGGATTTTGTCCCCGCTATGGGACACCTCGCACCCACACATGACTTATCACCTTTCTCGCAAAGGATACAGTCTCTCACGACTCTCTCAATCTGGATGTCACATGACGCCACCAAGAGTCATTTTGTATCCTTTGCTTGGTCTTCGCAATGCCTTGGTGCCCCTCGTGCCCACATTCTATTGGGCACTTCCTCACTACCTAAGGTGGAATGATCTTGTCACCTCTTTTTAGCATTCTGTTCTGGGCATATAATTTGTCTGTTACATTCCACAGACAACTCACGTTAAATTCTTCGACAAGTCACCTACTGAGTATCCCCTCCAACAAACAGTTAATGATTTGACGTAATTTTATATCTTATTGCAATGCTCTTTCCCACTCTTCTCATGGAACCGAGGTGTTGGTGATTTGTAGCACCACTTCTTGGTCCCCCTCTTTGCTGCCCTCCTCTTCGACAGACATCATTCTAGGCAAACAATCTACAAGGTAATTCTGCCCGCCCGGCATGTACTTTACAACACCATCATATTCCTGTAGACAGGAGACTCAACTCCTGATTCTGGCTGACACCTTGTCTAGCCCTTTTGAAGCTATTATTTCAACCAATGGTTTAAGGTCTGTATGAAATTCGAAGTACGTTCTCCAAACAAAATAGTGGCATAGTTTTGGCATAGTTTTTCTCAGCTCATTTCAGCAGTCTTGAGTCAAAGGTAATCAGAAATCCTTTTCCCCTTACAACTTGAATCATGACTGCCCCCAGGCCAATGCTGCTTGCATCAATTCTGATGATTGTGGTCCTTTTTCTTCTGTAGTTTCGCAGCATGGACGCTTGAGTCAACACACTCTTAATGAAAGCAAACTGCATCACACAAGTGTTGTTCCAGGTAAATGTCCTCTTAATTGTAATCAATTCTCTCATTTCTGCAGTATGTCCAGCAAAATTGCAAACAAACTGAGGATAATCCTTGTCCATCCGCAGAAAAGTCTGTAACTGATCCTAATTAGTTGGATAAGGTATACTTTCAATTGAATCTGCTAAATTCATCTTCAGATTTATTCCTTATCTAGAGATGACATGTCCAAGATATTCAATCTCATCCCTGTTAATTTTGCATTTCTCTGTGCTTAAAGTCATGCCAGCATCCCATACTTTCTGGAACACACCTTCAAGCCTCTTGTTGTGTTGCAGCAAACTGTCAGCATAGACCAGGATGTCATCTTGGAAGAACAAGACACTTGCATCTCCATCAAAAATATGACACATAATCTACTGGAAGGCTGAGGCTGCTGAGATGAGACCAAATGGCATGCAGTTGCACTGAAATAACCCCTCTGAAGCTATAAAAGTCATCAAAAGTCTTGAATGTTTGTGAAACCTCACCTTATGATAGGCTGAGCTGAAATCCAATGTGGACTCAACTTTGCTGGACACATTTTGAACATCATTTCTTGAATATTGGGTAATGGATACCTCTCAGGAACAATAGATGTATGCAATTTTCTCATGTCCAAACTAATCCTTATTTTGCTGGGGCTCTTACTTCCAAGAACCATAGGGGATACACAATCAGATGCATCAACACTCTTTAATCCTGCTCCATTAGCTTCTTCAACTCTGTTTTCACTTCGTCCCTCATTGATAATAGCATGCTTTGGATCTTCTGTCTGACAGCTGCACAATTTTCCTTGAGTTGTATCTGATGGACAAATCCATGTAAGCATTCAACCCTATACTGGAATACTTTGCTCATTAGATATCTGCGGCCGGGTGAACTGACCAACAATAGTAAAGCATCTTTTGCATTAGGATCCGGTTTGACTTTTAGTTTCTTCTGGTGTATCCAACTCAACAAGGGAGTGGACCCTTTCTTTGACACAAATACCTTGCCAGTGGTGTCTCTCCCCTTAAAACATCCTAGAAGATCTATTTAAACCCCGCCCTGGGCTTCTGGATTTGTGTCAACCTCATTCAGGTATTTGGGTCTGAATTTTTCCCATTTGTTCCTTGGTATCAAAATGTACTTAGAACCAGAATCGATCATCATCATCATTGTTACACTATTGACGGAAACAAGAGCCTTCAGGCTATCCAGTTCTTCCTCATCATCAACCACCAATGAAACACACTTATCTCCCTCTCCATCACTATAGTCAAAATACCTTTTAGGTGTGCCTTACATTTGCACATTCTACAAATGATCCATAAACCTGAGCAATCTGGATTGTCAGCCCAGTGAGATGCGCTGCTGCACCTGTAGCACCTCATTGTTCTGCTACGCCTCCTTACTTGAGGTTTAGTCTTCTCCCTGTAGTCTTCAATACCCCTTCCTCCACTGAAGCTCTTATAATCTGGAACACTTTCCCTCTACTGGAAATTGCTGCTGTTCGCAACCGCTGTTCCTTCAGTCGGGATAAACATGGTCACTGTTTTGGGTGGTAATTCAGTCTTTATGGGTATTTATTTAAATCTGTTTTCAAGCACATTTGTCAGTGTACTCTACTTATTTGGCACTTCCCAGAACAGTGTCCAATGGGGGAGTAATCCTCCACCCACAGTTTTTTCTAACTTTATTACTTTTAAATTCCAACATGAATTGGTCCCCTGGCCTTTCACCCAATTGTTGGTTGAAATTGCGGGTTCTTGCAAGTTTTCTCAGCGCTATAATATACTGTTCAACATTCTCTCCTACTTCCTGTGTTTGCTTGCCAAACCTGTAGTGTTCCAAAATCATGCTTATTTTGTTTTTTTTAGTGTTTGCTCATTTTCTTGATGGATTTCTCATATTCATACATGTCTGTATATTCCCCTTGTGAAGCTCTGGCAGATCTTCACATTTCTAATGCCCCACTTAACCCAAACAGTGCAAGAGCATCAACATTCTCCTATCCACACTGTAAATGGTGCCCCAAACCATACTGGCATAATGTTCAAAAGATTTTATCCATCTCTTCCAGGGAATTGCTGGTTTCCCAATTTCAGGTATGAAAAATGCTGGCGGTGGGACACTGTGGATAGCCATGTCTCCAGCACCTCTTTGAAAGAACGTGCTAGCCCAAATGTTTCTATTATGTGGTTACTCCCACTTCTACATGGCCAGAGTATGGTATGGCCTCCTTTAAAGAAACCGCTCCCTTTATTATGTTAAAAAACAAATAATACTCGGTCAAGAAAGAGGGCAGCGGATGACTCTGCACCAATGTGCAATCTCCACTGGGATGAAGATGAGCGTGATGGATGGCTGCACACTGATGTGGACCGTAAACAATGTGGGGACATTCCAACATCCTTTCCTGTAGACTGGAGACTATCTTCCCTCTGACCCAACCCTGCACAGTGTTCGTTAGCTCCGTGCACAAGCTGAATGCTTCTTTGTGCCTTTATTTTTAAAGTGTCTTCCCCATGTGATAATGGCACCATATTATTTATTTTTACAAGTGACTGAACACATTCCGTGTCATAGCCCGGGGGAAGGCAGCCATCTGGAAAACCACAGATCCACAGCAGCAGCATGGTTCCTGTTGTTTTCTCTCATCGCAAACCTCAAGTATATTGATTGTGAAAGATACATGAAGGGTATGGCAGGTTAAATTTATTTAGTTAACTATTTCAGCAGTATAGTATTATAAGAGCCCTGCCAGCTCTGACTCTCTCCTCTATCTAGAAATCTCAAATTTAGCTGCTTTTATATCTGCCACTCTTCGAAACCCAGGCCTTTCTGCCACTTTCCAGTAATGTCAAATTCAGTTGCATTTATACCTGCCATTTTGTGAGACCCAGGCCTTTCTCCCACTGTCAAGGATCTCAAATTTAGGTGTGCTTATATCTGCCACTCTGTGAAGTCTAGGCCCTTCACCCACATTCCAGGAATCTCAAATTTAGGAGTGTTTATATCTGCCATTTTGTGAAACCCAGGCCTTCACCAACCCTCCAGGAACATCTGGCTACCCGCTGAAAGAAACTAACCATAGCTTGGTCACTACCCAACTAACTAAGAACCAAGGTCAGGTTGTTCACCTCCCACAACCGACCGATAACCCAACTGCCTACCGTGTCTCCAACACTTAATATTCCAATACCACTGCACTTAGACCCTAAACTCACAAGAAAGGAAGATACAACATCTGAATCCACTATAAGACAGTCACCCGCGAAACTCCCAGCAAATACCCGCACCCTAGAACAGACCAAGACCAGAATCCCCCAAACATCTCAAAAATCACTCATATGCAGACACCCCAACCAATCTACAACAGCAGCCCAATATATCACAACTACCCCACAACTAGCCCTGACTATAACTATGTACAAAAGAAGCGAGGCCACATAGTGCACCGCACAATCACAAGGCAAAAGGACAATACTCAACACCATCCAAACAAGAGATCCCACAGGTGGGCTACAGCCCCTCTAACCCAAACCAAAAAGGAAAAAAAAGAAGAAAATAAAATCCAAGCCATGCGACTGCCTAGGGCCACAAGGTGCCCTGACGAAGAACAGGACGCCGCCAAAGAAACATGGAACAAGGAACAATCCCAATGCAGCCGCACCCTCTTCCAGTAGAAATTGTCACAAATACAGACACACCCCTACAAACACCATGACCAACATAACAAATGTCATTAGAAGAGAAACATCCCTATATCTAAAAGTGTACCTCGCAACTGCCTCCAAACCACAATACCCAAATGCCACCGGCAGTTCTAGGCAGACAGAAAACCTATTGGAACCTCGCAGGAAAAGAAGAGAAGATCCAAGAAGAGAAAGGAACAAAATCCACACCCTCACTCCCTATATCACAAAAATACAAGGGCAGCATCAACAACTACATCAGAAAATAGAAGATGAAGAATTAGAAGATTTCTCAAACACAGCTATCAATCTAAAAGAACAATTCAATGACAAAGCAGAGCCCGCAGAGCTCCAATCAATTTGTGTAAGCAAAACAGAAGCAACCCAACAAAACTACTGCAAGACAAAACAGACAATAATTAATCCGTCATCAAATCAAGGAATCTATACAACATCACTTCTCTGTTCCCTCAGCAAAACTCCATCCCGACTTGGGAACGTTTGAATGCAAAAGCCACACTGGACTACATCTTAGCAAGCCAAGGCCTCATACCGATTATTCTCTTATTCAAAGTCCAAAGAACCACTGACAGGAACCACAATATCCTTCACTGTTCATGGCAAGGAAAGCACCCAGTAAAACAGATCTACAAGTTCAACGTGGAAGCACATAACCAGCAAACTAGGCTACGCCTGACAGAAGCAGACGTACTGAAGATAAACGCTAAATAATAGCTGATTGGAGGCACAAACATACTGCACCGTGCTGTAGAGAGACCAAACGACCTTCCTCTACTACTAGCATACAGAATACCAGCGGCAGGTCAGAAAATCAAGGTGGCTCAACCAAAACATGTTTACCACAAATTGGTGGTTGAGAAAAGAAAAGTGGTGCGGAAACTGAAGAGAACCGCAAAAAAAACCGAATACCAAAGAAGCATGGGAAAGATGGCAAATTGAAACAAAAGCCTATAATAGCTGGCTAAAACACCACAGACTGCTCTTGTACCAACACGACTCTGAACAAATGTTGAGAAAACTGAGCACAAACAAATCAGGAGACTTTTGGTCTTTAATGAAAACAATGACCACTCCATCTACCAATGAGATCTCGAATGTTTTATCAGAACAAAAATGGTCAACGTATTTGGCGCCTCAATTTGATTTCCCTCAGTCCATTGTACGCATAGTATCTGCAAACTCAATACATCGAAGGCCCCAGACCCGGATGGACTGACTAATCTCAATCTGAAACAGTCCCCGAAAGAGTGGTCAGTTGTAATTAGTAAAATCTTCACCCACTTTGGAAAAACAAAAATTATTCCATAAACCTGGTTGAATGCCATAATCGTCCCAGTGTACAAAAAAGGGAGCAGAGAAGATCCGGAGAGCGATAGACCTATAGCTCTCCTGGACATCATCAGCAAAATCTTCGCTACACGCCTTCTTCGATCATTTTAGAAGTTGGGCCAAAAACTCTCCATGTATGGACAATTTTCAAACAGGTTTTCAGAAAAATGGCAGTACTGCCGTGAACATCCTGCTGATAAACATCTTGAAGGCCAAAGTTAAATATGGAGCACCGAGAGTGTACCTCGCATTCGTGGATTTATCTAAAGCATTTGAGAAAATAGATTGGGAAAAACTGTGGTCCAAATTGAAAGACTGGAAATGCCCAACTTCTATTCTGTACCCAATAATAGCTCTCCATGCCGAAACAAAGATACGGGTCAAACTAAACAAACAAGGAATGCTATCAGAGGAGATGTCTGTCAACCGAGGCGTTAAACAAGAGTGCCCCTTAGCCCCAGCTCTCTTCATTGCCTTTCTTGGAGATTACCAACACGATGAATCTAAAATAAGGGCTTTCCCACCAGAAATAGGGAAAGCAACTATATGACGACTTCTCTATGCGGATGATGCCATCGTAATAGACCAAACACAAATTGGTCTACAATGCAAACTAACCAGCTTGGCGAGATACATTGAAGATAACAACCTGGAAATTATTAAAATGAAAGCAAAAATTCTGGTCCTAGACAAAACAACTAAGAAGTCATCCAAACATCAAAAGTGGTTCCTCGACAAAACAAAACTTGAAGTTGTAAATCATTTCAAATATCTAGGAGTGATTATTGATGGGTTAGCTAGAGAAAAGGCGATGCAAGACATGCTGTGGGACACATTAAAACGATTAACAGCCCAATCAAGATCTGATGACAACAAATTTGGCAAATTTTCGGTCTTGCCATCCATTAATTTTTACAAGGCAAAGGTCGTTCCGTCGCTTATTCATGGCATGGGAGCAACATTAAACATGCCACGATCTATATGGCATAAACTAGAAGGACACATTGGGAAAGCTGTGCTGGGTCTACCGAAGTCTACATCAATGCCTGCAATTAGACGCAAATTGGGTCTGGTCTCTTTGGTAGCATCGGTAGAGCAAAGTACGATGCGATTGTACAGAAAAATTCTGATGGCGGGTACCCTCCCAATCTACAACATCATCTCCGAAGAAATCGCAAGCGGAAAATGCAAAGCACTTAACAAATGGGCTGCAAGGCAAAAAGACATTTTGAGTCAAATAGCATGTTCGGAAGATGACCTGAGAGACAATTCAGAAAAAGTGAAACACAAAATGGAATACATGGACTGGATCGTCACAATCGACAAAGTAAGTACAAATAAACTGTTGGCCCATCTGCCACCCACCAACATTCAACAAAGTCAAAGTACCTCAGAACTATTGCGCTGAATTCCCAAACAAACGGATGCGAAGCATGTTCATTTAAGCAAGACTAAACTTGTTGATGACACACAAAATCTTGGCTATCCGATCCCCTTTGACAGACAATTTCTGCCGCTTATGCAAAAATAGAGAGTAAGCGGAAACACTGAAACACTTAGTGTTGTCATGCCCAAAGACACAGTCCCTTCTACAAGGTGCCTTAACAGTTGATGAAGATTCTGTATGGAACAGGTTACTATCAGGAGAGACTACAAGATGGACATTGGCAACTGTCAAACTAATAGAATTAGCTTTCAGAAAGATCAACCAATCGACGACAGAGGTGGCAGCAAATCCATGTGGGCCTTAGAGGGGGAAGGTGTACATATTTCGATGGTCACTATATGCTCAACAAACAGTGAACAATCAACTCCTATGGAAGAGTGGTATTAGTCTTTCTATAAAGAGAAACTTCCTTCCTGTCGTTCCCTCTGTGGGGAGCCACCAAAACGTGAAGACACCAAGAAACGAAGAAATTGAAGCAACAAAGACACTAAAATGCTCGGAGTCAAAGCCACAAAGTGTACAAGACTCTTAGAGTCGAATATTCTTGTAAAAATCAAAAGATCTTTTTGATTAAAATTCAAGTAAATAAAAATAAAAAACAGACAATAAATACAAGTCAAAAAGATCTATTGTAACCTAATCAATGCAAGATCAATGTCCAAACATGCCACCGAGATGTCTGACCTCCTGTGCGACGGGGGTTTTGACATCCTATTCATTACCAAAATGTGGCTTGATGAAAACGACACAATCACACTCCACAACTGCCTGCTTGACAACTTCAAGTGCTCACAGGCAAACAGAAAAACGAAAGAGGAGGGGGACTGGCAGTAGCTTACAAGGCACACCGGAAAATTTAAACAGATGGACCACTAAGCATCAAAAACTGTGAATCCCTAATCGTTCACCTAACAGCAAATCTCAAAACAAACATGAAATTTGTTCTAGTTTATAGACCACTGACATATGATGTGACCTTAGAGGATGCCTTCACAAAATCCATCACCAACCTAGCCATCGAGCAGGAACACCTGATGATCCTGGGAGACTTCAACATCTGGTTTGAAGAAGAAACCAATAACTCACAAAAATCACTAGCAAAACAATTGAAGACAATGAAACTACATCAGCTAGTCAAAGGACCAACTCAACACGGCAGGTCATACACTAGATTCAATCTTTGCCAACAAAAACCTCATCACCACAGCACCACCAATACAGATCCATTGGAGTGACCACATCATCATCACTTTCGTAATCACACAACCAGGACAACAGCCAAACAACCAGACAAACTGACCACCATCAGGAAAAGAAACTGGAGGACCATCAAAGCTAGCAACCCAATAGAACAACTGGAAATCAACAAACCACTGACAACGGTCCTGGACGAAGCTGACCTCGACAAAAAAACAAAACTACTGTACAAGCGGATTGCCGAAACAATTGATGACATCTCCAAGGAAAAACCGTTCACCACATTGTGCAAAAGAGCAAGAGCAAAATGGTTTAACCTGCTTCTCAGCGACATGAAAAGACAAAACAAGACACTTGAACTAGAGTTGAGGAAAAAATATAACCAGGCAAAGAAATTACAATTCCAACGACATATCCGCTCGTACAAAAAGGAAATCCACAAGGCCTGTAGTATAATTTATTGTGTTTTGGAGTACAGCACCACTGAATGTGATAACATTATTGCCAGCTATAATGTGGCACATATAGCCAGCCCTGTGTCGCTAGTGTAACATATGGGTAGGCTGCAGATTTAAAAGCACCATAATATATACATATATTTTATTTCTTTTTTCTCTTATTTGAAATGCCTCATTTACAGGAGACTACATTAGCTGTCTAATTGACTGACTTAATTAACAAATGCTAACACTACTACTAACTCAATAACATTATATTGTGCTCTCCATGTGGAAAAAGAGACAGAAAAGACATGCTCTGAGAGTCATTTTAAATGTGCATTTAGATTTTTTTTTTCTTGCTCTCTCTGTTCACTGTGTTTGCAGGAAGCACAATTTGCATGCCAGGAAATTAGTTAGATACAGTTTCTTACTGTAAAAGGTGAGCTATTGTAGAAGGAAGGAGGATACAGTCTTTTGAATTTGCTTGGTGCAGAGTGTCTGCAGTGATTACAGGTATGCATAGGGGGATGCAACAGAGTTCTGCTGGACAAGCTCTGACAGAACTAAATTCAGATCGCTTTGACTTAGCTGCTGTGAGGCAGGTCCAGTCTCACTTGGCACTTGCTTGAGAACTGCAGATTGCTGCATGTTCTCGCTGTGTGCTTCAAACTTCAAGATTACAAGGACGACACTGGGCCCATTCCTCGGAGGAGGCGAGTGCGGGAGGTTGCGCGTGGGAGAGCTACAGATAGCTGGTAATTATCCAAGTGAATTGAGGTTGTATGGTATGGATGTCCTTCTATAAATACCAGGCAGGGAGACTAGCAATAGGGATCCCTGTGTTTGCCACGTTAAATTGTTGCAAAGTGAATGCCATGCTGTCGCTGTATTTTTCTCTTCTTGTTACAGATGGTGCAAAGTGAATTTCATTCTGTTGCTGTATATTTTGCTTCTGTTTATTTCAGAGAATATTGTGAAAAAGAAAGGGTAAGATGTTGTTTGGAGATGCAACTCTTTATAAGAATATGCACAAACCGTGTAGAGTGTTTTTGCTTTTGTCTTTTTATTTGGTGCATCTAGAATAATATTCCAGGAGAAGGGGAAGATTTTTAAGTAATACATGTGTCATGTTTCCCATATAGGTGGAATAATATCACTAGCAATGAAAAATAGCTGTGTACATGTTTCCACTCAGTGTGTGTTTTCTGAGTGGAATATAATACAATAGATTTTGCTGGGCGTACATGAATCAGCAAAGAGGCCTACGGAACATAGATCACTAATGTATATAAACTTGTGATAGTACCACAGGTTATTGAGAATGCTATATGTGAAATTGTGGTATTTCTGAATGTAGGTCCAAGGCCTCTATAGATCACACAAACGAGAAGGATTTTGTATATTGGGGACACAAATAAAATAGAAAAACTATGCTCACCAAAATACCAACAACAATAATGTATACCAATAACTGATCCTATATAATGTAATAAAGAATGGTCCCTAAGAGGAGATAAGGCCAAGCCGAATCTAAATGCAATGAGTAGCCATCGCCAAATTATCATTATTTTTGGCGGTAAGAAAATACCGCCAGGCCCCAAATCTACACAAAATATCCTACATATTTATGGTGCATTGCAGGCCGGGAAAGTGATCATGGAGCACCTGCTGGGCGTGGCAAGTGTGTCTCACACTACCATTTGTACATTAGAGGGAACCCATTTCATAATAGCAGTGTGTCACTAAAAACACATTTTAGAATGTCTCAAATGGAAGCCACATTCATAGAACTAGTGGAATATTTTGAGGTAAAGCTATATGCACATGGAACGTGGTCATCTAACAATGCCACAGGATGTCACGACCGCATTTATGGTGAAGTGCAGAAAGACCCACTGGACAACATTTTTGCAGAAGGCAGCATAATTCAGGTCTGCCTTCTGAGATTAAATGCAGCTGATAAACATGCAGAGAAAGATTGTCTGATACGGCCATGCGCCAAGACATGGTTTATTTTGAATAGTTCCCTGCAAATGCGAGAAAGTGATACTAAGCTGGTTAACAGGTTAAAAGCCGACCTAGATGGGGCAAGTAAAATGGAAGAAATGTTGAGAGCAGAATTAGAAGGGTGTAAAAACGACATGCAGTTAAAATGCAGAGATTTTGATATTCAATTGTCCAAAACAAAGAAACAGTTTGAGGACAGTGAACAAGAATTGGTAAGCATTGGTGGACCACATTAGACAAGATAAAGATGAGATTGTTTCAGAAATGCAGATTTTATAAAAAGAACATTATGAAAAGGAAAGTGATCTCCAAAATGCAGAACAGGAAATGGTTAAAATGTGTCAAGAAAGAGACAAGAGAAACAAAGAATTCAATGAATGCCAAATGCAAATGCGCGACATGCAGGAGGTAATTAATAAAATGAGTGATGAAAACAACTATTTGCAAAACGAAGCAGACAGACTCCTTAAGAAGTGTAAGGATTTGGAACAGCAAATATGCATGTCCAGGTCCCAGGATAGACGGCAGGGCACCACAATCAATGGAGTTGAGGTGAATTCTATTTCTACCCAAAGAGCCAGTGCCCCAGTGATTGGGCCGGTGACTGAACTTGGTTGCAGCGCCCTTGGGGGATTTGATACACCCATTGGGGGCCGCCACCAATCCCATACACCTGGAACCAGGGTTGAATCACCAAGTAGTGCAATTGCATGCATTGCAACAAGTAGCCCCATAAAGATAATGAAATCCATCAAACCATTTAAAAAGGGAGGGGAATGCTGCATAGAGGATCACTTAGAAGCAGTGCACGACATATTTAAAGCCCTCCAGATACGTAAGGAACAATACAGACAGTATTTTCACTTAACTCTAAATGCTCCCACAGCCAGTATCATAAGGGTATTGAATGAACAGCAGAATATGACATGGGTAGAATTTGAAAAATAGATTAGGCATAATTTTTCTCCTTTCCAATCATTTCAGGAGGCAAAGAAAGTTGCTTACACAATCACTGCTGGGCCTAATACATCCCCTCACCAGTTTTTACAAGACATAAACATAGCATTTTCTCGCTTTGATGTATCTTTTGACCCCAATTCTAATGAATTTAAAACTGCCTACTTCTATGGGCTATAGAAAGGCATCATATCATAGTTGGTCTGCGAATTTGATAGTGACAAGTCCCTTGAGTGGATTGTACACCAAAGCACAAAACTGTATGAAGTACTCTATTGTCAGGGTAGAGAAAGTGATAAAATGAGACACTAAAGCAAAATTTAAAGAACCTTCAGCAACACTGATGGAAATCAGGTCAGCCAAAATGTCCCTTGAGTCTGCTCAAAGTCCAGGTAAAAATAATTTGACACCTGAACAAAGGGGTAATCAACAAAGATTGCCACTTCCTGTACCAATGTTTCAATCACATGATCCTAGTAATAGGGAGAGCTACATCAGCCCTAGGCAGATAGGAGATCGGCCTGATAACAATAACCAGAGACAAAATCAGGAGCAAAGAAATAATGGTCCCTACTAGACATTGGGGACACAGAGCAGATTTGATCCCAACACATAATATATGGTAATCAGGATAGACCCCGATACGTGGATTGATTTACTGATAATGGAAATCAACATAGGGGTCAGTACCCACAACATGAGAGACAGGACATGAGGCAGAATATGAATTATGCTCCTCGTCAGTACAATGATTCCCCACCAGGGGATTACAACCAAAGGCTCGGTGCACCCCACTCCCCTACACATAATAATCAAGAGTTCAGGAACAATCACAATAGAAATCATTCCCCTGAGAGATATCAGAATAGATCCAATCCGGGGGAAAACAACGAATATCGATCTAGGCCACATAGAGAGGATTCTAGAGAGATGTAAAGATTCCAGTGTCTCGAGGCCCAAGTGAAAATGTTAGCTGAGCAAATAGGAAAGCTCTGTACAGTACAAAAACAGTCATCAAAGGAGGGGGCAGAAGGCCATAGCATTGACCCGGTGGCTTCTGAAAAGTGACTAAGTACTTATAATACCTGCTTAAGAAAACAGATTGCTCTGATGTGATTTTCCATAATGACTCTGAGATGTATAAGGATTCAAAAATAAAGATATCGGTAAATGAACATGTGACAGAAAGTGCAAATACCCTTATGAAAGAAGTTCGGTTTAACCTAGAGCTAAATCAAACATTGGAGATTTGTACAAATAAAAAAGGAAAACCTGAATTTCCAAAGGAACAAAGAGACAGATTTAAGAACAATCCCTCATGCATGGGGAATACCAGTGAACAAGGAGTGAGTGGGGATGCTATAACTCTTTCCCTGGGCAATCAGAATAATAACCAAACACAGGCAGAAAAAAGAAATACTCAAAAGGAGGGTACAGATCAATCACCTGAAGAATTCTTTGAGCCACATATTTTTGAAGAAGTTAAAAGGACTGGTACCATACTAAATAATCACAAATGCACAGAGTTAGACAATGATAAATTGCCAAGTGATGTAGTTACACATGTTCAGTTGGAGGATTGGAATGTGGCCCCTGATGATAACTGGATGGATGGGCAAACAGTGGCCACACTCCAAAAAACCTCTGAACATGGAGAAATGAATAAAGTATCCCACACATAAATGGGCAAAATGAAGGGAAAAATGTCTTTCCATTTACCAATGTGCTTAGCCAAAAGTGAAAAAGGCCTGAGAAAGGTGAGCCCTGAAATCAGCAAGAATTTGCACTTCTTCTGTGTGTTAGAGGAAGTTGAAGACAGGTATTATGCTCCCATCACTGCAGATGAAAAATGCAATACGTTTGCAATGATTGACACTGGCGCACAGGCCACAATTATGTCTAAAGATTGGTAAAGAGTATCAATGAAGGGAGATCCCCGCAGAATCAGATCACAGTGAAGGAAAATCAAGGTCCATTGCATCATTTTAATGGGGAGGAGGTGCCTAGTATAGGTGTCACCGAAGTTGACATAAAGATAGGAAAACACAGGATGAAACAAGAGGTATTGATCACATCTATTTGTGAAATTCCATTTCTGATGGGAACAGATTGCCTGAAAAGATTGTCCCCGCTCATAGATGGGGTGAATGGAGTACTGTGGTCCTTAACCAAAAAACTATTGAGACCTAAGAAACTAAAATCACAAAACAGCAATATAAATGAATGTCACACCGTTGCCAAAACAAATGATGCAGTGGAGGTATATCTCCAGAACAGCTGTATACCTAGCGTCACTGTTATCTTGATGTGTCAAGATAAAATGCAGAGTGAAGATGAGAAACAATCTGTACAAATATATTTAGACCCAAGGAATAAATGGCAAACTGCTATAGATGAGCACACATTACGTGTGTATTTAAAAGAGAAGACATGCAAACAGAGTGCTCCTAAAACAGATACAGAAAAACACATCACCACTCTTGCTGAAATACACATGGAAGATGAGCAACCATGGGTTCACATTAGTATAAATGACTATTCTAAAACAATAAAAGACACTTTAGCACTTGAACAGGAAAGGAGTTTCTTTAATGAGAAATTGTTGCAAAAAATAATGGAGAGGGAGGAGATCCCGAAATTTAGAATTAAAAACCAATATGTCTCTGGCTTGGACAGTCCAGACTTTGAAAACCGAATTGCAGGCAGATGCATGCTGAAGATTAGTATTGGACAAAAAACAATTCACCATAATGTTTGGATAGTGAGTGGGACACAAAATGACTTTTACATGGGCAATGATATCATGCACAGAATGTGTATGGTTTAGATTTCCTTAATCAAAAAATATGGTCATGCCTAGGTGGGCCGGTACCTGAATTTGAAGGTAAAAGAAGGGCTTATCATTGTGCACAGCTGGTCCCATATGCAATTGAATTATAACTGAGGAAGGATACTTTTATCCCTGCATTCACCAAGCAGTTTGCAATAACGCTGAAGTGCAAAAATGGACAACAGATGAAGGATCCTGATACATTTGTGTGTTTGAATGAATCCATAAAACAGCAAGGCCTGGACTATGAATATATTCCTTTGATAGATGTTGGTGAAGGGTCTGTAAAAATTATGGTGAATAATAAAGGGTGTCAAGATATTCATTCAGAGGAACATTCGGCAGATCTAAATAACATGGTGATTGGAAATATCCCTAAAAAGTATGTGGATGCCAGGGGTGAGTTTCCAGAACACCTGGAATCTCAGCCCAAAGGAATATTTAAAATTCATTCTGTGTACCTTATGATTCAAATGAGACAGTATGCTGTCATAAAGAGGATTGTATAACATTTAACTTAAATGAAAATGAAACAGAAAATCAGCCCATTTAAGTGGAAGATGATATACCAAAATATTTAAAAGTGGCAGCATTACAGAGAGACACAGCCACACAGTTAGAAGAAAGCACAGAGATTCCTCCACTAGAAGATTTCCCAGAATTTTCAGAAATGGTAGAGGAGCAGATTATATCAGCAGATGCGTGCGACAGCGATGAGGATAGAAATGAATTGAGGAAGATATTTATGGAGTTTAAAGATATATTTGCTAAAGATGCTTATGATTGCGGTCTAACTAATTTACATGTTGCCACACTACCGGAAGGGTGTAGTAGAAGCCCAGTATTTGTGCGCCAGCATGGATTACCACTGGCATGTTTAGAGTCATTGGCAGAGATAATAAAAAAATTGGAGTCTCTGGGAATTATCAGGCCTATTCATAGCACATCCAACACACCTATTTTAGGTGTGTTGAAGCCAAATGGTCAATGGCGGCTATGTGCAGATTTGAGGGAATTACATAATAGAGTACCAGTATCCAGATGGCCACTGCCATTCATTGATCAGGGCCTGGCTCAGGTACATGGCTACAAAGTATTTACCACATTAGATCTCACTTCTGGATATTGGTGCGTGCCATTGGCAGAGGAGATTCAGAATTTATTTTCATTTTCATTTGATAAGACTCAATACGCATGGGTTAGAGTTCCATTTGGGTATGTCAATAGTGGGGGTGAATTTGGAATATTTTTGAGAAAGACCATGCCTGATGCAGCGGAAAGAGTTTATGTGGATGATGTATTGATAAAAAATGTAACCTTGAAAAACCATTTTGATGAAATAAGACATGTTCTTGGCCAACTGCAGAAAGCAGGCGCCAAAGTATCTTTACAAAAAGCACAATGGTGCAAGAAAAAAGTGAATTTCCTAGGCCATGTAGTGACGGAACATGGATTAAACCCACAAAAGAAGAAAGTGGAGGCCATACAAAAACTAAAAGACCCTAAAAGTGTGAAAGGGGTAAAAAGTGTATTAGGAATGATTGGCTATAACAGGAAGTTCATTGAAAATTATGCTGAAATTACTCAACCATTGACTAAACTGTTAAAGCTGAATACACCCTGGAAATGGGAAAAAGAGCAGTCTGCGGCAGTGGCTAAATTAAAGGAATGTCTTGTAAAGGCACCATGTTTAGCATACCCCATAGACGATAGGGATTTCTTTATAGAAATTGGTTTCTCTGAACATTGTATGTCAGCAGTGTTATCACAAAAACATGATTTGAATCACAAAACCATTGCCTATGCAAGTAAGGCGTTTTGCCTAGTTGAAGTTAAATTCAATGAATGTGAAAAGGCCCTATTAACCACTGTGTGGGCGCTACAACATTTCCACCCCATTGTTCAGGGAGAAAAGGTGATTATTGAGACAAATCATCAACCTTTGCAGTTTTTAGAGAATAACAGAATTAGGTCAGGTAACCTAGCACAGTCCAGAATCACTTCATGGACGCTGGCGTTACAGGGTGTTCCTGTAGAAGTGAGATATGGCTAGAATAAAAAGATCCCAGTTTCTCAAGGTTTGGCAGATCTACATGACTCTGCAGCTGAACTTGTACCAAAGGAGGAAAAAGGCGAATCTAGTTTACATGATTTTGGGCAATCACCACACAAAGCTTTTGATGAAAAGACATGCAAGGATTTGCCGACTGTATATATTGACGATTGTACTTTTCACATTGAAAATGACAGTAATAAACAATTAGTGTCAGGAATAGGAAAAGTCTGGTTGAAATGTGAAGGCATCCCCAGTATAGGGATGAGAATTGGAGCTAGGAGCAGTCAAGTAGCAGAATTGGCAGCCATTTATAAAGCAATTGCTACTGCAGTTGATAATACATTTAGGGAAATTGCCCTGGTGACTGATTCTGATTATGCACAAAATAGTTTCGTGGAATATTTGCCTGGCTGGAAAGCAAGAGGATACATACAATAAGAAGCCACTTAAACATGGAAAAATGATACAAGCCATAGACAAATTGGTGTCAGAGAATGATTTGACAATATACTGGAGAACAATGGGTGGACATTTAAAAACTCCAGGAGAGGATAAGGAGGGGAATGATAAGGCAGATCACCTGGCTAAAGTTGGGGCTGTGATGGGAAAGTTGCTACCTATTGAACATTTACTTGGTGAAATACAAATTGATGCAGTAACACACTCTAAAGCGCCAAAAGAGGTTGATCAACCAGTAGTACAATGGAGTTACGATACACCAGATCAAGATCTGATTAAGGCACAAAAGGATGATCCAATTTTGGGAATATATTATAATCATTTGATAGACCCTGAACGAAACCCTTTAACAGAAAATGATTGTGTGGGAAAAGAAGAGTTGAGGGTGTTATTAAAGAATAAGAAACAAATTAGGCTTCAGGATGGGTTCATGATTAGAGAGTCCATAACAGAACAAATACAGTGGGTGGTTCCCCTTTCATTCAGAGGGCTAATGCTACACCATGCACATGATGCAATACCTGCAGGTCACAGAGGTTCACAAAAAACATTGGAGATATTGAAAGATTATGCTAACTGACCACATAGGTCCCAAGATGTGGAGTTATATACTAGAGGATGTCTAGTATGTGCCCAATTCAAACCTACTTCACCAATGCATGGAGCCCCATTAATGCAAAGAGGCTTAACTCTTCCATGGTCAGATTTGCAAATAGACTATGTAGGGCCTGTAAAGAGATCGAGCAAGGGGAACCAGTATATTTTGAGTGTGGTCTGTTTGATGTCGAAATGGATAGAGTGTATTCCTGCACCAGATTGTAGTGCGCAAACAGCAGCTACATTACTGGCGAATCATATATTTTCAAGGTTTGGGTTACCACAAAGAATAGAATCAGACAGAGGAAGTCATTTCACAAGCGCTATAATGAGTAAGGTATGGCAAATACTGGGAGTGAAAGAAAATGACACATTGCATATCGGCCCGCTTCTTCTGGGGAAGTTGAACGCTGTAATAGGACCGTTATGGACATATTAAAGAAGTTTGTAGCAGAAGCAGGTTCCAGCTGGGATTTACATTTACCTTTGGTTTTGATGGCAATCAGATCTACTCCTGCCAAGGCAACAGGTATCTGCCCCCATGAAGTTTTGACAAGTAGGAAGATGTTGTTGCCGCAACACCTACTATACAGAACACATGAGCAGACACTTGTAAGCACATCTACAGTTCATGAATACATGGATGAGCTGAGGAGGCATTTACAACATGCATTTGCTTTTGTGCAGTGAAATCTAGAAAGGGCTGCTGACAGTGCAAAATCATATTATGATAAAAAGACATTGGTGAAAGAGTATTGTGTGGGGGATCAGGTATACAAATTTCATTTTGGAAAAAGTAAACAGAAAAATTCTAAATTTTTGGCAGCCTGGCAGGGGCCATTTCGAATTATAGATACGATTTCTCCCATGGTGTACAAAATTTTGAAAACTGAAGGTGAAACAGCAACAGAACAGTTTGTTCATGTAAATCAAATTAAACCATGGCACCCCAAACATGAGGTAAAGAGGCTTGAGCATGTAGAAACAGATAAAGCCCTTAAATACATGAAAGAGGATACATGAGTCTATTCATAGAACAATGACAGAAAAATAAAAATAGAAGTGATTGTTGAAATAGAATAAATGTGAAAAAAGACTATATGTAATGATCATTAAAAGAAGGTTGAAACTGGTTTTATTTACAAAGTTGAGATATATTAAATGATCAATGATGCTTTATGTATGTTTGTTTTCTCTCTAACATGTGCTTAATTTCAGAAGGCGAGAGGAAAAGGGCGAAGGGTCTTGCAGTACACGTGGATATATATTTTTTTTGGGTAAAAGGGTGAAGTTAGTATTGTGCTATATACTTAATTTGTTTCTTTTCTATTTGATTTAGAATACTAACAAACCTTTAGTCAGAGGTTATTATGGGACCGGAGGACACGGGAGACAATGGAGTCCTGGAGTCCCCTGGATGAAGATCAAGTGATGCTTACCTCCAGGTGGAGGTGAAGACAAAGTAACCGGGATGCCAAAAGCGATGACTCCCATGGAAAAAAGCATCCAAGAGTGCCAGGATGAAAGAGTGCCCCAAATGAACCAGATGATGGAATGTTGCTGATCGGGACGTCTCACAGACAGACACAGTAGAAGAACAATGAACTTGCAGCATTGTTGGTCCATGAATTCCGATATGTCCTGGAGTATGGAGTTCCACATGTTTTAATTAATTATTTAAATTTGTTATGTTAATTCTTTGTTTTAATTATTTCTTTTATTTTATTGTTTAATGATTGACTTCAAGTGTAAGAACAAGACTATGATTTAAAAGAAGAAACGGAGCACAAGTTGGGTTTCTTCCAATTGTGGCTTAGACCACTGCCAAATTCTCAGAAAAAGGAGGGAATGTAGTATAATTTATTGTGTTTTGGAGTACAGCGCCACTGAATGTGATAACATTTTTGCCAGCAATAATGTGGCACAAATAGCCAGCCCTATGTCGCTAGTGTAACAAATGGGTATGCAAATAGAGATAGGCTGCGATTTAAAAGCACCAGAATATATACATATATTTTTTTTCTTTTTTCTCTTATTTGAAATGCCTCATTTACAGGAGACTACATTATCTGTCCAATTGTCTGACTTAATTAACAAATACTAACACTAGTACTAACTCAATACCATTATAATGTGCTCTCCATGTGGAAAAAGAGGCAGAAAAGACATGCTCTCAGAGTCATTTTAAACGTGCATTTAGATTTTTTTTGTTCTTGCTCTCTCTGTTCATGGTTTTGCAGGAAGCAAAATCTGCATGCCAGGAAATGAGTTTAGATACAGTTTCTTACTGTAAAAGGTGAGGTATTGTAGAAGGAAGGAGGATACAGTTTTTTGATTTTGATTGGTGCAGAGTGTCTGCAGTGATTACACGTTAGCATAGGGGGATGCAACAGAGTTCTGCTACACAAGCTCTGACAGAACTAAATTCAGATCGCTTTGGCTGAGCTGCTGAAAGGCAGGTCCAGTCTCACTTGGCACTTGCTTGAGAACTGCAGATTTACTGCATGTTCTTGCTGTGCGCTTCAAACTCCAAGATTGCAAGGACGACCCTGGGCCCATTCCTCGGAGGAGGCGAGTGCAGGGAGGTTGCGTGTTTGAGAGCTACAGATAGCTGGTAATTAACCAAGTGAATTGAGGTTGTATGGTATGGATGTCCTTCTATAAATACCAGGCAGGGAGAAAAACAATAGTGAATCCCTGTGTTTAATTGCCACGTTATAATGTTGCAAAGTTAATGCCATGCTGTTGCTCTATTTTCCTCTTCTTCTTCTTGTTACAGATGATGCAAAGTGAATTTAGTTCTGTTGCTGTATATTTTTCTTCTGTTTATTTCAGAGAATACTGTGAAAAAGAAAGGGTAAGATGTTGTTTGGAGATGCAACTGTTTATAATACAAGTATAATATACACAAACCGTGTAGAGTGTTTTTGCTTTTGTCTTTTTATTTGGTGCATCTAGAATAACATTCCAGGAGAAGGGGGAGATTTTTAGGTAATACATGTGTCATGTTTCCCATACAGGTGGAATAATATCACTAGCAATGAAAAATAGCTGTGTGCGTGTTTCCACTCAGTGTGTGTTTTCTGAGTGGAATATAATACAATAGATTTTGCTGGGCGTACATGAATCAGCAAAGAGGCCTACGGAACATAGATCACTAATTTATGTAAATTAGTGATAGTACCACAGGTTATTGAGAATGCTATATGTGAAATTGTGGTATTTCTGAATGTAGGTCCGAGGCCTCTATAGATCACACAAACAGCCTAAGAAAGAGAAGGATTGTGTATATTGGGGCCACGAATAAAATAGAAAAACTATGCTCACCAAAATACCACCAACAATAATGTATACCTATAACTGATCCTTTGTAATGTAATAAAGAATGGTCTCTGAGAGGAGATAAGGCCAAACCCAATCTAAATGCAAGGAGTAGCCATCGCCAAATTACCATTATTTTTGGCGGTAAGAAAATACCGCCGGGCCCCAAATCTGCACACAATATCCTACAGGCCAAAAAGAAATTCTACGACAACCAAATCTCCAAAGCTGCCGACACTCAAAAAGAACTGTTTAACATCATAAACAAAAGGAGAAACCCCCCTGCCTGTAACAACACACCCATGCCCTCAATGAAACTATGCAATGACCTTGCAAATCACTTCAAGAACAAAATCAGCACCATCCACCAAATCATACAAAGCACACCACCCCAATACAACATGCAACCAACCTTGCCAGACGAGGATCATCAGAACAAACTACAAAACATTACCCAAATATCACCAGTGACATTTGTCAAGCTGGTAAGAAACAGCAATAAAGCCAGCTCCACCATGGATCCCTGCCCCCCAGACATACACAAGTCAATCCTCCTGCAAGGAGCACCCATGGAACACTACAGAAACCTTTTCAACTAATCACTATTAACTGGGAAAGTACCACAATCATTTAAATCAGCATACATAAAGACACTTTTCAAAGACAAAGCAGGCAGCGTGGATGACCTCAAGAACTACAGACCCATATCAAACATCCCCTATCCAGCAAAACTTCTCGAAACCTACGTATATAGAACAAAACAAGATTACATAGAAGAACACCTTCTGCTGGACCATGCACAAGCAGGCTTTAGACCGATGAGATGAACAGAAACAGTACTGCCCTCAATCTGGGACGACCTGATGGCTAATTCAGACTCAGACACAAACACAGCTGTAATACTTCTGGATCTCTCAGCAGCATTTGACACGGCCAACCATGAAATTCTCATCAGGAGATTGGAAGAAATAGGAATCACCAACCTAGCCTTACGCTGGATTAAATTTTTCCTAACAGATATAACAGAAACCATCTGATCAAACCCTTCAAATTCACCCCAAAGGGAATCCACCTGTGAAGTACAAGGATCCTCCCTATCTCTGCTACTCGTCAACATATACCTGGCTCCACTAATCAAGCTCATTAAAATACAAGGCCTCACATGCTACAACTACGTTGATGACACATAGATCATCAACAAAGTACAAAACACACGTGAAGAAAACACAAACATGCAAGAATGCCTATAAGAACTCTGTGGCTGGATGAACACAAACAAGTTCAAACTCAACCCTGGCAAAACAGAAGTAATGGTTATATACAAAAACAGCCACTACATCCCATGGCCAACAGAATTAGGAACAACACCGACACCATCAACAACAGTAAAGAACCTCGGAGTCCTGCTGGACACTGAACTAACACTTGAGCCACAAGTAAATGTTATAATCAAGAAATGCTTCTTCCTCCTGCACACACTAAAAATGATCCTACCGTTCCTCTCCTTCATCCACAAAACACTCATATCACCGCACTCATCATGTCCAGAGCAGACTACGCCAACAAACTGTACCTAGGACTGCCAGAACGCCTATTAAAGAAACTTCAGCATATCCAAAACAAAGCAGCCAGACTCCTGCTCAAACTACCACAAAGAGAACACATTAGCCCAGCACTGAACATAATACACTGGCTACCGATAAAACAGCGAATAAGGTTAAAAGAAATGTGCATAACTCACAGAGCAATCCACGGCTGAGGAGCAGAGTTCTTAAAAAAGAAAATAATCATCAACCATCCAGCGAGACCATTCAGATCAGCCTACAACATTCTCCTAGAACCAAAACCATTAAATAAAATAAAATTCGGAGGAGCATCTTTCTCACACCTGGCTCCTAAAACATGTAATTCCCTACCAAAAAACATATGCAATGCAAATGATCATCTGGAATTCAGACAACAATTAATAACTTGGCTCTTCACCCCAGAATCAGAAGGCAACAAGTAGGAATCATACATTCTGGCAGAAACAGGTGGGCATAGAGAGGATATTTTGGACCTCTCATGCACACACACCACCAAGTTTAATGAGGAATATCATAGTAGGCAGGGACCCCTACTAGAAGTCAAGGGAGAGACACATAGCTTTCCTAACCTAACCATCTCTAACCCTAGGAATGGGGGGAACACCTCCATGACCCAAGTCCACACGCTAGGCTTCTACAGAAGATAATTACCACACTGCAATGTACTTGCTGACTAGGATGCCAAACAATATCAAACCACACAGGATGGTCATAGACTGCAGAAACCAAAGCAAAGAGGTAAGAACCACCCCCTCGCTAACCAAATACAAAAACCTCATTTTTCCACAACCTCTTCTCTTAAAGAAACTCAGATGACCACATCTCTTCACAGCAAACCACACACACTTCAGCACAATGCAAGAACATACAAACAACACATAACCATGCACAACAGCACATGGGAATTGCTCAGACTCGGAAATCACACCTTAGCTCAGCGAATTGAAGCCACCAACAGAACATCATATCTCACATTGCTCTTGTCACTGCACCCTACTAAACTCTCCCACAACCTCTCTGCTTCACACCGTCCTTTTTCAGATCCGTCAGAGCACCAGGCAACCACTCTGGTGGTGATAGTGCATGGTATAAGAAACCTTTAACATTAAAATTAACATCTCCCACTCACTTTCATGAGAAAACCCCAATGCATCTTCATAGTGTCTGTGAACTGGCACCAATAACCAGTACAAATGTATACCCTCCTCATCAATGAATGGGGAATCCTCCTCCAACAAACCGCACCCAAGGAACAAGGAAGGAGCATAGCAGATGAGGGGTAAGTCAATAAGTCAAGATACAACTCTACAACAAGAATTATTAAACAACGTAGCAAATGGTGAAACAGGACCAAGACATAAAATTAAAAAAAAACATGCATGGGGAAACTGGTTAAGAACAGTATGGGTGCCCCTCTACTGAGGACTAACATGGTTCAAATAACCTGTTTTATGGAATTCCTTCCGCTCAGCATAGTCCACGACCACGGTGCAGCGCACTGCACCCTTCACAGTGGGGACATATCCATTTGCTCATCACTCTGGTCCAACCCACAAGAGCAGACCAGCACCAAAATTCTAGGCAATTCTCCACTGAACAAGAGTCCCATCAACAACTCCAGACACAAGTTTCAGCCTTCCTCTGCCTCCTCAGTGAGGTGATATTGAGCCTCTCTAATGCACAGTGAATAAGGGTTATATGTATGGCTTACCCGTGGTTAGTAAGAGTCAAACCCTAAATTAAACAAGAGTGTGAGTGCCCCTCTACCGAGGATGAACATGGTTTAAATAACCTATTATATGGAATTTCTTCCACTCAGGAGGGTCTACAACCAGGTGTTAGCTTACTGCACCATTCGAAGAGGAGAAATATCCATTTGCATACCAGTCTGGTCCCACACACGAGGGTAGCCCAGCACCAAAAATGCTAGCCAATTCTCCTCTGAATAGTACCTTCTGCAACCCAGACACATGTTTCAGCCTTGTTGGGCCTCCTCAGTGAGCGGAAGCTGAGCTTCTCTAAGGCACAGTAAGCAAGGGCTCCATGTCTAGATTACTCTTGGTTACTTAGGGTGAATTCCCACGTTTTATAAATTAATCATGAATATGGGAGCGCCTGTTCTATGGAATTTCTTCCACGCAGGAGGGTCTACAATCAGGTGCTAACTCACTGCACATTTCACAGAAGAGAATCATGCATTTGCATATCAGTCTGCTCCCACCCACAAAGGCAGTCCAGCACCAAAATGCTAGGCAATTCTCTTCTGAACAAGGCTACCATCAGCATCCCCAGGCACGTGTTTCAGACATGTTGGGCTTTGATGTGTCTCCTTGTGGCGCCTCCTCAGTGAGGTGAAGCTTTATTTTTATTTTTTTTTATTTTATTGAGAAAGGAACATTTTTGGGGATTTTGTAAGTTTGATCAAGACACACATGGGTAAAGTGAAAAATGGAGGAAACTCCTTTCCTATATTTACTGGGGGGAATATATCGGACACCGAGGGGCACAAAAATAGACAACAAAAATATTCCCAAGAACAGCAAACTACAAATAAACAATCGTCGTACTAGTAAGACTGCTCTAAACTCTTTTCAAACCCCAACCCCTGCCCCCCACTGCTCCCTTCACCAGTGTGAGTCTGCTGTGTGTATATCTTCTCTCAAAGCCTAGCAACAACCAAAAAGGAACAGGAATTGAGATGGCCTTTTAAAGAATATTGAAAATCTTTAGGAGAATTAAGGGCTCTGTGTGGGTGAACACAAGCAATGAAATCAACCCGAGAGGCCTTTGATTGGTTCAATTAACATGACTTTTCATTGCTGAATTTACCTTCCTCTTGACAGCAGCACAGTGATTTTAATGCCTTCCAGCCTTGCTGGATTACGTCAACCATAATCCTTGGAGACAGTGACTGCTGGTCCAGTGAGCCCTTTGAGTTGCCCTCCCTCTATAATAGCCACAGCAAGCACTGCATGAAGAACTCACAAAACACTCAGTCCCCTATAAGAATGGCAGAGGAAGACCACAAAGTGATGCAGTCTGAGATCAAATCGGAAGTTGTGAGAACGGTCCTCCTTGCACCTGACCCAAAGACTGCGAACAACACTGTGGTAAGAGATGCTTCTGACGATCCATCTAATTTCAACACATGTATAACGAGCTACAGAATCCCTGCATGTGCACCCTTAAAACTATTCACTGTACGACCACTTCAACTGTGCCTTCTAAATTATTGTTGCAGGCTGCGAAATTATTAATAGATTTACTCCTAGAGAAGAAGAAGCACATAGCTCCATTACACGACTTGAATCCCAGTTGTCTTCCATATCTTCACGTTGTCCTGCCTCAAAAAGAAGATGGTAGAGGAAAAAGGACAGGCAATTCTGTACAATAAGATAATCAATTCCCAAACAGATGAACTACAACTGCTCTAAGAAGGGGATACATATGACTCAAGACATGTGAATCTAATGCACAGTGGAAGCATAACCGGGTTGAGCCCCCTTGCAATAACAAGCAAATGGTAATAACAAGTGGCTCTATTGACATCCATATTAGTAATGACTTCATGGCGAAAAGTCTACTATGCACCCTGCAATTAACCATTTTTAATTCAACCATTACGAAGAGCTAGGCGATTACTCTGACAGAAAACACAGCGGTTCATGACCGACACCCCACAATTAACAATACATTTCACAACTCAAACACATCAATAACACAATTTGAAGCCTTGGAATGTGGTGTTCAGACCTTGTTCCAAGGGCTGGCACAGGGGTAATGGCCTGGCAGCACAATTTAACAGACCAAGTGAAGCAAGGGCCATTAACAAGGGCTCTGGGCCATCAACCCCTGTTCAGGCCCTTGGAACAGGAGCTACAGGCCATTAGCACCCCGGGCTACCAGCGTCCCGTTGAACGAAGGAAAATACTTTCCAAAGATGGACACCATGGAAATGGAAGCTGTGCTCCACACGGACCCCCACTTCTTTTACATGGCGGCCATCAGGAATGGAGAGGAAGGAGTGGCGGAGCATACCGCTGCTGCAGAAAGCAGAAATACGTTAAGTGGGGGTGGAATGGAAACAAAAATAATAATTAATGGGAAGGAGGGTGGAGGAAGATAGTGGCGGGGAGAGCCAGCCGTCAGGTGGGCGGGAACACGGCTTTGACCAGCAGTTCAAGCCTGTGTTCCTAGTCACCTTAGAGGCTGGCTACCCCATCAGGGTGCTAACACTTATTAACCACTGGAGTCAAAGCATGCAAGCAGATTTAACATTCTACAGAGACACACATAGTGTTTCTCAATACAATCATAATGAAGCTAAACCCACACAGAAGACTCACTAATGAAGCATGCAATATCACCACTGCTATTAAAGAGACCACTCTACTACCCTACCTTGCCCGTAATGAAAGGCAAACTACTGTTGACTCACCATGCCTAATGAACCCAGAGGATATTACCCACACTACATCTGAAGAGATGGGTCAAGAGGTGATATATATTGAGAATACAGAAAGCATTACTACCACATGTACAAAGGCCAGTGATAGCACTGATGAGGAACCTGCCTGTTCGGAAACCACTTCCAGAAAGGCTATTGATGGTATGAAAAATAAGAGGGGGCTAAAATCCAATAATTTCATGAAGAATCGATTGCTACTGGCTACTAATACTAATTTGCATTATGCCGCTGTTACAAAAACTAAAAGGGAAAAAAAAGGGTTGTTTTAATAAAATGAATATACATACTAACCTGCCCAACAGCAGGTTGACCACTAACAAAAAAGAACAGTTTGACGTGACAATTACTTTATCTGTCAAACTGAAACAAAACAATACAAACAAATCATAATGTCTAATCAATAAAAGAAATCTGAAACACAATAGACTTAATGCAACACATGTTTCTTCTTCCTCGTAGGGGAAAAACAACATCCTAACACCAATATTTCTTCCTACTTCTACAAATCTGCTTCTGAACAGGATCAGCTCATACAACGGAGTACTACTCTCAACTCTGCTGAGAAGTCTCCTGCTGAAACAGCAGATGACTCTATAATATTGAAAGATATTGAACACTTGTTTCAACAGGACTATTCTTTCCTAGAGGAAAAGAGAACTACTAGTCAATCAACATTTACCGCCAATGATAAAATCTAGGACCTTTAAGGATTTGTAGCTCCTGACATATAGGGGCTGATTCATGGAATTATTTGCGCCGAAAAACAGCAAATTGTGCGCCATTCTGCCGCGAATCCCTGTTTAACAAATGGGGATTTACGGCCAGAATGGCACACAAATCCCTGTCTTTTGGCGCAAATAATTCCATGAATCAGCATCTGATAATCTAACACATAGACAGACCTCTAGCACACAGGATTATCAAGCATTGAAAGTACAGAGGTTGTTTTGCTTGAGTTCACATCCTTATCTTAATCATTCAGCAACACTGTCTCTCGTACGCAATGGAATCCCTTTGTAGTACATTACTTTTGAGGATATCTCTATCGTTGACATCCTGGAGGAGAGGGCATGCATTCCACAGCAACTGTGCATTCTACTCTGACCTGGTCCTCGTAAATGTGAAATCTTTTGACACAGAACTAGGCACACTTGGCTAGGAATGCACTTTAGTTACTTAACAAGGGACATTGATTCTGGGTATACGGACATAGAGAGACGGGCTAGGTAACTGCTGGTCCAGGAAAGAGCTGACCAGAGGCTGCACAATTAGTCCCATAAATCAGAATATCCTATGCATGGGGCTGCCCCCATATGCAGCAACATTCTAGTGGCCATCAACAATGATTGGATGGCCAGAGTACAAAGCTCTAGGCCCTGTGAGGGACCCTGACTCCTTAGCTAATGACTAGGAATGGCTACCCCCGGTGATACAACACCGCATGATACCACATCCCTAATTGATTGCTTACCCTACTCTCAAGGAATACGCGGTGGAATACACATTATACGGATCATGATGGACTACTAGACAACATTTTCTAATTTAGCATGGTCATGTTGCTAAATTCTTTGGTCACTACTGAGGGCAGACCCACCATAAAAAATATTTTGATAAAAGGTCCTAAAGATATGTGTAAAGGTGGACTCATACTGGCGTTAGAAATATCTACTGCATCACAAAAATTGAAATACAATCTCATAATATTTTAGCTGGAGTAATTACCACACAATCATTAAAAGAAAGAATATAAAGTTACTTGTAATCAACATATATGACCTTCCTAATGGGCATGATCACTTGAATATTCTAAGCAAATCAGAAGCCCTTATCCAAAAATACACAAGACATTCAGTCATCATTGTTACTAGTGATCTAAATGCCAAGATATATGTGCATAGTTAGTGGTCAGATTTTTCCTTTGGCACGCCGAAAATTAAAAATCCAATACCATTTGATTACAAGAGATACAGATGGGCCAAGCTGTTTTATATACAAGGTTTCACCATGCTCAATGGGAATTGTCCAGGGAATAACCCTGCACTACACGCTAGGGTGACAAATAACAGCCCTTAAATTATCACTATTGCCCTCATTATAAGTTTGCCGGTCCAGAAAAAAAGTGCCGGTAACAATGGTTACTGGCACCTTTTCCAGACCGGCAAACTACATGTTTGTTGGTAGGGGCAGTGAACTACCAGCAGGTCTGACCTGCCAATAGGGGCTTGAACTACCGGCAGATTTTTCAATCAAGCACCAGCAACTTTACTAACAGTGCTGATTGTTCAGTGTACCCATTCCCGTCGGGTCCTATGGGACTCTGAGGGAATGGAACATACTGTTCCTCCGCCGCCTGTAATGTCCTGGTATTACTGGGATATCGAGTGGTGTAAACAGTAACCGGCGGCCTACCAGCAACCTCGTAAAGAGGGCCATATGTTTGTCAATGCACCCTTTAGAGAACACATATCTGTGTTCTGCATAGAGAGGAAGGTGAACACTTTCCACTCTTATTTTGTATGGCCCTGGAAGAGTATGGTCCCAGACATGGCCTTGTGTAGGTACTATTGGAAATAATGCAGGTTTGAAACTGGAGCTCTGAAAATATGGAGAGGGCTAATAACTACATAAACAACACCACACCCAATTTCCTGGACTGCAACATGGGATGCCAATAACAAAGCCACCAGGAAGTCGCTGATAGCTCCCCTCTTGTCCACTTTTTTTAATTGTATTCTCTTATTACAATTATAAACAAACCTTTACAATTCAATTCAAAATGCCAGTTTTACATTCTTCGCATTTCATTTTCCATTAAAACCATAAAACACCAAAAAGTCTAATCCCTCCTCCCCTATTCTTGGGTATGTCCAGGGTGGCCGGAGATCCAACAGCTCCCTTTTTGGTGATTATTTCCTCCTTTCCCTACCTGAACCTTTCCCCATAACTGGAGTCTCTGTTCTTTCTCCTTTGATCTTTATAAAAGATTGGATCTATACCTAGGATTTCATTTTCCTGTGACTGGGAAGACTTCTTGCATTTCGTTCAAGTACCGCCCTTCTCATCCTACCCTAGTGGTGATTTATCTTTCTCTAGGAGGTGTAGGGATCTCAATAGGTTTACCACTGCTGCTGTCAGCTGAACTTCCTGACCCAATATCATTCTGTACCACATATTCTCTAATGTTAACCACTCAACCCTTTCTACAAATCTTCCTAGCTTTGTAACCCTTATGTCATAGCTTGCTCCCCCTGTTTCTGAATGTCTAATATTTCCCAGTTGGAAGAATATTCAGCCTGGCCCTAAGAATGTTGTTTCTAATCTTTTCATCTGGGAATTTGTCTAGGTATCGTGGGAGTGAGCCTAGTTTTTTGTCTATAACTAGGAATGTATTCTGTGGACGTGACGATCTTACATTTGCTGTGGTTTCTATCCAGTCCATAAACTCCAACTGCCATTTTATCTTTAGGGGATTGCCAACCAGTGTTTCATAACACCTATTTTGGCTAGCACAGGTTTTACTCTTAATTATAATCCCTGCAGGCTGCTGGACTTTAGACTACCATAATGTTCTTTAATATCCTCATATAGAGAGCCTATTTTGGGATTTATAATCTCTCTATAGAGGGAGAGCAGTTTCCATTCTGCCAAACAGCCTAGGGATTTTAGTCCGAGTTCATATCGCAAGTGCTAACCTGGAGTACTCCATGGGAGGTTTAGTGCCCCCTTCCAAATTCTACCCTCCAACTTAGACCAATTTAGTTCCCACAGTTGTAGTTTAGCTTCTAGGCCATACATTAGTATTGGAGCTATTTTTTTTTTTATTTTTTTTTAAAACTTTATTTATTGGTGCACACAAGCCGATCACATACATTTCACAATTCCAAAGTAATTACACTTCAATAATGATACACAATCAGGTATTCTCCGATTCTGATTCTTCCGCCATAGCCTTGTCCGCAAGGTATTGCTTTAACCAAATCATATTTTGTCATCAGTTTAATGGGCGATTTACAGTGTCTGAACCAGATTTTTATCAAGTGAGAGATTAATGAGAGCAATTTAGCAAGAATGTCATGTTCTACTTTGTATATTGCTGGGCTTGCATAGATTTTATAGCCCAGATATTTTATGTCTTTGACTTGCGGTATTATTTGTCCTTCCAGTGACCAGTGTTTAAAGTGTATCTTCTTTTTGCGGTGTTTGAATACCAAGATCTTACATTTTTTGGGATTTATTGTTAAGCTGTTTTGGTAGCATACTCGCCCAACCGTTCAACAATCTTTGCAGCCCAATTGCGGTTCTATCTAGCAGTACGATGTTGTCGGCGTAGACCAGCCAGAATATCTTCTTCCCATTTAACTCCGGACTGGCCAGACCCGATGACATTAGATGTTTCCCTATGTCTGCTAGGAATAGATTGAAGAACATGGGGGCTCCCAAGCATCCCTGTCTGACCCCTCTTTCTACTGTCACTGAGTCTGATAAATGACCCTTTTCATCAGGGCGTACTCTCACCTTGGTCCCTCTACGAAGTTCTCTTATCATTGACAATAATGATTCTGGGATACCTTTTCTCGTTAATTTGCCCTAACTTTGATCTATCAATCTGATCGAAGGCCTTAGAAAGGTCGATCCAGGCTCCATATAATGGTGTACCTCCTTTAGTTATGGTAGTTTCACTAAGCAAGTGTAATATAATCCTGTTCAGTGCTGTCGATTACCCTTTCCTAAATCCTGTCTGACAACAAGATAGAACCTTCTCCTTTACCTCACAGGCCGAGAGCTCATTCATTAACAACCTCATAAATCTTTTGCTCTCGATATCAAGGAGGGCGATAGGTCGATAGTTGGAAGGATTTGTCCTATCGCCCTCCTTAAAGAATGGTATTACCAATGCCATTTTCCAGCATGGAGGGAAGCGCCTTCTACAGAGCTGTTTTAGTAATTTGGCCCATAGTGTTGGATTCTTCCTAAGTACCTGGTATGTGAAACCATTTGTGCCAGCTGCTCTTGATAACAAGGCCTTATTTAATATCGCTGCTATCTCCTCCTACTCGAGTTGTAACACCCACTCACTTTCTAACAGTGTGTGTTCTGGCTCCTCTTGTACTCCTCCAAAAGCGTTTGTTAGATGTTCTATCCACTCCCTTTCAGGCACCAGGGTACACAAAGAGCTATTGCACTGAGGATCTAGTTCCTGTATGATGGACCAGAAGTTTCTTGAGTTTAATTCCGAGACCAGTTTTAGCATTTGCTCCACCTCTCTTTGGTGGAGTAAAGTTTTTTTGTTTTTTTACCCATTCTTTGCAATTATTTCTAATGTTTTTTGATCTAATTTTAATGCCTTTAGATCTCGGATGCTTTTTCTCAGGCTTCTCTTTCTTGCCCATATTTCGTTATCAAAACTGTGGGTATGTTTATGCTGTGCCTGGTCTAGGGGGGATTTCGGGGGAACCAGTGACCAGATGACATTAACAAATTTCTCTGGTTGGCAAAGCTCTTGAGTTATTTGCGCCGTAATATTTAGTAGTTTTTTGTTTAGCTCCCTCCCGCCTTGACTATATTTCACCAGCTGTAGCTTCCCTTTTATTCCCATTATCTCTTGATTATGTATAAACTTTATAGATTCAGAAAAGTCTGTAAATGAGACCTCCAGTCTTGAGTGTCACTACCTCCTTTATGTTTCACTTCTAATGTGGTATTACAGGAGAACAATCCATCACTTACAAAGATATAATCTAGCATAGAGGCTAAGTCGCCTTTGTGCCATGTCATTGGTGGGTCTTCCCTTCCTTGTGGTTCCTTGTTTAACATTTTCAATTCCCATGCATTGGTAAATTCTAACCAGGCCTTCCCCTTATTCTGTAACTTTTGAATCCCCCCCTGTCCCAGATTTTTTGTCCCAGTATAGACACTCTGCATTGAGGTCTCCTGCCAGCAATATATTTGCTCCTTGCCACTCCATCTTAATCTTCCCCATTAGTTCTGTTAACTTTTGCAGGAAAACCTGGATTTTGGAGGATGCCGGATTCCAGTATACATTTATCACAATCAGGACAGGGTTTTTCAGGCTTGAGGCCAGATCTACTTTAGATGCTAAAATACCTATTTCATCTTTCCAGACATGAACAACATATTTATTAGAGCTGTTTTTACAAGCAATAAACAACCCTCCCGCTGGACGACTTTTTGCCTTTTGATTGGCTGGCAGAAAAAATGTTACAAACCCTTCAATTTCTATTGGGTTTACCAGCCACGTTTCCTGAAACATAAGTATGTCCATCTTTCCAAAAAGGTAGTCTCTTGTGTCCTTTGCCCTAAATGTGCTGGAACTACATGTGTTCCAGCTCACCATATGGAGCCCTTTTTTGACTAAAGGCTCTGAATACCTAGGCCCATACTTGTTAAGACTTATAGAATTTCTGGCAAAGCTGCCAGTGTCTTTTCCTGTGTTGAAGATCTTTCAACAGAGCCAATGCCCTTTTTCCCTCAGGCCCCTGTGCACCTCTTCCATCTCATTGCTGATATCCCCCTTGTGTGTCCTTCGGTTGATTCTGTAGAAAGGGATGTTGTTTGGTGAGTTACTATACACTGCTATTCCTTCTTGTTCTAGATTCCTAGTTGCTTTCAGGATTGCGGACTGTGCTTTTTTGGAGCTCAGTCCTATCACCACCATAAATGAGTTGTTCCGGTCTGGGAATTTTACATATTCAATGTTGTCTGTGAAAACAGGAAGAGGCATCTGTTTTTTTTAAATATAGACAAGATCACGGATCTACTCAGGATTTAGGTTTTACTGATTTGGCTAAGATCTTCAACTATAATTTTGGTATTTCAAAACCCGTGGAAGTTTCATCTGGGTTATCTGTTTCCTTTCCCTGTGTCTCCATCTTCTCGTCATTTTTTCACTCCACCAATCCCTCTCTTTTTGACTTCCCTTCTCCCATTTCCGTCTGTGGGATAGTTTGAAACTTTCCTTCCCCCAAGCTCATAGTCACCAGTTGTGGAGTTTCCCTCTTGCCGTTTACTTGCTGTTTTGGATCTTCTTTCTTTGGCCTTATAAATATCGGGGCCAGTTTTATATTAATACTTTCCATAGCTGTACTGTCACTCCTAGTTTGATCAGTTGCTCCCCCTAACTGTTGACTCTTCTGAGTGAATATAGGGGCAAGCCTCAGGGGTCTGTCTCTTTGGACTTTGGAATGACATCTGTTTTTGTTTGTATTTCAGTTTGGAGACCTATACTCACTTTCACCAATTCAGGGTAGCTGTTTGGATTCAACTGTTCAGCACGTTTAGCCCTATTCTGATTGTGGATGGGGTTTTCTAGGTTACTGACTTCTGTTTCCAAGCAGATCTGATCTCGATGTCTTTCTTCAGTGATTTTGTTTGTTTTTATTTTCATTCTTTTTCCCTTATCACTTTGATTATTTTCAGTATTTACACCTTGATTTTTCTGTATTTTTTGATTTTTAGATTTTTTTCTTGTTTTTTTGTCAAATGAATATTGGTTTCCATTTCGATATTCTTTCCCTTCCGTCTTTTCCTTGTTTTTCTTCTCCTTCAGTAGTTTTGATTACTTGCTTCCGTCCAGTTTGAAGCTGATTCATTTGGTGTTCCCTTTGTTTCGTCGCCTGGTCTTTGTTGGTTCTCACTTGTGTTAACATCTGGATCTTCTAATATTTGGACCAGCTTCAGATGTTCTTCTATTGTTGATTCTGACAGAGGAGTGTCTTCATGTATTGTAGAGTTTACCTCTCCACTTTTTTTTTCTTCTCTCTGTTTTGGTTTTTCCCGCCAAAGTTGCAGGGCATCCTGGAGCTGGTTTCTCTCCCTCTCTTCATTCTTCCCATTTTCCAAAATTAAGGCGTGGAGAAGGTCAACATCTTTACTTTGTTTTGCATTTTCTCTTTTGACCTCTAATATAGCTGGTAGTAGTGTTACATTAATCATGTTACTGAGGCCGGCCATAGACGCATCACATTTTGCCAGTTCATTCGTAAGTTCCAACAATATCCCTGCTTGGGATTGCACCTCTCCTCTCAACATTTCAAAGACCGAGACCAAGGAATTTAGGACGTAATGTAGGGTCCCCAGTGTTGGTCCACTTGGTAATGTAACTTCTGCTGTTTCCCCCTCTCTTCCCTCTGAAGGTTCATTGTCTTGAGCAGTTATGTCTGTTCTTATCTTCCTTCCTTCCTCTTCATTTCTGACATTACTGGGCCCCTGTTCCTCCTGTACGTCCTTTCATGTGGCCTGTTGCTGCAGCTTTTCTTCCAGAGTGTTTTCGCTCCTCCTGTTGCTTATTGCCGAGCAAATCCAATTGAATTTAGATCTGGCTGTTCTACCAGCTGGTCCAGGCTTCTACTTCTTCTCTTCCCAAAATATTCTTTGATTTTTTTTAATGTTCTTGGTAGTAACCGTGTATTCCAAGCCGCTTTTCCAATGATTTATCTGCTCAATTTGATTCTCTTTCTCAATAGGCTCTTCTTCAGATGGCTGACTTGCCTTATGAACTTGGGTCTTATTTTTTAGCAGATTGTTGGCTGGGGTTTCTGGTAAACCACCTATTAAAGGTATCCCTGTTGTAGTGGAGTGTGCCACAGGTTCCAAATATTAGCCGTCCCACTCTGGTACCTTTGTTTGGTCGAGATGGGCTTTGCTCCTTAGTTTCATTTTTGCTATAAATAATATTCTTATACAACTAAAGAAAGCCCCAACAGCCCCAAATTCATATGTACTTCTGGGACGGGAGTGATGAATGGATACACATAGTATATAGGGAAAAGGTTGCCAAGTTTCCCAGAAATATTGCACAAAATATCAAATGTGCCTAGGTAGCTGTGTAACCGATGTGGATTTGTAGGGAAGCTCCAAGGCACAAAGGCCCTCAGTCACCTCCACCCCACAGCTTTTGTGCCTTTAGCACAACTGGTAGGCTTACACAAGTGAGAAACTCCAAGGTAGTTTTTTCCTCTCAGTCACTCCCTAGCAGTTTTAACAGTGGGCAGAGAGAGCACTCTATGTGGCATGGGAGCTCAAAGACATATAGCTCACAGTCACTCCCATGCAACACATGCCATCTGCTTTTCTCCGCTCTTGAAAAAGAAAACATTCTGTGTCTCAGTATCACAGTGCCCCAGTGTCCCAGTGCCACTGAAAATCAAATTCCCTCTGGGTGTCAATGAGCAAGTCAGTCAACAGCCTGCAAGGTAGGTAATACTAAACAGCGTCTGCTCAGCCCTGCCCAGCCTTTACCGCAGTTATGTTGTTGTTATGTTGTGATCCTTTTTTCCTATGCCCGTTTGTTATGACTACAGGCAGCAGGCAGCATTCGTTGTTGTTTTAGTTGTTATGGCTGCAGACAGCTGCAAACCGCAGGCAGACAGGCAGCAGTGGTGGCAGTAACGGCACCCGCGGTTCCCCGCGACTCCCGTTTCTCCCGCGACTCCCCCTCCAACAGTGGCCGTACTCCGTGGGTCTGTGGATCCCAACCTCCCAATCTTGGACGCGGGTGAGGGTGTGGGTGCGGGCGCAGGCACGCTATCACACTATCCAGGCACGCTATCCAGGAAGCACAGCCTCGAAGATTCGAGGAAAGGACCTGAATTGCACAGCTCGCTCCGACTCAAGCCGCACCTTGCCAAAAACAGAAGACAGAAAGAGGCCGCCTCTGAGTCAGAGTCTGCAGCGCCTCGCCAACATATGTTAAGAATGTTGTCTCGTTGATAGCACGGAAAACTGCTCCTAAACATTCTGCTATTCATGGGAATCAGAAGGCCCGCTTGTACCCATATCACAGGCACATTAGTACTAGAACAAAGCAGCTAAGACATAATTTCCAAACGTTATCTCTTTGGCATCTTCATACTAGGAATTAGGTACATTAAATTAAGAAATATTCACTCAGCATAACAACAATGGCAAAGGGAGCATTTTCAGAAAGTTTAGAGAGATAAATGGCTCATGTTGGTATTGTGCTCTCAGAACAAAGACTGTAGAGCATTTTGGAACATCATAAACAATACTAACTTCTGCCCATAGCTGATTAGTGGTGATTCAAAAAACGATTGGAAATTGCATATCAGAAAAACTCTGGGTAATCCAATCACGATAGCGGTGCAATCCAATCTGAAACTCGGGACCTTGCTCTACTTGCTTTGTGTGCAGGACATTATAAATATTATCAAGACTGTATTTCCACTGGAAAACAAATATAGTTTAAATCACTGTGCATTGTGCATCATGCACTGTATGGCTCATCTGGCATATTGTATTACATCCACATTCTTCTGAGATGCCTGAGATCTGCTTCTTCCAATCTACTTGTGGGTCATTCCTTCAGATGGATGGAGTGGGGTGGTCACTCTTTTTCTGTTGAGGCAGCTCAGCTGCGGAACTCGCTACCCAATAATCTGCGAGGGATTGAAGCATATCTGGAGTTTCATCATAATTTAAAATCTTGTTTTCACTCTGTGAGTTTAAATATCTGTGGGCATTGAGGCAAGGTGTGTCTTTGTCTGTTTTCAGCTCTGATGTTTGGGTCAAATGGGCACTTGTTTTTTCAGTGCCTTCATTAATCGTAGCTGAGGCAATACATTTTTGCACTTAATAAGATTGGGCCATGACATAGCATACCACATACTGGCCTTAAGCAGAGCTGTATTCTGACCACTACGCGTTTCAATATTTTTTTGGCAGATCCAATGAGTGCACTCCCTGACCCACCAGTTACACCTTCTAAACTGTGCGATTTTAAAATGCAGTGGCTTGGTTACCCCAATGGCATTGCACTAATAGACTGCACTCCTAGGGACCTTCAAAACAATCTAGACCTGTTAAGAAAACATGCAAACACAATTGGCTTATAAATAAACATCTATAAAACCAAGATTATGGAATTCAGAGCTAGCTTCTCCAACAAAAAAGGGAACAATTCTTGGTACATCAAAAAAGCAAGAGTTAGGTTATACTGGACTACACATATGTTGGCATCTATGTGGACAATACAATACATTTTGTGCAGGCATCTCCGTAGCGTACAGATAAATGGAACTCAACAAATTCCTTTGACTACAGGCACGGAGGATACTCTTTTAAAGGAATTCTGAGAATATATGTAGCTAAGGTCATCCCAATTATCATATAGTGTGCTGATATTTGGGCCATGGAACTAAGACAGGAACATGGAGGGAATTAGAGTACCTGTTTGAAAGCACTATCGAGGCTTCAAACAAATACATCAGTTGAATATATTTATTCTGTGCATAACATTTGCTGACTGGACTTGACCTTAATATCTCGCTGTCTTAATTGCTGCTGGAAGTACACACAGGCTACTGTTTATACCCTGCAGGGTATTATCATGCAAGTCAAACACAGACTACTTGAAAGGTGGTGTGCCTGATCTAATATTTAGGCTACAACATACCAGGGGAGAACGGTTGACGAAATTGATGTGTACACTAACTACAATTTTTATGCTTAAAACATCCATGGGATGATGAATGACTTCAGCAAAGAACAATCACCCATTGACTTAATCACAAAAAATAACAGCACTCTGTAAGAAGATTACATACATGAAAGCAAAACATTTCCTTTACATACGGAGGCTTACCTGGGAAACTACTCCTCGTGGGAATACATTAGACTTAGATTTAACACCTTCACTACGCTGGAAGCTATTGTGGCACGTGACAATATACCTAAGCAAGATAGGTTGTGCTAACTTTGTGGTGACCAATTTATTGAATGCAATAAATATCCTTTGCTTGAATGCAACTCCCTGGCGAATATATGGAAGCAGTACTTACTGGTGCTAGGTCTAGGGCAAACAGACTCTAAGAAATCAGAAGCCCTATGGTGGATTTTCATGCACACCTGCATATTCCACCTCATGAAGCTCTGATCTCATATCAAATCGATACTAACCAACCTATGCACTTAGTATCATGCCATGGATGGTTAAGAGGAGTGGATTGTTGGACTCTCTCTCCTTCCATTCATGATCACAGGGCTGTTTAGTATTGGTTACTAATGTGCAAGGGTAAAGAAAGGGTTTTTGCATACATTGCATTTTATTTTTCTCTGTTGTTTTTCTAACGTTTTACTAATGCAAAAGAAATGAATTACACTTAAGTAATATGCCCCGAGCAGCGGGGGCATTACTGAGTCAGGTAATGTCCCGGGGTCCATAGTTATAGGCCAGAGCGAAGCAAAGTGTAAATGCACTTACCTGAATCCCCGGCGGGGGACGAAGGCGGCCTGCAACCGTGTGGAGGCTCGGAGAGGGGATGGCCCTGCTTCGAGCCTCCTCATTGGCTCAGGGGCTGCCACGCCCCTCTGCGGACAAAGCAGTGGAATCTGGGGGATTCCCGGCAGGGTAATGCCGGCTGTCTGGCCCCTGACGGAGACAGGGGAACTGAGGTTGCGGGAGCACCCAATTCTCTCCCTCCATATTTTGGAGGCATCAATAGAAATCTACCCGGAAAAAAACGGGTCTTGATCTAAGGACGCCGTCTACTGGGAGTGTGACGGACCTAGAATGTTCAGGTAAGGAAGACTGCTCACTTAACATCATGGAGCTCCACAAATGAAATTCAGTGCCCTCAATGCTCTTAGGAGAAATTCCGGATGCTATCCTGCTAAAAGCCACTAATGAATGCAATGATCCCTCTAAACAGGATTCAATTATAAATGATTTGTTGACAACTCCTGACACTCAACAAAACCCTCTCCTCTTGGGTAACTCTGATGGGGCCCAAAAAACAAATCACTCAGGAGAGACCAGAAAATCCTGAAGCCTTCAAAACTTGGACATACCCCAAACAAAACCTCCAAAACCAAGTAATTTAAAGATCAAAACACAATCAAACTATAGCGCCCCCTACCTTTTTTGGGAGAGATCACGAGATTCTTTCCCATAAAAAAAGGTCAGAGTCTTGTAACGAAAAAGCAGAAATTTCTGACATTGAGCTCCTCGAAGGATCAAGGGTCGAGGATGTGCATGAAGTTGGAGCCATGAGCCAGTCTCTACATGTAACCATTAATTCTCAAAATATTGGTGGCACCAACGTTAACGACAACTTCTTTAAAAAGAGATGGCACGTGGGCACCCCGACTCAAGAAAGCCTCACCACAATGAATTCCCCAGCTCATCTTGCGCTAGCACAAAAATCCACTCCCTCTTCGGATCTATCAGGGGAAAAAAGGGCAAAGGAGCGGTCCTTGAATAGTAAGTCACACAATAGAAATGCAATAAAAAAGGGGGAGACGGCACATATTGAAGCAAGAGTAATCAGCAGAGAAAAGTCAAATATCTGTGATAAGGATCATGACAGGGACTGCCTGAATAGTACACCCTGCTGCTCTGCATCAAATTGGGCTGGGGACTCCCAACGACCTACATACATTACTCCAGTTCACGTAAACCATCCTGTGCTGTCTCTCCCTGAAGCTCCAAGAGGCAAGCATAGTCAAAGTGATCATCAGGGAGCAGTAGAACCCGGAACACCAAAAAGAAAAACAGACCTCTTTTCCAAAATGGACACGCTAACAATAGCATTGGCTCCTTTTACAAAGATTTATGAAGCCATAAATGACACCTTGAAGGACCAACTAACAATGGTTGCATATACTCAAACCAGACTCAACTTCTTGGAAGGTTATATAACAGCTAAAGAAGTGGAGAGACCATCTGTCCGCACCCAGTCAGTCCAAACTGAAACAAATTGGGACGTTAAAAGGGAATTGACTCAGACCCAAACGGAACCTCCAATCCAGAAACCCTATGTCTTTTCGGCTTTGGCCCCTGCACAAGCCCAGGACAAAACCTTGCACCTAGTCCCGGTTACTTTGGCATGCTCTAAAACAACTGCTGCGCCACTAATCTTGAAAGATGAAGCACAGAAAGTAATTATTTGAAACCTGAAACTAGGAACAAACACAAACAAAGACAAGAAAAAGACTGGCAAACAGACCTCAAACTTGAAAACAACGACTCAAAAACTTTTCTTCACACCCAAGGTGAAAAATGGTTGCTCGATACAAGAGGTTGACATGAGCATTAACTTGCTCTCAGATGAAACAAACAAACAAAATTAAGCGATCAGGTCTCCCGGAAGTCCAGTAAACAAGCAGTTATTAAAACAGTCTTCGATTGACCAACTACCAAAAACTACAAACAGATGTCAGAGCCCTCCATCACCCACGGAAAGTGAACTAATGCCTGATGTCCTGAACTCTAGCACCCACTCCACAGAACTTTCAGATCCCAACGTGGTGATTGGTACTGGAGGCAAAAGGAAAGCAGATGCATCAAGAACGGATTCTTCTCTACTTGAACCGGAACCGAAATACCTAGCTTTGGTAAATAAACCCATTAGGACTTCAGTTAAAAGTAAGAAAAGAGATGATAAGACAAACAAAAACAGTCCGATAAGATTCCCTCAAAGTCCTCAATCTCTGGAATCTATAAGACGAAGATACCGACTACAAATAGACCATGTACCAGCGATCTAAATCTCTCTAAGTCGCAAGGCGATGCTACCCCAATGGAATGGAAAGTCCTTCGCCAGCCTTCAAGATGGACGTCAAAAGTTGGATTTCTTAATCAAGGAAAGGTTTCTAGTCATCTTCAAAGAGCTAGAAGCAATAGAAGACTTAAAGAGAAGGACTATTACCGTGAAAAGAAGAGACACCGGATGTCGAGATCAGAACGCTCAACAAAAACCCGCTCTTTTGCACTAAAGCGCATCTTGAAAGATGGAGTTCAGGTCATCCTGAATAGGAAGACCACACTCAACCTACTGCACCATGTGCATTCCCTGAGAAGACTGACTACAACAGATATCGATATAGTGGAGTTTATGAATGATAATGCACATACTATCTCCACAACAAAGACACTACTAAGGGAAGCTTCTAAAGACCTCCACAAACTGGGTTACGATCTAACTGAGCCCAGATTATGTAGACAAAAGGATTCCAGATTCTCCCCAAAGCAAAAGAGAGGAGAGGCTGAAGGCTTAAAAAGATCACACAACTGGACTGTCACACCTCACCAATGTTGATCAAGTATGAGTCCAGACTATATGATGTCGGGATCCAGAAAAAGGGCCTATGAAACCGAGAGAAGTCTGAAAAAAGAAAGGAACAGACAACATCATTCCAAATCTGGCTCTCGAAGAAAGAGATGTAACTCCGGACATCTAAGCCAGAAGGCACCAAGAAAAATCCATAACAGAATTTCAGAAGTGGCTGGCAATCTAGAGTATAGTAACAGAGCAGCCGACAAAATCAATTTCCGTCCAATTAGGGACATTAAAGCAGCCAAAAATTTATATCGGGAGAGCTTGTTTGAGAAGGAGAGAATTCCAGCAGGCCCCCAAAAAAAATGGTTTATTACCATCGATCAAGACATCTCGAAGAATACAGTTTCTAACAAAAAATCTACTTCAACGAAATAGAGGATGATCATTGAGGAAAAAAAAGATGGTCTTGGCTCCTGGAAGCTTTTATTTCGACTACAAATCTTAGCAACGAAGCACCTCGTCTATTGTTTGTACACCAGGGACCTTGACGAAGGAAATCAACTTGACAACACTGCGCTCATGGAACACGAGGGGCTTCTCCCACCTGATGTCCCGATTTGACATAAACCTAGGTTCTTTTGACCTTTTATGTCTACAAGAGACTTGGTTGCAAACCAAACCATATCTTGACAGCTATGAACTTGCCTTCTCGGCCGCTTTAAAAGGACCTTCTGGAAGACCTAGAGCAGGCCTTTTGACTGCTGTTAAGTCAGGTTCTCCCCTTCATCTTGAAAAGACACTAACAAATGATCCTCATATCCTTGCCACTCTAGTATCCTGGCATCCACAAAACTTGAGAAATCACAAGACCAAACAGAAAATATACTTGGTGATCAATCTCTACTCTAACCCTAAAGACTTCAAGTTGAGCACTTCATCACTAAAAAGACTCCAATGAAGATGGTGAAATAGATAACATCATGCTTTGCAGGGATTTGAATGAGACAATTGAATCACTGGGCCAGGTCGACGCTCAAAACTCTGATCTCCATGGCAAACGCAAAAGAAATCAATCCTACTTTGACCCTGAATCAACATCAAGAGTTAACAATTCCAACCTGGGAACTTGCAGGAAAAGAGACCTTCCTTGATCACATCTATACTTCCAGAAATCTATTAGCGAGTATATCTTCCTTTGAAGTATTCTGCACTTGTCATAGTGACCACAACCTCCTGAAAACCATTTGGAAAACAGAACTTTTGACATCTCTGTTAAAGGTCCAAAAAATGGAGGAAATAGTGGTTACTAATCTATCTGGCACTAGGCTGAGGCTAACTGATGAGGTAATTGAATAAATAACAAAGACTGACTTGGTAAACAAAAACCGAGCCACCTCAACTAACTCATCACCATCAATAGATTACCATCCTTTGCTCATCCCTTACCAACAAAAGGTTTCAAGATCAAACCAAACTGTGGTTCACTGTCATTCGAATAATCATATTCTTAGACAGAAACGCATGGAAGTGAGGTGTCTCATGCACAATGCTAAGAAACATCCCTCTGCTTATATAGCAGAAATCGCTAAAGTCACATCGTGGAACTACAAACACTGGCTAACATCATATAGGATCAATTTATACCAGAAAGATTCAGAAAACATGCTGAGAACTTTAAGTGGAAAGCAGGTGAAAGCCTTCTGGTCTCTAATTTCAGCCGACAAAAGATCGACGGAAGACACTCTTTCCAACAGTGTGAGCGAACACGATTGTGCTCTACATCTCTCAAACCCTTTTGATAAGCCCAAATCCAACAATTGGGAACCTGTCACTACTGAAGAAAAATGGGTCATAGAGCTAGACTAGTCATCCATTATGAATAAAATTAACAAGCTAAAAACATGTAGAGTGCCTGGTCTGGACGGGTTGTCAAATATGGATTTAAAGGCTAATCCTGAAGTCTCGGCGACCTTGATCATAGAAATTTTCAGAACATGTGAAGAGACCAACACGATACCTAAATCATGGAAAACAGCCAACATTGTTCCTATATACAAAAAGGGGGACAAGGGTAATCCAGCAAGTTACCGTCCCATCGCTTTAATGGATTGCATCGGTAAGCTTTTTGGAGCATTCCTGCTTGAAATATTTGCTCATGGGCCTTGTTATCTAAAGGACATGACGACTTCCAAACAGGGTTCACCAAAAATGTAGGAACTTCTGCCAACATTACGAAACTTAGTATCTTAAAGTCAAAAGTTTTAGAAGGCTCGCCCTGTCTCATGCTAGCCTTCATAGATCTTTCACAGGCTTTTGACAAGGTGAACAGAGACAAACTTTGGAATAAACTTTCTACATGGAGCTGCCCTTCATCGATCTTGGCCCCCATCAAAGCCCTTCATATCGACACCAGTGTGCAAGTAAGACTTAATAAGATGTGACTCCTTTCCTGAAGTATTCCAATTTATAGAGGGGTCAAACAAGGCTGTCCCCTCGCCCCGGCCCTTTACAAGGCCTATATCAGCGACTTGCAAAGATCTGAAAGTGGTATTAGAACTTTCTTATGCCGATGATATCATCTTGATTGACCAGACCGAGGTTGGGCTGCAAAGGAAACTTGACAATCTCTCGGCTTATCTCACATTGAACAATCTTGAGATAAACCAAACAAAAACTAAAGTGATGATTCTAGAAAAAGCTCCAAACTTAAAAAGGAAAAGATCACCATCATGGCATCTAGTCAAAGATAAACTAGAAAAAGCCTTTAGATATCTAGGCGTCACATTCAGCACCAACCCGCAAGAAAAACCTTTGCAAGAAACCATCCGTCAAAAAACTATAATCTTAACCAGTCAAACACAGATGATGGATAGGAGATTCGGGCGATTTTCCCTTAAAGCTTCAATTGACTTTTACAAAATGAAAGTAATCCCGGCACTAGTCTGTGATGCAGAAGCAATGCGAGCCATCCCATCTGAATTTTGGTCCAAAATAGAAGGTTTATTTTGGAGGAAACCATTACACTTGCCATCTTCAACTTCGATGGCAATAATCAGGCGGGAGCTAAGCCTAACCTCTTTAAAAGCTATTGTTGACCTGAATGGTCTAATGCTAATTTACCAGATGATCCTGACTGAAATAAACAAAGGAAACAACAATGCTGGCGTCATGGGTCCAAAAAAACTGGTCACTCTTGGAGGAAATCAATAGATCCAAGAAAGAGCTTGAGGAAAATCCAATGAAAACTGCAAAAAAACTGAAAGAATTGGACTGATGCAAAACATTGAACAAGGCGGAGAACAATATACTGACATCTAATTTACCACCAGTAGCTGTCAAACTGAACAAGCCGGTAAATTACCTGGTGAAATTCCCCAATAAAAAGCTTAATTGTCTCTTTTGGAGAGCTAGGCTGAATATCCTAAAAACAAAGGAAATTCAAGCATATCGCGATGAAACAAAGTCTAACAACTGTCGATACTGTAAGGAGCCTCATACAGTGGAAACACTAAAACACTTGCTTCTTAACTGCAATGGCCTAATGTCCACCAGAAGCACATACCTTGGCCATCTCTACACTTATTTATGCAGTCTGGAAGAAGACTACTGGTGTGCATATTTAATGAATGGCGAACATACTAAACCGGTCATCGCAGTGGGGAATTTCTTAAGCAGTCTTAATTTAGACCTGAAATATTTCAAAAAGGAACAGATCAGAAATTTTAGGACATTTATTCACTCACCAATGGACTGCACTTCCAAAAAGGAAAAGACAAAGGGCCTCATTATGACACAGGCGCTAAGTGTTTAACGGCGCCGTAAAAGGCTGCAGCGCCGTTAAACACCTAGCGCCTAATTACGAGGTCCCTTTGCGGGACCCGACCGCAACGGCTGGTTTTACCAGCTGTTAAAGTAGGGACCCACAAATGGACCTTGGTGCTAATTACGGTACCGCAATTTGCGGTACCGTAATTAGCGCCTTCCCCATTCCCATTGAGCCCTATGGGGCTTTCACTACATTCCCATTGAGCCCTATGGGGCAAAAATGGGAATGGGGAAGGGCCATGGTGGCATGGGGAATTACCACCCCACCAACCTCGGAATGGGGTGGTAATTCCCCATTCCGCCATGGCGGACTCCGGCACGGACCATGGTGCTAGTAGCACCATGGTTTAGCACCGGAGTCATAATGAGGCCCAAAGACAGAGAAGAAAGGAAAAAAGGAGAAAAGGAGACTTCATACTTATGTTCATACTTTTTAACAAGGCGCAATACTTGTAAAAACTAGAAATAGTTAAACCAAGTCAATAATTTTAAAAAAAAAGAAGTATCACAATTATCACCAAACTTGAGTCGGTACTCCTTTATTGACTTGGAAAGGATGAAAGGATGAGTTGGCCTTGCCGGCATTCAAATCTGCAACCTACAGATTACGCACAGATCATAGTAATGAGTGCTCAAGCGGCTAAGCTACCTTATTGGCTAGCATGCTTCAGAGGTCCGTTAATTGAGTATTGACTGAGGTATAATAATCACATTGCCTAGATGTTGGACAAACCATGTATGAAGCACTACATAAAGTTAAATACCTATCTGGATTATCACAGGGACCGGTTTTGCTGAGTTTCTATTTCAATTACTAATGTAACTTTCATTTTGAACAGCACTTGCCAACCCTTCCTAGATAGGCAGGGTTTGGATGTTTTAATTGTTTTGAAGATTTGAGAGGCTAGAACACCTGTGATTGGTGTAATGACAATCACTCACCCTTGAACTAAAACTCTGCTGCCACTGACCAGTTATAGTAATTTACCCCATTGATTGTAAGGTTGAATGGATGTAAACAAGAAGGTGCATGGTCATTATTTTACACACTGATTTTATAATTAGAATGTAAATTAAATTGTAAATGTAAAAATGATCTGCCTCTGCATGATTATGGACACAGCACAGGAACTCTGAAAAATACAAATAGTGCAATACTGGTTTTCTTTCACTGGAAAAAAGCATAATGTGTTACAAAATATTAATTCTCAGTTGCAACTAAGTTTTCCATTTGATTAATTTTACAATTCTAAAATGCCAGGAAAATAAATATGCACAGTAATTGTTTGCCCCATGAGCATCAACAAAGCAGAAGCTGAATGGAAAGAAACCATTCCTTTTATCAGTGTGCAGTTTCTTTTTTTGAAAGGCTTCTGAGAAATACATTCTGTTTCAGAGGCATTTTCTCCATGGCTTGCACTGACATCCATGTCGATAAAAATCAAAAGAAGCGTTCTGTTTTCTGTCAAGTAACCTGACCTTTGCACTGCCCTATGCTCTAAACTGGTGTGTGAATGTACACAGGCAAATAATAAAGCTGTCGTATTTACAAGATTTTCATGGGTAAAAAGGGCTGTTATACACCTTATCTGGAGGCCTGGTTCTCTCCATTCTCCCTTCTGGCCCAACTCACTCTACAGGGCACACTTTGGATGTTCTGATCTCTTCAGACCTTCCCCTCTCTGTCCCTCTCACCACTCCTCTCTCCTGGAGTGATCACTTTCTCCTATCCTCCCACCTCACCCTCCCTACCCCTCAGGCCAAGCCACTTCTATCACTGCCACCCACCTTCTCGGTCATCCTACCCATGAAGTGCGTGTCAGCTGAGGCTTTTGCCGCTACCTTCTTCCCCCCCTCAGGCTGACTCTCATCCTGACACAGCCCTCCCCATGCTCCACTCTGCTATATCTGATACTCTTGATATTCTTGCCCCTGTCATGAGAATCCGCTTGAAGCCCAAAGCCAAGTGCAACTCCTGGTTTCACTCAGACCTCATCACCCTTAAATGCAAGTTTAGGGTGGCCAAAAGGAAATGGCTTGCTTCATGTACATCCTCTGACAAACTGGCCTGCCACCTGCTGCAAAGACAATACCGGCTCTGTCCTAACCAAGAAGAGAGCACACATCCTCTCTCTCCTCCTATCCACTCCCCCACTCCCTGCTCTTCGTCTGGTCTTTCTGCAGCCTCCTCTCCTCCATCCTTCTCTGCCTTTCCCCTGTTCTCCACTGACAAGGTTTCTAGACAAGTCCGATCTATGAAAGTCTCATCAAAACAGGTTTACCCCTGTTCCTCCAGAACCATAAAGGACAACATTGACTCCCTGGCTCCTGTCCTGGCTGATTTCTACAATCACTCCTTCACCACTGGAGTCTTCCCATCTGCCCTGAAGCACTCCCTTATGCAACCCCTTCTTAAGAAACTACTGAGTGAGGAACTTCTTGAGTGGGGATCTCATAAGGTGTACTCTCGCGACCCGTATGTTAGTGCTATTAAGGTTGGCAATGGTTTTCTTATTTTATTGTTTTATTCTTGTGTCGCAAGGATGTAGGTCAACACGGAGACATACAGTCCCTCAGCTCCGTTTGTAAAGTAAGCAGTAGTTTGTTTGTGCCTACACCTCTTTGCGCCAGATTTCTGATGTAAATGAATAAAAGTACTTTTATTCATTTACATCAGAAATCTGGCGCAAAGAGGTGTAGGCACAAACAAACTACTGCCCTTCTTAAGAAACTCTCTGCCGACCCTTCCTCCCAGGCTAACTATAGCCCCATCTCCATCACTCCCTTCCTGGGAAAGCTCCTGGAGAAACTGGCCATCTCTCAGCTTAATATCCACACTGAAGCTGTTGGTTATCTCCATGACCATCAGTCTGGCTTCAGGGCGGCCAGAAGCACGGAAACCTCTCTCCTGAACATCCGTGAAGACCTGCTCTTCATCCTTGACTCTAACACCCCTTGCGTCCTCATCCTGCTTGATCTCTCTTCTGCGTTTGATACTGTCCACCATGCCCTCGGCCTTCTCCTCTACTTCCCACATCTTTGACTTTCTGTCTGCTATCCAGGAGTAAGTACATTTGTCCTGATATATCCAGGTGCGTACAAGTATAAGCATCAAAGAATCAGGATGAGAGATCCCAAAAGCAGCTTCGTGGTTTTGAACATACAATTTTATTTCAAAACAATTTTTTCACAGGTGATTTTTCTATTATTTACAAGACTTTCGATAAGCACAAAAGTGACAACAGACAGGTGTGATAATATACAGTGGAAATACAAGTAAGTATCAACCTCTGAAATATCGAGGTCAAATTTCCATGCAAGAGCACAGGTACAAATGACAGTAGGGTAGACCTACAACTAAACAAAGTGCAACCCGGGACGGTAATTGGTCCAGGGGGTGATTAACAAAAAGTGTACACAACACTATCTACAGAACATACACAAAACGGGTTTATACAGTTTCGGCCATGGAGGGCTGGGTTCAAGCCTGTCATAGTGTTGGCATTTATCAGGAAGGACGCAAGATGTAATTCTGTCCGCTTTATCTGTGGGTGAGAGTGAAGCTGTAAGGATCTCAGGATATTTGATTGATTTAAGAATTATTTAATAATGGCTGAATGATGCCAAAATTATACATCAAAAGGTGTATCAGCATACAGCCTAACTTCTGCTGGTATTGCAGTGGTGATGCTGTGTATTTGTTGTCCTTAATTGATTGCTGGGCTGTTGGGTGTGTCTTGCACTCGGGGGCAGCCGTGGGTTCCTGATTAATAGACTTGCTTCAGGATCCCGAGGGCTGGAGGAGGGCCTAAGTAGGTCCTGGTTCTAGAATGATTTATCATTTTGGCATCATTCAGCCATTATTAAATAATTCTTAAGTCAATCAAATATCCTAAAAATCTCGTGGTCATCTTCGACTCTACACTTTCCTTTTCTCCTCACATCTCTGGCATCTCTAAGAAGTCGCACTACCAGCTGCCCCTCCTCAGAGGTATTCTTCCTTTCCTCTCCCTCCCCCAGAAGCTCACTGTCTCCAGAGCTCTGCTTCTCTCCAAGCTGGACTACTGTAAAAGCCGCTTTCTAAATCTGCCTGCTTCTACTCTCGGCCCTCTGCAACTTCTCCAGAACAGGACTGAGAGACTTGTCCTTGGCCTCAAGCCCAGGGATCATATCTCTCCAGGACTGAAATCTCAGCATTGGTTCCCAGTGGCTGCGAGAATTAAGTTCAAAACCCTCTGCATCGTCCTGAAGGCCTTCTGGGGCCTGGAGACTCAATACTTTCAACGCTCTCTTCCTAAATATCTTCCTTCTTGAGCTCTTCACTCATTTGCCTCCAATTCCCTCAGGGTAAGTCGCTTCTCCAAGCAACGAGTTGGTGGTATATCTCTTTCTTTGGCTGGGGCCTCCCTCTGGAACAGCCTCCCTGCCTCCCTGAAACTTGAGGAAATGATCTTCGGTTCCGGAAGCACCTCAGAACCTTTCTCTTTGCGTCTGCCTTTTCTCCACCTCTCCCTTGCTGATTTCCTGGTTGACACTGAAACTACCCTGGTGACTTGGGAACCCTCTGATCTCGGGCCCAGGTCCCCTCCCCTGTCAGTCGCACTCCTGCACTACCTTCTGGCATCCCCTGCACTTGGTGACTGTTTTCTGTTTCCCTACGGTCCCACCTCCAGCACTTAACACCAGATGACTGCACTTACCCTCTCACTGGGCACCTGCTGGCCGTACTTTTACTTATTGTTTATTTATTGTCTTATCCCTTGTACTGCACTGTCCTCTCCCCCTTCCCCCGCACTTCTCCTCCTTCCCCTTCCCATGCACTTGCGTGATCTGAATAACACCTGGCCTGGTAGGATCATTGTCTGTCTTCCCTCTGTTCTCCCTCCCTTGCCTCGTCGTGCCTTGAAACACTTGTGTATAGGCGCTTTATAAATGCCATATTATATCATATCATATCAAGACATCGTCCCAGCACAAGCATGCCATTTGGACAGAAATAAAGGACAAGGTGGCAACGTGGGTAATGTCCCACAGGACTGTGATGACATTCGGGAAGCGCTGGAATTATATAAAAACCAGGGTGTGGATTGTCGTCTCCAACCACTGTAGGGACACAGCAGACACAGGCAGAGGATTTGTGGCCCCATTGCAGCTCACACTGTGGTAGGAGAGGGTGAAAAGCATCCTCCATATGGCGAGCCTGGAGGGCATGCGTACGGCGATGGTGGGAGCCAGCAGCCAGCAAGACCATGGTGAGTACATGGTGAATCATGGGCCCTATGCACAAAAAATACAATGGATAGGCAATGGACACACTTTCAGTCACCAAGAAGAAATTCACCCAGCCAATGCTGAAACAGCACTGAAACACCTTGGAATAGTACATCAATGGGCATGGTAGGTGTGAACCCCTAAATGGCACACCGTTCACAAGGAGGTGGCCCACAAATAGGACATACCCAAAAACCATGGTTCAGGAAGTATCATGGACAGTCACCCACTCACAAGGTATATCTAAACAACCCCGTGCCAGCACGTTCAGCACCCTTGTAAGAACACATCTGTCGAAGAGCTGCCAGACACTGACACAAATGCAACAGCTGCAAATGTCTGAGTCATACACCCTTGAAAAACAACAGAGCAGTAGCAGTAAGGCCACTGTGAAGAGTGCTTCCCACTTAATGTCACACCAACACTAACACAGCTAGCAGGGAATCCTTCATGTGACAGGGGAAGAGGACATGCATATAACCCAGGGCCAGCCATATATTGGTGCAGGTTCCCCTGCACAATTGTCAAGAACATCCCACCACAGTCCAGGCAAGGCAAACATTTCCAACACTTGAGATTCACACTTAATCATGAGGCCGCACATCCAACATAGTGCCTGTCACGTGAATAAGGCCACCATGGGGTGGTATGTCAACGTGACCCCGTTGTGCATTGCATACACTGCATGGGAGCACACCCTGCAATCTTCTAAGATGGGTAATGATGCACTGTTTTCTGTCTTCCAACAGGCACACAACACTCCCAGGTCCCCATGGAGGGCACCAGTTGTTCTTCCGGCACACCTGGACATACAAGTGCAATCATGGGCCCTACTGAGGGATCTGTGGTGATCATGCCACCAATTCACTCTCAGCACTGCACCTATCATGCTGCTACAACAACAACACGGGGTGCCAAGAGTAGGATGTAATTGACACATGTATAACACATACTGCAAGGGTAATGTGCTGGGGATGAGGGTTTGTGAAGGGTGTTGTGGTGGGGATGAAGGTGTGGGGAGGATATTGTGTTGGGGATGAGGGTGTGAAGAGGGTATTGTGTTGGGTGTGAGGGTTTGGGTAGGGTATTCTATTGTGGATGAGGCTGAGGCAAGGGTATTGTGTTAGGAATGAGGGTATTGGGAGAGAATTGTGTTGGGCATTTTCACATATGAGTATTACATACAAGTTAACTTGAAGCAATGCGTGGACATTCCTTTTTTTGTGAATGTGATGTATTCTATTCATGGCTATGCACGAAAATGAGCAGAATCTGATTATAGATGTGATTGGAAATCATTGTATGTTAGTGATTGCTGCACCAGACATCCATCCCTTCCCTCCTCTCTCACTCACTGTGTGCCAGCACTGCACCTGCAGGCAGTGAGTCATCTTCTGGGGGTGGCATGACCAAATAAGGGGGCAGAGCGACAATTCACCTGAGTCAGATATTGTGCAGCATGTCATAGACAAGAAATATTTGTCCAACATTCTCTGGCCTGTTGACACCGATAATAACCCTTCATCAGCCCAAAGGTCCGCTCTATGCACAGCCTGGTCCTGATGCGTGCCTCATTGTAGGCCACCGCCTGTGGCATATATGGATTGTGCACAGGTTCATTAGCCATTGTAGCTAGGGGTACCCAGAGTCAACTGCAAGGGTAAAGGTCACAGATGTACAGTACAGTGCATTGTGGATGTGTTCACTAGTCTAAGGGCATGTTGATGGACACTCTTCGAATGCATTATTACAGATGTGTCTTACAACATGATTTACCATTGCAGTACTTGTATTCAGAGTCCTTTACTATGGGGGAATTTATGCATTGTCATGACACACCATGCACACAGCCCATGGGCAGCACTCATTACTTTTGTGGTCTGTGATTGGCATGGTGCAATGTATGTTGGCTGTGCTGGGTCTGTGTGTTGCTATCATGCAGGTGTCCTTATGGGTGATTAGTTGTAATTGTTCAGGCTTGTGGTGTCTGCGTTCCTTCCATTATGACTTCACATACATGGATGATTGAGCACATGGCATATCTTTCTGCTAGTGTTGCATTGTCTTAGTGGAGTGTTGAAATGTGACATTCGGGGTGTAGGAATGTGTTCAATTGAACTGTGGTTCATGCAGTCCTGTGTGTGTGTGTAATGTCATGTGTGGGTTGAGTGGGCATGTCCTACATGTACAGGGCCTTGACAGCGCATACACTATTCAGTTGTGGTAATGCACCCCCGGTTCACATTGCATTTCACTATTTGCATGCTAGCTAGCTCAAGGTCAATCCACATGTCGCTTTTTGATCATAGATTTGCAATTTTTTTCTATAGTAGGGAGAAAGCCCTTCCTATTTATTTTTCCAGTTTGGAGAGAAGTACTTTGGGACAGTTTACACTGGCTGTGCTTGTGTGATGAATATGTTGGTGGCCTGGCTGCTTATGTTATCTTTTTGCTGTGATGTATTTTAATGCTAACTCTTGAAACAGGTTTTCAAACATTAGTCAGGAGGAGAGGTCTGTCCAATAAATTGGTTGTTTTTTTGGTGTGGAGGAGGAAGTTAAAAAAAAAAGATGAAAACCAAAGCACGTCCTTTACTGTGTGTAGCCTCAGTTACCTAAGAGGAGTAACGAAGATTGTTCATTGTTTGAATAACTGCATTAAGTGCTGGGCAGTCTGTCTAGATATTCGAATCCTCTATCACTGATATTCTATTAGCAATGGCTTGGTTACTCAATACCAATTCTTTCCACACTTTATGGAGAAGCACATTGTGCCCTGGAGGCTGATATACTGTGAGTATGGTCCGGGAGGTAGTTTGGTCAATTTGACATTTTGTTTTGATGTTATGAAGGATTGTGTGGACCCCGCTAAATTACCCATTGTTTCAAGTTTCTCAGGGACTATATGGGCAATTCCTTCTCCTTTCTCTCCAACCAGTTGCTTACATGAGTTTTATAATGTTCAGTAACTATCGTATTGACTTATGCGGTGAGGTTAATAGATAATCAAATGGCAGTGATACACAGAATATTGTTGTTTTTTTTTTTAATTTTCTTTTTTTACAATTTTGCTTAAAATAGTTTAATACAAACATTTTTAGCAAATGACATCAAATCCATTCCCATGTCCACACCACCCTTTGATATCAGATGTTCTTTGTTTGTCCTAGAGCCTTGCAGACGCTTCTCTGCCTTTAAGCCAAGGTTGTTTTCCCAAAATGTAACCATAGCAATCGACAAGTTGATTTTGTCCCCTCCCAGGAGTAGCAACCACCAATCTTTGGCTGGGGAGGAAGGAGCAGATTCCTTAATTTTTTCAAAGTGTAGGGACCTCAGTTCCGTTACAGAATGACATTGAGTACAGAGATGTAAGATAGTTTCCCGAACACCTAGTTCCTTACAGAAACTACACAGTGGAGGGTCTGAACTGCCTCCTGCTCTTGCCATACTGATTTCCATTGTCGGATACAAGATGAATCTCATCCTCATCAGCTCTAAGTATAAATCTGGGGAAGCTTTGATGTATTCCGGAGTGTGACCATACAATCTTGTGTCATGTGCTAACTGGCAGAATAGTTTCAGTTTGTTGACTTCCTCAAAGGTCGTGATCCAGCATCTTTCACATACTATTTTCTTCCTTTTGCTGGATTTGCTAACAATTCTTCCACCAAGGACCCCAGGTCTTCTGGTAGAAATCTGCGGGACTGGTCCCACAGAGTCTCCACCTTACTGTTTCTTCACAATATTTTGTGTTTTATTAGCCTAAATATCTGCAGAGAGTTAGCGTCTAAGAACTTTCCAAACAGGTTCAACATTTTCCAGTCTAAAGCTCCCTTCAGTGAGATCAGCCCCATCTCTCTTCTCAACATCTGGATGGAAATTGACTTCTCGGAAGCCCAAGCACTTTTTCCCAAAAGCTCCCCTCTAATAACGGCCACTGAGTCACTGGAATAGTTAGCATTGCGTCCGCCCAATAGGTCACCGTAAGCACCACTTTTGCTTTATTGAATTCAATCAGGGGAATTAGGGAGAAGCCACAAAATCTCTGCTTCAAGATGATTTTGGCTTGATTTGCCAAGGTGCACATTTTTTGTTTCGTGATTTTACTCATTTTGGGATGAGTCAGTTTTTTGCAAATTGGGACTCTTAGATATTTGAAAGTGTCGATGACTTCAATTTTCTGACTCCCTAGGCTTCAGGTAAATATGTTACTACCTTTCCCTCCATTTTTGTTCAAGAGAAGGATTTTGGTTTTCCCTAGGTTTATTTGTAGGTTTATTTTGTAGGTTTATTTGTAGGCCATTCAGCTTGGTGTATTAGAAAACATTGTTTGGTTGCCTATGTAGGCCAATTGGTGTCGAATCAATCAAAGCCAAGTCATCTGCATGCAGGAGCCGATTTACCTCGACTCCTCCAATTCTTGGTGGGAATCACCTAATGTTAGTCAAAGAGAGAGCCAGATCTGAAATATATAGATTGCCAAGGAACACCCCTGTTTTACTCCTCGATCGATTGGGATCTTCTCACTTAACAGACCCGTAGTGTTCAACCGAATTCTGCAAGATGAGTTTGCATTCAGGGATTTATTCTGGTCGACTATATTGATTTCGAATGCCTCTACAAGCATGGGACTTTGGTGATCTTAGTAGAAATGTGTCAGGATGAGATGGGGGCAATTGGTTTGCATGAGCATACATGATCTATTGTAGCACCTGGATTGCCATCGGCTTGTGACTTGGCATTAACTGACTTGCTAAGCTGAATACCATTTAGCACTGGAGGAATTGAAAGACTAACAGATGATTCAGAGTGTTTTATCCCTCATCCCTCTTCCCTCTCACTCTTCCATGCTTACAAGCAATTGTACTCAAATAAGACATGCTACAAAACGATCATATAAATAAATTAATGATAATGATAATGATGTGTTATTTATATAACGCCTTAATCCAAAGCGCTTTACCGAGCACATACTTACATACAATATCACCCAACCGAAGAACAAGCAATTACAAGTAGGCAGTATGGTGCCCTTTGGCGAATGTTACTGGGTGATGGTGTGCAGACTTGAGATTCGTTTGCTGTTAGAGGAAACATCTCCCTTTTTTGTGACTAGTTTTCACCACAGTTTAGCACACAATCCTTGTGAATGTTGTACCCACTAATCAACTAGGGATGAAATCCCAATGGGAAATGGCGTCTGTGGTTGTTGTTGTTGTCTGTGTTTTTATTCTGTTTTTGTCTCCCTTAAAAAGAAGACCAAGAAAAAGGACTTTCACCTTTGCAAAAAAACAATGATGCTGGCCGTGGTGGCTTCTGTACATTGACTGTTGCAGTTTCATATGGCCATATAAAAGAAACTTTGCATTGGCAAAATGAAATTACACATTCCCCCAGTGCACTTCTGTACCAGGACACCTACCACCACAGGGTTAGAAGTATGACAAATGTTGTCGCACTGAAAGAACATGTTTTTGAACTAGGACATTTTTTTGCTAATGACACTTACCACGATGAAAATGTCTGTAGGATGTTTTAAAGAGCACACGTTTTGAACCTCTATGAGCTCAGACTGTAGAGACACTATGCATGCACTTTGGAGTTATAATGAAAACCAAGTATGCCTATTGAATTGTAAGCATGACGCAGAGAGCACATTTTCAGCGGTCATTGTGACAACTGAGTCGGCACCTGACTTAGCTACCAGGAAACCTCAAGACACAGGTGGTGATTTCCTCAGAGGGGCGTTCAAACGCTGCTTAGTGCTGGTGGTAAGCATTTCCCTGATTCAAAGTTGCACTGAAACATGTCCCTTTATCTGCTAACACTTGACTGAATGCGAGCACCAGCAGTTACCGATTCAATCTACCCCCAACATTTGCCAACGTAAGTCTTGACCTTCAGTGAATGGGGGATGCTGGAGGCCATACCATGTTAACTAGAAGAAACGTGCTGACAGAGTGGTGTAGCATTATCCAATCAGAAGGAAACGCATGACGTGTGTGGACTAGTATTGGTGGAACAGGCAGCTCAGTAGCACTCAGTGGCCATTCAAAGTATGGCATAGCTGCAACTGCACACACTGTGTCCCTCTTGCTGCACATGTACACCCAGCTTGTGAAGGATAGCTGCAACCCTCTTCTACTCTGTTTAATGTCTCCTCTGCAGCACACCAACAATAAGAGGCACGGGCCATGTTGTGATTGTAGTATACGAATGTCACAGGTGCTTTACCATAGCAATAGTTTACTTGCAGGAGATCCATCGAAAAAGTCACAGAATTAGGATTATATGCTGAGCTGTCATCCTGGACCATACACGCGGGAGACATGCACACTATTCCTCGTGGGTTTCTCCTTGATCTACGTTTCTCCATCTGTTCCTCTCTCTATATATTACTTAGGACTTCTACATTTTGACTTACGTTTCAATGTACTTGTTGTTATTGTTCTTTCCACTTTTACTGTTGAAGCTTTTTCACTTTTCTGATTCATTTTTCATCTTCTCTTTCAATATGTTCACTTTTCACTTTGTCTCCTCTCCACGACTTTTGTGCGATGTGATGAGTTCCATGCCACTCTGCCACCTCCCAAACATCCAGTATCCCCATGTGTCTGTGCTTATGGCGGCGCAGTAGCCTTGACGCCTGACAGCACTTTCTTAATGGATGCACCATGTACCTTTGCTGCAACAAATTATTAGCAGGAACAAAGTCAATGCTTGAAGCAAACAAGTGTCAAATGTTGGCTTTCTGTCACCTGTCAGAGTAAAAATAAATCTCTTATTTACCTGTAACCTTTGTCCACGCACCAGTCTGCACCCCCACATATCTAGCACCCTAAGACAATGCTAGTTAGTGCAATTGAAATTGCACCAATGAAACCATGTGCTAAAATTAAGAGGCCCGTCAGCTACTAGGTTCTCGCAGAAAATACAGCTGTGAGCTAGTAGACAGAGGGGGGTCCACACACAATGTACATGCTCTTGTTTGGGTAATATCCTTGTGCCCATATTTCTCTGATATGCAGACTTTATATCTTACATTGTAGCAGCTAAGTATCCTTTACTAGAACCAAATCCAGATCATGGGCCTCATTACGACCCAGGCGGTAAGTTACCGCCTGGGCCGTGACTTTACCACCATGGCGTAAACTACGTTTACGCCATGGTGGTTGGCGGACTTACCGCCCCATTCCGAGGTCGGCGGGGCGGTAAGTCCCCAATCCCCATTTACCCTTCCCCATTCCCATTTTTGCCCCATAGGGCATAATGGGAGTGGGGAAGGCGTTAATTACGCCACCGTAAATTACGGTGGCGTAATTAACTCCATGGTCCCTTAGCGCCATGGATTTTAACACCTGCTAAAAGCAGGTGTTAAAAGCGCCATGGCGCTAAGGGACCTCGTAATTGGCGGTAAGGGGTCGGCGCAGCTAACGCTGGCGTTAACCCCTTACCGCCAGGGTCGTAATGAGGCCCCATGTGTCAGAAAAAGCAACCCTCCAAAAAGGTCAACTCCTGATCCATCACTGGAGGGAGTCTATTGCTTTTTGCTTTTGTCTAGTATCATGATTCAATCCATGGATATTCAAGACCTTCCTATGTGTAGCATAATATAAGAAATTAGAAGAAATTAGAAAAGGAATGAATTACCTAAGGCCCAGATCTGACTGCACTACTCTCACTGTAAATACAATCCTTGCAAAAATGTAATTCTTTGTAGCAGGTGCATGAAATATCTCCGCTGAAGGACGCACTTTGTGCTGTGTCTATCAGTGCACCTAACAATGTCAACCTTTATTCTGACCTCTCTTCCAGATTTCTGCATACCAAAGAAAAGTAAAGTTGTTAAACAAAGTAGACCATGTGTCACAGAGATTCCTCTGCTGCTTTAAATGTTTCCAGGTATGGAATAATAAATACAATACAGTTTTTCTCAGTTATGCTGATACAATTACAAAGCATTTTGAATTATTATTAACCATGCATATAATAATGCAGACACCGTCCCACTTTCAAATAGATGTTGTAATTTCAGAAGAGCTAGCATCCCTAACTTCTCCTTTGTTATGAATTAGTTTACACATTTTAGGTCCAGGTTGGGCATAAACACGTAACCTTTGGTTTCCTTACAGTCAGGAATTACCTTTAGTGTAGCCAGCCATCTCAAATGTTTCAGAGGAACTCTTTCTGCTGTTCAATTCCCTGCCAAATTACATTTGAGGTATAAAAGGATCAATACATTGATTTGATGTAGGCAAATACATTGCTGTGATGTAGGTTCAAGGTTTCCACAGCAAATACATTACTGTGATATAGGTTCAAGGTTTTCCACAGGGCTTTTGAAAGATGTAGGATAAATTTGAGGACGGTTTGGGGGGAAGAACCTGCAGGCCTGTCTGTTTTCCACAAACGCTGTGTCTCAGGGAGTGGTTTCTTCACTTCCAAACAAAGAGAGATCTTGGATCTTTTTCTGAGTCTAAAGTCATTACACTGTCAATCATGAGACTTAAGAAACAACTTATAGAACATCCAGGACAAATGTCCCTTGATTTTAAAAAAAGCCAGATTGAGGGAAGCTCTAATAACAAGTTTGGAAACAACCTTACCTTTTGAAAGACTATCTAAATATTTTTGTTTCGGTTCTTAAGAAATGTATTGTAAGAAAAACTGAAATATGTAATATGGACCGATTATTGACTGTTTGCACTATACAGTCCCATTCTAAGCTCCCAATATCACTGCTAAATGTTAAATGCTACCCACTCCTCGCCCCACTCACGCAAGTACGCTATCACTTGTTATCCCTTTTAGTAGGTCCACTAGAAAATGAGTTGTCATGAAAATGAGAGCTCTTTTTGGAAACTTAAACAATCAAAGTATCATCAAATGATAATCAATTAAAACACAAATAACATCTTTATTGGCAGCATACACTCCAGAGGGACAGATTCTGGATAGAAAGATTACAAATATATGCACGATAGGTCCTAGGAAGCCTAAAATTTGAAGAAAAACATTTTTCAGAGCCTCAAGTTCCGTTAAGAATCAGTGATGTTTTGAGGGGACCGTTTTCAATGGATGTTAAGAGATGAAGTGGCCTTCACAGAACAACTATTTAAAGATGCAAGAGCATCTAGCGGTAACTGAAGATTCAATGTCATCACTAGAGGAAGGTAGGTAAAAGCTGGCCATTCTCCCTATTTAGAATATGAGCCCAGGCACATGAGATGTAGACTGAGAAGGTGGGGATCACTATACACGTGTATGATGTCTCTCTGCCTGTTGTAAGATTATGAGGGCACAGATTAACTGTTTCCTGTTGAGGAGTACTGGTGACATAAAAGAAAGGGTAAGATTAACCTTTGGGTACCGTGAGTGATACATTAAAGTCAATACACTGTTTACCACAGAGGGAATTCTGCATGAATAAGCACTCATTTTGAAGTCACCAATGACAGGGAATCACTATGATGTCTTTGATATTGACATGTCTGACAATTGCTTTGATGGTGAGTGATGCTCTTATGATGACCATGAGCAAAAGTAGTGGACAAAACCACAGTCTCTGTTGCAGTGTAAATCACTTAAAAACATGTTTCATTTTAAATAAATTTCAGTACCCTGATGTGCCACATGACATTACTTTGTGTTTATGAATTTTGATGAATGTTGATAAACATCCCAAGATGCAGAAGCAGATGTTCTTTTAAGATTCTTGGATGGGTTTGGGATCTCAAGATGGTATTTGGAGAATATATTCATATGTTGTTGTCTTGAAGCTATCAGTTTCAACCATGGGCTAACAACAGGCAGACAGGCACATCTGGGGTCATGGTGCTGGTGGTTGTGGAGGAGGTACTCTTGATGCTGCATTATTATGTGGTTTAAATTCTGATAAGTATACATGAAGGGGCTGATCATCTATTACTATGTCGACCTCTCTATATGCTCTATCATTCTCCTCTTCCACCTCAGCAGCATTGTTGTCCAGCAACAATCTACACTGTTGACTGGATTCTGATGGGTCATAATGTTCATCATAATCATCATCCATGCTGTGTCATCATCATTATCAGTGTCATTCGTGTCACTCTATGGTGGCAGTTGGGAAAGAGAACTGGTAGATCTTTGATAGAGAGGATATGTGCTGATTCCCTTTCTGCATCCAAGATGATGGGAGAAATTTGAAGTGAGACATTCTCTGATGGTCCTACTGTATGTTCACGGTTGTGGTTCAATACCTTTGAATGTACTTGTACTGTACTGTTGCATATACTAATCCAGATCGACTTGTGACAGGGGTGTACACAATAAATTGGATGTTAGATTCAATTGTTAATTGTCAAAGTGTAGCTTCCACATTGTACACACCTGCTGCAGATGGAGAAAGGCCAAGAGCTGCATGGATCACCAAAGAAGATAAAAACAAATGCTCTTAGAAGGAACAGCAAAATCTCTCCTGCTCTTGCCACATGTGGATAACCCACTCCCCCCATGTTAATATATGAGCACAAAACAAAGGAAATGAGCTTTGCCTTTCATCAGCCCACCAAACCTCCCCAGAGAATCAGGGGCTGTGAGTGGCCCGGTGTACCTCAGCAAGATGCTCAGGGCTTCTGATTGTCCAAATGATGCATGTTGCATGCATGTAGGTTCTGCATTTCTCAGAGTGATTTGGGTATGAATTGGAACCTTTCGTGCACCCGGCACAATGAGGTGTTTCATGAAGTCTGCACATCACACAGAAGTACATCTGGTCCTGCAAGATCAAATTGGCATGTGGAAATGCACGCCCAAGGTGACATATGTTTGACGTTGTCCATAGTTATTCTCTGATTTTAATGGTAACATATGCTTTGAATGAAAGTAGGTTACATCTGATTTGGGGGTTTCAAACTCTATTTCACAATGGAACAATTAAAGACCATTTACTTTGTCAATTTGGAGGAGGCAAATTCAGAGATCAATGAGGCTGGACGTTGTGGGAGATCTGAGGGAGGTTAATGTGAAGGGCCAGAAATGTGAGGCGGACAACTTTTAGATGATTTCTCAAAGTGTGCCATTTTATTAAATCATAGGTCTCAGGTAACGCTTCACTATCCCTACTCTGTCAAGGACTTCCCTGCCTAGCGTGAACTAAGGAAAATATTCTAGCAGTGAATCTCTATCCCTCACACTTATACTTAAAATACACACTGAAAAAATATGTATGGCAATTTACAACAATAACAACACTGATATTCTTTAATGAATTCACAGTCTCTTTTAGTAACCTCAGTGATCTCTTCTTCCCCATGTTTCAAGTTGGATTCAGTTTCATTGTTCAACAAAAAGAAACAAGGAAATCCAGGTTTGCAACAAAGTTCCACTTTAGTTCTTTACACCTTCAACTTGTCAATAGAATAGTGCCAGTAATCCAATGACTAAAAAAAACCTTTTCTTCATCTTAGAACAGATATTTTGTCAAATAGTATCAATTATGTTCTTGGTCAGGATATTTTTTTCACAACTTCATCAATATCAAAGGAACAGAGCTTCTTAATGTCAGCTTTTCGCATCTCTCCTTTCACCACCATAAATGACAATTGGTATCTTTGTCAGGATAACTTCACAGCACTTATACTTCTACTTAGTTTACACTCAGACCAGGACCACTTCTACAAGGATTCACCATGTGGGTCTACTCACCTGCCCGATAGCTTTCCACATTCAACTGTGCTTTTGGAGTTTTGCATCTGCTGACAACCAAATGTTTAGCACAGCTTCAACAGTTTGTAACTTTGAGATGTGCAGCAATTATTCAGAAAAGACAATATTCACATTAGTGCTGCTCAACACCTTCATTTAGGCAAGACATTCTTCTTCTGAGCATTCACCTTGCAGAAGGGCAGCGTTGTTGTGATTTTTGACTTTCTGCCACATCAACAACCAAAATGCACTTAAGGATAGAATTCCACCTTTCCTCCTTATGGCTATGGTAATGTGTGATTTTATACCAGCTTCAATTTTATGAATCATCACAATTTCACAATGAACAAGCTTCATCCCTTTTTGACATTTCATGTGCTCCTTCTCTTCCTGTTAGCCCCTTTTAGCTTAGTGGCCTGCCTGGTTATTAGTTTTGTTTGACTATGGACAATATATACACAGCTCTTGGCCTTGGCAATGCTTGTATCAATCTTGGCTTTGGGCAATGCTTGTACCACTCTTGGGCACGGGCAATACTTGTACCACTCCTGACTGTAGGCGATGAGTTGACCACTCTTGGCTGTGGGCAAAGCTTGTACCACTCTTGGCTGTGGTCAATGCTTGTTCCCTGGAACTCACAATTCTTAACGTTCAGTCACTTCAATTCTGTGTGAAAATGTTTTCTAATGCTTCTGAAATTACTCTTTAGTTAACCTTCACTTCAGAATCAATTTTTCTCACTTGATAAGTATTTCATCTGCTTTATGCAATCTAATGCTCAATTAGTGCCATTCAGATCGTTTCCTCATACGCAAGTGCTACTTTTGTTGTGTTCATTGTACAACACACAACGGTCCGGTTAACAGCACTTTCCCTCAGGCCTCCAGATAAGGTGCGTACTAGGCGTTTTTACGCATGAAAATCTTGTAAACACGACAGCTTTATTATTTTCCTGTGTACATTTACACACAAGTTGAGAGCAGGAGGCAGTGCAAAGGTCAGGTTATTTGACAGAAGCCAGAACGCTTTCAACATTTAAATATATACAGGAGAGATCAAATGGCCAAACATTAGAGAAATAAGGAAAGGTTTATTCTGTCACAATGCAGAAGGCTGCCGCATAGCAATGATTTCCATACGCCGGCTGGATGTCACATACATTTTACTCTCTTGCAAAGGAGAAAAGTCATTTTTACTCTCTTGAAATCACATTTACGCTCAAAGTTTAAAAATAGGGAGTAAAATACTCCCACCTCAAAATCTTATCTGGGGCACTGCTTTCCCTCATACGTGAGTGATTCTCCTTTGCTACTGTTGCCTGCCTTTGTTTGTGAAGGGATTAGAATGCTCAGTAACACTCACCTGCTTCTGTCTTCAATCCCTTCACATGATGCATGTCTTCCACTGCTCTGGCATCTACTGAACAAACACTTTGAAGCTGTTTTCGTTCTCACCATGCACTCATGGAGCAAGCTCACCTTGGTCTGGAGACCCTTGGCTGCATACAAGCTCTCAACCACGGTCTTCTGCACACTTTCTGCTGAGCAGTCTCGGCAGTTTGGTTCACATGGAGGACAGCTTTCTTCCTTCACACTTCCCGCTGCGCAACCGCTACACTTCAGTTTTGTGGGGAAAGGGACCCTCTCAGGACAGGAAGCTCAAATGTGTTTGACTAAAGTCCCGGCATTCCTTCTTTCTTCAAGCTTCTCCATGCACTGACAACAATATGCTTTACTTCTACAGGTAACACTGCAGCTGCTCTACCTAAATCTTGATATAATGACCTGCACCTGAGGGGGCCTTCCAGCCTCTCTACCTCCCTCAGGTGTGGATCGATAACCCTAAAAGCTGACCAGTTCAGCAACATTGGTCTTGTGCCCTCCTCCTCATCCCAGTTCTCAGGAATTATGGGACGTGAAGTCCCCAACAATATAATTAGGCTTTCTATTCAGTTTCCCCCATTTTAACTCATGTTTAATTCCCCTAAGTATATTTAAGGAATAGTCACCAGTATTTACTTCAAAAGGAGAAGGCAGTTCTTTTAAGCCGTCACTAACACATTTCCTTCCCCTGTACTTCTGTAAATTAGGGGGGTTTCTAACTTTATAAGTCCCAGATGGGCTTTCCTTATGTAGAATATTTAAGGATTTTGTCTTAGCTGGAACCACATTACAATGCTCAATTTGTGAATTAGACAAATCATAACAATAAGCCATTCCATGCCTTTGTACTTATAAAATGTTTTTCCTTTTTAAAGACAAATGCTGATTTTCATCCCACAGGATCTCTTCATCACCCTGAGCCTTGTCTCTACTCAGGTGATCCTCCCTCAGAGCATCACCCCCATAGTCAGAATCAGGACGCGTTTCTCTTTCCCTGGCCACCTGGGAGGAGACTTTAGGCAGGTGTTTGTGAGTGAACCACAGGATTCTTCACATACAGTAATGCCAAAAAGCATTCAGTAGATGATAATTTGGAAAAATAGAGATTCGGGCTGCAAACAGTGGCATGGTTGTTGCATTAATGTACACATAGGTTTCACTGAATTCCATTGTTAGGCTGGAGCCATTCAATATTAGGGGCTTCAATCCCCCAACAGAGAGTGTTTGGATCCTTATGAAGCAAGGGAGTGCCAGCCCAAATTGGTATGCTTGTTAGAAACAAACTTAAGGATACCTGATGAGTGAAGACTGAGGTTCAGAGAATATCCAATTTAAAAAAAATAACTTTGGTGTAGTGGTGAAAGCAGCTGGAACGACGAATCTGCTGCAAAACACTTCTGACATTGAAATATACTATAAAAGACAGCAAGTATAGTTATGACAATATCGGGGCCCATATAGTTTTTTTGTTGTCAAAGTGATGCACATATATGTGCAATATATTTAACATGTTTCATAAACAGAACAGATAATTTCATTGCACACTTAGCTTTTTCACTCATATTTACTGTAGTTTTAATGTAATTCATTATTCATTATTTGATTATTGAGTTTAGTTTTAAAACACTATAAATAAGGTTTTATTTAAGTTTTTTTATTATTAATATATGTTTATATTTTTAGAGTAAAGTAAAACATATTGTTTAAGAATATATTTGGAAATGTACTTGTATTTTTTTAATGTATATTTCAATTGTTTTGGTGGCTCCACTCCTCTCTAGCAGCTGTCCCTCACATCCAATTTCAGAAAGAACCTTATCTAAAAGAACCACATTTAAAAAGTCAATTTAAATACAGATAGCAAGTACTTGAAATTTGAAAACAATCCAATTAAATGTTGTTCGAATTTTAAATATAACAATACTGTACTTGCTCAACATGTCTCTGGGTATCATACTGAACTTGGATGAAGTTGGTGAAAGAATAGTAACCTAATACAATTAAGTATATTCTGTTATTGCTTATAATTATATATTTAAAATGTACATGTGCCTTCATAATTTTTGTAATGCGCTGCATCTGTTCCGCATTGTAAGGCATACCTTTTAACTGCATCATATGTACGAGATATTTTAACAGGAAGTTGTGCACTTTTAAGAAGTACTAAAATTAAGGCAAAACAGCATTATACTAGCTTGTCTTTTTCAACTCTGCATATTGTAAAATGACCCCTTTATATTTGTGAGTGCTTATTTCTGATACTTTATTAGTCTTTTTTTTATAGTTTTACGTCATGTTTACATTATATCTGATTTTCTGTAGATATTTCTATGGTTGGTAATTGTGTTACCTATATCATATCTATCATAATTTTTTATTATTTGTATATAAGGTATGATTTTTCCTGCATCTATGTCTATTTGGTGTATTCCATTCAGTGTCCATAGTCTAGATAAAGATACAAAGCTCATGCCAACTGTGAATATGTCTGATGTTTTCTGTTAATTCAAAGTATGAAAAATAACTCCATACATTTATATTACAAATGTTTCCAAAGGTTTTTACATTAAATTATTTTGTAATTGTTTTGCAAACAGATTCTCGATTAACTGGTGATAATTGTAGCATATCATCAAATAGCAAATAGAATGATATCTTTAGCACCAAAAATGTAATTATCACCATATTATACACCATATTATACATGTTTGGTATTTTATGCAAAAATTAATGCAAGTATCATGTTGGAAAACCATGTTTAGTTCGTTAATAGTTTCTTATTTTGCAACGATTTAGCTACTTCGTATGGAGAACCAGCACAAGGTTTAAATTATATTCTACAGGAAACTGAGCATGTTTATGTAGGTTTGTATCACCAACTTTATGAGCATCACAAACAGTTTGTGCTGGAACAACACATGATAATCGAATTGAAAATGTGTCTCGCACAAAAGTAGAAGTTAACTCAATTAGGAAAATACATCCTTTGCTTGCTTAGCCGATAACATATACAAGTATAGCTTAAACGTCTGAACTATCACACAGCTTTACAACTCGTTCTCCTAAATTATATTTTTGCTAGTCATTTTGCAGCAAGAATTCTTGCATTGGTAATCCTGCTTCATTTATTTTTAGCAGTTGTCTATGGGGGTCAACTATAATGAAATCTGAATTTGATGCCTCTTGTACATCATTGCTAGTTAGGATTCAATCATCCTTTCGTGCTTTTCATCTAGCTTTTCAATTGTAGTGAATATAATCAGGGCATATAGTGTTAAACTTTATGTTAGTAAGTGCATATTGTACATTTGGAAAATGTCTTTGTGCACATTACCAGTCCAGATTCGTTTTCTTCTGGTGACACACTTGTACATTTTTGATGAATAACTAAGTTAGATTTTATAGGTCTTACTAAGCTACTCTTTGATGATTACCTTACCATATCTCATTTAGATGTTTTTAATAAACATCCTCTCCATAAGTAATGTTGTAGATTTTCACATAAGCAAGTTGGCTCAGTCTGTAGAGTGTGGCTGGATTGTCCAGATGTGTCTAAGTACTTTTCACTAACAGCAAGCACAATCAGAAGCTGTGTACCAGATCTAGCTCCCACTTCAGCACCAGTGCCTGCAGTTTTGACAGTTGCTGGCTCCTTCGTTCCTTGGGCCTTCATCTATCCAACCATACGGTATCCTCTGCAACTGATTGGTGGCCCGTGAGTTTGGTCCTCCCTCATGAGGATTCTGAGCTGATCTACCTTGTCGCCTATGTACATCTAGGGTTGTAGTGGCTCCTGGACCTGGCTTTGGACATTTGGATCTGGTCAAGTTGGCATGGTCACGTGGTTTGGCCCTGCACCCTGTGTGCCTGTGTTTCTATGACACTGTGGTGACACTGTGTTGGCAGATGAGAGAGGCAGAGTGGGAGAGAGGGAGCTGCGGGAGGTGGAGTTGTGCTGTATTTTTCGTTCTCTATGCTGTGTACCATTGTGCACTATGACAGTACTAAATTGGTGATTCTGGAGATTAGTGTCTGAAAATAAGTAGCTGATGTAAAGCACTTGCCATATTACTGGAGACTATCAGAAGCAGCTGTACTCAGTGCGGCTTGACTGCCACGGTGGTAGGTCCTTTCCTCTAAGCAGAGGTGCTTGTAGTGTGGAGGGGAGAGTTCGAAGAGTTTGAAGTGCAGAGCTGTGAGTTCATTTTGCTGCTCCTCAACTGCCCCTGTGTCATTCTATGCTGCATGGGCATCCGCTGATGAACCAGTTGGTGTGCTGGTATCCTGTCATGGCGAGTGCAGCGGCTGCAGGGGTGACTGCGAGAGGTAGCCTGAGGGCATAAATAATATAAGAACAAGACACAGAGACATGGCTTGAGCCACCCCTTGCTTGCTTGCTGTTAAGCATCTTCTATCTTGTAAGATTCCCTGTAAGGTAAGGTACAAATATTCACGGCTGAGTGAGGCACTTAACCAAGCAGTGATTGTTGTGCTGATAACAGCAAGAGCAGTGAAGTTTCCTACAAAGCCACTGCAGTGTGTGCAGGTCACACCCTGATGTTGGCTTCGCTGGCAGCTCATTCCAGTTAATTTTGGCCCATTAGAACCGTTGCAGCTCAGTATTATCTAGGCATTTTGGCAATCAGATGCTGTTCATCTTGTAGTGCTCTCTTCTGTACATTTACATTATACAGCTTAGAGGGCTCAAAGGTCTGGGGGCTTCACTTTGCAAACTAGTCTGGTCCAGAGTGTGACTAGATTGGACGATTTCTAAACTGAAGGTGTGGTCCAAGCACAAATCAAAATCAACGAGGTCAGGAGGGCGAGTGAAACTTCCTTTTTCTTGAATAAAGCATCCCAAGCACCCCATTCAGCCATCATTCAGGTGGGATCTTTGTAGCCAGAAGTGCCCCTTATCAGGGGATGTTTTGAACCTGGGAAGCTCTGAGGTAGGCAAAAGTTATGCTGATACCATTGGTAAAAAAAAAAACATTCCTTGGGGAGGGCTACCTCATACCTAGAGTAGGTGCGGTGGTGCATGGGGTTGTAGCCCCCAATTTCAAGCTGCTGGCTTCTCTCCACTGTGAACAGGCAATATCTAGACATTTATTGGTGGTAGCGAGAGAGCCTGATACAAGAGGCATGGACGTTCTGCCTCCTACGAGATACAAAAGAAATTATATAACAGGATTCGACCCAGCACCTGACCTACCGACTGACCCGCTTCCTATGTCTCAGCCAGCACCTCTGTGCATTTCTATGCAGCCTACGATGGCACCATGTATATCAGACAGGTCGTTTTTAAATACTCCCGAGAAGTTGATTGATCGGCTTTACAAGGAGAATTGTCTGAACACCAAGGCTAAGGTGGCCAATGATAAAATGGATAAACCAATTTTGGTGGTTTCTGTGGAGCACAGTGAAGTAGGGTTAGGCGTCAAGAAACACCCTGGTATTCCACCATTTAAAGATATTATCCTGGACCCATGAAGTAGTGTAAGGGCTGCAAGTCAAAATTGTCAGCACCTTGGCATATACAGGTAGTCTGTGCATGGACATCCATAGTCAAAACACGATATTCCACCAGGAGTTAACCAACTTGGAGGGGCCATCAGAGGAGCTGGAGGAGTCTACATCCTTGATTCTGGCAGATGAAGAGGAAGAGTGATGGAGGTCTCGAGTCTACAATAACTTCTATAATTTTGAGAGAGCCATGCAGGACAAACTGTAGAAACATGTGCTTAGGATGGAATCCACCGTGGGAGCTGAAGCAGTTATTATATTTCCAGATAAAGGAAGCTCTTGTGGATAAGCAGTGTCTAATTAGGTCTCTGCAACTGCTGGCTGATTGTTTGACTAGAGATGCTCAGAGAGAGAAATGCTGAGTAACTGGTGAACCCTCAGATCTTGTCTGATTGTATGTACCGCGGGGGTGTAATGTTCATTTTGGTTTTAATAATTCACACTTTTCAAGGATGCCTAATTCAGTGCAGAGATATCCTGGCAGGGAAAGGAATTGACCTTTTTCTTGATGTTAAGGCCAAACAATGCTATATTCATGACTCATGTTCAACCACATAATCCCGTCTGAATTACTCCCCTTGAAGACTGCATGAGTGCTGTAATGGACCATTACGGGTTGCTGTGGTGTCAATGGTGTCTGGCGCTGGCGATATTGAACTGACAAAGCCAGATGTAAGAAACATTAGCACCCGGCATGCGTGGCGCAAAGGGAATACTGTGTGGTGATTGGCTCATTTGCGAGCCATACCATACGGTATTCCCTTTTACGCCGTGCGTGCCGGCTACTCTGTTCCTGGCGAGGAGCGTGGCAGCCCCTCAGCCAAGGAGGATGCTCGAAACGGGGCAATCCCCGCTCCGACCCTCCCCATGGCTGGCGGCTTCCTTCGTCCCCCACCGGGGACTCAGGTAAGATTTATTTTTGTTTTCCTCCCTCCTCCCACCTCCTACCCCACCCGACTTACCTTCTATCCTGCGATCTCTGGAGGGGGACGATGGAAACCTCCAGCCGTGTGGAGACTCGGAGCGGGACCATTCCCATTCCCATTCGCGGTTCTTTTTTTTTTCCTTCCCCGTCCCCCTCCCTACGTTTTCCCTTTCCCGGCGACATTTTTTTTCATATTTTTTTTGTTTCTGTTTCGAAACAAGTGAAACAGAAAAAAAAATGCCATTAGCAACCCGGTCTAATGGCCTGGGGTTCTAATGGCAATAAGACCCCCGGCGGCGGGCCAATATCGCCCACGGTAATGTCCCCGGGGCTTCGTTAAGGCACTCGCTACGCTCTGGTCTTGGGAGTGAACGCGCTGGGAACACTTGTGTTCCCAGCGCATCCGCTCCCGATGGCCACCATGGAAAGGGAAAACGGACTACGTTTTCCCTTTCCCGGCGGCATTTTTTTTCATATTTTTTTTTGTTTCTGTTTTGAAACAAGCGAAACAGAAAAAAAATGCCATTAGCACCCCGGTCTAACGGCCTGGGGTTCTAATGGCAATAAGACCCCCGGCGGCGGGCCAATATTACCCATGGTAATGTCCCCGGGGCTTCGTTAAGGCACTCGCTACGCTCTGGTCTTGGGAGTGAACGCGCTGGGAACACTTGTGTTCCCAGCGCATCCGCTCCCGATGGCCACCATGGAAAGGGAAAACGGACTACGTTTTCCCTTTCCCGGCGGCATTTTTTTTCATATTTTTTTTTGTTTCTGTTTTGAAACAAGCGAAACAGAAAAAAAAATGCCATTAGCACCCCGGTCTAATGGCCCGGGGTTCTAATGGTAATAAGACCCTCGGCGGCGGGCCAATATCGCCCACGGTAATGCCCCCGGGGCTTCGTTAAGGCACTCGCTACGCTCTGGCCTGTAACTACAGCCACAGGGGCATTACCTGGGGCGGTATTGGCCCGCTGCCTCGGGTCTTATTGCCACAGTGAGACCAGACTCAAAGTGGTCTTGTCTAGACTGGCAACTGATAGGGTTTACGATGGTATCATGATGCTAAAACAAGTTCACCTCTAACTAGTGAGCTATTAAGAGGGCTTTAGTGCCAATATTCCCTGATTAAGGGGTAATAGGGTAGTCTCATGGAATATAGCAGGTTTACCTAATAAATTATATAATACAGACTTGGTGGATTATTTAACAACATTTGCTATCATCTGCTTACATGAAACCTGGCTAAGAGATGATTGTCAAATCCCATAGTTCCATGGGTATGCATTGAGGGGCGAGAGATGTGTGAGGGACCGAGACAAGGGAGGCCTAAATACCCTGGTCCATGCACAGGTTGAGTTATGGATAAAAACAGGTGCTACTCCAATTTCCGATCTATAGTTACAGTCCTTCTTGAGTTTGGCTCGAAGTCTGTATCCAAGATATTTATTCACCCGACGAAAACAAGATGTTATTATGTTGGGGGAATTGAGAGATTTCTTAACACAGGTTTCTGCTGAGAGAGAGCCTTTCAGTGTAGAATTGTGTGGGGTCCCTGGACGCAGCCCTGTCTTTGATATTCTGCACTGGGGGGGAGGGCGTAAGCAGTTGGTCGACTTGAGGGCTGAGTTTCTTTTGGGGGAACTGAACAGATCAGCAGTTGATACCCTGCCCATGCAAACAATTAGAAGAGGGACTTATTCTTCAATTTTAGATTATATTTTGGTTGATTGCTTCCCTTTTAAACATGTCAGTGATTTCAGGGTGGAGGATAGGCTCTAGAGTGATCATCGCCCACTATGCTATCTGATGATCTATTTAGTGCCCAGCCTTTCTCTGAGGGAACCAAGAATATGGAGAGTTGCCAGTGTATTGGTCACCCGAGCAGCTTGCAGGTGGGAAAGTGTCTAGTCTCGGATGAAACTTCAGTCATTCAGCATATAATACTCTCTATTGAGATTGACAGGGAGGTGTTGGTAGTGAAATTCAAGTGTCCGGTTGAGAGGATCCAATAAAAATTATGCAAATGACATAGGAGGAACTTAAAGGATTCAGACTTTAACCATATGCATGCCCGCTGGTTTGAGTGCAGGGAGCAGAAGAATATCTTGAATAATGCTATTAGGTGTGGAACATTTGTGGCAGGGCAAATTTACCATTTGAAAAGAGCATATAATAAATGTATAAAAAACAAGATGCAAGTTTATATAGAGAGTCAGTGGCACCTCTTGTCAACAGTGTTCTCTAACAATGAGCATACATTTTTAAGGAAAAAAAGTGATGGTCCAAGTTTGAGACTTGGGACAGAAACCCAGCAGAGGGCCGATCTCTAAGGATACATGGGTGTCACATTTTCAGGGGATATTCTTTGACAAGTTTCAAAGTGACCCCCAGTGTAGAGTGAGTGGCTTTAATGGTAAAATAAACTTCATGAATACAGAGATATTAGAGGTGATTGGTTAAATGAAGTACAGCAAAGCTGCAGGCAGAGATTGGATATTTGTGTGTGTTTACCAGACTGGTGGTTGACCATTTTGGGCAAGTTATTGCCAGCTATTGCAGAAAGTGTTGAGGTGCCTGCCTTCTGAAGGTGCAGGATAAGTGTCCTGATTTTGAAAAAGTGGTTCGTTGAGAACCCACATTTTTAAAGACATGTTTCCCTATTGGATGTCTCATCAAAATCTTTCTCTAAATGTATTTTATCTCAGCTGGAGGATTGAGTTGATGAGAACAATATTTTGCAATCTTTTCAGGCAGGTTTCAGACATGATTTTTCGACCACTGATCATAGTTTTCCCTTGAGTTTGTTTATTAATAAATATTGAAAGATCAGGGGGGACCTTGTATGCTGCCTTCCTGGATCTGGAGAAGGCATTCAACTCAATGTACAGGGCCACTCTATGGTATAAGTTGGATGAAATGGAGTTTCCATAAGGACTGCTGAACTTGATTCAAAAGTGTTATAGTGATACCAAGGCAGCAGTTCGATGTACAAGCTCAGGGGTGATTGCCCCCTTTTTAATACCAATAAGGGGGTAAAACAGGGCTGTCCACTGACCCCATTGCTGTTCACACTGTTTTTGTCAGATTTTGACCCGGCAAAGCTAATGGTAAGATGCTCTGCCCCAAATTGGGGAGGGTGGAGTATTGTGCATAATTGTATGTGGGCCATACCCTGTTACTGGGAATATCTCCTAGTTCCCTTAAATTGGGTTTATCATATGCCAATACATTTTTCGAGAATAATACATTAAAACTAAAAAAAAGCAAGACAAACAAATGATTATCTTTGATAAGTGTTCTAAACCCTGTAACTGGAAAATAAATGGTGAACAATTAGAAGAAGTAGAAACTGATCTGTACTTAGGCCTACTGTTCTCTAGAACTGGCGATTGGAAGAGCCACATAAAATACCAATCAGAAAGAGCTTCTCTTAAATTAAAGTGTTTATTGTGATTTTAGCACCTGTATCGGGTACGGAAATTGGATAAGTGTTTGGATTCCTATAAGATGAAAGGTGCATCACTAATGTTATAAAGAAGTGAGGTTTGGGGACACAGGGATTGTAAATATTTTGAGGTTATTCAGAATCGCTTTTTGAGACAACTGCTTGGACATGCACCAGACTGCCCAAGTGGTGCCTTAATGTTCGAGTTGGGGCTTCAGGGTATCCATTTTTTTAGGACACTCCAGACTGCTATATCTTTGGGAAAAGCTTAAATCAGGGGTTTGCTGATAACTTTAATGTACTTTTGGGATTCTTAGAGTTAGAAGCCTCGTGAGTGTGGTGAAACACGAGTGGTTTAGGGCTGGATATAGTCTCTGGCAGGAGTTTCTGTCAGTAGCTGGGGAAAATCCAGAGTGAGGTACATTAAAGCAGGTTAATGCCAGTGTTCTTACCTGGTTGAAGGGAAAGGCCATTGAGTTAGATGTGGTGACTTCTAAATCTCTATCCTCATTGACTTTGTACAATGATTTGAATAGCTATAAATTGGGTCCAGGTCCCTTTGTGCAAGTATCTTGACAAGTGGCCTGCTGTTTGGCTGCTCACACTGCTGGTTTACATTTTGGGCTGTTTGCTGTTTTTTCTTCACACCATGGCCAGGAATTTGGGACACGCTGATTACAAGTGAAGGCACTATTAAAACTCCAGGTGTCGAGCCTTGTGCGCATGCACCATTGGGCCAGTGTCTTGACAAGTATCCGGCTGTTTGGCTGCTCACGCTGCCGGTTTCCATTGTAGGCCGCTTTGCTGTATTTCCATACTCACCTTGGGCATGAATTTGGGACATGCCGATTACAACTGAAAACACTATAACAACTCAATGCATCACGCCTTCTGTAAGTGTCTAGACAAGTGCCCTGCTGTTTGGCTGTTTGGCTGCAACTCTGCCCAATAAGGACATTTTTTTTCAATTTGGGAGCCCACACCTGTATGAACTATTGACTGGTAACAGGTGTACTGGTAAGCTAGTGAGGTGAACATACCAACACGTAAAACCTCAAGCAGGACATGTCTAATCTGCGATCAAAACTTCAAAGAATGGGAAAAAAAACTAGATTAACTATGCACAAGGTAAGGGTGAGGAGGTGAATCCGGTTGATGAAAGATACGTCCAGGCTGGAAATGATTGCAGGGGCAAAACAACTGCTTTTTTGAAGTGGAAGTTCATGCGCCACCTGTCGATCCTCTGACATTACCAACCAGTGAAAAAATTATTCAAAATCAATCTGGATCAACATAGATAGACAATAATAATTCACTACTTGAATTATGCTATTCACTCCAAAAGAGTATTAATGATCACACTCAAGTAACGGTGGAGAATACGAGAGAGTCAGCATCCATCATGGGGCGATGGTCCAACAGCCCACAGCAAGGCCATCCATTACACGAGAATAATGAAGAAGTAACTGTGATGGAAAGTAGCAAAGCCTCTGCAGGGAAAATCCGTCACTCGAGGTGATTCAGTTGTAAATAAAAGTGTTGTTAAAACAGTGCAGTAAGATGCACAAGGATATCAATCCGTAGGGTATGGAGCATGGACATTATTACAAATAATAAAGTTAGGTATTCTACTAACATCTTCAGTAATAACATTAACTAACACATACATTTTTAATAATACTAACAGTTAAGGGCTAGGTTTGTTAAATGTAATACCCATACTGTTTGACTATTTCCTATATTAATTTGCAATTAACATCAACACCACATTTTTATTGAGATACATCCAAAATTTCAATTGTTGGCACATGACTCTATTGATGAGGTGGATTCTCACATTTAGAAGTGCTTTCTTCTGAGCAGATTGTTCTTGCTCTGGTGGAGTTTCTCTTGGGCGTGTAAAGGTGTGACAATTGTGTGGTTCTCTGATATAGTAGACGTTGGCATGTAGTTCTCTCTTTATTCCCTTTTATGTTTTTTTGTGGAATGTACTTCTAAGTGATTTTTTTCTCTTTGTTTCTGTTTTGTGTGATGTTTATGCATTGAAGCTGAAAGTGCCAAAAATGAAAACAAGTGTAAAATGTTATTTGCACCCGGGCAAGGGCACTCAGCCAATCAGGTGGCTGGAAAATACACAATCGTTGCCTGCTGTTCCAGCCACCTGAGGCCCTTCCCCGGGTGGCCCTTTTTTTCCCCTTTTTCTTTTATTTTCTAACATGTGCTGTTGATATGATATGATATGATATGATAGTTTATCTATGTAGCACCTATACAGAATGGGCCTCATTACGAGTTTGGAGGTAGCCATGGTGCTATTAGCGCCATGGCTGCCTCCAAAATCGTGCCTGGGTCGGGGTTCTGTGAATGAGGAAGTACTGGGTCATTCCAACCTTGGAGGACCCGGTAATTCCTCATTCAAAAAACCCTTCCCCATTCCCATTCGAGCCCCCATAGTCTGACCAGACTTTCTGAGCGAGTCCCGCAAGGGAACCTCGTAATAGGGCGGAATGGGTTTACCGGCACTGGCACCATTACCGGTGCTGGTGAACCCATTCCGCCACCCTCGTATTGAGGCCCAATGTGTTTCAAAGTGCTTCAAGACAGGGGAGGGGACAAGCGAAAATACAATGACATTCTTACAGACCATGAGCAATATGGATGTGAAATTAACTATCATACTCGGCCTGATGACAAGTGCTAAGACATATAAAAGAATGGAGGGGGAGAGTGGGAAGGAAATGGAAACAGACAGGCGACTACCATACTAGGCCTGATGACATTTCTGGTAGAGCCGGAGAAAAACAAAAGGTGAGGGAGAGAGGCGCAGAAAGGGAGGGGAGGAACAAAACAAGAGACTATCATACTAGTCCTGATGACATTTTAGATAGTGCTGGGGGGGAGAAGCAAGTGGGGAGGAGACAGAAGAGGTTGCTATCATACTAGGTCTAGGGACAAATCTGATAGAGTTAGTGCATAGAAGAAATTAAGGGAAGGGGGAAGGAGATAGGAAAAGGGAGACAGGGAGAGGAGGAGAGAACAGAGAGTAGGCAGTCAAAAGGAGTGGAGAAGCAAGAGGGGAGCATGAGTACAATTACAGAAGTCAGTAGTAACACATAATGTTACAAGCCAGGATAAAAGATGAAGATGGGAACAGCATGATTCAGGGCCACCATGAGCATAAGATGCAAAGGAAATCTGGCATGAAGTTGAGAAAGGGTGACACACCATGGATCAATGAAATCCATAAAGGTCAAATCCAGCATTGGCCACAAGACAGTGATAGTGAAACCATGAACATGAAACAACTGTGTGCAAGAAGGGAGTGTGGCACAAGGGAACATCAAAGGGGGACCAGATGGGGAGAGGGTGGCCTGTGGGGATAGAGGGAGTAAACACATGTTGGTGCATGCATCCCCTGCTGTCTGATCAAGGGGTGGGGTCCTGTATCCTCCGAGTCCAAACAGTTACAAACAGGAATTGCCCTTTTCTTTGGGCTGCCATGTCCCCCACCCACCCAGGATGTGAAAGCTCTTCAGAGCCCTGGATTTTCTGAGGTGCGGATAGTTTTATTTTTGTTTTCGTCCGATGGGAGATGAGCTCAGTGCAAGCCCATATCCTATCGGAGAAAAAAACATGTAAACAAAGTTCTGCCGCTATTGAAATAGAGAAGGGACCAGGGAAGGGCACTCAGCAAACCAGGTGGCTGGAACAGCGGATGAGACTACACAATCTCTGCTCGCTCTTCCAGTCACCTGAGGTCCTTCACGGGTGGTGCTTTTTGTTGCTTTTTATTTTTTTTTAGTGCGGGGAGGCAACAGGGCGGCTGTCCCAGTTGCCTCCCCATGTTAGAAAAAACAAATTCCTCGTCTCCCCACCCCAATTTACCTGCGGGACTGGAGACTTGCACACTGGTCCCTGATGCCCGTCTCGTTTGGCCGCACCCATTAAAATAGGTCCCTTTTTGGATGACGGCAGCCATTTTTTACTTTTTTTTCCGAAGAGAGATGGGCTGGGCTGAGCTCAACTCTAGGCAGACAGAAAAAAAAGAAACCTATCCACACCCCAGGAAATTCCTGGATGCAAATAGCTGTCACAACTCAGCTGGGAGGAGGACAAGGGCATTAACAGTCCATAGCCTGAGTTGAGGCCCTCGCTTCACTCTGGCCTTCCAAAGCTAGAGCTGGTGGGCGTGGAAGCTATAATGTTTTTGAAATTGTATTTTAAATTATTTTTTTTCTTTTTTAAACAATAGTACTTACATATTACCATGTTTTGTAGTTTTCCTCCATGTTTTTGTCAATTTAAGTAATACAACACTATGTATAACATGCAGTAATATAATTAGATTCTGTAAAAAAACTTTTTTAAAGGGATGTTATGGTTAAGTCGCACTAATAAAAAAGTATGAAATTCAGTGAAAAATCTTTGTTGAAGGGATATTATGGTTACAAATAAAACAAAAAAAAAGCAGAAATACGCCAATTATGGTAAACTAAGCAAGCCTAACTTGCGCCACTACCATGCAGTGCTAAGACTAACACCCAGGACATCAAAGATGCAATCACAAATGCCATTGATGACATCACTGATGACATCACATATGGAGGCCACTTGTTTTTGCTCACTGACAGTCAGAATATGAACATTCAAAAGGTGATATATATCTAGACTTTATACTTGTCGTATGTTCTTAATGTACTTTCCTTAGGGTTTGGTCTCAGCTCATGGTGCACATACAAGGGGCAATAAGCAGGCCTCAAACACACGAAGATGAACTTGAATGTTACTGACATTTTCTATGATGTTGTTTCTTTCTTTCTTACTTTAGTTTCCCTGTATGTGCCTCTGATGTGTATGCATTGGGATCTCCATATGTATTGTTTGTACTTAGCTATTTATTCAATATTTCGCATTACTCAAAACTCTGATAAGGTAGCATTCAATATTTTACTATACAAAATTATCAGAATAAAAATACTGTACTTCTATGGTGCATTCTGCAGCCATTTCCTATGCGTAAGTATCATTAGGTTCCTGCATTAACAACAAAACTCCAATATAATGGGCCTCATTACGACCCAGGCGGTAAGTTACCGCCTGGGTCGTACCTTTACCACCATGGCATAAACTACATTTACGCCATGGTGGTTGGCGGACTTCCGAGGTTGGCGGGGCGGTAAGTCCCCAATCCCCATTTACCCTTCCCCATTCCCATTTTTGCCCCATAGGGCATAATGGGAGTGGGGAAGGCGTTAATTACGCCACCGTAAATTACGGTGGCGTAATTAACATCAAGGTCCCTTAGCGCCATGGATTTTAACACCTGCTAAAAGCAGGTGTTAAAACCTCCATGGCGCTAAGGGACCTCGGAATCAGGCGGTAAGGATCGGCGCTGTTTACGCCGCCGTAAACCCCTTACCGCCTGAGTCGTAATGAGGCCCAATGTTTTGTTCAAATGTTTACATTCTTTAATACACTGGGCCTCATAAGTTTGCCGGTCTGGTAACAACAGTACTGGTAAGCTTGCCGGTACCATTGTTACTGGACAGGCAAACTACGAGTTCTGCTCACGGGTGCCTTCCTGCCCGCCAGGTGTGACCTGGCGGGCATACCGGCACCCACGATCAGAGCTGTCGGATGCACCAGCACCATTCTGAATGCATCCGACCTCTCCATTCCCATTGAGCCCCATGGGGAGCCCCATGGGGCTCAATGGGAATGAGCAGCATTTCATTCCGGTACCCGCGAATGGGCAATTACCGGGTCCGGTAGAGCCATAATGACCCAGTAATTACCCATTTGCTAGATCCGGAAAAATTTGCAAGTTTGGCGGCAGCCTGCCGGTGTTACCGGCAAGGCTACTGCCAAAATTGGAATGAGGCCCATTAAGTTGTTCATGATAGGTCTGCCGATCACCCGTAACATCTTGTTACGAATATTATAAGCAAAACCACTTCCAGGGACTTTTCATCAGAATTAATTCCATATGCAATGTCATCAATAACACTTGTGATGTCATCTTTGATGTCCTGGGTGTTAGTCTCAGCAGTGCACAGTGGTGGCGTCAGTTATGGTTGCTTAACTTACCATAACTGGTGAATTTTACTTGTAACCATAATGTCCCTTTGTGTAATACATTTTTATTAGGATTTTAGAGCTAACAAATAATAAATACAATGTGATCGTCATTAACAAGATATATATTTCCAATGAAAACAATACAAAGGTGAACACTAGTACACTCTACGGTAGTGGCCATGTAGTTATGGTTAAGTTGCTGTTTCCATAGGAAGAGCACTTTTTGGCGGCTTATAACTTCGCTCTCCCTGGACGGATCCTCACCAAACCTTGGAAAAAAAGTAGTTGGGTCACTCTGAATTGTTTTGCAAAGTTTGGTGAGGATTCGTCCAGGGAGGGAAAAGTTATAGGGGGGGTCCCAAAACTTTTTTTTTCCCATAGACTGAATGGGAAAAAACTTTGCGCACGGCTACAGCCTGAACCGCTGGACAGATTTACACCAAATTTGCGGCAGGAGGGGCGGCCTGGTCCCAAAAGCGTGCTTTTGTAAATTTGGTGTAAATCTGTCCAGTAGTTTTTTTAAAAATGACCAAAATGTAAGGCAAAAAAATTAGTGATATCTGCGTTCGCTTCGCGGACGGACTTCCCTGTTCGCTCCGCAGACAGCACCCCGATTGGCCCATGGCCTTGCGTCATGTCCGCAGACATGCGACGTGTTCGCTGATTGGACGGCGAGGGGCGTGGAGCGCGTCAGATTTTCTGTGGTGCCCGCCATCTTGTATTCGCAGTCGACCGCGTACAGCGCAGTGAAACGTGGATACAAAATTGTATTTAGTGCCGTGTGTTGGTGTGTAAGAGTGTTTGGGGAGGGTGGGGGAGTACGAGATAGGTTCAATGTTTTGTTTTTTTATGTGCTAGACCTTTTTGTTGCGTTCGATTTGTCCGCGGAGAACACAGCTGTTCTGACATTTTGTAAATAAACTAAATGGTGGGGTGTTTAGAGGACGGAGTATGTGTCATTTTTGTTCGCAAGGAAGGTAAAAATGAGCTATGAACACTTGCGGTGTACTTAATTGTTCGTAAATACACAAACTGGGGGTGTCCTCAGGAAGCTGTCCGTATTGTAATCTGTCTAATTGAATGTGTTCTAAGAACACTCGCAGTGTCCCGAAATGGTTGCAATTACACAAAATGGGGGTGTTCTGAGAACGTTGTTTGTATTGTTTGTTGTCAGGGTGAAAGTGTTTTAAGAGCACTCCTTTTGTTCGCTAATAGTACAATTTCCTAGGGGCGTCAACCGACTTTTTGTCCACTAAAGAAATGATAAATCCGGCTGGTGTGCGCCGACATTATGTGATAATCCTATGGCTGGCGCTATTGACCTGGCTGACTTGCTTTTGCGACACTAAATCATATCTCCCGCCCCTAAGCCTGATATTATCAAAGCATTCATATTTCCCGCCTTTCTCTGTGACGTTACAGGGTGCGTAATGAAACGCGCCCAGTCGTCTCCAGTACTACGTGACTTTACACAGAACCCGGAAGACAACACACATTATGTCACAACACAGCGCGCCACAATTCGGAATATGAAACTGTGATTTAAAAGCAAAGAGCAAGATTGTAAATGTTGTAAAGTACATTTATTTGACATCAAATGTTTAGAGAATATTCAGCAATTTGCATTTGTCTTTGTTGTCGATCCGCAAAAGTTCATGTTGAGACACGCGATGTTCCTTTGCGGTACAGAGAGTGTTAGATCAGCTTACAACTCAGTGCGCCACAATTCGGAATATGAAACTGTGGTTTAAAAGTAAACAGCAGGATTGTACATTTGGTAAAGTACATTTATTTCACATGAAATGTTTAGTGAATATTCAGCGATTTGCTATTGTCTCTGCTGTCGATCAGCAAAAGTTTATTTGGAGCCACGCGTTGTTCCTTTGCGGTAGATAGGCTGTTGGTTTATGATAAAAGCAGTAAATGGTCGCTCTGATAATCGGAAGGTTGCTCCAACAACGAGCCATTAGACCACCCTATTGGTTGGTATGTTGTTTGTAGCCGCTAGTACTGCGTAAGGGCATATTGGTCCTTGGCGATTGTCCCATAAAATGATGAGGGTCATGAAGTTGCATATTTGGACTTGCACCTGGCAGTTGAAGACCCCATCCGCTGGAGTCTGTAAATCGTGACATAGACAAAATGGGGCCACGTACCTGTTTTAAAAAACATAAATTAGTCTCACCAGCCGATCTTCATTAAAAATCATCATTTTATTTATTAGGGCGTGAAACTATTTGCTATCGAAGATAGTGCAACAGAGTATGTTAATAATAAAATAATAATATTTTCCCATTCATATAGCGCTAAGAACCGTGAGGTTTGTAAGCGGTGCTTATTATTAACCACGGTGTGTGGTGCTCATTTATCGACCACGGAAGGATGAAAGGCTGAGTTTGGCCTTGCCGGGATTCAAACTTGCGTTAGCAAGCTGTGCACGGATGTCAAAGCGAGCGCTGTACTCGCTGTGCCACTTGACAGGCTACAGTGAAGTGGCACAGCGAGTAGAGCGCTTGACCGCCTATAGACCGGTTAAATTATTTCTATTAACCCACGCTGTGTCGTCTGCCTTTTTCAGAGCCCTCTAAACGACAGCGGATCAATTCGGCGGTGATTGTGCGCGGTAGAAAACATTATGCCACTTTCAACGAACAAGTTCAACTTGAGCGGTCTTTAATGCTACGCTATTGTAATTATATTTGGTATAAAGTAATCTAAAGGGTTACTTACAGTACAATTGCAATTTCCATTGTCTACGAGTGGTGCAGTCCCAAAATACGACTCCGCGTGTGCCAACGATCTTTCGTATAGTGATATAATATATAAAAGTGGTTTCGTTTCAGAAATGTCCTCTTTATCTTCTCTTACGTTTTAGCAACACTCCTTCAAGAGAAGTCTTTCATCACAATCTCTGTCTGTCAAGGTCAAAACACAATACAACCTTATAGTCCGCTTCGTGAGCCTCTCCGAGGCCCGAGAAAAAAATGGAAGCAGCTGACCTTCACTGTGAACGAGCATAAATTCTTACTTTGCAACATTCTGTGTAAAGCCATCTGTAGAAGTTGGTTTTTGCACGCCATGTTTGTATATGGTTTGCGTGATATTAAAAAAACTTTGTTAAAGGGACGTTATGGTTAAGTTGCGCTACTAAAACCTATGAAATTCAGTGAAAAAACTTTGTTAAAGGGACGTTATGGCTCAAAGTAAAACCGGAAAACTCCTGAAATTCGCCAGTTATGGTAACATAAGCAACCATAAATCGCGCCACCGTGCACTGCTAACACTAACACCCAGGACATCAAAGATGACATCACAAATGTCATTGATGACATCACTGATGACATCACATGGCTGGCTCTCCCTTTTTATCCTTTACTGACATATTGAAGCCACATAGTTTTCTTCAGTAACAGTCAGGAAGTAAAAATTGAAAAGGTACTATATTTGTAGACTTAGGGTCCTGTCACATCATATGAAACATATACATAGCGGAAGATACAGGCTTGAAAGAGAGCAATCCTTTCTGTGCATGAAGATAATCATTATGGTTATCAGCACTTTCTCATAGTTTTATTTTTATTACTCTACCTTCCATCTATATGCTCATATTTGTATACATTATACTCACTCTCCATAGAGTGAATGGGAAAAAAATTTTGCTCGCGCATAAAGCCCAAACCGCTGGACGGATTTCCACCAAATTTGGACCAGGAGCAGCGGCTTGGTCCCGAAAGCGTGCTTTTGCAAATTTGGTGAAAATCCGTCCAGTAGTTTTTTTTTAAAATGACCAAAAAGTAGGTAAAAAAAAATTAGTGATATCTGTGTTCGGTTTGCGGATACACTTCCCTGTTCGCTCCGCGGAAAGTGCCCTGATTGGCCAATCGTCTTGCATGATGTTCGTGGACATGCAAAGTGTTCGCTGATTGGACGGCGTGGAGCGTGAAGCGCGTCAGATTTTTCGGTAGCGCCCGCCATCTTGGATTCGCGGACGTCCCCAGACAGCGCGGTGAAACTTTGTTCAAAATGTGTATTTTGTAGAGTGTGTTGGTGTGTAGGAGTGTTTGGGGAGGGTGGGAGTGTATGAGATAGGATGAAAGTTGTGTTTTTTATGTGTTAGACGTTCTTTTTGTGTTCGATTTGTTTGCGGCCATCACGGGTGTTCTGAAATGTTCTAAATAAAATGATGTTCTAAGGAGTCAATATGTGTCCGTTTTGTTCGCAAGCAAAGTGAAACTGTTCTAAGAACACTCGCGGTGTCCGGGGAGTGTTCGTAGGTGGTGTCCTGAGGATGCTGTCCGTATTGTTCTCTGTCAAGTTGAATGTGTTCTAAGAACACGCGCGGTGTCCTGAAATGTTCGCAAATAAACAAAATGGGGGTGTTCTGAAGATGTTTTTGAGAACACTCCCGGTGACCTGAAATGTTTGTAGGGGTTGTTCTGAGGACGCTGTCCGTATTGTTATCTGTCAAGTTGAATGTGTTCTAAGAACACTCGCGGTGTCCTGAAATGTTCGCAAATAAACAAAATGGGGGTGTTCTGAAGACGCTTCTAAGAACACTCGCGGTGTCCGGGGAGTGTTCGTAGGGGGTGTCCAGAGGACGCTGTCCGTATTGTTCTCTGCCAAGTTGCATGTGTCCTAAGAACACCAGCGGTGTACTGAAATGTTCGCAAATAAACAAGATGGTGGTGTTCTGAAGAGGCTTCTAAGAACACTTGCGGTGTCCGGGGAGTGTTTGTAGGGGGTGTCCTGAGGACGCTGTCCGTATTGTTCTCTGTCTAGTTGAATGTGTCCTAAGAACACTCGCGGTGTCCTGAAATGTTCGCAAATAAACAAAATGGGGGTGTTCTGAAGACGCTATAAGAACACTCGCGGTGTCCGGGGAGTGTTCGTAGGGGGTGTCCTGAGGACGCTGTCCTTATTGTTCTTTGTCAAGTTGAATGTGTCCTAAGAACACTCGCGGTGTCCTGAAATGTTCACAAATAAACAAGATGGTGGTGTTCTGAAGACGCTTCTAAGAACACTCCCGGTGTCCGGGGAGTGTTCGTAGGGGGTGTCCTGAGGACGCTCTCCGTATTGTTCTTTGTCAAGTTGAATGTGTCCTAAGAACACTCGCGGTGTCCTGAAATGTTCGCAAATAAACAAGATGGTGGTGTTCTGAAGACGCTTCTAAGAACACTGCCGGTGTCCTGGAATGTTCGTAGGGGGTGTCCTTAGGACGCTGTCCGTATTGTTCGTTGTTAAGTTGAAAGTGTTGTAAGAACTATCGCGTTGTTCTGAAATGTTCGTAGGGGGTGACCTGAAAACGGTGTCCGTATTGTTCGCTGGCAAGTTCAAAGTGTTCTAAGAACACTCACATTGTTCGCGGACATTAAAAGTTTCCCATAGATCATAGTTGAAATGTTTGACTCTATGGATGTGATATGCTGCGGTGGTTGTTACCAGGGCATAGAGTCTTGGGTGCATGGCCATTTGGCCATGCACCCAAGATTGTATGCCCTGGCAACAACCACCGCAGCATATCACATTCATATTTGCTTATAACTTTGGGTGAAAAACAAATGTATAAGGAACAAAGGTATTATATACTATGGATGTGATATGCTGCTATGGTTGTCCTTATTATTGTATACTTACTGTTTGGTCTAGTAATGGGAGTCCATGTTTTTCTTCTTCATTTCTGTGATAAAAGAAAATAGCATGTTAGTATTAGTATTTTGTAATGACTTATTACACTGTATAAGCAATATACTTTTATTTTTTTTCGACCCTCATATTTAGTAGAGTACAAATCAGAGTACTGTGCAATTTGCTCAGTTTCTGTATTTGTTGCTAAAATCATTGGGTCTGTGGGAGAAAAAAAATCCATGTTGGATTTTAAAAAAACCCTTTTTCTGTTATGCTACAGTTTATTTGTTTGTTTGTTTTCAGTGTTCACTTGTTGTTTCTGGCTAATGCTTTATACTTTGCTTTGTTGTATTATTTTTGGAGCAGTAACAGATTCTTCATTTGTTTTGATATTATAAAATTTTGGAGCAGTTAGATACCAATTGGCGTATTCTAACTCTCTATTTTTTTAATATATTTTAGTGGTTTTGATTTATCTATTTGGATATTGTTAAATTTTGGGACAGTTAGATACCAATTGGCGTATTCTAACTGTGCATTTTTTGGCCTAATTTAGTGGTATTCATTTATCTGATTAGTTGTTGTAGAATCTTTGAGCAGTTAGATAGCTTTTGAAGTATTCTAACAGTTTATATTTTTGTAACACAAATTTACTTAAAGGATAGTTCCGGGATTTTTTTTTTATTGTCCCTACGTATCGGCCATGTGTTTTTAAGCATAAATCGGTAGATCGTAGAAAACTTTCCTATGGACCTTACCCGACTTTTCGTCCATTAACGCACTCGAAATCAGCCGCCATTTTCTGATAATCCTATCATTTCCCTCCATCGCCGTGGCTTACCTGCTTTTGCGGCACTAAATCAAATCCCCCGCCCCTGAAACAGACTTTATCAAAACATTCATATTCCCCGCCTCTATCCGTGACGTGACTGTGCTGCGTAGGCAAACGCGCCCAGGCGTCTTCTACGCGACTCCACACAGAACCCGGAAACCAACACAGATCAGCTCACAACACAGCGCGCCACAATTCGCAATATGAAACTGTACTTTTAAATCAAACCGCAAGATTGTAAATTTGGTAAAGTACATTTATTTGACATCAAATGTTTAGAGAATATTCAGCGATTTTCATTTTTATTTGCTCACGTTCCAAATAGTTCTTTTTGAGGCACGCGATGTTCCTTTGCTGTACACAGGGTCTTAGATCATCTCACAATACAGCGCCACAATTCGGAATATGAAACTGTGGTTTAAAAGCAAACTGCAAGATTGTACATTTGGCAAAGTACATTTATTGGACATCAAATGTTTAGAGAATATTCAGCGATTTTCATTTTTCTTTGCTCTCGATCCAAAATAGTTCGTCTTGAGGCAAGCGATGTTCGTGTGCAGTACACAGGGTGTTGGTTTACGATAACATAAGCTCTTCGGTCTTACTGATAATCGCATGGCTGTTCCAACAACGAGGCACTAGGCCACCACAACGGTCTGTATGTTGCATCTAGCCGTTAGTACCGCTTAAGGGCATACTTGTACTTGGCGATCGTCCCATAAAATGGTCAGGGTGGTAACGTTGTTCACGCGGAGAAGCAACTGGCGGTTATAAAAGCCATCCGCCGGTGTCTGGTACTCGTGACACAGACAATAATGGGTGAAGTACCTGTTTGAAAAACATAAAAAATGAAATTAGTCTCACCATCAGATCTTTATTAAAATTATTCATTTTATATATTCGGTCGGTAAATTATTTCATAGCTAGGACAGTGCAACTGGGTTTAAAACGTCAAGGGGGGGCTGTAGGATACTGAGACAGTCCCCCAGTGCAGGGGTTGACAGGGAGTGCAGGTGGAGAGTGGAAGGGCCCGGGACCGAGATCGCAGACAGTGGAACAGTTGTAGCAGGGGAGAGGGAGAGAGAAAGCAGAAGCAAAGAGGAAGGTTTTGAGGTGCTTCCGTAAAAGGAGACGGTTCTCCCCAAGATAGTGCGCGGTACAAAACAATATGCCACATAGAACGAACAAGTCCAACTTAACCCGTCTTTAAAGCTACTGTATAGTAATTAAATTGCGGTATAAACTCATCTAAAGAGTTACTTACCTTATATTTGCATTTTCCATTGTGTCTGTGCGTAGGGCAGCCCCGAAATACCACTCCTTCTATGCAGACGTTATTTCTTCTAATGAACGAACATGAAATGGCTTTCGTTTCTGAAATTATATTCATTATCGTTTCTTACGTGGTCCCGGCCAGTCAAGGTCAAATAACAATAGAACCTTATACTGAGTCGTGGGCCATTCTGGCACCCTAGAAAAAATCAAAGCAGCTGACCTTCACTTTGAACGAGCACACATTCCTAGTTAGCTACATTCAGTGTAAGGCCGTCTCACAGGACTTGAAATTTACACTCCATCTTTGCATTTTGTCTGCGTGCTTTGCAGCCCCACAGAACCATAAATACGGAGACATTCTATATTTTTGAAAAATGATTTATATTACTGTTTGGTTTAATTTAATGCGCAAATGAACAAGGGTGGAGAGACACATTGCATGTACACTGAGCAATCACTTTTATTTACACAATACATAGCTACACATATTCAATGGGCCTGCGACATGAGGAGACTCCAGAGCAAAGTCACAGGTGACACCCGGGTGGTTCGCACTACTGCACGGTGAAGGGAGGGGCAAGGGTGGAGAGACACATTGCATGTACACTGAGCAATCACTTTTATTTACACAATACATAGCTACATATATTCAATGGGCCTGCGACATGAGGTGACTCGAGAGAACAGACAATCAAATTACAATCATTTAAACCGTGATGTGTATTTCTCAATGAGTTCTTCTTTAGGTGGACATGGAACAGAGGCAATGTTGGGTGGCAATGCAGTTGTCCCCTGCACAGGTTCGTTCACAACTCCATTTATGTGCCTATCTAGGACGTCAACAATAAGTTTCTCAATAAACTCATATTGCATATCCTCAAACACTGGTTTGATCACCCATTGTTTACTTCTTTTAGTGAAGGCCTTATTGTAGCGAAGCGTCCCTAAAGTTCCGGTCGTCCTACTTTGTTGACGGCCAACATTATGGTTATGTGCCAAGACCGCTAAAAGAGTCCGATTTATCATGCCCTCCATGCCAAAATGCAATCGTTTTGGCCTGTACTTTAGGCACATATTGTGGAACACCTCCAAATCTCCTGTGTGGCAGAATTCCGTGAGTCCCCTCAAAGCTTTTGTTATAGTTTTATCAAATACAATCTTTTCAATGGCTTTGTGAGTGGGTGATGAAGGAATCAACCACTTCTTCTTCCGTGCCTCCTCTGTGGACAAATGGCCATGTTCACAATTGTGGAAATGTTGGTTCGTGTTCCATCAGTGAACGTTTGTACAGTGTGGCATTACTGACCGCCATTTTTCCAGTAGAATTTCCAACGACCCTCCACATGTTTTTGAGCTCCACCAAAGATGGTTGCTGATTGACTTGGACCACTGTGAAATACCTTGCAATTCTTTTTTTTTACCTGCATCCGACAATTTTTTATTGATTGATTTTGCAAGATGCCAAACGTCAAATTGGTGATTTATATTTTTGTACTGTTCTCTCATTGTCTTGGCAATTGAAACGTGTCTGTCCGTGGCTATCAAGTCGATCACCATTCCCCGCGATTGTAGTTCTTGCAATGATGCTACAAAGCCAACTTTCTCCATGGCCACTGAGGATGTACTTTGTGACACCTGCACGACCACCGAACTCACAATTTTCTTACTTTCCATGGCCTGAAAGTGGTAGGTGCAGTACTTGGCTGAAAATCCTGGGCTGTCGCACTGTCCATCACCGGCTAGCCTGAACCGTTTGCCCGCGAATGTACTATCAATAGACATTTTTTCCATTCTCCAAGCTTCGCTAATGGCTGGAAATAGATAATCGGTTTGGTATTTGTAGAACTGAGTTTTCGCAATGAAATGGATTCCCACAAACTGAAAGAAAGACTCTAATTTTTTAAAACTTGAACCACTAAAAAGTGCAGCCGCTGCACAAAGTAGATTGCCTGCTGGCAGTTGTCCCAGCATAGGTTGTGCAGACCATGTGAACGGATGATGTTTTGTACAGGTGGCATGTATTTTAAGGTTAGTGCCTCGAATTGCACGAGTCACATTAATCAATGGCTCCCCACATACTTCCCCACCAACCGAATGCCCACATTTCATCCGAATAATAAGATCAATCAAACAACTATCGAATACAATGAATTTGGCCTCTTTCCTTATACTGTCACTCTGCATCCCAGCTGGTTCGGCCTGTAACGTTGAGGACATGTCACTCACATGAAAGGTAGAATCTCTGATATCGTCTTCCGCTATGTTCAGTGATATTGATGGTGTTTCATTGTCGTCCACTTCATTCTCTTCCATTGCAACATCTGTTCCTTCTCCGGCGATGGGTGAATAGAACAATTTCTTCAACTTTCTCGCGGTCTTAGTTTTTGCGGGTGTGGATTCTGTGAATTGATCTCCGACTGCATCCGAACTACCAGGAGGACATTCACTATCAATGGCTGGTGGTGGTATAGCTCCGTTGTCAATCACTTCATATTCTTCCCATTGGCACGATGCATCTCCAGTCTCAAGTCCCTGCCAAAAGGTTTGACAAGCAACATCTCTCGTTCGCTTCACTGTCTGTGTAGATCTAGTTCGTACACCCACTCGCAACTAGAGGACAGATTGGAAAAGGGATGTTCAGTTTAAACACAACTTACAGTATTGAACTATTAACAGTGAAAAACAACATAATATAGTGACCAGGACACTAACCTTCTTTTGCTTTCTTTTCTTTGAAACTTTCTTGCCTCGAACTTCAACATCAGGACGCTGTTGCTCCGACTCGTGTGTGCATGTCTCCACTTCCTCTTGCGCTGCAATGACTATGTTTTCCTGATGAGCACATCCATCACGCACTGACGCTCCATCGACTCCCTGAAACATAGAACTTTCATTAGTATGTATAATAATATCGAAAACACAAAATGTACTTGGGGACCAATACCCACGTACATCTCAATAGCAAAACACAATTGAACGCTTTGTGTAGAACATTCAAACAACAATTATTCACGCATTGTTGATCTAGTTAGATGGAACTGTCAAGATCCATACCTCGGGCTCCTCATAGACTTCCATTGATGATATTATTGAAGATGATGCTTCAGTGACTCCCTGAAACACAGTAATTGCATTAGTATGGTTTTCTATTTTGATAAAAAGAACAGAAACTTTGTGCAGGCGTGAACGGCTCATCTAAATAGACCTGCACAAATGATCAGTTGTCTAAAATAAATAATGGATATGTAAATATGATTCGATTTGCTCGATCGTTGGAAGTGTCACCACCCAGAGATCTGCATCAACTACTAGGGGTGATGTTCTTGTAGAAGAAGCTCCGTCATCTCCCTGAAACATAGTACTTGCGTTAATAAAGAAGGAATTATAGCGGATGTAATCACGTCATATGATTTCGCTTGATTGAACTGTCAGTATCCATACCTCGAAATGCATAAGAACATCAAGGGACGATGTAACTGCGGTGCACACTTCTGCAAGCTGTTGCGCCGACCCGTAACTGCACGCTCCCCCTTCTTCTTGGACTAATGCTCCATCGACTCCCTGAAACATAGGACTTTCATTAGTAATGAACACAATATTGAAAAAAGAAGACACATAGGAGGGCGACGACAGAAGGACATATCAATGGCTAAAAACGAAAGAAACATTGTGTGTAACAATCACGCTACAAGAATGCAAGATCTGATGATCTCCATCGATGGAACTGTCCTGAAACGTACCTCGAGCATCTGAGTGACATCAACGGTAGTCGTCAATACGTTGGACTCCTCAGGATCTCCCTGAAAGACAGTACTTGAATTATTTCGGATAACAATAATTATAACTGAAAACAAAGACTAGAGGACGAGTACAAGGGTGTACCATTAGGTAAAATAATTACACGATAAATTAAAACTATTGATTTACATGCCTAAAACAAGTCAGTGGCAGAATAGCCAAGTAAGATTACCCGATAGGCGCTTGAAGTGGCTGATGACTGCAATAACGACACGGATGGAGAATCTTCCGCCTTCATATTGAGTGGATACATAAATGGGGAAATTATTGTTAGCTAATGCTACACACTACCGCAAGGCCGAGAGATAAATACGTAAACTTGACTCACCAGTGGAGGGATGTGGACGAATAGAGTGGGAATAGTGGTTGAGAGCAATTTTCGCCTCGCTCGCGGTGTGTTCTTCTTTATTAGCAATGATGTGGAGTACATGTCAGAGGTAAAGTGCCTGCTGCAGATGCGGTATCGATCACCCCTCTTGTCCGCAAAGACTTCTAGGACTCTACTTTCAAGCTCAGAGGGTGGATATCCGCAATATCGGACCCATTCTCTTATCTGATCTATTGTCTTAGGGAAAACATGCATTATAGTACCTTCAGATTTATTATGGGTCTTCGAAGGGCAACCGCCAATGGAACAGGTAGGCATTGTGGAAAGTTCTGAAAAGTAAAGATCAACAATTCTCTATGAATATCAATGTGTTAAAAAATTAAATGACACATAAAAGGTTCAATGCAAGGTATGTTTTGGTTCTTGGAACTATACACGTTATTCACATGCGGATAAGTATTTGAATAACTTTAAAAAAATAGAAAAATAATTTGACTAAACTCAGAACATGTGACAATTTCCTTGCATGTACTGTCTTGAACGAAAAGAAATTGGACGCAAAATGAGTATGGTACATGGCCTTACCTTGACGAGCAAACAGTTAGATGCAGGGATCAGAGTAGTTTCTTGTCGTAGAACAGGGAGCAGTTCACAGGTTGCAAACTGACGAGTTTCCTCGAAGTGGTCACGGAAGTTCACAGAGACGAAGAGCAGATAACCAGCACCTTCACGGGTTGACTAGCAAAGTGCAAAGAAGTTCTCATTAGAAATATGAAGTGGGTTATAAAGAATTCGAAACAGGGGTGTGTTTGTGAATGAATAACGTGTATATGTCGTGGCATTATGCGGTTTGCAGGGGGCCGTGCAGCGTGAGGGGGGATGCTTGGCGGGAGACACGGGGTCTGGCGGTAGACATGGGAACAACAACCCATGCTCTATAGACCACTTTGAAGTGTACATGGTCTTTGGCACCTCTTGGCCTTTATCGCTCCCTGACAGCTCCACTTGCCAGCACAAGTACCCCGGTGCGAACTGCCTTTGATAGGGCGGGGGGTGGAATGGGGCGGTGGTCGTGCAGACAAGACACAGGAAGACTCGTGAATGAAGACACACTTATGTGGATTGCAGGGGGCCGTCCAGCGTGAGGGGGGATGCTTGGCGGGTGACACGGGGTCTGGCGGTAGACATGGGAACAACAACCCATGCTCTATAGACCACTTTGAAGTGTACATGGTCTTTGGCACCTCTTGGCCTTTATCGCTCCCTGACAGCTCCACTTGCCAGCACAAGTACCCCGGTGCGAACTGCCTTTGATAGGGCGGGGGGTGGATTGGGGCGGTGGTCGTGCAGACAAGACACAGGAAGACTCGTGAATGGAGACACACTTATGTGGATTGCAGGGGGCAGTCCAGCGTGAGGGGGGATGCTTGGCGGGAGACACGGGGTCTGGCGGTAGACATGGGAACAACAACCCATGCTCTATAGACCACTTTGAAGTGTACATGGTCTTTGGCACCTCTTGGCCTTTATCGCTCCACTTGCCAGCACAAGTACCCCGGTGCGAACTGCCTTTGATAGGGCGGGGGGTGGATTGGGGCGGTGGTCGTGCAGACAAGACTCGTTTGCCGCAGGGCCTCACCAAGGAGAGGCCATCTAACTGCATGTAAGAGGCAGGCTGCAGGATCTAGTACATGGAAGGCAGGGGGGTGAGTTTATAAATACCTCACCCTCCCAGGAGAATATATGGGTGCAGTTCACCCTGGAGACCCTGGATGCCTAGGCAGTTAGTCAGCAGCAGGCTGGCCTGTGGTGGCAAGGCGGCACGGACCAGAGGGGGTCATCTCTGTACCCGGTGCCCAAAAGGATGATTTATTATGATCAACCATATTGATTATTTACCTATAACCATGTTTTGTATCAATAAAATCCAACGGCCTTCCTTTTATTGCCAACGCTTGATCAAAGTGGTGTGGTAAGTATTTTTGGGGTCGGAGGCAAGGCCGGGAGGCTTGATGCCAACCCGCAAAATAACATATGTATGTCTGCTGCATATGGGTTCAACGGTTATGTGGATTGAAGGTGGGCGGCCAGCGTGAGGGAGGATGCTGGCCGGAGACATGTGGTGTGACAAGACAAGGCACAGGAAGACTATTCAATGGAGACACACTAGATTCATTTAAAAAATCAAAACAACCATTGTTAAAATATATGTTGGGTTTTATTTTAGATCTTAATTTCAATTGAACATAAATAATAAACATTACACATTGTAAAGTTGCGGTTGCAGCACATCCAGGGAAAATCCGCGGTATTGTCCACTGTCGCTGGGGAAATGTTGTCTAATGGCAAGTACCGCACAGGCAGGTATTACTCTCCGAACGCGGTGTCCGAGCCTCCCGTGAAGCCACCAAGTGAAGCAACGATAGGCCACCAGCCTGTACCACCTGTGAAAATGAAAGATGCAAACTGTATTAAAATGACAACTTTCTTATCACTGTCGATTCAGGTAAAAAATGTCATTCTGCTTTGAAAACAATTCTATCTAGAAAATGCACAAAATGGAACCAATTTACATGCGTTCGAATGATGAGACGACCGTGAAATAGTAGTGGCATCACTGACATCACAACCAGAGTATACTTACTCGTTACTCGGATTACGCGGACGAACAGTGCCGCAAAGTTCGTGCATAAGCACCATCATCATCCTCAACACGGTCCGTGAGAGGCAGGCTTCCCTGAACTCTGGCAGCTCGGTGATGCATTGCGGACTTGGCTCGCCTTCCGAAATGTAGGCCAAGCACCCGGAATTTTCACGGCAGCAGCAGTTCTCCTCCTCAGTTGGCATTAGCTCGCACCGATTGCACGTGCACCAGGTGGAGACGCCGTCCATGCGACATGGTCCAGGCTCTTCATCCGTTGACTGGTCCTCCCAACTGCCGTCCGAATCCCCATCGTTTTCGCGTGCTTGCCTTTCCAGTAGTTCTTCCTCAGTGTACTCGGGCTCGTACATATACGGCATTATTGTAGCCATTGTGTGGTAAAGAAAGTAAAATAATTTATAGCGGTGGTACTGGTATCTGTTCACACGGGCTACAATCAATGAAGGTAGCTGACCAGAGCACAGAAACGAGTCACAGAATACTCAAAAAAACACAGAGAGAGTAATGGAATCGAAAATCTGCTGCTGTGTGTTGTGAAACGGTGTGTTTATACTTATTGAGGAAAGAGGCGTCCTGCCATTTCCATGGCGACACGTCATTAGCTGAGGCGCAGCGGTTGTTGACACGAAACGTGCTTTGGCGTTGGGAAATGGGCGGTACGCGTCTGCTGATGTCAGGCTCAGGGGCGGGGGATTTGATTTAGTGCCGCAAAAGCAGGTGAGCCAGGGCGATGGGGGGAAATGATAGGATTATCAGAAAATGGCGGCTGATTTCGAGTGCGTTAATGGACGAAAAGTCGGGTAAGGTCCATAGGAAAGTTTTCTACGATCTACCGAGTTATGCTTAAAAACACATGGCCGAACCGTAGGGACAATAAAAAAAAAGTCCCGGAACTATCCTTTAAAGGTTTAAATACAGTTTATTTATCAAATTTTGGTTTTAAGAACATCAAATAAGCGTTTGTAAGATTTGCTGGTAATCTCTGCTTTAGATTAATGGTGCTATCATTACATTCAAACCATCCACATTTCTTTTTTATATATGCAGTGTAGTGGCCTGAATTGGTTGTGGCTCCTGCGTGGTAGATTATACCTATTGTTGTGAAGGTTTTCTTACCAAGTGATATTTGACCATGTGTGAATCCAGTCAGCTTGCAGTAGTTTTTGGTACCATCTGCATTGTAACGTAGAAGCATTAGTATTACGTATTTACTATGTGTTTGTATTACTAACGTGGGGCAATTATCTGAATTGCAGGTAGAGCATAATCTACCATGGTTTGCATTTTGTACAAGTTGCTGAAATGGGATGGATTCACAATTTGGTATTGATATATATATGAAGCTTTCATTGGGGATTTCTTCTTGTGTCACATTGTTGCAGAGAGTGCATGTTTTTCCACATGTATGAAATCTGAAAGATTTCATTTATAGGTATGTTTTTGTTTTCCAGTACTTGTATTAAGTACATTAGACATTCTTGTGGATCTTCCTGTGAGTTTATAGCGAATTTCACCATTCCAGCACAGTAGTCCAATTGTCGTCTTATTCCAAAAACACTATATGTGTTGTCAGGATTGTTTGCTGCATTTCTGTGAAGTACTAACATTTGCAAACACAATGGGTCTGTACTGTGTGAGTAAATGTTGTCAACAATTGGTGGTAATTGAAATAGAATATTCATTGCTACATTTGCATAGCAACTTACACCAACTATATTTGAGAATTTAAATGGTCCAGGTAGTTCTGTATCTAACTGCTTTTTTTGGAGTTTGTCTTCCTTCTTTAAACAAGTACCTGGTTTACTTTCTCTAATTGATTCTTTTTTGTTTGTGGTACTTGATGAAGTATTAGTTTCTTTTACTCTCTTTGGAGGATTTGCAGTGACGTCCTCTTGCATTTCTGTTTGATTTAGTTTTCTTTTACAACGTTTTAGTTTTTGTGGAACAGAATATTTGTTTAGATGGGGTGTGTATAGTGAGCGAAGTCTATTATATTCTAAAATGCAAGGAATATCAGCATTTACTTTACTTGCATCAAAGTTGATTAGAAATAGACCGTCAAGTGTACGTAAGTGTGATAGTGCTACATAGCTCATGCCTTCTTTAAAGACTGTGTTACCAATATCTATCATTGCTTTGTCCAGGGTAAGACCTTGTGATTTATGAATCGTGACTGCTTATGCAAGAGTTAGAGAAAATTGTTCTCTGCGTACATACATATCTTTGAAGAGAAGGAATCTAGCTGTTGAGCGTCCTATCCGTTTTACTTCTGAAAGTTTGTCAAAGAGTATATTGACAAACTGAATTTTGTTGTCACGTGGGTATGTTTGAAAGCCAACAACTGTACCAAGTGCTCCATTAACTAGTCCTTGGTCCACGTCACGGTTACGTTTAAGCATTACTCTGCAATATAAGGATAATTTTAACATCTTTTCTAAGCCTGCTGTGTTTGAGATTGATTTTTCTAAATTATTTAGTCTTGTTGTGGCTTGGTCACACATGGGTAGTGTCATACCATGTACATCTAGTTTGTCTGTGGCGCTAATTTCCATTATTGGTTGCATTTCTTTACTTAGCATGATTTCATTGAATTTGAAACAGCTTGCAAGAGTTGGCATTAAGGCCATACAATTGACATTTTTGTGGGCTAATTGTTCCATAACATCTGTAGCACATGCATTATTGCCATAAAGTGCATTAATGTGCCGGGTTTTCAATGTTGCTTCTGCTTCTTTAGAAAGTATACCAACTCTCAAACTTTTTAAAATGTTGGCATAAGTTAGATCTGCAGATTGGCGCATGTTTTCTGTTAATTCTCTGTATTGGAAATGTTGCCAAAGGTTGACATTTCCAATGCTGCCAACAGTTTTACGGCAGAGTTTGTGCCCTAATGTTTTAAAAATAGGTTCACCTTTTACTGGTGTTAATTGAAGCAGATCTCCAAAAACAATAATGTGTTTTCCTGCAAAGAGCTCTTCATAGTCTGTCTGTTTTGAGTACTTCTTGTAATCTGAGGTGAATCAAAGCCAACATCAGGTTGGAGACCATGCTCACTTCATCTATTAGTAGCATTTTCATTTGTTTCAATACTATGCGTAATTCCATTGCAGCTTCTGCAGAAAGTTTGTAATAGTCTAATTTGTTCTGGTGTTCTACTGGTAATATTAGTAATCAGTGTAATGTAACACCACCTATGTTGTAGGCAGCTAAACCTGTGGGGGCAGTGACAACAGTTGATAGTTTGTTGTTTGGCAATTGTTGAAGGACCTTACTAATGATTTTGATTAAGAATGTTTTGCCAGAACCAGCTTCACCACTGACGTACAGTAGTATAGGTTTATAATTATGGCAGGAACATTCTTTATTTTCATGTTTTACACCATGTGCAACTTGTTTTGTTACTTCTTGAAAAATGCTACTTTGCTCATTGTTTAGTTTTGATTGTAGTATAGTTAAGTCTTCCTTATCTTCATACTGATCCATGGTGTTTTCTACTTCTATCATAGCTAATTCTGCCTCATTTGTTATTAGTGGTTCTTCCAGTGGTTCTTGGCTTCCTGTTACAGAAGGTTGACTACTGTCAGGAGTATCCTTATCTAGTTGGGCTTGGAGTTCTTCTTCATGTTGCTGTTCATTGTGCAACATTGTTTTGTACTGTGTAAAGTTTACATCAGTTATAGTGCTTTCATTTGCTTTGAAAGCATCCTCATATGAGTCATAGTTATCTAGTAATTGTTCTTCTTTTCTCCATGGTTTGAAGAGTTGTAGCAGGGACATGTAATATACTTCTTTATGTTGAGGAGTCTTCAATGACAATTTGATATGATTAATTAAATTTGGTTTAGTGAGTTTAACTAAGCTGCCTTCACAGTCTGTCACTCTGTATTTACCTTTTTTTTTATCGGGTTTCATATTATTTTTGTATGTGTAGTTTTGGGCTATTTGGTATAGACACATGTTTAATTGTTTTTTAAAATGTCTTGGCTGTTGGGATCATGTTTGGCTATTGTTTCTATATCTTCATATGATTTTAGAACTCTTTTTCTAGATTTAGCTGGACCAAGACTTAGCCATACTATATTTTCAGATTTACCATACAATGAAGTACCAGTTAAACGATCAGCTGCTTCATAAGATCCACATTCTCTATGGGTGCGCATTTTTATGCCCAAGCTGTATAATTTCTGAGATACTGTTTTATCTAATGACAGGTCATTCCAGAGGTCTTGGAGCTCTGTCTTTTCTGCTTTAGTTAAGTATGCTGTGACATATCGTGCAACTGCAGTAGAATTGTCTGCAATGTACTGCACATCTATGTTTGCATTCCATAAGTGGGCAATGATTGCATTATAATCATTGATATATTTTTCTTCTTCTTTTCTTTTTATGTAATATGTATTTTTAGGTGACTTTCCTTTAACAGTATGTCTAACTGAAGACATGAGGTTGTTTACTTGACCTGTATTTGTAACTGGTCTAGGGAAACCAAATCGGCATTTGGTGTAGTATTTGCCTTTGTTTTTGTATTTGCGACGACAATATTTTCCACATTTGTGTCTTTGAAATTGTAAAATTTGTGCACGAAGATCACTATTTGTGGCTTCTGATGGAATTTCACAAGTGACATATTTTTCAATAAACTGTAAAACAGTGGCATCACTGTCTTGACCAAATTTAGGAGCATCTTTAATCCATAAAAGCATGTGGATATGTGGTGCTCCTCTGGCTTGGTATTCTTTTCTCCAAAAGAAGTGTTGCACTTCTCCAAGAGAAGGAACAGTTTTATTACAAATAAAATGTAGCATAGCAATGAAGCGATGGTGAAAATATCTTGAAATATTAACAGGATCCAAAGAACAAAGTTCTCCAGGTGTTAGAATATCTATGTTTGTTTTGTTTTTATTTGATATGCGTAGGAAATCATGTAAATCTTCCCATGCATATTCTGCACAACTTAATGTAACAAACCAAGTGGGTGGGCCAAGGTTTCTGATCATACAACGTGTATCTCCATGACGTCGAAACCAGTACTCTTTAGTACCACGCATATTTGCTAATAGATTTGTAATATTTGATTGTAAAACCTCATCCTTTTGTTGCACTTTCTCTAATAATTGTGTAGCTGTCATATTTTGAAAGTGTGATCCTGATTTTAATATGTGTGCAACTCCGTAACATAAAGTTGCTAGTTCACTTTCAAAGAGTAGGTGGAATATGTATTCCACATTTTGTCTAAATCTGGGATCTTCAGAATACATCCGTAATGAGCGGTATTCTGAAGCTGATATTTGAATAGGTCTATCATCATACCTTCCTCCTTTGCCAGTAGGAAAGAGTAGAGGAAAAGCATGTGCTTCTATACTTTTTTCCCATATACTGATTGGTGATCCTTTTGTTTGATGCATTTGGTAAGTTTCTAGTACATCTTGTACGGTGTCATTACAGTGCAAAGGATGAATTGTATAATGGTCTAAAGTATTTGATATTGTAGCAAGATCTAGTAGCTCAAATTGACCAGCTTCTTGTGTTTCTTGAATTATTTCAGTTGTATCTTTCAAGTTTTCTTCAATATTCATTTCTTTGTAATATTCATTATTCTCTTTAAGATATTGGAAGGCTTGTCTAACTTTATATAAATCTACCAGCTGTTGCCATATTTTTTTGTCTTTTGTAGTTACTCCATTTACTAATATAATTAAAGATTGCTGCATTGGACGTTGCACTCCTAGAGTATGCACATTTTCTTTTAGATTTAATGGTAAATAAACTACTTTTCCACGAATGCCTTTTACCAATTCAGAGGGAGGTATTTTTGCTGTTTTTGGTTGAAGGCGTATTATTGCTTGAAATGGGTGTACTGTTTGAATTATGATGCTCTCATATAAATTAAGTTGTTGTAGAGGTTTTGGTACTGGGTATAATTCCAAATTATTTGTGATAGAACGTGAAGGAGTTTGGTTGTTGTCAAGTTTTGTAGTGCAATAACTGCAAAGTATTAAGGGCTCAGTTATTTCATATTTGTTTTCTGCTAGAAGGTAGAGAGCTAATTGAAACCATTTAGAATCTTCATTGTCTTCTATTTTGTATGATAGGTCCACAGTTTTTGTGTTACTTTTATAAAAAACTCTACTGCAACATACACATACATGGTTTGGTACTTCAGCTAATGTACTTTTGAATTTTAGTATTTCTTTTTTGTATGTGTTTATCAAAAGGTTGCCATGTGTAGAATTGTTGCTTAATTGGTTTAAAGCTATTTCATTCTGTAAATGGCTTTCACTTCCAAAATATTTTTTCTGGATATAGTGAATTTCTTCAAGTAGGTCTTTTGCTGTACCATGTAGTAGGATGTTATTTAACTTTGCAAGTGCTAAAGCAGGACTTTTAGCATAGTACAGTTTATAGACTAGATTTCTTATAGTTGAATGATGTGTTGATATCCTTTTGATATCATGGAAAGTGGTTTTACAAGTAGGTCCTGTAATGCAGACCAATGAATGTCCTTGTAGTCCTGTGTACTTGCGCACTGGACAGGTATCTATATTTTGCATTAATTTAATTTTGATTTTGTCTTTGCTTTTTACATATTTATTGAGGAATTGGTGTAAAGATTTGAAACATTGTTTGGGAATGTTACACATTGACGTGCATGGCCATTTGTACACTAGACGTTGTGATGTCATCTTTGATGTACTGGGTGTTAGTCTTAGCAGTGCACGGTGACGGCGCAAGTTATGGTTGCTTAGCTTACCATAATTGGCGAATTTCAAGGGTTTTTCGGTTTTACTTGGAGCAATAACGTCCCTTTAACAAAGTTTTTTCACTGAATTTCATAGGTTTTTAGTAGCGCAACTTAACCATAACGTCCCTTTAACAAAGTTTTTTTCACTGATATATATATATATGTACTATACGTTCAATCGGGGGAAGGCTGATAAGCAACATTACCATTTATTCAGCACACAGGGAAACCATTTATTTCATGGGCACTAAATGTCAAACATATTTATTGAGAGGATAATCCACACGATGCTCATTCCCGGCTGCATATTTAGAAGGAAAGATCTGTACAACCCTCCACAGGTGAGCATTATATTCACTGAGTTAGTAACTGTCGTACCATTAACTATCAGGACACAGTTGACATCAGTGGTCGAAGTGGAGGAAAAATAGTAGTGGAGCTATGGATTTTGTAGAAAAATTGGTGTTGTTTCCAGCGACGGCTGTTGAATTTTATAAATGGGCAGGACTGGGAATAAACATTTACCATAAATACGTGGTAGCAACCAAGCGTAGCAAGTGAGCCTTAAAAAAATGAAAAGGGTTCAGAGGGTTTTGCCCATGAGAATTATTTTTAAATAATAGGTTAAACAGTGCCTTTTTTGCAGCACATTTCCAGAGAAAATTGGGTAAAAAAATAGAAAGTTTACAAACAGGGTAAATCTTGAAAAATCAATTTGATGCAGAATCACCAACAGCGCCCAGGAGCATTTCCGAACACACTTTCATGATGCCTTGTCCCACTACAATGTAATTTTCTGCCATTGTAAAAAAAAGTTATTTAATGCTGACGGCGCCCATACATGTCCATGAAGGTTAAACCAATATATGCTAGTATTTACACATAAGAATGTACTAGTGTTTACTTTGACCATATTACCAGTAAAGATACTATAGTGAAACATGTACATACTGGCAATTGAAACAGGTCCTGTCCGGCTGCACCATGTTGGCTGGTGAGGCCACATAGAAAACACTCATCATGTTGGCTTTGCCCTTAACGTCAGTTTAAGATGGCATGCCACAGTAATAAAACATGTCCGTGCTGGAAGAACAAATTACAAATGCCCACACCACCCATATTATGGATACACTTCATTATGGGTTTGACCTCTCAACACAGTTAAAAATGCCATGCCATAGAAAGAAAACCTTTCCAGGTTGGCCACGTAAGAACACTTATATTGGCTTTGCGCTTAGCCCCAGTATAAAATGCAATTTATAATACGAAATAATGTTTTAATTTGATGCATAAATGCTACTGCAATGTAAGAATGTTCATTTTATTTGCTTTCCCTGCTATGCCACCTGAGAAAACATTTCAGTGCACCAACACTCCCTTAAGCCCCAACCTTCCATGCAAACACATATTCATCCACATTCACACCAGCAGGCATGCACCCGTACAGGTTCTCTCAATCATTCACACACACACAGAATATTCACACTATATTTGTATTCACATGCGCACCTATACCCACCAGTCAAACTGCACTCTTATATGCCCACTAATACAGACACCTCTTGCCAAAAGACATGCATTCACATCTGACAACCACAGATGAATACAAAAATGCTTTTTTTACCCATTACTTGTTTTCCTGCAGATCCGAACTCAACAATGCTCTCCAATCCAGGCCTCTGGCTCCAGGATTCCACATATAGGAACCAGAAATCAGGGTGAGCTTCCTGGGTCCTGACATATGTGATAGAATCACAGTACCTACATCTCATAGCCACATAGACTGAAATGCGCTGTGAGGTGCAGGAGCACCCTCACAGCATATTTGAACCTGCAGGTTGCCAGCCTGCATCCCGAATGGGCCATCAAAATACCCTGGCCTTGCTTTGCTTATTGGGCATGTGTGCTGGGGCACTGCAGATTAAAGGGAAACCAGTCTTCCTCATTACATTTTGGTGGATTGCCTATAATGTGTGGCATCTGGCAGGTTCACACCCTGACTCCCTTTTCAGACTGTCTGCTCCTGTTTTTGTGCAGGAGGCTTGTTGGGGGCATGGCTAAATCATGCCGATCTTTCTGGCAATATTTCACTTTCAGGGATGCATAGGTATCCATTCAAAGAAAAGGAAAAGATTGTATTATAAATCCATTTAGGGCTTGATTTCGGATGATAAGAACTGCACGGCTGGCTCTAGAAAAAGCAAGTAGGTTCGGCTGCATTGATTGGTGCTGCTCAGAGTATTACAGGCGAGTACTGCCTTTTCAACCTAAAGCTGTAGCAGCTGAACAATACATATGAACTTGGTTCATTCAACAACATGCTAACTTAATAGTTGAATTACATTTTATTTTACACTTCAAGCAGAGGCAGCTGTTAATTAAGCTTACATGCAGTAGTACTGACATAAATATATGCAGCAAAACTATCAAAATAAATATTGTAATTTACATTTAAATATGTATTTAAACATTGGTACAGAGTGCAATGATATTGTGTTGTATTCCATGTATGCTGATGCTAAGGGACCTTTATTCAGAATTGTTTTGTTGCAAAGGGAATTTGTAAGTAACTTACATCATGAAAGTTTACAACAGTTATGTAAATGGTTAGAATGCAAAACCGTAAAAAATTATTCACTGGCCAGAACATTCCAGATTTGCTTATAAGCTGATTCATTAACAACTTGTCTGCGAGCCATACAGTTTGTGGCATCAGCGCTTCTGCTGCCTTTTTGCAACCATTTCCTAACGTAGCAGTCTGGGATAAACTCTGTCACAGGAGGCCCAACAATTGTTAAGAACATTACAGAGGACAATCTAGTAATTGACATCCTATTGCGCAATGGGGTAAGCACATCATTCATCACGCTAAAGCCATGCTCACAATCAGCAGTGGATGTGGAAAATGTTTCCACAATTCTTGCTAAAGGTTTCAACAGTATAGGTATCATGCAATCTTTATTTTGTTTGTAATCCCTGAAAGCGTTTATGTACTCTCGGGCATCAAAAACATGTAATTTATCACAAAATGCCTGCAAATCTGCATCACCATACTGAATATCCACAGGTACGGGGCAATAATGTGGATTCAGAAGCTTCATTGCATCTATCAGATGTTTGTACTCAATTTCTCCCTCTCTGGTGGAGGTATTCTTTGAAAGATTTGGTGCTGTTGCTGTTGTCATTCTTTGGCAAATATTATTTGTCAAACTCCTAAAGAACTGAGCTCTTCATATGCTAATACAACCTTTGGTGTTACTGTGCTGCAGTTGTATCCCATTAAATTGCATTTGTTCAACAGCAGTAGACACAAATATGTGTTTGGATTATTCTGTCTGCCTCATATAATGTCATGTCACAACGCTGCAGTTGTCTGGATAAGTCACCTAGTTCTGTCAGGGCATCGAACATTATCCCCAGGTTCTCCACAAATACTGTAGATGTTAACATGCTGTTTAAGCCAGACTATTTGTTACGCTCAATTTCCCTCCTCGCTGTGTCACAAGAAGATTCACCAAAATGCTTATTTGGAGCTTTATAATTATTCCACACAGCCTTTACTGACCTTTCGCTGGAGGCCACCCAATGTATATCTAACATCTTTCCTATTTTGAGAAGCCTCACTTCTACCTGTGCTGCACATTCCCCTAGCTCGCGCTGATTTTTTGGGGAGGCATGGTAAATTGCATACAGCTTGTCAAAAAAAATATTAAATTGATTCATCCCTGTGACTTCTTTTGAAACATCGCCAACCGCAAGCTCTAATTTGTGGTTAGCACAGTGCCAATTAGTCAACTGTGGATACTTAATCTTAAGTAGTGTTCCTACACCAGACTTCCTTCCTATCGTGTAAGAAGCCCCATCAGTCACTAGCTGAATCATATGCAGTCTTAGATAGTCATCTGCAAGGCCATAACTCTGCAAGCATGCCAATAACTTATCAAAAATTATTTCTGCTGAAGTACCAGGCAGTTCAACAACGTCCAAGAAAAAGGACAAAGGTGGATCCTCCTTCTCAATGCATGCTCGTATACAAATAATTAAAGTTGTTAGTTTACTGAAGGTGGTAGATTCGTCTATTAATACAGATATTTTTGATTCATTTTGCAAGATATGGTGAACCAGTTTTGCCCTCATCGTGGTTGCTATATGCTCAATAATGTCAGCACAGCAGTGGTCAGAATGCAACACTCTTCCCAAATCAACACCATTCATTCTTTGAACATCTACATCCAATGGTAGATCAGTAAAAGGACGTTCATGTTTACCTATTTTGTAGGCACTTCTAAATACACGAAATGTGCCTTCATATAATTTAACTTGCATTCTGGAATTTAACTGAGTAATGGATTCACGAGTCCTTACATCTAAAATTGCCACTGCTTTCAAATGGCAAGCGCTGCTCTTATGAAGTTACATTTTTTTACGCAGGGCACTGTGTTGTTTCTCTTTAGTGGGACCGTACGAGCTGACAGAAGAATTCACCCATTCCAGAGAGAAATGCACACCTTGACTTGTTTCTGTTCCTAGATTTTTAACTTCCCCACAGATTTCACATCCAAGCTTCCCTTTGGAAGAAGTAAGCCAAGGGTATTCTTTGCATTTATTTTCATACTGTTCCCATGACCAGCAATCAGAATGCTCACTTCTTTCCTCCTCCTCCCTCACATTTTCCTCTTCACCAAGGACCAAGTCCATTACACTGTCTCTCTCATCGGAAGCTTCTATCATCACTGGCATAACCTCTTCAGGGGGTACTTTTTTTCTCAGGTACCTTAAGCATTTCATCTGTTCTACTTGCAGGCACTGGACTAAAGCTGCTTTCCCCGCCTAGATTTTCTTCCACTGCTGGGTCTTCTACTCTGACATCTGAGCTCTTTTGAGCTGTTTCCATAGATGTAGCTGGAGCATTTTTCTTCTTTAGCCATTTTATCATCCTATGTAAATAGTTTTGTAAAGAAAGATACTTTTACAAATGCTCGTTATAAGCTACTAGCTGACATACATGTCACTTGCTATTATTAATAAAAGCCAATTCTCTAAATTCAAACACAGTCTTTCTTACTCGTCCAGAGTGAATATTCACTCGCCCATGGCGAACAGTGTCTCCATGTTTTGTGGCCTATTACATCAATGTGTTTTTCCAATAAATGAATCATTCAGTTGTGTTCAATGCATTAATCTTGCATGGCAGGATAGAGATTGAAGTTGCATTTCACAATGTATTTATTGTCTCTTTAATCAATCCACTGTATGCTTGTGTTATGGGTTTCCCCTATCTGGGATTCACCTGTACAATATAGGTCTGAGTTGAACTATTCAGGGAAGAGATAGCCCTACCTCATGGGGATATATATCAGGTATAGATATTGAAAACCCTATTCTTTGGTAAGGGTGAGAAATGCAGACCAATTTGCATGGCAAAGGGATTTATGCTTAAATCTGATTCCCCAGATGTATTTCTCTCTTTAACTTAGCAGTGATTTGAGTAGACTGGTTACAAGAGTGGGGGACTTCAAAGTCTCTGGCTACGATTGGGGATGGCTGCAGCCATCTATGGCCCTGCTAATGAAAAAGTCCTGCCTTTTCTGTAGCTCTGTGTCAAATGTTGCCTTATTAAGTGGCCATATGCGTTCTCTTTTGGAAAGAATGGAGTGTAGAATCTCAGCCCACAGGCCACAACCCAAAAAAACATGGCAGGTTAAGGGGTACATATAATCTGAGAGGCAAGTGGATACACCACCACAAAAGCTACACCATAGATAATCTGCAGCTGCTTTCTACACATTCAGGAGCCACGTGGTATAGTAGCTATGTAAACAGACTGAATGGTGTCTTCCTTCAAGTGCTTTATTACTAATAACATATGGGAGATATACAACTATGTTCTCTTACCTTGAGCAGTCTGGAAACAACACTTCCTGGATGCCTCTGGGTTGGCTGGGCAGGATTTCAGTCACTTGGTTGTTCTCTTGTGGACAGATGAATCCCTAGGGAATGAAGAACAGGCATTCACATGTTAGAAAATGTTTGCAAAGCTTGAATCAGATAGACTACTAAGAGAAGGATGCGTCTAGGAAAGAATGAAGCTTGAGGTTGAAGGATGTGGAATACTGATAAGGGCACACTCATTCTAAGAGGCTAGGAAGTCGGGTATTTAAGAAACCAGGGCACTATGAGGAGCATGCACACATGAGTGGGATCTCATGTATGGTATTCCTCATATGCTTGGTACTCAGACCATTTCCTAGACATTACTTTACACAGATACTCTTTATCATTTGCTGGTTTTATCATGAACATCCCTTGCTTAAAAATGTGTTAAGAGCTAGGTGGGGTATGGGAAACAGGGGTGAATATTTCAAGTTCAAAAATTACTTACCACCTCAATTGCACATATACAGCACACCATTTTCCAAATGTATATGTATCTATATAACACTTCTGTATATCCAGTGGGAAGAGAAAACACAGCGAGCACTGCAAAGCACACTTTTCAAGCCCCAGAACGAAAATAGAGAAATGTATATATTGCAGTGTTACAAAACTGATGACTGGCAACACAGGGACTGTTGCTGGGGGGGCCCACTTGACATGAAATGTTTGAAATGCCCTGACAATGTCCCTGTCACAGCTCAATGCATTTTATTTAGGAACTCCACTGTGCTACCAGAAATATTTCGCTACATCGAACTTTGTTTTTCTGCTTTTGTGGGGTTGAGTAAGAAGCTGATGAAATACCCACACATCACTGCTTCCAAAGCTCATCAACTTGAAAAGAAATACGTTTTAGGTAACAAAAAGAATACTGCTTTTGTATACTGTTCAAACCTAGGATGTTTCCAGATCCTGTAGTAACGGATGACATTAATATTACTGTAGTCAATAGTATTCATTTTTGTTAACTTTAGAAGGATAAAAGTGTGTGCTGGTCCTATTGGGAAGCTATCCTTTGATTACATAACATTCTTTGCAGTCGCCACATTACCCTCCTTTGACCTATTTATTAAGATTGCTGGCATCCCCCATCCATTACATTCTCTCCCAAAGAGTCAACCCCAGAAACTCTCCCTTCTCCCGGCAATCCACTCTGGAGCAATGCAAAGCATGTAGTGGGTTACAAAAAAAAATAATAATCAATGAAATAAGCATCAGCTGAATTCCCATATCTACATTTTACACGTAAATTACTTTCAACTGTGCACGTCCCCAGTAAAGTAACAAGACGTTTGAGATAAATGAGGGTGCCCAATAGCTTCCAGTTGGGGGTAGCTCTTAAGTAATGGGCTGCCCTGCTGCAATGGGGACCATGCAGTGTATTCCGCATGCACGTTGATCAGACTCACATCAGCACATCACAACATGCATCCATTTTCAATTATGTGTTCTTTCATTATTTAGGCAAGTACTTCATTTTGCAGGCTTCTGTCCTTTTAGAACAGGTTGTCTGAGAATGCTATAGGCGTGCACCTAGTCTAAAATTATAGGGCGGGGCAAATCCGTCAAATATTGGAAGAGGCGCAAAATTACTTGTGTAGGGGCATCTAACTTCATTACCAGTAATGAGACTATTCTAGTGCAGCTTTAATGTAACAAACAGTTAGCTCTCTCCTTTATGTCTGAAAACACCCACTTCTTGCAGATCCTGAAGGTCCTAGAAAGTGTGAGAATGTCAGATGGTGATGTGCAATGAAAGACTCAATATCATAGCGTAGCAGGACATAGAGTGTGGGGCAGTACTCTGGACGAACCAAGCAACTTCAGTGGCTGGGAGCAACAGAGGAGAAAATGTAATGTTGGTTCAACCACAGTTAGTGCGCTATACTAGAATCTCTGGTGTGCTGATTGGCTGATGAGACTATGTCTACCTGTCAAATCAAGCCCTATTCTAAGGGTGTAAATGTAATCACTTATACACACTCACATTTTTGCAGTTGAAGCCACGGTGAGATTACATTATATGTTCAGGATCACACACTTAAGCTAAAAAGTGAACAGGGATTTTAACCCACTGTGCAATTTGGGCACGGCCATCTTCTTCCATGTTTTACTCTGAACAAATATTTAAGTTTTGGGTGTCAATCAAGACCTATTATAATAATGTCCAATAGAGTTTACTTGCAAAATACACAAATTGCATAGTAAAGCATCATGACAACATGTGCATTCGTATAGCAGCATGTTGGGCCAAAATAATGTCAGTGTACTTTTTATTTTCCACATCCTAAATGGAAAACAATAAGATGCAAGAGACAACATATCTATTTACCCACTTTATTTTCAGTGATTTAAGACACACTCACAAAAAAATAAGTTGTGTCATAAACTCACTTAGGTTTGGAGATTTGTCACAAACCTCCAGCGTTACATGTTGTTATGTATGGTTTTAAGAATATTCAACTAAGCACATCAAAGCAAACTTTAGTTTTTAGCATCAAACTATTAGACATTATGGGTGGCCTGGCTGGCCCCTGACCTCCTGCCGGCACCCTGCCAGGATGAGACTGATCATCCCAGGAAACTGCGTTGGTGCTCTGACTTGGGGGGCCTTGGATCAGTGTCCTCGGGGGCAACACGAGCAAACTATCTCAGAAATCCCCCCCCCTAAAAATAATTCTCATTCTACCACCTGCATGGGACCGGATTAAGAAAAGAATCACTTTCCATTTACAAAGGACTTTGAACATGTTTAATAAACATTTACTTAGAGCTGTACTGCATTTCCCATTATATTGTAAAAAAGGTGGTGAGGGGGTTGCTTGTGTTACCCAGTGCTATGCAGTTTAATTATTCGACTGTGTGTTCTATTTCTGAAGCATTTATATAATGCCAGGTTCCTGGATAGCTTCTAGGCGCCTGGCTATGCTTGCATAGGTAAGAAATGCAATGGATGCCCTCAGTCTGCAAATGCTCTGGGTTCATGTGGTCTCCAGCCTTACCCTTCCACTCTCAAATTGTATTCATTTTCCTCCACGGTCGGACTGGACCATAAAATTGTCTTGGGCACCAATGAAAAAGTGGCCCACAGTTGCAAAGGGCAATTCATTCCTTTGACACTGTTTACCGAAGGGGGAGGTATTTTTATAAAACGGGACAAAAATTGTGCATTTTAATGAATATTTATTCAGCAACACTGGTCAAAACTACTATCGCATAGTTAAGTAACTCATAAAACTGGCCCATATTGGCCCAAAAATTGTCTCACTCCTGCAGAAGTGGAAACACGCAGCTTCTGGGCGCTATCCTCTGAACTCAGACTAGTGCAGTGCAGTACAATATGCTTGGGTCGGGAGAGAGGGACAGCGCCGAAGTGAAACTTCATTAACAGCCGTGTTTCTAACTGTGAGACAGTTTGCTCTGAATGTGATCGCGTATAGGGATTCCTAAAGGGCAGTCCGTGGGCACAGAGGTTTATTGGGAAGGCATCTGCTGTAGCGCTTCACAGCACAGGGTGGGCGGCACCAGGACAGAGGCGCTGAATCTTCTGGTGACGTTGGTCCTATCCATGCCTTGATTGTGTTGGAGGTCACACCTATACTCGCATGACACATGTTATTGGCGGGAATAACAGCAATCAATTACAATAAGTGAAAGAGAAATGAATGCTACAGGACACTCTAGGGATCATTATGAGTTTGGTGGTCACGTTGGTGGTGCTAACACCACAAAGCTGAAATACCATTACCACCTGTGGTAACAGTGGTGCCTCTGTCTTATTATGAGATTACCATTATTCTCCATCACTCCTAAAGGACATTAAGGGGAATAGAGATATTACCAGTGGTGGTAAACTCACCATCATCATGTGTTTGTAGGTGATACTATCATGTACATGCATGCGTTTTTCCTCATAATCAGGTGTACTTAAAAATCAGATGAAGGTGCCTGCACCACCTTTATTTTCAGTTACCGCCGAGCTCGCAATGTATGAATGTGTGCCCCATGTGTGTCGATGAGAGCAAAGACTCTACTTGCAAAGGTTGACTGAGGTCATGCGAAAGTGGAAGTTCATGATTGAAACAACTAGGGGGGGACAAAGAGACCCTGTGCAAGCTACCCACTCGCAGACCATACCTACACTAAGGACACAGCCTCACACCAAGGCAAGCACACCACACTCCACACTTACACTCATGCCCACACACCAGCTAGGGTCCAATATGCTGTTACCTCTTAAGCACATGAACTAATCCTTCCCAATGAGACGATCAGAACCAACCACAAAAACAAGTTTTCCAGAATATGGTTACAACCATCTGACCCAGCCACATTCCCCCCTGGTACACCTTTCAATATCCCAGTGGCCTCCATCCTAGTGCACAACACCCCTCCCCTGTCCACCAACCAACTGACCCAGCCACATTCCCTCCTGGTACACCTTTCAATATCCCAGTGGCCTCCATCCCAGTGCACAACACCCTTCTCCTGCCCACCAACCATCTGACCCTGCCACATTCCCTCCTGCTATACCTTTCAATATGGTCGGGAGAGAGGGACGGCACTGAACCGTCCCTCTGTCCTGACCCACTAGTCATCTGGCCTGGCTGGCCCCCGACCTCCGGCCCGCACCATGCACTGCACTACTGCAGTGCAGTGCAGTACAGTATGCTCGGGACGGGAGTGAGGGACAGCACTGGACCGTCCTTCTCTCCCGACCCAGCAATTGACCTGGCCCCGTTCTAACACAGATTCATCTAACGGGGAACCAATGAGCGGTTCTCCAATGGCATTCTTTATACTTCTCTGTCTCGGGAGGATAGTCTCAGGGGCAACGTGCTCGCCTTGGAAGCAAGACGTCATGGAGCACCACAGGTTTGATCCCTGGGTTCGCGCTTAGAAACCTCTGGGTATTAAGCGTGTTATAAATAACCTATCATATCATATTAGCCTTACCTTTTTTATTTTTCCTCAGTTTAATTAGATTATTATACATGAAAGCATAATTAGATTTGGGCTTACAAGGTGCAGCATTTGTTCGCTTTTTTTTGGGCTCAGCATTTTCTTTATGGTGTACCATTTCCAATCCAGACGTGCTGGTGCTGCGTTCACATCCTAATTTCCGCCCAATGTTCATACTTTTGTGTATTAGCAGTGCCTATATATCAATTTTTGATTCTAACCGTGCACATTTTGCCAAGAGATCTGGTTCTCAAAGGCATTCAACATAATACTAGATGTCATAGTGCTATCGCCAATACTTTCATTCTTACATATACTCAGGTCAGGCAAAGCCTTTGACAGTGGAAGCGCATTGGGTGCAGAATTGTGCATGCCGGCACCCCATGACAGACCACCAGAAATAAACCCATCTTAGCACATTAGGTGCAGAATTGTGCATGCCTGCACCCCGTGACAGACCACCAGAAATAAACCCATCTTTCAAGCCACTGAGAACGCTAGGAGCGTTCATTGACCCTTGTGGGAACATCACACCCACTGCTAATGGGGACTTTTTTTTATATCAACTAGAGGAGTGGAGAAAACACAAAAGGATGGGGACATGTTCTGTCCAAGAAACTGTACTCAGTCATCCTCTAATTCACATATGGGAAGATCTCATTTTAAGTTTACACATTGACTATTTATAATAGTCCTATGTACTTGGGCTATAGGGTTAGGTTATTCCCTACTAATTTATGTGGTGGATACACAGCGATCACCTCAGTTATGCAATTACTATCGCTGGATCTCTCATAAATAATGGAAGGTGCAAGGCCAGTAGAGCCCACAGAAACAACTGACCTCGTAATTCAAGGAAGTGTTAGTTATCAGGGCATTTGTTACCTTTTGACTACACAACATTTGCTGCCCCTCGCCACAAATGACATCATCTAACAATTCCGAACTTACACAACCAAGAAGTGAGTTCGCCTTGATTTCCACATATTATACGCCACTGCACTGCAGTCAGGGCTCAAGTCGAGGGTACACGCGGGGGGACGGAGTCCACCCACTTTTTTCAGTGGGTGGACTCAGTCCCCCCAGTTAAAATGAGAAACATTGAATGTGCTCTTTTAGTTTATGAATTAAAGCCGACCTCATGGATCGAGCCACAGTCGTCAGGTTTGCAGGCCTGACACTTGACCACTGCACTATATAACCTGATGGAAAATAACGAACAACTAAAGGTGAAATGCCCAATTTGGTACTGCAAGTTCCAGGGAAAACATTTGTTTTGGTTCTCGGAGTTTAAAACATACACACCTTTTAATGTTTTTAAAAACACTATTCGAAGAAAATATCCTCTCTTGGTTCTGTGTGGGTGTTGATTTTAGAAGGGCAAATGTTATTCGTCTTGTGCAATTCGGGTGGTTATGCAAAGGCAGTTTAATGAAATGTGCATATTTCACTTTGATATGCTCATTTCTGGCAACGTCGCATCCCATTGCGTTTCTTGATGAGTCCCCCACTTATATTTTTATATTTTTAGGACTTGACCCCTGAGTGCAGTGCATGTGGATGATGCGGGCGGGAGGTCGGGGGCCAGCCAGGCAGATGACTAGTGGGTCGGGAGAGAGGGACGGTTCAGTGCCGTCCCTCTCTCCCGACCTGAGCACCAAAACAAAATAAAAAATGCTCAGGTCGGGAGAGAGGGACGGCACTGAACCGACCCTCTCTCGAATCCCGACTCCCGACCCACTAGTCATCTGCTGGCTGGCCCCCGAACTCCCGCCCGCACCATGCACTGCACTACTGCAGTGCAGTGCATGCAGTATAATATGCTCAGGTCGGGAGAGAGGGACAGCACTGAACCGTCCTTCTCTCCCGACCCAGCACCTGGCCTGGCCCTGTGACCTCCCGCCCGCACTGAAATAAAATATGCTCGGGTCGGGAGAGAGGGACGGGCAAAACCAACCGTCCCTCTCTCCCGACCCACTATACACTCACCTCCATCTGCCCCCCCTTTACCGACCTGGCAGCGCAGTCTGCAGGGGGTAATGAAATTCAAGGCCTGCCTGGCGAAGTCCATCTCTGACTGAGGCTGCTGGCTGCTGGTCACTGGCCCCCGCTTGCGCATAGTGAGGGGCATGTGCAGAAATGAAAGGCACTGCATCTCAATGCGCAGGGTGGGCCAAGGCTCTGCCATCAGCCTACTGTTTGCAGCCTGCATCAGACAGTGCAGTGCTGCCACCGTTCCTATACTTTTACTTTAAAAAGGAGTGCTCCGGAGTGGCGTCTTTTTAAAATAAAAGTATAGGAATGGTAATTAAGAAAAAAAAAGTAGAGGAGCACCACTCCCATCCGCTCCCGCTCACTTCAATCACTGGTTGACATTCATCAATAGAGGATGCTTTTGGATTTAAGAACAAACACGCATATTTTCCTAATCTCTCAGAGCAAAGCAAACAGACAAACTGGGCAATAACATCTCAACCATAAAAAAAATGGAAACTTACCTTAAACAAGGTAAGAGAACAATTGTAAAAGGACACTGCTAATAAGAGAGGGCGTCATTTTTATATAATAAGCATAACAGATAGCAGCCACAGTACACTATCAGACAATTTGGATCACAAATTTGGATGATGTGGCATCACGGTGCGCACCTAATGTTTCACCAATCTCCCCTAATTGTAGCAATTCAATGGCATCCAAGGTTGAAGGGGTAAACATATCAAGGTGAATAGTACTCACCTCCACTTGCAATTGCACAATGGCATGAGATTGAAACCTAATGTTAATGGTCATCAAGCCAAGATGGTGAAAGATCCAAAGCACCATGACAAGTTTGGAATAGTAGAATACTTACTTGTATAAGAATGTGCTATCTGGCCAGCTTAATCCTCCTCTACTTTAACCTGTATTTGTCAATTTCTATTTTCCTACAGGAGTGTTTGTTCAAGCTCAATATCCTTGACATATATGAAAGTGTGAATCTTATGATATATATGAATATTGCCCCAGCCTTGATAAAGACCTATAATACTGTCGAAACACGTGTTGGCAGAAGGGCAAGTTTATAAATAATAACTAATAATACTAAAAGGGGCTCAATCAGCAGAAATCTTGGATTACATCTCCATTTCAAGTAATCTGTCAGAGATCATTGGACCTTGGAAGTTATAACAACAACAGAAAGTGACCACAATCTGATGTAATTGACATGTAACAACATCAGTAACAACAGGATTTGTGTCTACAACCAGGATATAGTCACAGTCCAAGGAGAAAAGAAAATAAGGATCGGACCAGACACAATTAAAGAGCTAAATAACAAATTAAAAGGCATGATCCAACTGCTCGAAACGGAACAAGAAATACAAATGATTGACTATGCACCATTCTTAAAAGCCTTTGTTATAGAAAGAAAACCGGGAAGTAATCAGCCACTAAGAACCATCAACATCTATATGATAGCCAGATAAGGAAAAAGAAAAAAGAACTAAGAAGAAACATCAGGAGACTAAAAATAAAAAAAAACAAAAACAGCTACTCGAGTAAGGAGATAAACAAGTTAAAACAGAGGTACCGCAACTGGCTTTATTTACATAAGAAAACAATGCTGAACCAGGATGCAGAAAGCACGTTAGAAAAAATAAGAACAAAAAATACTGCAGAAATATGGGTTACCATCAATGGAGCAGACCATCCCCAGGAGACAAGCTTATTAAACCCAATAAGTGCCACCTTATGGTGTCAACATTACTCACAGCAACAAGAAGATACTTACACACCATCCAAGCGAAAACCGGTGCCAAGTAAGGAAGATGTGATAATAGACATCAGCACTAAGGCAATTGAAAACATCTTAAAGAAACTAAAAGACTCAAGAGCTCCAGGACCTGACGGGCTGATGAATACAATACTAAATAGCAATAACAGTGAGTGGGCAAAGTTCCTACACACCCTGTTTGAATACATCCTACATACCGAGAAAATTCCAGATTCCTGGAAGACAGCGGTAGTGGTACCGATTTTCAAAAAGGGCCTTCGAACATCGCCAGACAACTACAGACCGATCGCACTACTGGACGTCGGGGGGAAGGTCTTCGCATCAACCTTGCTGAAAGCTCTGACCACCTGGGTACAGCAAAGTAGACGAAGAGACCCCTGGCAGTCTGGATTTGTGAGCGGGAGAGGTACTGGACTCAATATTTTTCTGATCAACCTGATGAAAGCAAGAACAATAAAGAACAAAAACCAAGAAATCTATGTTGCTTTTATCGATTTGTGAAAAGCTTTTGACACAATTAAAAGAGTCAAGTTGTGGGAGAAACTGGAGAACTGGAAATGCCCTCAGATACTGGTAGAGAATATCAAAGACCTGTACACAGACACAAGCATAAGAGTCAGGTTGGACAAAGCAGGAACATTGACAGACCAAATCCCGATAAGAACGGGCCTAAAACAAGGGTGCCCACTCGCACCAGAACTTTATAACCTGTATACATCAGACATCGAGGACTCCTTTGAACTTACACGCTGCTTTCCACCTAAGATTGCAGGGACCTTAATAGGGAGACTGCTATATGCAGACAACATTGTCCTTATGGACCAGACCCAAATAGGCCTCCAACGACAGCTGACGGCGTTGCAACAGTATGTGGACACAAACGACTTGTAGAAAATCGAGGATCCTAGAGCTGCACCCAGGAGGGAGAAAAAACAGAATGAGAAAGTCAGGTTGGCTCCTAAACGGTAAAAGAATTCTGGAAGTGGAGGCATTGACATATCTGGGAGTCTGCATAAATAACATGAAAACCGAAAAACCAAGAATCGAAGGGCTAAAACGGCAAGCAAACAACTTAGCGTCTCAAGGGAAAATCCTGATGAAAAGATACTGTAGATTTACCTTAACACCATTGGTAACTTTCTACAGGATGAAAGTCGTGCCCACACTGACATATGGAGTTGAATCACCAAGACCCATATCGACACAAACATGGTTAATTCTGGAAGGCAGTTTGGCGAAAAGTACTACAACTCCCCAAATCTGTGCCAATAGAGCTGATAAGGAGAGAGTTGGCATTAACTTCACTTAAAACCATAGTGATATGGAAAATGCTAACCTTCTATCGAAAATGCCTGCAGGAAAATGCAACCGGAGGTTTCAAAGTGTTGAATAAAGCAATGAAAGACAAAACCGATGCAATACTAACAGAGTGGCAAGGAGCGTGTTGAGAGATCTTGGTGAACTTAAACGAATCAGAGGACGATGTGTGGATAAACCCAGATAAAGCCAAGAAAAAATTATACATGGCAGACTGGATAGAAACCCAGGAAACCATCGGCAAATACAAAGGTTACGAAGACTTCTGGGCAATACCACAAAAATTGAATCAGATTCCGAGCTACTTGACTTTATTCCCGAACTGGTACTTTCAAGCTCTCTTTTTAAGATTCAGACTGAACATCCTGCCAACGGGAAAAGTATTACAAAGGAGGAAAGTCATGAACAGAGAGACAAAATGCAGAGTGTGTGAACTCGAAGGAGAAAAAGAAACCCTGAAACATCTCACACTCCATTGCACGGGACTACGAGAAGCTTGTGAGCAATGTTTGGGCAATGCCCTGAGAAGCTTCGTCACAAGGAGCGCGGAAGACTGGTGGAAGATCCTCATAGAAGGAGAAATAATGAAAATTAATATAGCGCTTGTAAGACTGGTGATTTCAATACATAAAAAATTGGAAGGGCTACGTAGCGACACAGACAAAGGGACAATTACCAAAGACGTGTGAGCTAAACAAAGGAGGTAAACAAATCACAGAAACTTGGTCTACGGCAGATTAAAGGTTTAAAGTAAGGAAAACCATATAAATCTGTGTAATAAAATAATTAAAAAAAATAATAAATACTAACATTGCCATACATGTATGGATTAATACATCGATACATTGTGTCACCAACATGTACTGTGTGAAATATTGACACAGGTTTATATGTACCTAGCAGAATTGTACTATTTCAGTTATGTTTAACTGCTGCTGATATACATTTGGCCAAGGGCTATATCCTTTGAATATATTCAACAAACGTTTACAATTAATAAATGTGTAGACAGGCAGAGCTGCTGCAGGTATTATTGTGGCAACAGTTTATTGTATGATCAGGACACTTAGGGAATGTGTCTGTTTACCCATGTATAACACAGATTGTCAGTGATACCCACCATATGAGACCACATTATTAAAAATAAATCTAAACAATAGCACTGGCACTTATCTAGTCATATCAGACTCATCTTTTAAAGTAACACAAACTTGATTGTTGATTATAACTTATATTACACTAGGTGTTCGGTGTATATTCTATTAGTTATATCCCTACTGGCTTGAGGCTGGCCAGGATACACCACCCCAAGCAGCAGACATACCCAATTACGCATATATCTAAGTGCAGGAAGACCGACTGTAGCCTTAAAACCATTGCCATCAGGGTCAATGTCCAGGGATCATCCTGGAAGATGTCCAGGTCTCTAGAGCCCCAGTGCTGGCAACTATCCATGTCAACTGCTGCTATCACTTCTGTTGGGCAGAAGATGAGGGAGCAGACTGAGGGCATGTTTACCTTTGCCAAGTCCATGCCTTCAGGCATGCTCCTCACATTGCAACACATACGTGGCCAGGAATCAGAGCCCTCCACCTCTGTCACCCACATTCAGTGGTCATTGCCTGGGATCACAAGGCAGCACTCATTGCGCAATATGACCCCAAAAGTGCCTGAGCAGGCTGGCAAGAACAAGAGGCTATGGAAGTGACATAGTATGACACTATTTTCTTAGGCAGAAGGGAAGTGGGAGTACATGGTTGCTGGGGATGGTGTGTTAGGGATAGGGGAGGTGGGTAGGAAGTTTTGTTGCAGATAATGATTTGAGGATTTGAGCATGAGGAGGTGAGTGGGAATGGGTTTTGGGGCTTGTGTGTTGGGGTTAGGGCATGGGTAAACATGACAGTTCACAAACAGAAAAATAAACTTTGAGAAATGCAGGACAATGCTTTTTTGTGATGGTTATATATTTTAAGAAGTGCATAAATAAATAAGGCTGATGCATGTTCATTGAGTTCCTGATGCACCAGGTGTATGTTCCTGGCTTCCTCACGCTCCCTGAGAGGTGGAAGTGCATCAGCAGACAGTGCTTTATCATCTTCTGGTGGAGGCATTTCCAGATCACAGGACAGGGGGACATTATGCCTGAGGCATCTGTTGTGCAGCATGGCACAGACCACAAATATCTGGCCTAGCTTATCTGGCCTGTACATGAGGGCCCCTCTGGTATGATCTAGGCACCCGAAACATGCCTTCAGCAGGTCAAATGTCTCCTCATTGTCGAGCCTGTTCCTGACATATGCTTGGTTGTGGCCCACCTCCTGTGTTGTATGTGGTTGCCTCACAGGCTTCATCAGCCATGGGAGCTGTGGGTAACCAGAGTCACCTGAAAAAGCATAGGAGACATATATCAGTCGCAGTGCATTGAGGATGCATGACATGGTAAACAAATTGTTGATGTACATCATGATTTGAATTCTGGTAATTGCATGCAGTGTGATTTACTACAGGGGAAATATGCATTGTCACGTTAAGGTACACTGCGCACACAGCTTGCACAACAGTTGTGACAGGCATGGCATGTGATGTGATTTCAATGTACATGTTGCCTGTGTTGATGCTGTTCTGTTCTATCAAGAATGTGTCCTGCTGGTTGATCATTTTATTTTGTGTTTGTTTGTGGTGTCTGTGTTCCTGCCACTATGGCTAAACATACATGGGTTGCAGTGTCAATCTCATCAATGTCTGGCAGTGTCACATTATGATTGTGCAGTGTTGAGCTGTTCCTTTGGCTGTGAAGAAATGCCTGTCCAATGCATTTTCGTTCCTGTATTTACATTGTTGGGTATGGTGATTTGTTTGGGCAATATGCATTGCTTGTATACTACTGCATAGTCCTACCGGACCTAGCCCTGTGAGCTTTTGGATGTCATGTGTGGGGTGAAAGGGCAAGTCCTCCATGTACAGGGCCTTTACAGGGCATGCCTTGATATGTGCTAATGTTGTCCCACCACTGCAACCCTCCCTTTCAAATAGCATTCAACTTGTACTGCGAGATTGCATTGTGTGACCGCAATTGCACTCAACCAAAATCTATGTTCATTGGCCTCTGTGCCTCTCCATGTATGCTGGCAGGGTGCTCTTGCATAGGATCATGGCATTGTGGGTGGATCTAGGATAGCGTGCATAGCAGTGTGTAATGGTCTAGTCAGGGTCGTATGTACTCCTCCTGAGTTGATTGGGTGTAACTGTGCCTTGATTTCCATCATCTGTACAAATGTAAATCCACTTTTTTGGTGGAGGTACTGCCCTCTGTTTTTCGCAGAATTAGCATACATGTTTGCCAGTATTTTGGTGGTATTTCACATTTTAACACAGACGAAATACTGTTTTGAATCTTGGCGTTAATACCACAAGTGGAATTAGCACCAGTGGTAATTCCACCTGATGTTGGTGTTAATTCCTCCACCAGTGGTAATTCTTCTGTTGCTAATTGTGCCAGTGGAATTGGTGCCAACTTCTCATTTGGTGGTGTGGTAAAAGTGCATTTTACTGTATACAGCTGACTTCGTAATGAGGCCCATAGAGTTATAAAATTACTGAAACTGTAGTTCTTGAATGTTTGCGAAGGGAACATTTTAGTAGGTTTACTCAACTAAAACATGGTGTAACTTGGAGATTTCCTTAGTTCCGCTGTAGCAGTTTTGTCCAGTGCTCTTATCATTGACCTGAGTGCTTGTTGCCTCATCGGTACCCATTTTAGCAACCAATTTGACTGACGGAATCTCAGCCCTCAGTTGCTCAAGTTGAGCATTCAGATTCTGAATCATCAACTTGAGCAAGCCCACTTCCCTTAAAAACTCTACAATGGCACAACTATTAACAGTACTCTCTCACATTGGGGATTACTCAGGCTAGTAATCATTCCTTGCTTGGTTTTTCAGACAACGGGGTGACTTTAATGTGAGCTTTATCTTAGGGATTATAATGCTACCAGTTTTTCCTGGCATGACGTGCTCCAGGTCCTACCGCCTCCTGCCTTCAACCAACGACACACTGCATATGTTTGCATTGCTGGTGTAAATCCATGCACACAAGTGGGTTCTGTGAGTAGTTGAATGTGCATATATCATATTAGCTATGTTTGTATGTCATGGTATGCAGCATGTTTATCGAAGCAATACTAGTAAGTAAAAAGGATGATGTAGACATGTATTTTTTTTAAAAGATGTGTACATTACTTTATTACAGTTGGTAATACACTAGTGTATGTACATGTATGTTGCAATATGCATACATGTGTGTTTAGCAAATTGCTTGGTAAACCCGTGATATATGTGTACATAGTTTTGAATACGTATAGATGTGTGTACATAACTAGAGGTTGTAATCCACCAATGCATCCGTTATGATGCTGGAAAAGGTTTTGGAGGGAAAAGGATCTCTGTGTCTTTGTGCTACCACTTCTGTGTTGGTATTTTATGTGTATTTTTCTGCAAAGGAGTCCAGTTTGGACCCCTGACAGCAGGGGTCTGCTTAATTTTTACCTTCTGGTGAACAATACCCATGGGATACCCTTAGGGCACCCATGGGAATGGATACGCCTAGTGTATGTTTTTTGGCACATGAGTGTTGCCCACAGAGCAGGGTATGGGCTGGTGGCAGCTGCATGCTGTCTTGACAGTGGTCCTAGGTATCCTTCATTTTTTTGGATACCCAGGCCCTGCCATAGGAATCAATGGATTCCTGCACAAAGGCAAGATTTTTGGGTGGAAAGACAATATTTGGCTCTGGGGCTGCCTCCTGGCAGACTGGCTGGAGCCTTCCCAGGGACTGCTTGTTTGGGCGCACCCTTGGGGTGAAGCCTGTATACATGGCATATGCAGTCAATATTGATTCTGTGCTGTGGGTGTTTGGTTGTTTGACACAATGCCTGAGCTCGACCTGAATGAAACTGGAATTAATGCAATGTATTGCTCTGAAAGGCTGGGGAGTTGTCCCCAATCCACATCCTGTGTTGTGGGTTTCTGGCTTTGGGTGAATTGCCTGAATGCCTTTGAGCCATATTGGGTGCTGCCTACATGAATGCACTTGTGTGCGTTTGGTTCTCTGAGCCTGGCTCAGCCTGAGTAAATGGGGAGTCGTTTGTTTCAACCAGGACTTCACACTCACCTCCTTGTCAGAAGCTGAAATAAGAAACCAGAAGCAAAGGCTGAAATCATTTATGCTTGTATCCTGGGTCCAGCTGGAGGAGGAAGTCTGCCGCTGCAACTCTTCAAGTTATCCAACGGCTACTGTGCTGACTCAAGGACCTTACCAGAGAGGACCTGGATAGGGAAACTCCTCCCGTAGTGATAAGGGAACATTGTGCACCTGCTGCTCTTCATCCGAAGTATCCTGGAAGCCAGTACTGTTTCCTGCTATCCGGAGAAGGGATTTTTGTGGGTCCAGAAGAGGACTGGCCAGACATCTTGAAGCAAATAAGTCCATTTGTGTTTCCCAGGGTCTAGAGGAGTGTTTGTGAATTCTGGAAGTGAAGCTGCTGAGTATTGTCCAGGAGCGGGGGTACCCTGGCATAGTGCTGCCCAACACCCACAGCTGACAACTTTTCAACCATCCAAAAAAATCTTCAAGGGGCACCTCTGCCATGTCATCTATCCACTTGTCTGTGCCGGAGAACAACCAGGGTCACTGCCTGCAGAGGAGTATCCACCCATGGATTTCCCACCACCAACATCCGAAGAAGATGTCCCAAGGGCCCAGACATGGTGAGGGTCCACAGTCCAATCCAGCCATTGTATCCAGATCACCAGAAGCTATCCTGAAGTCCATGCTTTGACTGCAGTACTAAAGAACAGAAAGGCGGTAAACCACAAAATCCCAAAACCTGACACATGTTTCTGCCACTGCAACCATCGCCTCCAAAAATCACAGATGGAGGACAAGGGTCTTATCTTCTTCAGCCAAGCATTGTCGATGTCCACTGCAAGTTTCCTCTTCGCGAAACATCCACAACCGGTGTGGCAACCTGGCATCGGAGACCACCACGATAGACCTGCATTGAAGCCTTTCTGACACTGCTTGCTTCCCTTATCCTGCTTGAGCGGACATCCCAGTGGCCCATTCCTCCAAGGGGGGATCCAGCCTCAAGGGGCATTGACGAGTGAAACCAGGGCACACATGTTACTGTGACGAGGAAGAGCATCTTCCTACCTCAGCATTCATCTAGGGGTCGCCGATTTGTCTTGGATCCTCTTCTCCTGTTGCTTCCAAGGTACTTTTGCAGTCGTGGGATCTGTAGGAAGAAAATCATAATTGGACTGGGCTGTAATATACAACACAAAGCACACCTTAACTTTTCCTTAGAGTATTGTACTTGTATCCTAAAGAAAGCATCCTGCCTATGTTCCAATTATTACCTGCATATCTACAGTAAAGTTTTATGAAGTTAACCCTTGCACCCTTGCCTAATTAATTAAATAACAGTCAGCAGTTGATGAATTACAATTGTGTTTAACGGTAAGAGTAGTACCACAAAGAACTGCATATATATATATATATATATATATATATATATATATATATATATATATATATATATATATATATATATATATATATATCTTGAGTTACATTAACTGTTTAGATTTCTAGTACAAAATGAGTCTTATTTATTTGTGTCTACCTCCCTGACTTGTTGTCACCTAATATAGTGTGTGGCCATTCAGTTGTGGGGAACTTGGAGAGTCACTGTACCTAAGAATCAGTCTCCATCACCTCCTTGTTTGCTCATCCGTAGCTACCATTAGAGAACCTTGCCTGGGGTGCTCTGCACCTCTAACCAAAATATATAATGGGCAGAAGTACAGATACTCCCCTCCAGTCTTTACATGTGTATGCAAATTCCATAAACTGTTTCAATGTGTCAATGTTGTAGTTTGTATTTATCACCATGTGTGTTTATGTGATTTGGTGCAGTAAGAATGCTGTAGTAAATTAATGTTCACAAAGATACATATTATATGCAGGTGCGTAGCTAAGTGAATGGGGCCATTCAACGTGTATTCAGATTTGCTTAATGGTTCCGTTATTAAACACTTTGAAGTTACCAACACTGGTGTGTAATGTGTTTAAAATTTAACACACATGTCTGTATAATGTGTTCATAACTCGGTTAATGTTTATACGTGTGCTTATTGGGTTGTTTTAATGCAACATACACATTAGTAGTATACTAATATAGTCACGAATAAACCTAACTATGCATACATGTGTTCAAATAATGCGTTAATACCCAAGTCTAAGGTGGTGGTTCTTTCACTTTAATGTACGTGTGTTAAAAAGGAGTATGTACTTTTTTTTTTGCTTGTAAGTGCATGCAGTTGTAAGAGCATTGTAAAAAAATGCATCACTGCGTTCATGTTTTCATTATGTAAAACAATGATGTTATGTTGCGTGAGTTTGCGGGTGTGCGTTGTTTTCACAAGAAACAAAAAAGGGAAAGACAGCCCAGTGGGTCACGGTCTTGCACCGTACTTGGTGCAATGTGGTGAGAGCCTCATCCTAAGGGCCAGTGGAACATGGTTATTTACTACTAAAGGGTATGGGCCTGATTCAAGGATTATTTGAGCCAAAAAAAAACGGGATTTGTGCGCCATTCTGTGATTTGCGGGCAGAATGGCACACAAATCCCGTTTTTATTGGCGCAGATCATCCATGAATTAGGGGCCATGTGGATGGCTGTGTTGCTAGCCATTTGCCAAGACCATGTATGTATGGCACAGTATTTTACCGCAATTGTTGCAACGTGGCCATGGTCAAGGACCATGGCCAGTGAGTCTCTGGGGCTCATTAGTAGTTTGCTGGTATCCCGCCAGTATTAATGCCGGGATACCGGCAAACAGACCCACAGTTACCAGCCCCTGATATCAACGTATCACAAGAATATTACAGGTACCAGCAACGGCGGTCATTCTCCATTACACGGAGTCCTATAGGATTCCATTGAGGGAATTGCCCATATTACCGGCACCTTTTTTTGTCAGTGGGGCCCAATTTACCTGAGACCTGATTTACACGGAGCTTTGCCGCGGTCTCTTCAGCACTAGCGCTGACACGCTGATTTCTCCTAGGGATTCATTGTATGTTTCCCCTTTATTCCACGAAGGGAACCTCTACCTCTCAGGTTGGACCGGATTCCGGACTCCTACTTCCTACTACCACTCAGTAGAGAGCACCCACAGGCATCACTAGAGATGCCAAGAAATATTCTGATATTAATATTTGTCTGTTGATTAGAATTATTTGGTTACGTTGTAATTTATGTTTCTCCTGATGAATGTTCCATACCTAGTTTAGGAACTGAAACATGTCGAGCCAACACTCTGGATTGTTACCAGAGTGACCAATTTGCTGACACATTTAACCCTAATTAACTTTGGGTGCGTAAAACTGTATATAAAACGTACCGCTTGGTGTTCGGTGTGTTTACTCTTGACACACTGGCAACTAGCTATTGAAAGCTTGTCACGTAACTGTTGTCCATGTCCTTTGTTTGTGGTGTAGATTTTCAAAATGTATGTACATATTGTGGACCGTATGATTTAATTTGTTTTTAAAAATCTGTGATTCATTAAATCTGATATTAATCATTTTTAATTATGACGGGTCCTTGTTGAGATACTCCAATATTATGAGTTCTGTGTACATGTGGCATCTATATTAACTAGCTCTGTCTCCTTTGTAAATAATGGATTACTGTCCTCCCGGACCTAGATAGAGTATACGTTGTTAACTCTCTATAGTCAACGGTATACCGGGCTTCCTCCCCATATAAGTTGCCCAATTTACCCCCAGTTCTTGTGTGGAGTTAAATCAGGTAACCCCCACCGGCCAACTTGTAGTTTGACAGTGTGGGAAAAGTGGCAGTAACAGAATCACTGCCACTTTTCCTGCACTGCCAAACTCCTAATGACCCCCACTGTCTTTCACCATAATTGGTCAAATGTGGTTGGAGCCACACCAAAGGCCATGGTCAATCCGACATGGTCTATGGCCAGGCACTGTTTTATACTGGCCATGGCAAGTGCCATGGCCAGTGAGCTACCATAGTTTATCCTAATTGGTGTAAAATGGCCATAGGCCATACCTAGTGGGACATAATCATTTACTTCTACAGGTGGTGGGAGATATAGCATAACAAATCCCTTGAGCTTCAATGAAAACCTTTAAGAGACTTTTAATAGTATAATTAATGTAACAAAATCATGAAATATAAGACACTGGAAGTGATGCCAATCTTACCTCCTCTCTTGCAAAACCCCTGAACACATAGATGGTAGCATAAACGGCATCCGCAAATGACATCATCACAACCGCCAAATTTCATTGTCTTTGTTGCATTAAATTGTTTCACCTTAAATGTTTCCAAACTACATTTTTAAAGTGATGTTGGTTAATTAAAAGGATACAAAAAGGTCCAATTGAAATGTGAAGTAGATGAAGCCCTTTCAGCTAACTTATGCATGCCACACCGCCACCCGGTAGCCGTCAATAGAAATTCACCTCCAGTTGAGATCCACATTAGCAACGCATTGTAGGTATGCAAATAAGCTCACATTCCAGATGTTTGTCTTGTAAGGCAGTGCTGTTTTATACATTGCATTTTCAACCCAAGCATACATTTCTCAGGGATGCATACCTGTTTCACACTAATAAAGGCTCATCAGTGCAGTCTCACATCCATGTGCTTAGAGCTTTGTAGCAAACACCAACACAGTTAGGGTCATGGTTGTGATTATAAATGCACCATAGCTTTGCTGAGAAGGAAAGACTCAACAAGTGCAATAGACCTCCCATATGAGACAGACACTGATTGGTTCATTGAATCAAGTTAGCACTGCAGCCAATGGGCGGGGGAGGTGCAGTCAGGACCAGCAAGACCGTAGTATAAAAGAAGACAGAAGGGAACACAGAGCGTGAGTTGTGTGGCTGTGGCCATAGGAGGCAGAGCTAGAGGCCAAGCAGAGGAAGGACAGTGCAGAGGAGCGATGAGTTGGATACTCAACCAGTGTGCAAGGTGAGGTATTTGGAGGAAGAGTGGTACCACTTTGTGAGAGTGTAGCAGTGAATGAAGGGATTATTTGTGAAGGTGAGGGTAGGATAAGGTGAGAGTGGAATGTAAGAGTTGAGGTGTCATGCTAGCAGGTAGACTGAGAGGGAGCCAGTGTTGAAGGAGAGCGAGGATAGTAGAGAGAGGTTTAGGAGTGAGGTGTGAGGAGAAGGGTGCAGAAGAGACGAGGGGGGCATGAGAATAGTGAGAGGGAGTACATTGAGAGAGTAAACAGGGCTCTATATCGCTGGGAGTCTGAGCAGCAACCATATCCTAAGTAGAAGTTGAGAAGAGGAGAATAGGGAAAGGTGATAAGTGGGGTAAGAGAGGGACAAGTATTCATATTGTGGAAAGCGGAGAGTATAGTACAAACCTTTTAGGACGTACATCATTGAAAGTGTTGGGTCAGCCTAGGAAGTTCCTAAGTGACCTTAGGTATATATGGTGTGCAACTTTGGACTGTCACTGTGGGTCATCCTAGATGATAGAGATAGAGAAAGATGCAGTTAGCGAGCCCCTCCACTCCTGCACCCCTTTGCAGTTGGTATGTACATTGATACATTTTAATATTGCACAATCTGCACATTAGGCACATTTTACGTTGTTTGGTAGAAAAATCTCTTTCTATGGGTTAATAAGCCCATCCATGACACCACCCACACGTTGTTCAATAGTCTGAATCTGCCTTATGGGACGGATATTGGCTGTTTCACTAAATGGTGAGGGTAGGGTGAACACAGCTAGGGAATGCATACGCCTTTTGAGACTTGGAAGGTTGACTATTACACGGGCAACATAGACAATTTATTATTATCAGTTAAGGCAATGGGTGTTTCAGAGCTTAATAGAAACCTTACCACAATCAGCCTTTTGTGAACGATGTATCACCTCTACCACGGGTTTGATATTTGGCTATTTAGGACATTTTGAAAGCCAACAGGGTGGGTTACAATGGTACATTCAGAAGTTGACAAATGACCTCTGGGGAACAGATTGAGAGAACCCCTCCCAGGTTATGAAATGCACATATGCGAAAAGAGATGCAATGTAATATACTATACATGTTGCATTATTCTCTTGACAAGTTGCAAGAAATGTACTGTGTAAAATAAAATGCTAAAGAACTGTAAGCAGGGTCATAATTACATGTGTGGTGATGATGCCTGCAAATGAGAGATTTCTGGTTGGAATAGCCTTGTCAGTAGGAGACATACGTAACTGCCAGGAGAATAGGCAGCTGGATGCTCCGAAGTGAATTTGTTCATTGTTGGTCCTTTACAAATGATAAGTAAATAAATGCATACATCTGGACTTGATTTTCAAAGGGCCCCATAGTTAACTTGGAAATAATGTGACTTTATCATGTGCAAAATGTATCTTGCACTTCAAAAACTGTATTTCTGCAATGTGGACCATGAAAGTCTCAGTTACCAAAATCACATTGTTAAATGGGATGTAGTACATCCTGTCACTGATGAATTCTGACCATGCCTACCAATGACCCCCATACTATATCCACAACATTCGTCTGTCCTTCTTGGCTAGCCTGCCAACTAGAGTTACAAAGCATTCTCCCTAATCGAATGAGAGCTCTTTGCTCTGATCAGCGGTGGTGGCTGGATGTTAGAAATAAGTCTTCATAGATCTAGTATTGGTTTGGCATTAGGTTGGAAGAGGGAGAGGCGATGTTCTTTACAAACCTTAATATACTGCTGGAGTACTCACGTTTTAAGTTGTATTTGTTAGTGATTCCAATGCATGGATAGAATAGCTGGGCACAAAAGAAGAAATATATTCCATCAAAAAATGACCAGTTCACAATATTAATGATCCATCGTGGATAAAGTTATGAACTATGCAGCTCGTTGTAGTCCCTCAATCGGCTCCTGCACACACGTATGTGAAGCTAAAGCTCAAATAAGTAGATATACATATTCATGTAAGCTGCTATGCTCCATTTTAATCGTAAGTGAGCTGTGTAAACAAAGGATACTCCATATATATATGAAATCAGAAATAGGAGCGCTCCCAGTGAAATTAGGTTTGGCTCAATGACAAATGAAAAACCTTTTAGCTCTAATTGCTCCTGCAAGAGATGACGGGCATACACTGGAATGAGATCTATTTCATTAACACGGGACGCATATTACCGCAATGAAGCAGCAAAGGTGAAAAAGCAAATATCAACCAGCCAAGTGAAGCCAGGCATGCTGAAAATAAATGGCAGTGATTATTGACTTTCATAAGAGAAACTTCAAGAGCATTGTGAGACCAGGCCAATTCATGGGTCTCCACCCGTATTATCATGAACACGTGCAAACCCCAGCCACAGGCAATCAGAATGGGCACAAGCATGGAGAAACACACACACACACACACACACACACATATACACGTTTTACCTACTTTGTGGGGACAATGTGTGGAAACCAGCCTTGTGGGGACTACCCTTTCCCAATGTTTTAAAAACATACTAATAACAGAAATATGTTAAGAAAAAAATCCTAGTGCAGGATCCAGCTTCAAATTTGCAGAAATGCTTATTTTTAATTTGTGTGTATGGTACCATCATTATGGGGACTTGAACGTGTGTTACCATCCTTGTGGAGACTTGCTATACTATTCTTATTGGGAATTTTGTGCAACCATATGCAAACTGTTGTTTGTTTAACATTACTTTTTGTATAGAAGTATAAGTACCTGCCTACATCCTATGTATGCACAACAGATGGAAGATGGATGATAAAGGTATTGCTATTCCCATAAGACATTCACTTAATTATAAGATTAAACGGAATTATAAACCCTCCAAAAGTGTCAGAAAAGAGGCATGGGAAACAGAAGGTGATGTGAATGACCCAGAATCACATACTTGGGTCGAGGGGGAAAGCAGTGACTTGAATTCAGCTTTCATTGTTTCAAGTTCACCATCTTGTCCACTGAACCAAATCCTCTCTCTAGTATTGGTATCATGATGCAGATGGTACTGTCTTCTTTGAGATGGTGTGTGGTGTTAATGAAGTTGGTTTCCTGATAGGGATGTTGTGTGATTATGTTACAGGAAGAGTCCCCACAAAGATTGTGTGCTAATACTGTTATTGAGGTCCCCACAGAGATGGTGTGATTATAATGATGCTGAGGTCCTCACAGAGATGGTGTGTTTTACAGTGATGATCAAGTCCCCACAGTGATCTCAATGATATGAAAGACCCCCATGAGGTGCTGTATGATAATACTGATTTTGAAGTCTTCATAGTCATCATGTGCGATAATTATGATGCTAAAGACCCTTAAGGATGGTGCATTATAATTCTGATGTACATTAACACTGATGTTGATGTTCTCACATAGATGGTGTGTAATTATCATGATGTTGAAGTCCCCATAGACATGGTGTGTGATGTTGGTGATGTTGAAGTTCCAGAGATTGTGCTCAGATCCTCACATAAATGGCATGGGATTATTAGGTTAAAGTTCTCACAGACATGTGGTGGAATACTAATGATATTACAGTCCAAAAAGATGATATTGAATTATGATAATGTTAATTTCCCCACAAAGATAGTGTGTGATACTAATGATGTTTTAGTCCCCACAATGATGGTGTGTGATTATCATGATATTAAAGTGCCCATAGACTTGGTGTGTAATGTTGAAGTTACCATAGAGATTTTGCGTCATAATAGAGATGGTCCGGTCCTCACAGAAATGGTGTGTGATGACATCTGAAAGCTAACCTAATCCTACGAACCTGACAATCCATATTCCGCCCCAGCCACAGCACGGAATCCACACTTATCGACCTCAAAAACCAGATGGACGAGATGAGAGAAGAAGGCAAACCCGCACTTCTCCTCCTCCTAGACCTCTCCACCGCATTCAACCTAGTTGACCACAAAATCCTCTGCCACCACCTGAAGACAACCTTTTTTTACTGAGGCCACCATGTGGATCACCTGCTTCCTCGAAGGCAGAGTTGTGAGAGTCTTATCTGACAAAGCCAATGCCTCCCCCATGCCAATAAACTGTGGGGTACCTCAGGGTTCCTGTGTGTCCCCTACACGTTAAAACATTTTTACCAAGCTCCTTTTTCATCTCCTGGACTCGCTCGGCATAGCCTACACCAACTATGCCGACAACAACCAGATACTCCTCCCCTATCCTTCAACTATGAAAAGATGCAAAATCACTCAACAAAGTCTACACGACCGTCCAAACCTGGGTGACAATGCACAGTCTCTGTCTTAATGATGAGAAGACCAAACTCATTCTAGTCGGCCCCTCAATGGTCATAAAAAAAAATTGACCCACAATATGCCAACTTCAACAATGATTTTACCATCATCGCAGTTTCCCCAGCAGTAAAAACGTGGGTATTCTATCTAGACTCGACCCTATCTATGATGCGCCAAGTCAACGCCATCTCCTCCGCAGCAGCATATACCACCAAATTGCTCAATGCGGCTAGACCCTGTAGGATTGTTTAGCGTGTTTTGGGAGCACAGAGTGCAGCACCACTGCACAGGATCAATGTATAGCATGTTTTTTGAAGTGCAGCGCCACTGCATGGGTTTGATGCATTGATATAATGTGGTACAGCAAGACATGTGTTATTGAGCATTTTTTTTTATGCAGCGCCACTGCATGGGTTTCCTGCTATGTGTTGCCAGTGCAAAATATGGAGATGTAAATGAAGACAGGCTACACAGGTTAAAAACAAACAATTTTGTCATTTAAAAGCGCATTTTATTTTTCATATTCAAAATGCACACAATTTTTTTCTTTTTACTTGAAATTCCTCTGTTGCAGGAGACACATTTGAGGATTAATGAACTAACCTCATTAACAAAAAACTAACACGCTAACTCATTAATAATATAATGTGTTCTACACTGCAAAATGAGGCAGGCTGAAACTCATTTCAGACTACATTCAGATTTTTTTTTCTTTGCTTCTATCTGCGCTCTGTCCACAGTATTTGTAGGAAGCAAAGACTTGAATAAGCAGGAAATCAGTTTGGTTACAGTTGCAACTGTATAAGCCAAGCCATTGTGTGCAGAGGGTGGTTAGGGCATGATAGAATTTTATTGGTTAGGATCCTTTGGTAGGAGGTAACCAGAGTTTTCTTGTATAATCTCTGGGAAGAAGCTAGGGAGAGAGATCTTGACACAGCTCGGAGAAGGACTGGGTTGATAGCTGGGGATGCCTGATTCCTAAAGCAGATTCAACTTGGTTGCAGAGACTGCGATTTCCAGTCAACAAGTCCCAGTTTGAGTGACAGCAAATGCTTGTCCTTGCTGGGTAAACCACAGTTTCACATTGGGCTTTTGCTGTAAAAAAAATGTATTCTGTACCTTGCCACCAGCAATATATTCACATGTTATACTGGCAACATAAAATAACTATATGTATGTGCCACATTATTGCTAGCAACCAATTATTTTTTGCCATCACATTTAGTGAAGCGCTATGTATTCTAAAGCGCTATACATATTATAAAGCGTTATATATATATATATGTTACTACACCTCCTCTCCACTTTTGCCTCGGCCACTTGCCCAGTTCATACCGGAGTACCACAAGGCGCATACCTATCAGCCCTCCTATTCAACCTCTATATGTCCACCCTCCCTCGAATCATCCGCCTGCACAAAATCCTGTGCAACAACTACGCTGATGATACACAAATCATCCTAAAACTCCTCAACTCAGACCCAACTCGTAGCCCAACCTTGCTGCCTGCCTCCTTGACATCGACCGTTGGATGACTACAAACCACCTCCTCCTAAACCCCACTTAAACCGAAATCATGCTGTGTGGCAACACTGAGCTTCTCCTCCACCCTCTACCTTGGCCTCCATCCATGGGCAAACCACCCACCACCTCTCTCACAGTAAAAAACCTTGGACGCACTCTGGACTCTGACCTAACCCTCTCTCGTCACATCAACAACATATCCAAGTCTTGTCATTACCATCTCAAAATTCTCAGACACATTTTTCCCTACCTCTCCTTTCCTAATAGACTTGCCGCTGTAAGGTCTATTGTAATGTCAAGACTAGACTATGCTAACTCCCTCTACCTCGGAGTCCGGGCCTACCACCTTATTAAACTGCAAAGAGCGCAGAACGCTGCAGCCAAAATGCTACTAGCACTGGATCCAAGAGACCACACCTCTCCAGCCCTCAGAATGCTTCACTGGCTCCCAATTGGACATAGGGCCACTTTCAAGACCCTGTGCATCACTCACCGTGCAGTGCACAAGGCCAGCCCTCTGTACCTGCAAGACAAGCTAAAACCTTACCTCCCACCCGCACCCAAAGATCAAGCTCTGCTCTCCTGTTAGTGATCCCAACCACCAACTCGAACAGGATCGGAGGATCCTCATTCTCAGCCCTGGCTCCCACTCTATGGAACTCGCTTCCACCTCACATCCGACACACCGAAGACTATCTGTCATTCTGCAAATTACTAAAAACATGGCTCTTCCCATAACACCAATGACCATCCTAAAGATGTGCCTGAACCCCCCTGCACACAATGAGACTATTCCTTCTGATCTTCAAAACCTCTGATCCTACCCACAGAATAGTATATGATGAAATGGATGGAGTGGATGGAGTGGATGGAGCGGATGGACGGATGGAGCGGACGGATGAAGTGGATGGGTTGGATGGGATGGATGGAGTGGACGGACGGGGTGGACAGGGTGGATGAGATGGATGGAGTGGACAGAATGACATAGTGGATAGAGTGGATGGAAAGGGTAGAGTGGAGGGTACGGGCAGAGTGAACGTGGAACAGGTGGAATGAACATGGAACCGATAGAGTAGACAATACAGATAGAGTAGATGAAACGGATCGAGTGGATAAAACGGACGGAGTGGATGAAATGGACGCAGTGGATGAAACAGACGGAGTGGATGAAATGGACGAAGTGGACGGATTGGATACAACAAATAGAGTAGACGCAACAAATGGAGTGGATGGAAAGGGTGGAATGGATGCAACGGACGGAATGGATGGAGCAGATGGAGTGGATGAAGTGGATGAGAGGATGGAGTGGATGGAGTGGACGGAGCAGATGGAGCAGATGGAGTGGATATTGAAGCTCAAGTGGATGCTGCAGATGGAGTGGATGGAGCCGATGGAGTAGATGGAGCCGATGGAGTGGATAAAGTGGATGGAGCATATTGAGTGGATGGAGCAGATGGAGTGGATGGAGTGAACAGGATGGAGTGGCTGGAATGGATGGATTGGATGTAGTGGATGGAATGGATGGTGCGAACAACATGGAGGGAAGTGGATGAGGTGGAGTGGAGTGGATGAGATGGATGGAGTTGATGAGATGGATGGGAAGGATGAAGTGTACGGAATAAGGCATTACTTGATGCACCAGGGAAAATCTTCTTGCGCCTCCTCCTAAAAAAGCTTAACTGTTGGGCCTTGGACATCCGTCTGTTGGACCCCCTTCAAGCGGGCTTTGTAACTGGAGTGGGTACCATCCCCAACATTATGATTCTTCACATAATTAAAGCAAAATATGCCAAACTTGGCCAAACAATCTATTTTGCTTTTGTCAACTTTAGAGTCGCTTTTGACTTGGTTGATCGCCTTCTCCTTTATCAAAAGTTAAATAATTAAAATTGTCCTCCTACACTCTTATCTTTAATTGGGTTGCTTCATACTAATAATTATATGCAAGTAAGACTGACTCTGAATGGTGTACTGTCCTCCTACATCCGCACCCAAAGAGGTCTAAAGCAGGGGTGTATCTTAGCATCCACCTTATTTAATTTGTTTATCTTAGATCTTAGTCTTGCTTTCTTACAAACAATTTGCGATGCCCCCAAACTAGGTTCTCGGCCAATTTATTATCTCCTTGATGCAGATGATTTAATTCTCCTTTCTCAAACACCCAGTGGACTACAGAATATGCTAACCACACTGAACTCTTATGCATTGAAGAATAATTTGGTCATCAACACGGTTAGAACACAAGTCTTGGTTTGCAAACCCAAATCACAGTCCAAAGTCCATCCCTCCCAATGGTTTTTAGGAACTGAAAAGCTCGAAAAGGTCAACAAGTATAAGTATTTGGGCGTATCGATCTCTAATTCACTAAGAAATAATGCTAATGAGATTGAAATTCTACAGAAACTACACCCCTTGATTGCCCAGGCGAAGTTACTAATGCATAAATTTGCGTAATTTTCCTATTCGCACTTTCTCCTTTTTTATAAACAGAAAGTAATCCCCATCCTTACATATGGTGTGGAAACTTCATTACCCAAACAGATAAGTTTTGGGATGCACTTGAATCCAAATTTTGGAAAAGATCCTGCGGCTCCCCTTAAGCATGTTGATAGCTATGCTTACGTTTGAACTGGGCCTAACATCTTTGTATTCGCAAGATCAATGGAAAAGATGTGCACTACTCAGGAAGTGTCTTCTAAATCTTGCCTCTACACATGCAGTAGGAATGTTAGCATGTTATTTAACAACTACAAATGATGCTTTTTCCATCAGATGGATTCAGAATACATTTGATATTCTTGCAGACTCCAACATCTTGCTAGAAATGTTATTACATAACCCATCTAGAGCAAAGGTCAAATTATTTCAAATGGACTGGATTACTACTATTGAGGAATGCTCACAAATGAAAGACTTTGACATAACTGTATTTGGTCACAAAAAATTAGGAACCATAGCAGGTTATTTGCAGAAATATCCCTCTATGCACATGCAGAATCAGTACTTACGCTTCAGATGTAATTTATGGCACACTGAGCAGTACTGGCGAGAAGGAAACTTATATCCGAGGACCGAAGTTTCTGCAGATGGTGTAAAGTACATTCTCAAAAAGAAACCCTCAAGCACTGTCTAATAGAATGTCCAAATTTAGTTGATATGCGGAAGAAAACTTTGGTAGAGTTACGTCTTCACTTTTACCCATGAATCAGACACAAGATTGGCAATGGCTATTTTCCAATTCAAACCTATCTATACAAATTGCCATTACTCATTTTCTTAGTGAATTATTCGAAATTGAAAGCGATTAAATAGGTGACTCTTGGAAGAAATGTTCAGAGAATAGCCTTGTTCTCTTTTCGCTTTCCTTATTTATGTTTTGTTCAATTGAACTTGAGGTAAATTATAGTGTACATATGTTGTTGTAATTTTACGTATTCAATACTGTTTCTGCCTTATGACAAAGACAGATTGTACTGTATCTATCTTTTGTAAAGATGTATTTGTTACAATTGATTCAATACACAATGTTTTATGTGATATAACGCAGTGGATATAGTGGATGGAACAGGTAGAGTGGATGTGGAACAGGTGTAACGGGCATGGAACCAATAAAGTGGATGAAATGGATGAATGGTAGAGTGGATGAAATGGATAGAACCAATAGAGTGGAGGAAATTGATGGAATGGATGAAACGAACAGAGTGGATGGAACAGATGGAGTGGATAGAATGGATGGAGTTGATGGAGTTGATGGAACTGACGGAGTGGATGGAACGGACGGAGTGGATGGAATGGATGGAGTGGATAGAACGGATGGAGTGGATGGAGTAGATGGAGTAGCTGGAGTGTATGGTGTGTATGGAGTGTATGGAGTGGATGGAGTGGATGGAGTGGATGGAGTGGAGTGGATGGAGTGGATGGGATGGATGGAGTAGATAGATGTAGTGGATGGATGGATGGATGGATGGATGGATGGATGGATGGATGGATGGATGGATGGAGGGGATGGATGGGATGGAATGGATGGAGTGAACAAGATGGAGGAAAGTGGATGAGTTGGAGTGGATGAGATGGATGGAATGGATGAGATGGATGGGAAGGATGGAGTGGACGAAATAATGCAGTGGATAGAATGGATGAAATGGATGGAACCGATAGAGTGGATGAAATGGATGGGATGGATGAAATGGACAGAGTGGATGAAACAGATGGAATGGATGAAACGGAGGCCGCCAAGATGGTTGGAGCGGGTGGAGTGGATGGAACAGATGGAGTGGATGGAATGGTGGAGTCGATGGAATGGACGGAGTGGATGGAACGGATGGAGTGTATGGAACGGATGGACTGGATAGAAAGGATGGAGTGGATGGAGTAGATGGAGCGTAAGGAGTGTATGGAGTGTATGGTGTGTATGGAGTGTATTGAGTGTATGGAGTGGATGGGATAGAGTGGTTGGGATGGATGGAGTAGATGATGTAGTGGATGGATGGATGGATGGATGGATGGATGGATGGATGGATGGATGGATGGATGGATGGATGGATGGATGGATGGATGGATGGAGTGGATGGAGTGGATGGATGGGATGGATGGATGGAGCGGATGGAGCGGATGGAGTGGATGGAGTGGACAGAATGGAGTACCTGGAATGGATGAAATGGATGGAGTGGATGGAATGGATGGAGTGAATGAGATGGAGGGAAATGGATGAGGTGGAGTGGAGTGTATGAGATGGATGCAGTGGATGAGATGGATGGGAAGGATGGAGTGGACAGAATAACGCAGTGGAAAGTGTGGATGGAACAGGTAGAGTGGACGTGGAACAGGTTGAACGGACATGGAACCGATAGAGTGGATAAAATGGATGGAATGGTAGATTAGATGAAATGGATGGAACCGATAGAGTGGATGAAATGAATGGAATGGATGAAACAGACAGATTGGATGAAACAGATGGACTTGATGAAACGGAGGCCGCCAAGATGGATGGAACGGATGGAGAGGATGGAACAGATGGAGTGGATGGAACGGATAGAGTCGGTGGAATGGATGGAGTGCATGGAACGGATGGAGTGGATAGAATGGATGGAGTGGATGGAGTAGATGGAACGTAAGGAGTGTATGGAGTGTAAGGTGTGTATGGAGTGTATGGAGTGGGTGGAGTGGATTTAGTGGATGGAGTGGATAGGATGGGATGGAGTGGATGGGATGGATGGAGTAGATGGATGGATTGGATGGATGGATGGATGGATGGATGGATGGATGGATGGATGGATGGATGGATGGATGGAAGGATGGGTGGATGGATGGATGGATAGATGGAGTGGATGAGATGGATGGATGGATAGATAGAGTGGATGAGATGGAGTGGATGGGATGGGTGGGATGGGATGGTTTGGATGGATGGATGGATGGATGGATGGATGGATGGATGGATGGAATGGATGGATGGAATGGATGCATGGAATGGATGAATAAGATGGATGGATAAATGAGATTGATGGGATGGATGGGATGAATGGTGGATGGGATGAATGGAGTAGGATGGGGTTGCTGAAATGGAGGGACGGGTGGATTGATGGATGGAGTGGACAGAATGATGCAGTGGATACAGTGGATGGAACGGGTAGAGTGGATGGAATGGGAAGAATGGATGTGGAACAGGTGGAATGAACATGGAACCGACAGACTGGATGTAACTGATGGAGTGGATGAAACAGATGGAGTGGATGAAATGGACAGAGTGGTTGAAAGGGTTGGAGTGGTTGAAAGGGACGGAGTGGATGAAACAGGCGGAGTGGTTGAAACTGACAGAGTGGTTGAAATAGACAGAGTGGATGAAACAGATGGAGTGGATGAAACGGACAGAGTGGATGAAATGGACAGAGTGGATAAAATGAACGGAGTGGATGAAACAGACGGAGTGGATGAAACGGATGGACTGGATTAAACGGATGGAATGGATGAAACGGATGAAATTATGAAATGGATAGAACGGATGGAGTAGATGGAACGGATGAGTAGATGGAATGGATGGAGTAGATGGAACGGATGGAGTAGATTGAAAGGGTGGAGTGGATGCAACAGATGGAATGGATGGAACGGATGGAGTGGATAGAACGGATGGAGCAGATGGAATGGATGAAATGGATGGAAAGGATGGAATGGATAGAACGGATGGAGTGAATGGAACAGATGGAATGGATGGAACGGGTGGAGTGGATGAAATGAACGGAGTGGATAGTACGGACGGAGTGGATGACACGGACTGTGTGGATGACGTGGATTTGGAGTGGATGGGATAGAGTGGTTGGGATGGATGGAGTAGATGGAACAGGCGGAGTGGATGGAACAGGCAAAGTGGATGGAATGGGCAGAGTGGATGGAACGGGTGCAGGGGATGTAACATGCGGAGTGGATGGAATAGGTGGGGTGGATGGAACGGGTGGTGAGGACGAAACGGGTAGAGTCGACGGAACAAGTAGACTCGACAGAACAGGCAGAGTGGACAGAACGGGTAGAGTGGATGGAACAGAGAGTGGGCGGGACAGATAGAGTGGACGGGACAGGTAGAGTGGATGTGGAACGGGTTGAATGGACATGGAACCAATAGAGTGAACGAAACAGATGGAGCAGATGAAACAGATGGAAAAGATGGAACCAGACAGAGTGGATGGAACAGGACAGAGTGGATGGAATCCGGACAGAGTGGATGGATTTGGACAGAGTGGATGGAATTGGACAGAATGGATGTACCACACATTGTATCACTATACACCTATTCTCATGTTGTTGCCATATATGTGTATCCCCCTATATATCTGTTTTCCCATGTATACCTGTATCCCCATATAAACCTGTATCAACCCCTGTTGCTATTTATCCGTGTGTTGCTATGTATGTCCCCACCGTCCTGTTCATGTGCATCTGAGGCTCTTTTACAGATAACCACCTATCACACTAATATGCTTACTCTCCACTAAACACCATAATTCAACTAGAACACAACTATAACCCTATTAATTCGGTCTAGCTGTTCTCTAATGAATACGACCCCATGAACACCTCAACACCCTAATAGAACACAGCCAGCTAAGCACATTCTGAGCTACCTGCTCACATAGGTGTTCCTCAGGCTTAACGCAGCCAAGAACCCAGTCTGTGTGTCCACCCACCAGACTGCACACATCCAACTGATACCTTCAGCACCACACCTATTGCTTGGAAGCAGCTATCATCCAACAACTAAACCAACTGCACACATAGCCGGTGCACTGACGCACCATGCAACACTATCTCTCTCCACTAACTTGAACTACGGTTCCCGAGGGAGTTCAACCTACCAGCGCTTTGAAGTCATACCAATGATATATAAGGTGCTATATAAATATCAAGTAACATAACATAACATTATGGAGTACACATTTTGTTGACATGGCTACCAGACTTGGTAGGCAGAACTATGAGAATACCTGATGAATTTTTGTTTACACCAACATACCAATGCTTGAAGAAGAGGGACAGGTTTTTCCCTTAGATCTACAAGCAGCCATAGTGCGAGGTGAAATGACTTTGCTTTATGGGAATGATGATGAGGGCAGACGATGGTGTGCAGTAATTGCCAACGGGGAAGGTTACAGATTGACTGACGTCACTGATGAGGATCTATTTGGAGATCATCCAACTGATGACGAAGAAATATTTGACATGTGCTTTACTTATTGGGTGAGAAGTTCCTCTGAAAATGATGTTAGCACAGGAACGTCCTATTTTGATGAAGATATGGCAAAAGTGCCAGTTTCATTGTGGACCACTGGCCCCTATAACGTAGGTCTGTTGAAGGGGGTTGGAGAAGTAAAGATTAAAAAGAAAATGTTACCTCCAGCATGCCAGTATCCCATGTCTCGAGATGCTGATGAAGGTATTGTTAAGACAATTTACGCCATGATGGATCCGGGTATTTTAGTGACGTCAGAGTCACACTGTAATACAGCGATTTATCCTGTGAAAAAGGGGAAAGTGGGTTCATGGACACTAATTCATGATTTAAGGCTGATAAACCAGATTGTAGAGGCTGAGTTCCCTCTAGTTTCTAATCATGCTACAATCTTATGTAACATACCTGTTGAAGCATGATATTTCATTGCGATTGATTTGAAAAATGCATTTTTCTCAATCCCATTGCACAAAGACTTGCAGGATCTGATGTCATTTACGTACAGACAGACTTAGTTAAAAAGCACAAGGGTATTGTGTGTTTTCATTGATTTTCAATAGAGTCATCTAGATGGACTTAAGCAACATGTATTTAGAAAGTGTTGTGTTACAATACATAGATGGCATTTTAGTTTGCAGCACTTCAGAGGAAGAGTGCAGGCACGATTCTGTTCAGTTGATGATTACACTTGCTGACAAAGGATATAAGGGTCACAAAGAGAAGTTACAGTATTGTCAACAGGACAATTGATTTCACATGAAGGAAAGAAGGTTACACCTCAGAGAGCTGAGGCTATTTTGAAAACCACAATGCCGCGCAAGATAAAACACATGAAAAGATGTCTGGGTCTATGTAATTATGTCAGATCAAGGGTCTTTGACTACAGTTCATACATAAGGGCTTTATTACAGGCTTTAAAGAAAGCACAGGCAACGCAAGAGAAAATTGTGTTGACTGAGGAAATGGAAGAAGGGTTTGATGGGTTGAAAAAGGCAATTTGCACAGCTCCTCTTTTAGGGATTCCTAATAATGCTGAGGAATTATTTTTGTTTTTGCACACGGACGGCACTGTTATGACAGCAGTCCTCACACAGAGAACCACCGTTGGGGTACAAGGCCCTTGCATATTACAGTTCGAATTTAGACACAGTGATGAGAGGTCATTTTCCTTGCAAACAATCTTTGGCAGCCGCCATGTGCGCCGTAGAGAAAGCTGCAAGCATAGTGATGGGATGCTCTGACGCTATTTGTTGAACATGCACTGTTTGTCATTTTAAAGAAACCAAAAGGCACATTGACTTCTCAAAGGGCTTCTGCCTATGAGGTAGTTATATCGAATCCAGCAATCAAAATAGTTTGATGCAGAATAGTGAATACTGCTATGTTTGTAGCTGAACCACTGGCAGAGGACGAGCATGTGCATGACTGTTCAAATTATGAAGAAGAATGATGGACAGAGATACACAGGTGCCGCTGTAGTAAAGCAAAGGGCCAATGGGGAGTTGATGGTAAGTGCTCGACTACCGTCTCATTATTCAGCACAGGCTGCAGAGTTAGTGGCGTTGATAGTTGCGCTCGAGAAACATGCTGACCAGGAAGTAACAGTATACAGCGACTCCACGTATGTGATGTCAACGGTGCACGCAGGGTTAGCGCATTGGAAAATGAGGGGCTACCTCATAGCGGATGGTTATGGGGAGTATGTGAAGTCATTAGGTCAGACAATGGTTCACATTTTGTGAATCAAACATTCAAGCAGATCAGCGTGTTGCTTGGTTTAAAGCAAAAGTTCTCTTCAGCCTATCATCCACAAGGAAATGGGATCTGTGAAGACAACACTGGTAAACCGGTGATGCCTGTAGCCCTATTATGGGTGGCACTGGAACAGCTACACTACCCTGTGCACACAACTAGAGAGAACCTTGCTGGAACTATTGCAGAGGATTGGTTTGTACCAAATTTGTTAAAGCATGTTGAGTTCTATGTAATTAACTGTATTGTGTGTCAAAAATTCAAGGCTGGGCATACATTACACACAGTTAGGGGAGTTATTCCGAGACCCACTGGCACCTTTAAGCATTTGCATATCGACTATGTCGACATGCAGCAAGTATTTAATAGATATAGATACATGATTGTACTAGTTTGTCCATTTTCACTATGGATTGAGGCTGGTCCATGTACACACGTCATCCTCTACCTGTGCAGAAAAATTCTTAGTGTGAGAAGTGTTTCCTTGATGGGGAGTATGTGAAGTCATGAGGTCAGACAATGGCCCACATTTTGTGAATCAAACATTCAAGCAGATCAGCTTGTTTCTTGGTATAAAGCGCAAGTTCTTTTTGGCCTATCATCCACGAGAAAATGGGATCTGTGAACGACTCAACAGCTTGCTTAAAGAAAGGATAGCCAAGTTGAAGCTTACCTTGAAGAAAGAGTGGTTGCATTGCCTACCACTGGCATTGTATGCATTGAGGAACCAACCAGGTTCGGACCACCATCTGTCACCCCCCATGAGATAGTGACAGGGAGACAGATAAGGACACCCCTCATGCCTCCATCCAGAGTTTGAAGTGATGCTCAGCCTACATCTGAACTGTTAGGAATAGAGCTACATGATTATCTTATGTATATGACTTCAAATATCTCTGTCATTTCAGGTCAGCTACGGTGAAAAGGGTGTGGGGCAGTACAGAACACAGAAGGAGATGCTTCAACAAGTAACGTTCAAGAATTATGTCTTCCCAAACTATTCCGTCACACCTTCTGCAGTCAGAGTGCAAGGTAAACGTGCTTGGACTTTTCTAGGTGACGTGAAAATCTATGCTGGAGAGACTCCTTCACCCCGCACCCTTCCGAATCAAGCTGCGGGGAAGAACCTCAGCAAATGCAGACAAGGTCTATGATGAGGAAGAAGGACGCAGAGGCAGTTGAATAAAAGAAAAGATTTCATTGGACTGCGACTTAGTTTGGGACACTCTTTTGACCACTTATGGAAGGCAAGCTGATTTGAACACTCAGTGCAGTCATTTCAGGGTTAAGGGAAGATCTTTTGTTCTTAAAGCCACAGGAGTTTGTTGACTTTGGACTGAGGCATGCTTAAGCCTTGATAAGAAGAAAAATATGCCAAGTCGTGGGCTCATTTTTGACAATTGGGAGAGGGTACAGTACCCTGATTAATTTCTCACTGAGTTCCTGTTTGGAGTTGTCCATGGTTATTCCCAATGACAACATTTCATGGATTATATTCAAAGTTTTTCTCTTTAATTGCACACACAACCTGCAATTGTGGGGAGAATTACTAGTGTTTATGTTTTTCTGCAAGATCCTAAGATCTTGCAATCGTAAGGAGGTTACTCACAGCAATCATCAAACAAGTTCTGCAGCTACCAAAGTATAGTGGGAAAAGGACAAATGCCCCTATCAGCTGATGACGAGCACAGACTGGTCAGTGTGGTCTTCTATTGTCTTGTTGGAAGACACATTGATGTGCGTACATTCCTTAGGGATCCAAGAAACAATGCAGCACTAAACGGAATCTTGAGAGGTATCATATCACAAGTAAGTACCTATTCCGAGAGAACTATGAGATAAGAGTTAAACTTTCCTTTGAGAGACAAATCGAGAGGTTGCTGGTCAGACAGAACTTTTGTTTCATGCTGAAAGAAATTCCTCATGTCATCTGGTCTAAAACAGATTTGAGGAACCTACTGTGAACTGGTGTATGTCGTTGAACTAATCTACACTTACTGAAGTCGGTTTTCTTCTTGCTGCAGAGGCATCCACATTTTGACTGGTTAAAGACTGGTTCCAGGGATACATTGAGAGTTTGTGTTTGGTATCCAGTAAGCAGACAACTGATCGAGGATAAGTTGCCAAGCCAAGATAGCAGCTGTCAGAAGTAGTACATAATGCTGGTGTAGTAAAGTTACTTTTTCCTTCCTTAGACAATAAACATGGAAAGTGTTAGTAGTAACATCATTATGCCGGATGCAAAGAGTCGTCCACGTTGTCTGCAAAGTTGATGCTGCAAAATATCCTATCTGTGTATTATTTAGGCTTGCATTTTGTTCATAATCATACTGCTTTCACTCACAGTACGTACATCGTACTACATTGATATACATGGGGCTAAGACTCCTGAATCTTCCTGAGCAGAAGGAAGGTACAATTGTGCAACTACTAGGCAGCCAACACCCTATGTAGTTATACCTGTCCCAAGGAAAGATGACAAATTGCCTGACTTAAATAAATGTCTTAATTGCCTGACTTAAATAAATGTCACTAACAATCAATCACATGCAAGAAGTGTCTTAGAGATTCTTTTTGGATACAAGAAGCAGGCTTGGTAGGACAGGCAAGAGAACTTGTTGATAGAAGGTGAACCTACACAGGTAGTGCATGCATTTACACCTGGTTCTTTGATAAATGACTCAAGGGTGATTCCTAAAAGAAAGTCACACATGGAGATTCTGCAAAAATGTAAAAATGTTCATGCCTAAAAGATATGTTGAGAGGATGAAACTTTCTGAACTTTCTCCTACTCAGATAACACATGTAGATGTACCAATTCCGCTGATAAATGTACCTATGATTAACCCAAATAGAAGGAGTTATGCTAACACACTTCATGAAATGATTATGTAAGGTCATATGAGAAGAATGAGGCCTAAAAGAAGAACCAAAGAGGATGATTTCGAACTAGATGCTTACCTGGACAGTACAGCTCACCTAGGAAATACCATTTGGTATTAGCATATGAAGGAAGTGGGAAGAAGTCTTCAAAGGAGGAATGCTTTGTGTGTGCACTCCTGCCTTACAGTATGGGAAAATCCAAGATCTTCATGGCTATCGAAACAGATGTCCAGACAGCTCATTGTCTTTCACATATAGCGCATTGCAAAACAAGAGGCCATTTCATGGGCCGAGATGCCTACCTCAAATGGGCAACTTAGTGGACAGATCCAAATGAAGATGACTACATCCAAGATACAAAGACAAGAAACAGAGCCCAAATGAAGATGAATACATCCAAGAAACAAAGACAAGAAACAGAGCCCACACTTAGAATCATGCGATCAGATACAAGAAGCCCGTAGTGAAAGGAGCTGGAATTAGATGGGAGGTAAACAAAAAACTGGAGAGTCCAGGAACATCTGCAGAAGAAATTCGTAGATGGAGGAACAGAGGCCAAATGCAGATCTGAGGATCAGTGTTATCACCAGGCGGATGGGAAGAAGGAGTGATAATTTTCAGAGCCTGGGTGGTCATTGGTTGTTACAAACCTGCCATTGACATCGTACAGAATGGCTGTAAGCCATTATGGCCAAGACTCTCTAAGCTACTGACTTGGGTGGAAGACAGAGGAGGACCCTTGCATATAGTGCCTCTGGAAAATTCAAAGCTGTGCTTCAGCAATAATGACACAAGAAAAGTTGGAGAGAATCAGAACTGTGGTTAAATCTTTGATGTACCAGGAATGATACATGGAACAGCAGTGATCGTGGATCATTAGTAGGCTTGTGGATCCAGGGCATACTTGAAGCTACCCAAGGATTGAGGAGGATTATGTTCATTAGTGAATGTCCATTTTCCAGCACTGGTGATTCCAAAAAGCGACTTACACTTTGACAGTTTTCCAAAAGCAGATGCTCACCTGAGGAAGAAGAGATCTGTGGAGCTGATGAAGAGTGTGAAGAGAGATAACTATTTTTCAGAAAAATCCATAGAAGCTTTTGATTCTTTCCCATATGAACACAGGCTGTTTAGCCAGACCTCATCAGTATTCACCTTAATTTTCATGCCAAGAATCCAGGTTGGAGCCAATACCAAATGGTTGCAGATTACCAGATGGGAATTGCTACAGAATATCAACACAACTATAAAGGGATTCAATGCAATCAGAGAACAGATAAGAGCCATACGACTGATGACTATTCAGAACAGCTATGTCTTGGATATGATGACAGCTATGGATGGAGGTGTTTGCGCAAAAAATGGAGAATCATGTTGCACATATATACCTTCTCATGATGATGAGAATGGAACCTTGACGGAGGCTATGGACATGCTGATGAAGCTCCATGGTCAGATGATAGACAAAGTTGAAGACATTGCTGATGACAGTTCATTTGAATTGCTCTTTTCTTGGGTTCCACAATGGATAACAGACATTTTCAAGTTCCTTGGATTCCTGATAGTGATGATATTACTTGGAATTTGTATGATCAAGATGATAATATCACAATGTAAGAACACAGCAAAGATAGACATAGGGATGAAGATCATGATTGATGTCCAACCAGGATGGAAAGCCAAAGACCTGACGGATGAAGAAATCAGAGACTTTGTGAAGGCCAGTATTCATGCACCTGAGGGGACGAAGTTTCTGTATCCAAAGAATCATAAGAAGTATGTAGGAAGATGGATCTAATGCTCAGGGCTCATGCACATCTACCACCCTCTATAACCTCTTCACGCTACCACTATTTAATGGCCTAGTGGAACTCGGCATAAAGTTCACAAACTATGCCGATGACACACAGATCTTACTCTCTCTATCAGGGGATTATGAAGAAGATCTGAAAACACTACAAAAATCCTACGCAATCATCCAGGCTTGGATGGCAGCAAACGGCCTATATCTCAATAGGGACAAAACCGAAATCCTACTAGTAGGACCCAAAGAGACCTTGAATTAACTAGACAGCAGATATGGTAATTTCAGCATAAAAAAACTTTGATCAAAGTCTCTGCAGCGGTAAAAACACTGGGAGTATACCTCGACTCTGCTCTGCCCATGGACAGACAAGTTATCTATATCTCAACATCAGTAGCACACACAACGAAAACCATTAATGCTGTCAAAGCTCACCTCTCCTCTAGTAACTTCCTAAACATTGCAAGAGCTACTTTAGGCACAAAAGTGGACTACTGCAATGCCCTCCTCCTAGGTATGTCCTCTAGGAACATCAACAAACTACAAGTCACACAAAACAATGCGCTTAGAGACGCCCTCAGCATCCCCAGGAGAGAGCACATCTCCCAAGCCAGGAAGGACGTACACTGGCTCCCAATCTTAGAAAGGATACTCTTCAAAACACTCACAATCACCCACTCCCCACTCCGCATCATCTGCCTAGGGAAGAGGGCAGGAGCCCTCTCCCCTCCCGGAAGCCGCCAGCACCATCGAGGAGGTCCCTAGAGACCTGCCTGATCAGGTCCTGAGGCCTGCCTGACCTCTCCATGCCGGGCGCAGCGCGGCGCCAAAACGAGGCTGAGACCGCCTCCTACATTGTTCGAGCATCCGCCGGCAGGCGGATACGCCGGCCCTCACGAAGGCCACACTAAGGCCTGTTGGGTGCCTGTGTCTCCCCCACTCTGCATCATCTGCCTAGGGAAGAGGGCAGGAGCCCTCTCTCCCTCCAGGAAGCCGCCAGCACCATCGAGGAGGTCCCTAGAGACCTGCCTGATCAGGTCCTGAGGCCTGCCTGACCTCTCCATGCCGGGCGCAGCGCGGCGCCAAAACGAGGCTGAGACCGCCTCCTACATTGTTCGAGCATCCGCCGGCAGGCGGATACGCCGGCCCTCACGAAGGCCACACTAAGGCCTGTTGGGTGCCTGTTTGGAGCCATAGGAGCCAGGGCCAGGAACTCTGCCCCTACCGCTCTAGGTAAGCCAACGCTGCCACCTGACACCTGTTTCTGTGCCTGTTTACGCCTAAATCTGCCGTCTGCAATACCCTATGCCCACTTTATTCTAGGTAACTTTTGGCCTTCACTATTGCATTACTGCCAGCTACCATTGTCTCCAACATCATGTGTGTCTGTGACACCCCAGGAAACCCCTGGAAATAGTATCCAAATGCATAACCCGTGTGCAGGACTGTTAGGTAATACCCCACAGCTTCACCGCCAATTGTATCATTTGAATCTAGGTGATACCCCATTGCATTATTGCCAATTGTGTCATTTGAATCCAGCCAATTGTGTTATCTGAATCTAGGTGACACCCTACTGCATTATTGCCAATTGTGCCATTTGAATCTAGGTGATACCCCACTGCATTATTGCCTATTGCGTCATTTGAATCTAGCCAATTGTGTTATTTGAATCTAGGTGACACCCCACTGCATTATTGCCAATTGCGTCATTTGAATCTAGCCAATTGTGTTATTTGAATCTAGGTGACACCCCACTGCATTATTGCCAATTGCGTCATTTGAATCTAGCCAATTGTGTTATTTGAATCTAGGTGACACCCCACTGCATTATTGCCAATTGCGTCATTTGAATCTAGCCAATTGTGTTATTTGAATCTAGGTGACACCCTACTGCATTATTGCCAATTGTGCCATTTGAATCTAGGTGATACCCCACTGCATTATTGCCTATTGCGTCATTTGAATCTAGCCAATTGTGCTATTTGAATCTAGGTGACACCCTACTGCATTATTGCCAATTGTGCCATTTGAATCTAGGTGATACCCCACTGCATTATTGCCAATTGCGTCATTTGAATCTAGCCAATTGTGTTATTTGAATCTAGGTGACACCCCACTGCATTATTGCCAATTGTGTTATCTGAATCTAGGTGACACCCCACTGCATTATTGCCAATTGTGTTATCTGAATCTAGGTGATACCCCACTGCATTATTGCCTATTGTGTTATTTGAATCTAGGTGATACCCCACTGCATTATTGCCAATTGTGCCATTTGAATCTACTACCACCCCCACACAACGCCAGCGCAGTACTGTAGAAAATGCTAACTATTTTACTCATCTTCTGTGCAATGGCCACGCCCGTATCCCCAGACACTCCTATCCAGGAGACTGAGTCAGGAGCCCCCCCTCCCCAGCCAGGCTCCAATCTCACCTACAACTCCCACACAACTAGATACTATCCTGACCCTTCCTACCCAAGATATTATTGCAAGTCAGGACCCAAAACCCTTGCCTCCCTTCCCTGTCCTACCACCGAAAGAAACAACAAACTTCGCGCCAGACTCTCTAAACTTTATGAGCCGCCCCGAAGATCCCTGTCTGACTCCAAATGCGAAGCCAAAAGGTCCACCAAAGGCACCACTATACCCACAACCAAGACCAAACCTATCACCCATACAAACATCTCGGTAAAAACGAATGTACACTCCTACAAAGGAGCTCTCCTCAATACCAGATCATTGGTCGCACATGCCCTCGATATAGCAGACCTAATTATCACAGAGAAATTAGACTTTATTGCCCTAACCGAAACGTGGCTCCACAATGCAGCAGGCCCATCTCTAATGCTGGCCATCCCAGACGGCTACACTATATCTAGGCAGGACCGGGTAGGTAACCGGTGCCGTGGCATCGCCATCATATCCAAAGCAAGTTTAGCTCTCAGACTAGCCCCGACTCAAACTCTGCAGTCGTGTGAATCCCTCACTGCCAAACTCCCCATAAATCACACCCAATCCCTCACTATCCACCTGATTTACAGACCACCAGGTCCACTTGGAACATTTGAGGAAGATTTACATAACCTTATCTCTAACAATGCGAAAACCACCTCACAACTACTGCTAATAGGGGACCTCAACCTAGGGTTCAACGACCCAGCAGACTCACATGCATGTACCATAGCCAATACGATATCCTCACTCGGACTCTCTCAAAAAGTCAACCTACCTACCCACCTGAAGGGTAGAACCCTAGACTGGGTTGCTGATGCCAATTGCTCAGCGGTCATCACCGCCACCACACCACTACCCTGGACCGACCACTCGCTGGTCTCCTTCAACCTACTGACCTCTAGATCAACTACCACAACCGTGTCACTGGCACCACCCTGCCTCACAAGAAACAAGAAAAATATCTCAATAGAAAAAAATCATCCCAGCTATCCTTCCAACCTTAAACGCATTACCAGACAATCTAGATCCCACTACACTAGTTCACGAATACAATAAAATCATGCTATCTACCATGGACAAAATTGCCCCACTCAAACTCTGCACCAGCAAGCCAAAAACCCATTTAAACAAATGGTATACACCCGAACTCAAAGCCCTCCGCCTAAAAAAGCGAAAATGTGAAGCTGATTGGAAACTATGCCCCTCAAGTGAAAGGAAAGCCATCCTTGACACGATTTCTCGTCATTACAAAGCTGAAATCTGTTTAGCCAAACAGAACTCCTATAACATCCGCATTGCCAACTCCAATTCAAGTATGAAGGAGCTCTTTTCCATACTGAAGGAACTTGAGTCACCCATTGCTACACCCGACACCTGCACTAAGAACCAGACTTGGTGCACAGACATACAACAAGCACTAGCAAATAAAATAAACACCCTACAAAACAAAATTCAACTAAAAAAAGACTCACTAAACCTCACTAACCCTCCCATAACTCCGCCCACTGCCACACCAAGTACACACATCAACTCATTCACCTTTTCTAAAACCACCACCCTGGAGGTTGAGAAAATCATCCTTTCCCTTAAACCATCAAACTGTAAAGGCGATATCTGCCCCGCGCACATAATAAAGGACGCAGCCAGAGACCTGTCGCCCTTTATCTCTAAACTCATAAACGCCTCTTTCTCCTCAGGCAGCATCCCCGCCAACTTAAAACAATCTTGGGTGCTCCCCCTCCTCAAAAAACAGACGCTCGATCCCCTCATCCCCACTAACTACCGACCCATCACCACGGTACCCTTCCTACTGAAAATCTTGGACAAAGTTGCCTACGTCCAGATTCAAAAATACTTAGAACTACACAAGCTACTAGGCTCCAGACAATCAGGTTTCCGCCCACTTCACGGCACGGAAACAGCCCTCATCGATCTGAAAACCCAAATTGATGATCTTAGGGACAAGGGTAAGACAGCACTCCTCCTCTTACTCGACCTCTGTGCGGCCTTCGACCTCGTCGACCACAAGGTCCTCTGCAAACACCTTGACTCAGCCGCTCACTTCTCCCCAGAAGCTATCAAATGGATTGAGTCCTTTCTGAGCGAGAGAACCATGAGAGTCTTCTCCCCTTCAGCAGCAGCAGACCCCTCTCCTACTACTTGTGGAGTCCCGCAGGGCTCATGCGTCTCCCCCACACTATATATATTCACCAAACCCCTGTTCGACGATCTGGACCATCTCGGTGTCACCTACACTAACTATGCTGATGACACTCAGATTCTCCTCCCACTTTCAGGGGATCACAGTAAGGACAGAGAGTTGGTGAATAGGGTATATCTCATCATTCAGGCATGGATGGCATCGCATGGTCTATGCCTGAATGATGACAAGACAGAGCTCATCATCCTAGGTTCCCCCGCCAATATCAACAAATTAGGCCTTGAATATGCTGAATTCAACATAGATGGCAATCTCATTAGAGTATCCAGGAAAGTAAAAACCCTAAGCTTTTATCTAGATGCCACTATGTCATTCAATAAACAGGTCAACTCACTAGCATCTACCACTGCGTACACCTGCAAATTAATAAGGGCAGGCAGACCATTCCTTTCCAATGACAGTTGCTTGATCCTGGCAAGAGCACTCATACTATCTAGGCTCGATTATTGTAATGCCCTCTATAGTGGCGCTAACAAAGCCATTATCCACAGGCTTCAAATCCTGCAAAATAATGCCTTGAGAGCTGCCCTCGGCATTAATAAGAGAGACCATATCTCTACCACCAGACGCCAACAGAAATGGCTCTCCACAGACAACAAAATCAAATTAAAGTTGGCCTCCCTAACCCATAAAGCCCTCAACAATGCCGCCCCCAGCTACCTGATGGACAAGGTAAAGAGAAAGTCCTCCATCAGACAAACAAGAACTATCAATTCCAACCGCCTGATAATTCCCAGATTCAAACTCTCCACCATTGGTGGGAACAGCTTCCCGGTGAAAGCTGCCATGCTCTGGAATTCGTTGCCACATAACCTAAGAGCTGACCAACCATACTTACACTTTAGAAAACACCTCATCAGTCACCTTAACTCCAACAACCCTTGTTTGTAGCTGCACTTTCTATACCTAGGTATAGATAGTGATACCCTGCTCGTGACCTCGCCCTCGCCTCTAACAGCCCTTACAGCACACATCTGTACACCTTCCTCCTGTATAGATATTGACCTATTTGTATGAAGATTTGCATACACTTCCATACCTCCTATTCCTGTAATCCTGTAAACCGGAATACTTTTCTCAGGAGTACCCGCCTCTAACAGCCCTGTACATATTTGTATATTTGTTTATTTACCCCTGCATAGATATTGACTTTGTATGTTTGAAGATTTGTACATTTCTTATCCTGTAATTTTGGTTATCTCTATCATTACCTCAATGTGTATATTGCCGCAACATTGTAAGCTTCGAATTATCTTCTGCCTGCGCCCTGGTGCCCCTGGGTAAGGTGCGCCATATAAATAAATAAACAAACAAACAAACAAACAAACAAACATAGATGTCTGTCCCAATCTGCTCCCACATACCTGGCAGAAAGTATACACCAAATCCAATCCCACAGACCTGTTTGTGAAATATACTCACACCAACTCACAGTCCCTGCATTCAAGAGAGTCAAAGCTGTGGGATCCAGTTTTGAAGTTCTAGAACCCACAGCATGGAACTCACTACCTCTCAGCCTAAGAAAAGAACCCTCCCTCATGGCCTTCAGAAAAGCATTGAAAACTAATCTGTTCAAGTAAACTGTGCGCCTGTTGAGGAATCTATGTAACAGACAAATACTTAAGCTGCAAACTTGTAATGCTGTACCTAAGAATGTATACTGTGTGTGTTATAACTACAAACAAATACATACAATTTCAGTCCAAATGGACAATGCATGCTCATGGCGTGGAACAATGATGAGAATGTGAAAACAGCAGGATACCTAAAGGTTTTCACAAACATATGGATCCCAAATATGCTTTTTTTTAGACCTGAAAGCTTGGATGCGAAGGATGATGTGAGAGAGGTCGATGAATCACCCAGAGGGGGAAGTGTAGAGGATGAGCCACGTACCCCCACCTCAACCGTTCCACCCCTATTGCCTGTATGTTGGAAACCAGAGTCTGTGACATACACGCAGCAGTTGAAACAGCAAAGGCCAAAATTAATTCTAGAGGCAAGATTCCCATTGAGGAAACCATACCTGCGTACGAGGAAATATGATGGTTGTTTAAAGAAGATTCCTGAAGAAGCAGAGCAAATAAATGGTAAGGAAGAATGGTGACGTAACCAACCATCACCAAGTCAACGTCACACAGAGCTGAACTGACGTACATAAAAGAGATGCAGAGCCCAGAGAATGCAGATATTCTATAAGGCATCAAGAAAGTATCAAGGATAAGTGACATCTTGGGATCAAGGTGAAGAAGCTTATGCCGCAGAAACAGATGAAGACATCAAGCTATGTTACATATGTACAGATGCAAAAGAAATACAAGCAGGCAAAGTAATCTTGAGGCTAGCTTTATAGTGAAAGAATTGCGGCAAGCGCCAATATATATATGCATATGGTCAAGTAAAGGATGGATGTTTCTACTACTCATTATAACAGTGCTGGACTTTAGCAAGAAGGCCAAGAAAGCCTATTTTCCAGAGTGACACAGTTGAAAAGCAAATTGAATTATAAAGTGTATCTCAGCAGACAAGGCTGGATGAGTCAAATATGCAAAGGTCTTATCAAGCTGGAGTAAACTGACATTGGATACAAATCGTGTGAAAGAACAGAACAAGATAGTCACACCTATGCACAAGGGCAGAGCGTGCTTTCACTCCTTGAATTTATCAGAGCTAAGAACACTCAAGGCTGAGCTTCAAAGCCTAATTGACAGTAGACCACTGAGGTGATGATGGATTGATAGGCTAATTGGTGGGAAGCAATGGTTAAAGCAGGCACACCAGCACCTGGATGGCCAGCCTGCATGCTGCTAAACGTAGGTGGAAAAGTACTGACAGAGGTTAGAGTGCCAACCAATTGTAGGGGGCCGCATAATTAGGGGCTCAATAGTTGTATAAACCAATGGGACATAGTGTATTTAGTGACGTTCATAGTGGTCATTTTTAGAGGTAGGCTTAGTTGCCCCACTTGATGTTAAGTAACCAATCACATATTCACACTTTTTTAGACTAGTATGGAGCGTATACTTAGATGTTCACTCAGAGCCAAACACCCATACCCATAGGTTTTTGTAGTTTGCCACGTAGGATGAGGTTAGTAAACACGTTGGCTAACATCACTGATGTTGAATTTTGTGTATAACATCTCAGTTTTTTCCTAGAATGCATTGAGTAAGAGAATTCATTGATGTTCATTGTACTTCCTGTTTTAGATAATTGATATTAAAACAGTTTTCCTTTTACCAACTGAGTCATTTTGATTATTGATGTATGAATACAAATCTGCATCCCCGTCCATCTCCAGGGTAATTGCTACTCTTCTTAAAGGGCTGGGTTATCCAGTTCAAAGGCATATCATTTTGCTACATAAGGAAGGAGCAGTTGATGACAGATTTTAACTTTTCCTCACAACTTTTTATTTAAGTGTTTAAAAAATCACTACATACAAAATGTACGACTGGAAATGTAGGAAAAGACAGCTGTTTTAAAATGGTATCACTGCTAATGCTCTCCTACGCATATTGCTTCATATCGAAGCTGACCTTTTGTGGAAGATGCAGTTAGAAAGTTATATATGGTTTCTACTGGATCCACTAACACTTAGATTGTTTGACATCTTTTGGGCAGTTTTGGAGAATCCAGTTGTATTTTGTGACTGATACCTTCAGAATTGTGTCTATTCATTTAAGCTGGTATTTTGTATGCAGCTATATTTCATGGAATAGAGGAAAGACGGTTCAGTATTGCTATGATAATTTTGACAGAAAATCATGTCTGCATTAAAGATGGTTTATCCAGAGCATGAAGAATCTTCAAACAATTATTCTGATTCACTCTTAAACCATAAAAAAACAAAAGGTCTCTTTTCTCATAGTCCTTCATCACAGTCCTTCCCATTCATCACAGCCATTCAGGTTAATCTTTCTCCTTTTTCATAGTTTTTTCTGACACTGCAATTTCTTTTCATGATCCCTTCCTTCAGAATTGAGCAATATGACCCGAGCGGCGGGGGCATTACCGTTTGCCCTGAGGCCCATAGTTATACATAACTGAGTAGGTAATGCCCCTGCTGCGAGGGGCCTATTGCTTTTAGTACCCCAGACAGCAGGATCTGCATTAAAAGCATTTTTTTCTGTTCAGAAACATTTCGGGGGGAAAAAAAACTACTAAGAAAATGGCCACAGGGAAAGGGAAGGAAAGTCTGTTTTCCCTTTCCATGGCGTTCATCGGGAGTGGAGGTACTGGGAACACTTCTGTTTCCAGCACGTCTGCTCCCAAAAAAAAAAGACAAGAAGGTAAGTGGGGTTGGGGTTAGGAGGGCGGAAGAGAGGGAGGGGGAAGAGAAATAAAAATGTACCTGGGTCCCCGGCGGGGGGCGATGGAAGCCTCCAGCTGTGTGGAGGTTCGGAGCGGGGATGGCTGCTGTTCATGATTCTTGATTTTCACAAATACGGGTCTGTAAATAGGTGTTAATATGCAGGAGTGTGTGTTTCCACATCCATTTACATTTAACAGACTCTAATGTTGAGTTTTTGTTGACTTTTTGTTCTCAGCCATCATCCTCCATAGACCCGTTTACGATTTAAATTTGTCTTGCATATTTTTTTAATAGTAAACTAATAAGGTATATATTGTGTGTGGGAAATGCCTTATTGAGTGGTGAATCTTTAAAGGCCAAAAAATTACATTCCATGCATGAAAATGTAATATCTGATGATGCCAACTCAATTTGAATTTGATCTACATGTCCCCTTCATTTCATTTACAAGATGTTTGATTTCCTTATGGACTAGAATCAACCACAATCTGTCAGGGTATGTTGCCCCCTAGATGTGGTTTGGTGTGATTGTCTTGTTCAGTTATTGCTTATTCCACTGAATGTGCTGTCCTGGTCGATGCAATCTGTATGTACCTGCAATAATTGCTCTCACAAGGAAAACAATTGGGATTGCGGGGATCATTTTATCTAGGCCTGGACTCACCCCGACTGCCAAATATTTCTTCCCTTCTTAGACAAAATGGGAATGATGGAGAGAAATGATTGTCCTGCTGCCCTGCTGCTGTCTCTGTAAATGATTATGACTTACATTCTTGCCAATTGATCTCATAGCCTGAAAAACATGAAAATGCTGATATCTATCATTACACCATTAACATGTTAGCAGTCTGAGAGTGTGAGCAGAACATTATTTTCTTGGAAACTGCCAATGCGTTTACACTTTTAATCAGTGTATGATAATAAATAGATAAAGATACGTTTTTTAAGGCCAGTAGAAAGATAAACGGGGATAAGGGGGGATAAGGGACATCCTTTTATGGTGCCAAACTAATTATAGACTTCCATTAAGAGCCCATTCACATGGCGAATGAAGCTGTTGCTGGAGGAAAGCATGATGCATCCAGGTGCGAGCAATGTTGGTGGATGGGTTTGTACACAAGTAATATACAATACTAATGAATGTGTCTCGAAAACCAAAATGGGACAGTCGAACATATAAACTTAATTGAGCCTATTCAATGACAGTGCTAGAGTCTGGTTATCATTCTCTCGCTCTTCCCAATTAATATTGAGTGGTTCTATGACATAATCCCAGGTTGTGCTTCCTGTCACATATACTCCTTTCAAAGGGTTTATCAAAATAAGGAGAGACTTCTATAGTCTGGCCAGCAACACTTGAATATGACATTGGTGAATGTGATATACACAAAATGACAGAGCCTCTTGTCATCCCGACCTGGGTAGGGAGAACCCAGGTGGTTGCTCTACTGAAACAGGTTAATAGACTTTTCTAAGAGTGCACCTCATTATAGAGCTTGGCCAGAAACAGAACTATATAATGTGTTGCAGTGCTCAAAGGGAAACCCATCGCCTTCTGGACAGATTTCTGCTACCATATCATTCAAGGCATTCTTAAATCCCACCTTGCTGTTGGCTCTTACAAATATTTTCTACATTGAGCATCTAAAACAGGGAACCTAAAGTATTCATGACATATTTTTCTCACTCAAATCACGGTTCAGATCAGATGTAAACCCACAGAAATGATGTCAGCACACTATCCAACAAGTTAACATGGCAACATGGCAGGAAAGTAAAGTTGTATGTCTTAGTGGGTTGCAATGCTCTGGAAATCACATTTAGCACAATTCAATAGTATCTCTACATTCCATTTTTGGATGATGAAGTGAAAAATGATTAAAATGAGTTAATCTGTATAAGGTGTATGGATGTAAAGTGCAACAGTAAGGGACAAAAACGTGTTAATGTTCCAAAGTGCTATAATTAATACATAGTCCATTATTTTTCAACAACAAAAAGGGCACATTCTTCAAAGCGCTACCATTAGACCATAGACCAGAAGCATAATGTCGGTCAAATAGCTGTGTTTAGCAATTTGGAAAGTATTACCTAATGTTACAAGAGGCAATTCAGATGTATTCAATGACATGTAAATGTTGAACATTAATTTGATATGCTGTGTGATGGGAAAATATTGCCTTATTTCCTGTTAACAAAAACATGGACATTGGGGGCACCACATTCATGGCTCCCTGTCAGAAACATAATTCTATTTCTTTGGTGCATTCGTCTGCCTTCTTTCATATTGCATTAGCTAGTATGTTCTCTATTTTTTTTCACTAGTGAATTGTTCCTTCAAAGGAAGGATAGCTCAGGGGCAATGTGTTTGTCTTTGAAACAAGGCAATGCAACACAACACAGTTTCGAATCCCGATCCTGTGCTTAGAAACCACCTTTTGGTATTAAGCATGTTAAAAAAGGACCATTATAAATGATATAAAGCTGCTTTCAGTACATTATTCTAAATGCAGTCATTTGCTCGATAATTGTAATGTTGCAATTAGTATCTAACGCCCAATTCAAATGATTTAGACGTATATGTCACAGGACATACTGTGCAGTTTCCACTGGGGCTGTCTCCCCACTGGTCCAAATATTTTAACCAAATCTGTCTCTGAAGGTGTAATGCATACCAACATTTTTGTATCTTCTTTCTTTTGTTTTGGTTCTAACAGTCCCTGTCTATTTTTAGGCAAATGTCTTCTTTGTTATATTGGGTTTCCTTATGAGCTCCATGGCTTCTGTCTCATAGAAAAGGTGAGTCTCAGAAAGTTACCATAAAGGATGTTGTTCTGAGCATGTTTAGGGTGATGACTGCTATGAAGAAGGAAGACATTCTGGTTGCTAAGAGTATGGAACTGTTTAGCTTTTAAAGTTTTGTCATAATGGCAGGAATTCTAACTTTTTCTCCTCATACTCATATTTGTATTGAACTAGCATAATTCTCCCTGTTGATGCTACAGGACATATGTGTTGTAACGTACAAAACACTTGTGTGCAGACAATGGTAGCCATAACAAACCCTTCAAAACGTGCCAAATAGACACTCCACGAATGGAAACACAATCACAAAGTGCTGCACTTTTAGACTGTCTGTTTAAAGCGCCTCACATGCATTTGTTGAATGTATCTCTTGGGCTACTTATTGCAATGTTGACACCTAAAGAATATACTCTACATTCGCACCAGCCAGTTCGAAATTCTCTGACTGTATGTTAGAAATTAACTAGTATATGGCTCAAGATAAATTAAAACTGTTAATAACTATACACATATCAAAATCGGTTGAGCTTCTACTTAGGATTGCCCATATGAGATTTGCCCAGCTCACTCAATCCATTACCTATTCTTGTGACACAGGTACATGACGTAAGTTCTGTAAGGTACATGAAGCATTTGATTGGGTCCCAAATTGCTGGAGTCCAAAAGACAGACTTGTATCTCCTGATACTACAATGTTAGCACGTGTTTATAAAAAAGCAAAGGTTCCATGTAATGTTAGGTTAGGTGCTGATATACCGAGAATATATAAATAAGATATACATGACAATTCTTGAATATTTAATCCACCAGTGCCAGTGCCTGAAGCACAATGAAGCCTGAATGGCCATACAAGCAAGTCACAGAGACTCAGCAATGCGGTCCAGGATCCAGTTTTGCAAGAGAGTCCTTTTTAAAACAATGTGCACTACGCACAGGGCTCCTTATGGAACTGGAACAAAGTTTACCAAGGAGACGTGTGCTCATTATAGTCATGAACAACATTGTCTATCACAATCAGCTCACCTCATGAAACCAAAGTTATGCTGAAAATGAATGAGGGCGGACAAGACTTTGCAACTCAGGCCACAACTATCTACAATGGATTCCCTCTTTCTCAAACAAACTATCTCAGACCATCTGGACGTCAAGATACAGATGAAATCACGCTTTCCTCCAAGCACCAACTTGTATCTATGTGCTTGCTGTCAGACCACGACCAACAAGGCGCCCAGAAGCCGCACACTATGCAGAATAACAATATCATAGCACAGACGTGTGTAGGAGAAATGTACTTGTTAATTTGAACGCAAATGTGCTAGGCGGAAGAACGTAGGTAGAATGGGTGGATTAAGAACACATCTGATCATTCACCACCCGTGCTTCATTCATATCAGTTATGTGAAAGAGACCCAGTGGAATTCAGAAGTGGTGCAGCTAATCTGGTATTTTGCAGCTGGGTCCAGCATGAAGGGCCTCACTCGGTCAGTAGTTCTTTTCTGTTTTGAACTGCAGGCCTAGTAACTAAGTGGCTGCTTTGAGGCTATCGATCAGACTGAAGTCCCAGTAGTTGCTTAGATATGTTGAGTCACTCCCCATGCATGAATATTTCATGACGCAGGCGACATTACATGGGGACTTTTCACAAGGCCTAAGTGATGTGGAAAATGTGTTTGAGCCTCACCGTCAGCTTTGCTACTTGGTTCTAGATAAACTGGAGTATTTCGTTTTTTTGGAGGTCCTAGTAAAGAATGTTACAGTAGTCAACTTTAGATAGCTCTATGGCTTTGGTAATGTCTGCATTGTTCTCCATGTATAAGAAATCTAAATTGCATTTGAACAGGTTTAGGTGGCAATAATATGCTGCGTATGTCTTCAATCTGTATTTTGAGGGGAAATGTTTTCTCCATGATGATGGGATTTTTGCATCTGTACCCGGGGCCGGGGAGATGCATAGTGAGTGACCAGTTAAAAGGGAGTGGTTTTGAGATGATCGTGCCCATGAAGAGGATCTCAGTTTTCTCTGCATTCGGGCAGCTTCAAAAGGCCACCATCTGCATTTGATGTAGCCTAGTGACACCACCTTTAATAGAACAATTCACAGAAGAAGTAAACAGGTCCTATGCATTTGGTAAATATTTTCTGAGATAGATCTGATGTTCTATGTATATTATCCACATACATCTGGAACAATATCGGGGACCATTCAATGATGTCTGCAAGTTGTTTTATGTAGCTATTGAATGGCCAGGGGAAATAACTGAGCAGTGGTCTAAGTGTGCCCAAAGAAGTAGTGGGACTATATTCACTGCTGGCGTGCATCCACTCACCACACACCCCATATCCATGCCCCCTCCCATGCACAATCCAAACCTCCAAACACGCACAACTGCTGTTTAAGGGAATGGTCAGTGCAGTGCACTGAAGTGCAAGTTTCAACTAGTTCCTAAGCTTTTATTTTGAAAGAAACCAATCCAGAATGTTTTATTTTTAAAATAAAAGTATAGGAACAGTGCAACTTTATTTTAGAAGTAGAGGAGCCTTGTGATACACCCTTCTTGATTTAAATGGAGCTATGAGGAAACTGGCCATTCTGACTTTTGATTATTTTTTGAATTTGTATGTGGCTTTATATCGTGAGAATCTAACTAAGAAGCAATTGAGTGCTGAACAAGTAATTTGGGATTAACAGAGGTCAGTGCTAGAGAACATTACAGCATATGGTAGCTTGGATATACTGTGCTACCTGTAAGTAGAGCATCCTAATCATTGCTAGCTATTCCCTGAAAAGCAGTGTCTTGAAGCTCTTCGTGAAATGCAGGAGCATTAGAGTAATTCTGATTGTAACTGGGCTGGTGTTCCATCAGGAATGTGCTGAGCAAGAGATGTCCTTTGTTATGGTTTTCTCCAGACCTGCCAGTTTATTCCCAATACCCTGTATGGTCTGACTGCTAGATCAGCAAGTCCCTACCTGTCTAGGTAGTCTGGTGTTCATGCAGTAGTTCCCTTAAATGTGATGTAGGCAGTTGTGAAGAAAGTCCTGTCTCAGATGAGTAGACAGTGTGATTCTCTAAGCATGGGCAAGGCATGCTCACATTTCATTGTCTGCTTTATGAGGTGTGTAGTGGTCTGTTGATCAGCCTTAAGGGGGCCAGGTGTGTGGCCAGGCTACTGACGGTGTGTGAAATTGCCAGGGCCTAGAACATAAATCTGATATCCTCAGGTGAGAGGAATGGATTTAACTTATGTAGGAGTTGTAGTTAATACCAGGCTGTTTGGGTGTTTTGTTGATTTCTTGCAAGAAGGAGAACATATTATCAATAATTAGTTAGTTGGCACACTGGGCCAACACTGGTGGGATTACATCAAGGTGCATTTCATTCAGACACACTTGGATGGCATCATCTTTAGATGGATGGTATAGAAGGATGAATTCCATTTTGGTGGGATAAAGGTTCAAGGTGCTAACCTTCATAGCCTGAATGAAGATGAGGTATTTCCTTGTGTACGAAATGACATGATTACAATTTACTTTGAAGTATAACTGAGTAATACAACTTAATGCTAAAGTGAGAAATTAGGGTAATTGAGGAGAGACCTAAGTGGTCTAAAGTAGAGATTGGAGATCACCGGTGGGACTATTGAGCCCTGTGGAATTCTGCAGGCAAACAGTGATTGCTATTCTGAATTCCCCTATCTAGATTGTTTGGTATGCATCCAGGAGATAGTAAGTAATCGAGTTGATGACAGCCCCAATGAATCCCATTATGTGTATAGACTTCTAAGTGTGAAATGGTCGACCTAGTCAAATGTGTCAAATAGGTGAAAGAGGCAGGAATCACCTTCATCCAAGATTTGTGAAGCATCATTTATAACCTTGATGGTGGTAGTTTTTGTAATACATCCGGGTGTAGATTTAGAATGGTAATCAAGGTGCAAACCATATTGATTAATACAATCATGGAGTTGGTTTACAACTGCCTTCCCAATGGTTTTACAATGAAAGGAATATTAATGATTGTCCAGTAGTTAGCATAATCATCTGAGTCAAGAGGGGGTAGTTTGAGGGGTGGGTGGATTAATCCTTTTTTGAATATGCTTGGGAAGGTCATCTGATCAATGAGGCATTGGCCATTTGAAGGAGGGGTTTAAGGGCTGATTAAGAGAACAGATTCAAGAGGGAAAGATGCCGTAATTGTATGGGGTAGGTTTTAGTGATGCTATGTCACTGAGGTTGTTGTGGGTAAGAGCTGTGAAGGTCATCCAGGGTTGCGTTGCATGAAGTGATATTATGAGCTGGGGGGTCACCAATTTTAATGCATCAGTATTTATCAGATTGCAGCGATCCTGGTAATGATAATGTGGTAAAGTGCAACATTTTTCTGTGGACGCTGGGATTAGGGAGGCGGTCATTGGTTTGGACCGTTTTTGCATGCCACAAAGATAGCTTCAATTTTGTCAAAGGATACTGTGAGGGTCATGGAGTAATGCACACGATTAGCTTCAGTGCCCAGTGTGTACATTGTAATGCCTTTGAAGTGAGGAGGTTCTTGTGGTATGCGGTTTGCCTCAGCATTTTTCTTGTATTTGGCTAATGTGTTTATTGTTAGTTTGTGGGTATACAACAGGATGGAGGGTTTATTCTTGGTGCTATATATCAGAGCAATGTATGTCTACTAGTTCATGGTTTATTTGAAAGTTGCCAATAAGGCAGCAACATTGGGGTTGGGTGGGCTATCTAGCATTGAAGTGCTTTCAAGGGTATGATTTTAACAGAGGAGCAGGTAGGCTTCCTCTTTCCCTTATTTGTTATAAGAAAATGCATAAGGAGGATAGAGATAGCATAGTGGCCTTTCCTTCTACCTGATTAGTCAGAGAGTATAATTAAGGAAGATAAGAATGACAGGATGGTCTGTCTAGTCATTTGGGATTGTGTTAAGACTTTCTAACAGGAAAGATAGGGGAAAGGCATGTGTTTCTGATGTGTGTGAGGCTTGTTCATGAATTACATGCGATGATTGGTTTTGGTTCCTCATATGTTTATATTAAGTTGATATTAATAGGACAATGTTTTTGAGTGATTGTTTAATGGTGTGATGAGATCAGAGATATCATGAGGGAACAACGTATGCCTGCCCGATGACTTGGAAAGTGGCAGTTTGTTTGTGTGATAGTAGGATATGACAAGGAAGGAGATCCATGCGGTTCACTGGTCCCAGTTGAGCCTAGTGCAGGCCCATTTAGATTTGTGGATGACTGCCATACCTTCCTATATTTCCCACATATTTCCCCCCTATGTTGACCATATTAGATTACATACATCTGGTGGCATGAGGATGGCAAAGACGTTAGAAGGGCCATGTTTTAGTGATTAAGATGTCATTGGGATTGTGTGTGGACATAGTCAGCAATATTAGTGACATGAAGGATACCTTAGAGAGCACTAATTAGCCTCAAGCTGCATGAGAGCAGTGGGTGTGGACGTGGGGTGGCAATGAGAGGGATGTGGATAAGGTTCTGATTATTCACAGAGCAGGAGTTCTGTGGGTGATTATGGTCTCTACCCTGTCCTCACCCAAAAGCCACCAACAGACAATGTATGTATTCCTATCTGACTAAGCTAGCGATGAGGACGCCTAGTGATGCCAGGAGTAGGTAGAGCTGGTCACATTTTGTGCAGGAAGGATGTAATCATTTAATGTCACCTCTTGAATACCCATCATGTTTAGCTGTGTGGCCAGCCAGAAGCAGTGTTTGACCTTATCAAAAGCTACTAGTACGTGAAAGAGGATGACAATAGCTTGGATTATTTCATATAGATCAGTGCAGATGCTGTGCTTCTGGAGGGTCTGAACCCAGAATGATTACTGAGAAACACATTTGTGGCTTCACTGTAGGCCAGTCATTGTTGGAGGCCATCCTTTCCTGTGTTTGTGTCAGTATAATGTGTTAGCTATTGATCAGCATTAGAAGAGAATATTGGTATCCACTGTCGTTCCTTTAGCAGTGGTGAAACAATAGTTTTTTTTGACATTTTAGGAAGACCCACGATTGACGGAATTGTGAATTAGTGCAGCCAGTGTCTGGGCTAAAGTGTTGTTATGTTCTTTTATTGTAATTGTGGCGCATTGACAAGATTGTACAGAGGGTGCACTCAGTTTTTAGACCACCTTCATAATGTGCTCTGGACATATGTTGGAAGGTAAGCCTAACAAAATGATTATGAGAACAGATGATCTGGATTGAGTCTTAACCTTGTCTGGGATATCTTTCATCTTATTTTGGAGGATGGTTGTTATGTTGTCTGTATGTGTCTGCAATGTGATGGCTTTCAAGGAGCATTTTAGGTGTTTCTCAGTTATTTGCATATTTTGTAAACCTTTGTTTACTGCTTGGGATATGTGAGAAAGGAGAAAACATTTTGTGTTCCTGATAAGCGAGTATGGATAGCCTTTGATATGTCTTGCACATATAGCTTTGTTCTCGTTCCTGTGAGTTTTGCACCATGGGTTTTCAATTTCAAGTTTCCACGTTTGTCATAGTGAGTGCAAGAATGTTTCACCATACCACTTTTTGATTGTTTGATATGAGTGAGATGTATGTTTTTTTCAAATGGTTTTTGTCAGAATGTCTAGCATTCTGGTAATTCAGGTTAGCACAGTGTTCATTATTACTTTTTGATAGTGTTTTTAGAAGGTCATTGTGATGAATATTTCCTTAAAGAATGTCGAGGATATGAAATAAATGAGTAAATGTATGGCCGCACCACTGAGGAGTCTGTTGTATTTCTGATCAATTAAGCAAACAGGTGAGAGTGACATGGAATTCAGAGACACATAGCAATTACCCTCAAATTCACAGACTGATGGGAGAGACAGCCCCACCAAAAAATGACAATTTTTACACACAACCTTTGGGAACTCTAACCTTTCTATTGATCACGGAGACATACAGAAAATATTGCTTCTCCTCAGCCGTTTTCCACTATAGCCTCTGCTCTGCCTGGAGTCACTGGGTAGGGTACATTGCCCACACTGATAGCCAGTGACACCCATGTCCATCTGCAGAGAGCATTTGCAGTAGTACAGTATCATGGAGTTTTGTTTAACCTGTGAGAGCTCTCTTAGCAACCGTATAATTTCAGTGCCACTCAACCCAGATCTACAGCATTATTTGAGGCACCGTTTGGGGATTTGATCTGCTATTGATGTGCAAACAGACAAATTATAGGATCACAAAGGAATGGTGATTGGAATGTTGAAGACTGTCAAAAGCAATCATGAGCATTTTATCACAGGAAACTTTCCCATCACACTTCTTGTCCTTAACCATATTGCAGAAGCTGTCGTCTTTACTCAGCAGGGGTAAGCAGGATAACTGCTCTGGGATAGAGAGGGCCCTTTTCAGAAGTCAGACGTTGTCAGGGAGTGGATCAGCGTAGCAGGAAAATCCCTACCATCAGTAGCTTTTCCTCAACCCTTCCACAGAGAATGTCACATTGCCATTGTGCCACGCTTGATTGCCACACTCTCATGATGTCTGTGATCCTTCAGACATCCTGTTGGAGCATTTGGGAGACAGTGTTTCTCAATTAGAATATCCGCAAAGAAAATGCCCATCAGCGAGGATTATTAGACATGTGATCACCTGCAGTGTACACTTGAATGATATGGTATGTAATGAACATATGTTTCTCCAAGCATTATTGTTAAGCAGAAACCTGTGCAGTTCCCTCTGGGACCACTGCAAAAGATTTAGGCCTACAGGTGTTTGGCAGTAAACCCACTTGGTAGCAGTCTGTACCACACAGATTCACTTGGTAGCTGTGGCTGAGCAGTCAGACTTCCCGCAAGAAAAGTTAGGCAGTATGTGGAGTATACAAGATAGGGCAATTTACACAGTAGAACAAGCAGACACGGAACAGAGCTTGGGTGTAAAGATATATAATTATTTATTTTAAAAACACATCTATGAAAAACACTCTGGCACTAATACGGCAAACAACCTCAATCACAATTACTATAAGTAGATCAATCCCCTAAAAATAGTTCAACAAGTCTAGGTTCAACGGCACCACTTATTTGCAGACAGAGGTGAATGCTTTAACCTAGATGGCACTCTAATATTCGTTAGAACGGGAGAGAAAAGGCAGGGTATGAAACAAACTCGGTACCAACACTTTTACGAAGCAAATGCAAGGCAAGCAAGGCAGGGTCTACTGTTGATCACAAAGTCAGAGGCCAGGCTCACTCGGAGAGAAGCAAGGCGATATGTCCCAAAAAGTATCACAGTGGAAATGCACTTCGAGTCTTTGTAGCAAATTGACACAGAAAGGTTGGACCAGTTTAGAACGAAAGTTAAGAAGGTCTGGAGGCGACCCAATGGAAAGGTAAGGATTTAAGACACCTCACGCTAACCGTCACCAGGGAAGCCAGGCGGACACAGTACCTTGTAAGTGAAGAGACAGCTCCGGCAGGGGCAGTGGTTCCTGGTGGTGGATGCAAGTCGGGGCTTTTCCAAGCGAAGAGATGATCTTGTCGTCGAAGGAAAGTCGAAGGTCGTTGCACCACCAGGGAAGAGACCAGCCGCGGAGTGCTCTATCACAAGGCACCACCTTTTGGTCACGGTACAGGTTAGTGGCTATCCGGTTGCCGGGGTGCTCAGCACGGCCAATTCGACCACTACGCCCTGGAAGCGAAGAAAAAGCAAAGGGACTGGTTGTTCCCACCGGTCAGGGGAAGAAGACTCTCCGGCAGGGAGATCTCCTCTGTCGTTGGGAAGTGGTGAGTCAGTTCAGCAGGGCTCCACCGGAGGTGTCGTTGTTGCAGGTCGGCTCAGCTTTACCCTCGTCGGATTCTTAGGTCCTGTGGTGACTTCTGAAGATCCAGTCGCAAAAGCCCTGCTTTTATGAAGAAAACCCCCATTCATTCAGCCTAGCTGTCAATCAAAACACGCTAAGTGGTGAGCGGGGCGGCTCACCACTTGGGCCAATCACACCAGAGTGCGACTTGAGTTGGCAAGGCAACTCAGTCCAGGTTGCCTAAATCCCCTCCCACACCCCCTGTGGTACCCAGACAGAATGACACCACTTTGGAGGGCTTCAGTGCCGAAGCCCACCAAAAGTGGAACAAAGGGCTCAACCTTTGGTTCGGAGTTACAGAGGTGAACACAGACGCCATTTTAAAAACCGAGTTCTGGCAGAAAATACCAACTGGTAGATTTATTTAAGACAAATAAACCGGCGGTACGTTAGAGACTAACGTGAAAAAGTATCAGCCTCCAACAATGGGAAGAATCATATTCAGGGTCGAATATACAAAGTAGTTTCTACTGCCACCAGCCAAAACTCGACGAGGAGGGATGGGACAGTGCCCCCTCGAACAGCAGACCCATGGGTAATCGAATTACTCCTACCAGTGTGTCCACAATAGGGTGGTTTGTACTGGTTCTGTTAGTAAATTTAGGTCTAGTAAAGCCAATGGTGACTTTACATGCCCTGGGAGACAGTAGTCAGTCCCAGGGTATGGAGTCTATGGTGGGGATCCTCTAGAACACCCCAGTGTTACGGCACGGAGGGTGCGGTGTAACACACATAGTAAAACACATGAGACCCTATGGAGTAAAAGACCCCATAGCCCATAGAACACATTGACATTCCGAGGGATTAACCACATTCATGTCCAAGAGTGGGAGAAAAGAGTCTCACTCTTGGCAGGATGGAAAAAAACAAACTCCAGAAATCCAGCAAAGCTGCTGGGGGACTCACTAGGTTAGGAAATTCAGCCTGAACAGAGAATTCTCCCTAACAATTATCTCATTTATTTTGCAATGGAGTGAACTATAATAATTCCCATTTATTCTCCCAGCATGATAGGGAATAGAGCAAATTGTGTTGTCTCCAAATGTACCCATATTAGTCTAGTAAATAACATTTTGAGCCAAGGAAATAAAATAGAGCACAACAATCGATTTAAAATATCATTTTTCTGTTTTTGCAGTAATGAAAATATATAAATGGTGCCCCCCCCCACACTTTTCCAGTGAGCAAAGATAGGACTGTGTTTCAGGCAAAACACTATGGCCCTCATTACAAGTTAGGCGATGGACCATGGTGCTACTAGCACCATGGTCGATGCCGGATTCCGCCATGGTGGATGGCGGAATTACCGCCCCATTCCAAGGTGAGTGGGGCGGTAATTCCCCATTCACCATTTGCCCTTCCCCATTCCCATTTTTGCCCCATAGGGCATAATGGGGATGGGGAAGGCGCTAATTACGGCACCGTAAATTACGGTGCCGTAATTAGCACCAAGGTCGCTTAGCGCCTTGGACTTTAACGCCTGCAAAAAGCAGGCGTTAAAGTGTGAATCAGGCGTTAAGGGTTAACGGCGCCGACGGCGGCGTTAAACCCTTAACGCCTGACTTGTAATGAGGGCCTATGTTTTGTGTATATTATGCAGCATAGATAATACAGATCAGACTGCTACATTGTAGACCTAGTTAAAAGAAATATGTTGGAATAAGGATTACACTGTTACAAAAACCTTTCCTTTTGTATTTGTTAAGTATTTAAAATGTGTTCAAATGTGTATATGTTAGATGTATGACCCGTGGCGAATACTCTTCTACGTGGATGACAGCAGGTTTCTGGGAAATGTACAGTAACTAAGACTCATCAGAAAGATGGCGGATTGGGCAGAGAAGAGGGGGACTGCAATAAACCGCAGCCTACATCTATGTTCTTTTCATTCACAATCATTTGATTAATTTGTCACAAAGAAAAAATTGAATAGAGGCAGTTGCATTCACTAAAGTGCAAATGACATACCTATACGAAACCTACGCACTCCCCAGTGCATCACTGGTGGTGAATGTGATTGCAGAAACACAGACTGTAGATAATACAAATAATTCATGAACAATTTACACTTTAATCCCAAACTTTAATCCCAAACTCTCATTGACCAACGTTTATTAATATGTATATCTTGTTATTCTGCTTTGTCGCTTTCAGACACAATATGCCACAAAATATGAATGTCACCCATCAGGTATAATACATAGTGACACTGAATACCTAGAACATAAACACAGCACATCACATCAGAGTAAACCCATGCTGTCCTGAGCTGCTATTTACCAACACATCAAATTTATCTCAGAACAACGACATTGTCTGAACTCGTATCATCACATGCATTGATGGGGAGATGTCAGCGATGTCTGTTTCCTGGCATACGCAAAACGCATTTGAACATGTCACATGTGTTTATATAATAATGTCTATATTTATATACGTAAACTAATTGCAAGTGCAGGCCCAAGGCTCTAAGTGTAGATCTCATATATGCCTTCTCTTTAGTCTCGGTGCCGCTATATGCATCTCTACACCAACCCTATGTCACCTGGTCTTAATGTCAAACATATATTCAAACCCTATTGAAAAGACACCCTTCACAGAGACCGGCTCTGGCGGTGTGTGTCTTTTCTATTAGAAGTGACATCCCGAAATGCATTGTACCTAGATTCAAACAGTATCATTGAAAGAATGGTTCTTTCTGCCTATCAATTAAAGGACACCGCCTATAACCATTCTAAATTGTCTTCACATTTAAAAGTAAAAAAGAGCATCATAAAACATGCGTTTTTTTATTTGAACACAGTATATTATGTTTCTGCATAAAGTTCTTGGTTAAAGTCTTGCCATCGCGATTTTTCAAGTGATGCATTCATGTTTTTATCATGAGCAAGGGTGCATTTCAAAAGAAAACGTCTAGCTACTGCAAACACAGCTCATATGGTTTTACTCCATATGCTGTGCAATTTGCTTTCATTATTGTTTATTCTGTCAGAAGCTTTGGATTAAAAGATTGTCTATATGTATATATATTACACGGCCACGCTAGTGGCCGTATAGCTATGGTTAAATTGCTAATCCCATAGGAAGAGCACTTATTGGGCGGCTTATAACTTTGCTCCCCCTGGACGAATCCTCACCCAACGTTGCAAAACAAGTATATGGCCCACTCTGAATTTTATTGCAAAGTTTGGTGAGGTGTTGTTCAGGGGGGGCAAAGTTATAAGGGGGTCCCAAAATTATTTTTTTTTCCCATAGACTGAATGGGGGAAAAAGAATTCTCACACCTACAGCCCAAACCGCTGTATGGATTTTCGCCAAATTTGCAGAATTGTTAGTACAGTGTTGATTGTAATTAATATCCTGTATAAGTAGCCGATATAGCTTAGCTCAGTTAAAATGTTTGATTCTATATAAGTAGCCCATATAGCAGAGTTATCTTTGATTCTATGGGTGTGATCTATGGGTGTGATATGCTGCGGTGGTTGTGGCCAGGGCCTAGAGTCTTGGTGATATGCTGCGGTGGTTGTGGCCAGGGCCTAGAGTCTTGGGTGCATGGCCTACGGCCATAGGCCCTGCACCCACCAAGACTCTAGGCCCTGGCCACAACCACCGCAGCATATCACACCCATAGATCACGCTACGGCCTTAGGCCATGCGCACAAGACTCTACGCCCTGGCCACAACCGCCGCAGCATATCACACTCATAGATCACCACCATAGAATCAAACATCTATCAAATATTTGCAAATATACAGTTTTTGTTGTGTTTGATTTGTATAGTTTGTATGTGATGTTTTGGCTACATCATGTCATTAAGATTGTAGAGTTTGGTAACAAGCACTGCAGTATAACATATCCATGGAAGTAAACATTTGGTATTGTGCTGTATGGTTAGATGCTTGCTTCAATTGTTGTGTTAGGGAGCAGTATTTATGAGTTGGATTTATTATAATATACATACTGTTTGATTTTTTGTGATTGGATATTTTTTTAAATGACGTGGGTAATTGGAGCAGATATTAAGATCATGTTAGTGTAGGTAGTTTATAAAGACTTATTACATTGCATAATAGAAATTTCTGCTTTATTTCTACCCTCATATTTAGTAGTTTACAAACTAGTGTACTGTGCAATTTGCTCAGTTTCTGTGTTTGTTGCTTAAATCATTGGGTCTGTGAAAAAAAAATAATCCATGTTGGATTAAAAAACCCTTTTCTTGTTATGATATGGTAGGTTTTTTTGCTGAATTGTAACTGATTATAGTTTTTTATTCATATCATTAACTTTGCTAAAATACCTGTTGGGTTGTTGCAGATTCTTGGGGCAGTTAGATACGTGTTGGCATATTCTAACTGTTCAATTCTTTTTATAATCTAGTGGTGTTGATTAATCTGTTTGGTTGTTGCAGAAGTTTGGGGCAGTTAGATACCTGTTGGCGTATTAAAACTGTTTATTTTTTTATTATATTTTAGTGGTGTTGATTTATTTGTTTGGATGTTGTAAAATCTTGGGGCAGTTAGATAACTGTTGGCGTATTCTAACAGTTTATTTTTTGTGGTATTTTAGTCGTATTGATTTATCTGTTTGTTTGTTGCAAAATGATGGGACAGTTACATACCTGTTGGCGTATTCTAACTGTGTATTTCTTTTTATAATTTAGTGGTGTTGATTTATCTGTTTGGTTGTTGCAGAATTTTGAGGCAGTTAGATACCTGTTGGCGTATTGTAACTGTTTATAGTTTTCTAATTGAAGTTTTATTAATGTTTATGCACAGATTAGTTATAACATTTTGGTTTTAAGAATATTAAATAAGCGTTTATAAGATTTGCTGGTAATCTTTGCTTTAGAGCAATGGTATTATCATTACATGCAAACCATCTAGAATTTTTTTTATATATGCAGTCTAGTGACCTGCATTGGTTGTGGCTCCTGCATGGTAGATTATACCTACTGTTGTGAAGGTTTTCTTACCAAGTGATACTTGACCATGTGTGAATCCAGTCCGCTTGCAGTTGTTTTTGGTACCATCTGCATTGTAACGTAGAAGCATAAGTATTAAGTGTTTACTATGTGTTTATATTTGTAAGGTGGAGCGCTTATCTGAATTGCAGGTAGTACATAATCTGCCATGATTTGCATTTTGTATAAGTTGCTGAAATGGAAAGGATTCACACTTAGGTATGGATACATACACAAAGCGTTCATTCGGGATTTGTTCCTGTGCCACATTGTTGCAAACAGTGCATGTATGTTTCCACATGTATGAAATCTGGAAGATTTCATTTATAGGTATATTTTTGTTTTCCAGTACTTGTAGTAAGTACATTAGAAATTCTTGTGGATCTTCTTGTGAGTTTATAGTGAATTTCACCATTCCAGCACAGTAGTCCAATTCTTGTCTTATTCCATGAACACTGTGGGGCCGATTCATGGAACAAACGTGCGCCGAAAATCTTCGCGCAAGCATGCGCAAGCATGCGCAAGCGGAAAAAAACAGGCGCACGCGTGCGATTCGTGGAAGACCCTGCGCGTGTTCACCGCGGGATGTGCGCCAAACCCGTGCATGGCGCACAAGTCACTGCAACATCGCGAAAGGCGTGCGCGACGCGCACAGTGAAAGCGCACAACCTCAGCGCACACACCAGAAAGTGGGCGGGACATGGGGCGTAACGCGCGGAATGGGGAACAACACGCGAAAATAAGGGCGTAACTGGGGATGTACTGCAGGGAAGCAGACGGAACGCCCACACGCACTCGAACCATACGTATTCATGGAATCGAATAGGGCAAAGCCACGCACAGCCAAAGACACGCACAAGCTGAAACAGGGCCGCCACACGAAGGCAGGCGGTAGAGTCCCAACGCATCAAAAAAGTGGCGCGCGGGAAGTCAAATACGCGATTGAGCGGGGTACGTGGATTTCAGGGGGGTGCGCGAGAAATTCTACACGCGATTGGCCTGGTTACGTGTATTACAGGGGTGCGCGAGAAAATCTACACGCGATTGGCCTGGGTACGTGTATTACAGGGGTGCGCGAGAAAATCTACACGCGATTGGGCTGGGTACGTGTATTACAGGGGTGCGCGAGAAATTCTACACGCGATTAGCCTGGGTACGTGTGTTCCGGGGTGCCGTGAACTTTCACACGCGATTGGTTGAAATCCACGTGTGTTCTGTCATCACGTGCAATGAGGGATACACCCTCGCACGTCACGTCACAGACGCGCTCACGCGCTGAGGGCCTTTGGTCCAATGAAAATGCGTATGCGTGCAGACGCGCTTACGCGCTAAGGGCCTTTCCTCGAATTACACGCTGACGTGCAGATTTTTCACGTGCCAAATCAATCCGTATCAAGCTGGCCATGCGTATGCACACGGAAGACCATGCTCCTGCCCAGAAGGCCAAACTACTGCCCCCCAGAGCCCCGAGCACGCTCCCACCTGCCATCTGCTGCTGCCTGACTGCCTGCTGCCCACGTGCACTGCCATTTGCTGCCTGCACATCAGCCAGGGGTGCTGTTGCTGTGACCACCCCTGCTGGAACCGAAGACTCCCGACTGGGATTCCATCGCTCCACAGCCCAGCCCCAGGACCCAGTTGCCCACCCACTCCTGCCTCTGGGGTTGTCATGTCGGGGCAAACACCATCTGTGACCACTGACAACCCCCGGCCAGAGAGGCAGAGGGGCACCAGCTTCAGTGCCACCGAAGTTGGTGTCCTGGTGGAGCAAGTCCTGGGGCATTATGATGCCCTCTTTGGAAGTTCCCGCGCCGACAAGGAAGGACGGACTCGGATCTAGACTGACATCGTGACTGCCATCAACGTGGAGGGGGTGGCAGTCCGCGACTTACAACATGTCAGGAAGCGCTGGGAGGACTTCAGGTCCAGGACCCTGAACAAGGCCCGGCGCCTCTTGAAGGCAGCGGATGCCAAGGGGCGCCGGGGCCACTTGTCGGAAGAACAGATGAGGGTCCTGGAACGCATATCCCCAGCGCTCCACGTCCAGGTCCTAGAGAAGCAGACCCGTCTGGAGCCGAGCGGTGAGTGTACATGCATCCTGATTGTGAGCAGTGCGTGTGGTGATTATTCGGTAGTGTGCAGGTTGCACATCTGTTTGTATGGGGTCGAGTATGGGTGGGGGTGTACAGGGCCGTGGGGCTGACACATGCGAGGGCTGGAATGTGTGAGACATGGATGGTGCTTGTGTGTGTAGGCTTGCATGCCAAATGCAGTTGTGTGGGCACACATGTTTGGATGAATGTGTATGTAAGTAGACATGTCCGTGATATCACGCATGTATGTTGTTTTCGGCTGCATGTATCAGCACTGTGTACATGTGCATGTGTGTGTATTTGACAAGGGTGCAACAGTGATGCAACATGGATGCATGTGACAGCGGTATGTGGAAGCCTGATTGGCAGATGTGACATGGATGCCCGTCTGAACAGTGCGACACTTGGCAGAGGTGTACACATGCATGCAAGTGTTGTCGTGTGTGTACATGTGTGGTGCACTTCCTGTGTTGCATGTGATGTCTGGCTCACCTTTGGCTGCTCATGCTGTTGTATGTGTATGGATGGTGGTGGCAGTTGCGATATGGCCGTGGTATGGCTCATGTGTGCGAGTTGTAATGACATGTGTATTGGGGATTGTGATGACATGTCTGAGGTTTGCCAATGCCACTCATGTGCAACTACTGTCATATGTGTATGTGTCCATTGTACAGTGCCCTGATGCCTGTGTTTTGTTTCTCCCTGTCTGCAGCGTCAACTGATGAAGAGGGCGGAGAAGGTGCTGTGGAGCACAGCGGCGGGGATCCCACCGCCAGCCCGAGACGCAAGGCCCGGCTCCCCTCCCATGTTGTCATCTCGTCGGGGAGTGAGGAGTCCGGTGCCGCGTCCCAGGCCGCAGCTGCCGGGGGGAGGTCCAAGAGGCGGAGGTTGGAGTTGGACTCCTCGGCAGCAGAAGCGGCAGCTGGGACCCCACAGAGCCCAACAGGGGAAGATGGCACGGAGTCATCCAGGTTGGTGGGGGGTTTGGTGGAGGAGGAGGCCGTGCAAACACCAGAGACGGGGTCTGGAGGTGGGGATCCCACTGGTGCTAGTGGTGCAGTGCAGGACCAGGGACAGGAGGCAGAACAGGCCGCCGCGGAGGTGCCTGTGTGCAATCCTGTCCCCGATCCTTTCCCTGCATCATCTTGCACCAGCAGGGATGCCTACGTCCAGACCCGTTTTCAGGCAGGGGATGAGCTGACGTCAACTGGCCTTCCTCTGCCTGCGGACGTGGCTATCCAGGTCCGGGTTGAGCCTGTCCTGGCTGGTGTGGCGTTGCGTCAACAGGCCATGCGAGGTGACCTGCAGTCTTTTCATGGAGAGACTGCACGTCATCTCGAATGGCTCGTTGACCACGTCAGCCTGCTGGGACAGGTCACCCAGGCCGGATTCCTCCGTCTGATGGGGCTTGCTCCGACCCCCTCCTCAACTGGACCCCCTACGTGCCAGTCGTCCTCTGTGCCATCTTCCCACCCATCAGTCACCTGGGTGCCCTGTGGAGCTGCCTCTGGCGGTGCGGCCAGGCTGGTGGAGGAGGCATCCCTGCCACAGTCGGGAGTCGGACGTCCAGCAGGGGTGGCCACATCTACGACTGCACCCCAGCCGGAGGAGGATGTGCAGGCAGCAGGAGGCAGTGCACGGGCAGAGGCAGAGCAGCAGCAGCAACATGGTGGGAGCCATGAAGGCTCAGGGCCTTTGACATCGGAGGGGCAGGCATCGGCCGGAGGGCAGGAGGACCCAGGACAGAGAGTGTCTTCCGTGTGGCAGCGATTGGGCCACGCCATAGATGCGGAGCGGCGGCGGGCGGAAGAGGCGCGGCTCACAATGGTCAGGGCGGAGAACTCCATGCGGAGGGCCCTGAGGCGGGCCGAGTGCCTCGAGGCAATCCGCAGGGGGTTGGAGGAGGAGACGGCGTCGTCCCTGCGGACCCTCGGGGCCATGGAACAGGACCGCCTCCGGGACATCGAACAGGAGTTCGATGATGCCCTGGCCCGGAACACCACGGAGTGAGCCGCTGTACTTGCCCGCCGCCTTTGTATATAGTTCTTTAGTTTTAGGCTTCCTTTGTTTGTTCTTATGATTTGGAGTCGACGGACACTGCTCCACTTTTTGTATATAGTTGCATTTTAGTTAGGGTTTTTTGTAGGTTTCCTTTGTTCAGTTGGGCTCATGGACCCTTGGAAGTTTTGTACATAGTTCTTCATTGGATTGATTTTATTTTTCATTTGACTTTGGACAACATTTTTTTGGATTAGGATTTGGTGTTTTTATTTTTTTAAACGGACATGCAGCTTATCTTTTTTTCATTGCCATTGTAGTTTGTTTCATTTCTTTTGCATTCTTTTTTTTTTTTAATACAATTTTGTTTTCATACTTCACTGTGTGGTATCATCTCATTGGTTTCATGCATGTCATGTTGGGTGTTTTCCCATTCAATTGCAACCATTGTGTGTGACGGACATGGGTTCATTTGCTTTATGAACATTGGGGGTGTAACATGTAATTTCCATTTCCATGTGGGTGAATGGGTTACTTGGTAGGGCTTTTTGGCTGTGGAGGCTGACCATAACGCACATGATTGGGGATTGTGAGGACCTGGTGGAGGCTGCCCATGGTGGCTGGGGGGTGGGGGTGATAGGGGACATGAGTGGGGGCCTGGTGGAGGCTGGCCATGGTGGCTGGGGGGTGGGGGTGGTGGGAGACATGGGTGGGGGCCTGGTGGAGGCTGCCCCTGCACTGCTGGGGGGTGGGGGTGGTGGGAGACATGGGTGGGGCCTGGTGGCAGGTGCCCCACAGTGCTGGGAGGTGGGGGTGCAGGGGGACATGAGTGGGGGCCTGCTGGGGGGTGGGGGTGCAAGGGTACATGGTTGGGGGCCTTCTGGCAGGTGCCCCACAGTGCTGGGGGGTGGGGGTGCAGGGGGACATGAGTGGGGGCCTGCTGGGGGTGGGGGTGCAAGGGGACATGGTTGGGGGCCTGCTGGGGGGTGGGGGTGCAAGGGGACATGGTTGAGGGCCTGCTGGCAGGTGCCCCACAGTGCTGGGGGGTGGGGGTGCAAGGGGACATGGTTGGGGGCCTGCTGGCAGGTGCCCCACAGTGCTGGGGGGTGGGGGTGCAGGGGGACATGAGGGGGGCCTGCTGGGGGGTGGGGGTGCAAGGGGACATGTGGCTTGGCTGGGGGGCATGCCCATGGTGGATGGGCTGCCTGCGGGACATGACCAAGGGTGCAGGGTAGTCCCCTGTGGTGTGGGCTGCCTGCAGAGGTCGTGGAGGGGGTAGAGGGGAGACCTGGGAGGACCCGCACTGGCAATTCACCTCTTCAACTTCCCGCACACCCACGTAATACACTTCCCCACTCGCACAGGCCCAATCGCGTGTAGGATTTCTCGCGCAACCCTGAAATCCACGTACCCAGCCCAATCGCGTGTAGATTTTCTTGCGCACCCCTGTAATAACGTACCCAAGCCAATCGCGTGTAGAATTTCTCGCGCACCCCTGAAATCCACGTACCCAGGCCAATCGCGTGTAGATTTTCTCGCGCACCCCTGAAATCCACGTACCCAGCCCAATCGCGTGTAGATTTTCTTGCGCACCCCTGTAATACACGTACCCAGGCCAATCGCGTGTAGAATTTCTCGCGCACCCCTGAAATCCACGTACCCAGCCCAATCGCATGTAGATTTTCTCGCGCACCCCTGTAATACACGTACCCAGGCCAATCGCGTGTAGAATTTCTCGCGCACCCCTGAAATCCACGTACCCAGGCCAATCGCGTGTAGATTTTCTCGCGCACCCCTGAAATCCACGTACCCAGCCCAATCGCGTGTAGATTTTCTCCAGCACCCCTGTAATACACGTACCCAGGCCAATCGCGTGTAGAATTTCTCGCGCACCCCTGAAATCCACGTACCCAGCCCAATCGCGTGTAGATTTTCTCGCGCACCCCTGAAATCCACGTACCCAGGCCAATCGCGTGTAGAATTTCTCGCGCACCCCTGAAATCCATGTACCCAGCCCAATCGCGTGTAGATTTTCTCGCGCACCCCTGAAATCCACGTACCCAGGCCAATCGCGTGTAGAATTTCTCGCGCACCCCTGAAATCCACGTACCCAGCCCAATCGCGTGTAGATTTTCTCGCGCACCCATGTAATACACGTACCCAGGCCAATCGCGTGTAGAATTTCTCGCGCACCACTGAAATCCACATACCCAGCCCAATCGCGTGTAGATTTTCTCGCGCACCCCTGAAATCCACGTACCCAGGCCAATCGCGTGTAGAATTTCTCGCGCACCCCTGAAATCCACGTACCCAGCCCAATCGCGTGTAGATTTTCTCGCGCACCCCTGTAATACACGTACCCAGGCCAATCGCGTGTAGAATTTCTCGCGCACCCCTGAAATCCACGTACCGAGCCCAATCGCGTGTAGATTTTCTCGCGCACCCCTGTAATACACGTACCCAGGCCAATCGCGTGTAGAATTTCTCGCGCACCCCTGAAATCCACGTACCCAGCCCAATCGCGTGTAGATTTTCTCACGCACCCCTTTAATACACGTACCCAGGCCAATCGCGTGTGGGAACACCCGCACACCCCTGAAATACACGCTCCCCGCTCTGCATTTGCTGCTGCCCTTTGCGCTGGATTGGGGATTTTGATGGCTTTTCCCTGCGCGAGGGGTGTTCTTGGGGGCGTAACTGACGCTGCTGCAGGGTCGCTGCGCCACTCTGCGCCACGGCTGGTTGTGGAGGTTGGAATCCATGAATACGCTGTGCGCCTGAATGTGTTTCGGCGCACGCGGCTGGTGCAGACTACCGCACGCGCACACTGTGCGCCAGCCGCGTGCGCCACTTGTGCGCCGAATTCTATGAATTGGCCCCTGTAAGTTTTGTCAGGATTTTTGGTTGCATTTCTATGAAGGACTAACATTTGCAAACGCAATTGGTCAGTATTGTGTAAGTAAATATTGTTAATAATTGGTGGCAATTTAAATAGAATATTTATTGCTACATTTGCTTAGCAATTTACACCAGTTACATTTGAAAATTTGAATGGACCAGATAGTTCTGTGTCCAAGTCATTTCTTCGTAGAGTGTGTTGCTTCTTTGAAGAAGTATCTGAGTTACTTTGAGTAGTACATTCTTCTTTGGTTGTAGTAATTGATGAAGTACTAGGTTCTTTTACTCTCTTTGGAGGATTTGCAGTGAGATCCTGTTGCATTTCTGTTTCAAGTAGTTTTCTTTTATAACGTTTTGCTTTTTGTGGAACAGGATAGGTTTTTAGATTGGGGTGTACAGTGAACGTAGTCTATTGTATTCTAAAATGCAAGGAATATCAGTGTTTACTTTACTTGCATCAAAGTTAATTAGAAATAGACCGTCAAGTGTACATAAGCATGATAGTGTTACGTAGCTCATGTCTTCTTGAAAGACTGTGTTCCCAATATCTATCAATGCGTTATCTAGGGTAAGACCTTGTGATTTGTGAATGGTGACTGCGTATGCTAGAGTTAGAAAAAATGTCTCTCTGCGTACATACATGTCTTTGAATCAAGCTGCTGAGCGTCCTATTCATTTTACTTCTGATAGTTTGTCAAAAAGAATATTGAAAAACTGAATACCAACAACTGTACCAAGTGCTCCATTAACTAGTCCTTGCTCCACGTCAAGGTTACGTATAAGCATTACTCTACAGTTTAAAAATAATTTTAATATTTTCTCCAAACCAGCTGTGTTGGAGATAGAGTTTTCTAAGGCATTTAATCTTGTTGTGGCTTGTTGACACATGGGTAGTGTCATACCATGTACGTCCAGTTTGGCTGTGGAGCAAATTTCAATTATTGGTTGCATTTCTTTTTTCAACATTGTTTCATTCGACTTGGAACAGGTTGCAAGAGTTGGCATCAAGGACATACAAGTGACATTTTTGTGTGCTAATTGTTCCATGACATCAGTAGCACATGAATTATGGCCATAAAGTGCATGGATGTGCCGGGCTTTTAATATTGCTTGTGCTTCTTGAGATAGTACACCAACTCTAATACTTTTTAAAATGTTGTCCTCGGTGAGGTCTGCAGACTGGTGCATGTTTTCTGTTAATTCTCTGTATTGAAAATGTTGCCAAAGGTTAATATTTCCTATGTTGCCAACAGATTTATGGCAGAGTTTGTGTCCTAAGGTTTTAAAAATATGTTCAACGTTCAATGGTGTCAATTGAAGATCTCTAAAAACATTAATGTGTTTTCCTCCAAAGAGCTCTTTGTAATTTGTTTTGAATACTTCTTGTAATCTGAGGTGACTCAAAGCCAACATTAGATTGGGACCATGCTCACCTCATCTATCAGCAGCATTTTCATTTGTTTTAACAGTCTGCGTAATTCCATTGCAGCTTCTGTAGAATGTTTGTAATATTCTAATTTGTTTTGGTGTTCTACTGGAAGGAGTAGTAATCAGTGTAAAGTGACACCGCCTATGTTGTACGCAGCTAAACCTGTGGGGCAGTTACAACAGCTGACAGTTTGTTGTTTGTCAATTGTTAAAGGAATTTGCTGATGATTTTGATTAAGAATGTTTTGCCTGAACCAGCTTCACCACTGTATAGGTTTGTAATTTTGGCAGGTACATTCTCTATTTTCATGTTGTACACCAACATGCAACTTCTTTTGTTACTTCTTGAAAAATTGTATGCTGCTCTTTGTTTAGTTTTGATTGTAGGACAGTTAAGTCTTCTGTATCTCATTCATAGTGACACATGGTGTTTTCTACTTCTGTCATAGCTAATTCTGCCTCATTTGCTATTAGTGGCTGTCCCAGTGGTTCTTGGCTTCCTGTTTCAGAAGGTTGACTACTGTCGGGAGTGTCTTTATCTAGTTGAGCCTGGAGTTCTTCTTCGTGTTGCTGTTCATTGTGCAACATTGTTTTGTACTGTGCAAATTTTACATTGGTTATAGTGCTTTCATTTGCTTTGAAAGCGTCTTCATAAGAGTTATAGATACCTAGTATCTCTTCTTTATTCTCCATGGTTTAAAAAGTTATAGCAGGGACATGTAATATAGTTCTTTATGTTGAGGAGTTTTAATGACAATGTTATATGATTAATTAAGATTCTTTTGGTAAGTTTCACTAAGATGCCTTCACAACTTGTCACTCTGTATCTACCTTTGTTTTCAACGGGTTTTATATTATTTTTGTATGTAAAGTTTTGGTCTATGTGGTATAGATACATGGTTTCCAAAGTGGTACTTCTGTTTGGGTAGTAGGTGTCCAGTAAATTAATTTTCAAAATGTCTTGGCTGTTGGGGTCATTTTTGGCTATTGTTTCTATGTCGTCTTATGATTTGAGAACTCTTTTTCTAGAATTAGCAGGACCTAGACTTAGCCATACTGTGTTTTCAGATTTTCCATATAAAGCAGTACCAGTTAAATGATCTGCAGCTTCATAAAAGCCACATTCTCTATGGAAGAGCATTTTATGCCAAAGCTGTACAATTTCTGAGACATTGTTTTGTGCAATGATAGGTCATTCCAGAGGTCTTGCAGCTCTGTTTTTTTCTGATTTAGTTAAGTAGGCTGTAACATACCGTGCAAATGCAGTGGAATTGTCTGCAATGTACTGCACATCTATGTTTGCATTCCATAGCAGGGCAATGATTGCATTGTAATCATTGATATATTTTGCTTCTTCTGTTATTTTTATGTAATATGGGTTCTTAAGTGATTTACCTTTAACACTATGGGCCTCATTAGGACCCAGGCGGTAAGGGGTTTACGGCGGCGTAAACAGCGCTGACCCTTACCGCCTGATTCCAAGGTCCCTTAGCGCCATGGAGGATTTAACACCTGCTTTTAGCAGGTGTTAAAATCCATGGCGCTAAGGGACCTTGTTGTTAATTACGCCACCGTAATTTACGGTGGCGTAATTAACGCCTTCCCCACTCCCATTATGCCCTATGGGGCAAAAATGGGAATGGGGAAGGGTAAATGGGTTAATGGGGACTTACCGCCCCGCCAACCTCGGAATGGGGCGGTAAGTCCGCCAACCACCATGGCGTAAACGTAGTTTACGCCATGGTGGTAAAGGTACGACCCAGGCGGTAACTTACCGCCTGGGTCGTAATGAGGCCCTATGTCTGACTGAAGACATGAACTTGTTCACTTCACCTGTTTCTGTAACTGGTCTAGGGAAACCAAAGCAGCATTTGGTGTAGTATTTGCCTTTGTTTTTGTATTTGCGATGGCAATATTTCCCACATTTGTGTCTTTGAAATTGTACAATTTGTGCATGAAGATCAACATTTGTTGCTTCTGATGGAATTTCACAAGTGACATATTTTTCGATAAACTGTAAAACAGTGGAATCACTGTCTTGACCAAATTTAGGAGCATCTTTAATCCATAAAAGCATGTAGATATGTGGTGCTCCTCTGGCTTGGTATTTTTTTCTCCAAAAGAAGTGTTGCACTTCTCCGAGGGAAGGAACAGTTTTATTACAAATAACGTGTAGCATAGCAATGAAGCGATGATGGAAATATCTTGAAACATTAACATGATCTAGAGAGCAAAGTTCTCCAGGTGTTAGTATATCTATGTTTGTTTCATTTTTATTTGCTATGCGTAGGAAATCATGTACATCGTCCCATGCATATTCTGTACAACTTAATGTAACAAACCAAGTGGGCGGGCAAAGGTTTCTTATCATACAACGTACATCTCTGTGACGTCTGAACCAGTACTCATTAGTATCATGCATGTTTGTTAACAGATTAGTTATGCTTGATTGTAGAACCTCATCTTTTTCTTGTACTTTTTGTAGTGATGGCGTAGATGCCATATTTTGAAATTGGGTAGCTGATTTTAATGTGTGTGCAACTCCGTAGCATAGAGTTGCTAGTTCACTTTCAAAGAGTAGGTGGAATATGTATTCCACATTTTGTCTAAATCTGGGATCTTCAGAATACATTCGTAACGAGCGGTATTCTGATGCTGTTATCTGAATGGGTCTATCATCGTACCTTTCTCCTTTTCCATTAGAAAAGAGTAGAGGAAAAGCACGTGCTTCTATACTTTTTTCCCATATGCTGATTGGTGATCCTTTGGTTTGTCGCATTTGGTACGTTTCTAGTGCATCATCTATGGTGTCACTAGAGTGTAATGGTTGAATTGTATAATGATCTAAAATATTGGATAGTGTAGCAGGATCTAGAAGTTCAAATTGACCACTTTCTGGTGACTCTTGAATTATTTTAGTGGTTTCCTTCAAGTTTTCTTCAATATTCATTTCTTTATAGTATTCATTATTGTATTTTAGATATTGCAAGGCTTGTCTAACTTTATGTAAGTCTACGAGTTGTTGCCATTTTTTTTGTCTTTTGTAAGTACACCATTTACTAAGACAATTAAAGATTGCTCTAGTGGACGTTGTAGTCCCAGAGTGTTTACATTTTCTTTCAGATATAATGGTAAATAAACAACTTTGCCACAAATGCCTTTCACTAATTCAGAGAGAGGTAATTTTGCTGTTTTTGGTTGAAGGCGTATTAGTGCTTGAAATGGGTGCACTGTTTGAATTATAATGCTCTCATATAAATTGAGTTGTTGCAGTGGTTTTGGTAGTGGGAATAATTCCAAGTTATTTGTGATAGCACGTGCAGGAGTTTGGTTGTTGTTAAGTTTTGTAGTCCATTAAGTGCAAAGTATTAAGGGGTCATTTATCCCATATTTGTTTTCTGCTATAAGGTACAGACATAATTCAAACAATTTGGACTCTTCATTGTCTTCTATTTTGTATGTTACATCTACAGTTTTTGTGTTACTTTTATAAAAAGTTCTGCGGCAACCCACACACATGGTTTGGTATTTCACCGGATGTACTTTTAAATGTAAGTATTTCTTTTTTGTATGTGTGTAGTAGAAGGTTGCCATCTGTACAATTGTTGCTAGTTTGTTGTAAAGGTATTGCATTCTGTAAGTGCCTTTCACTTCCAAAATATTTTCTCTGGATATACTCTATTTCTTCAAGTAGATCTTTGGCCGTCCCATGTAGAAGATTGTTATTTAAATTGGCTTGTGCTAAAGCAGGACTTTTAGCATAGTACAGTTAATAAATGAGATGTCTTATAGTTGAATGATGTGTTGATATCATTTTGATATGATGGAAGGTGCTTTTGCAAATAGGTCCTGAAAGCAGGCTAATGAATGTTCTTGTAGTCCTGTGTGTTTGCGCACTGGACAGGTATCGTTATTTTGTAGTAGTTTCATTTTGATTTTGTCTTTACTTTTCACATACGGATTGAGGAACTGGCGTAAACATTTGAAAGATTTTTTGGCAATGTTACACATTGACGTGCACAGCCATTAGTATACTGGATATTTTGGTTCAGTTGAATGGAGAGGTAATACAGAATTTTCTGGGGACATTTTTGTAAGCAGTATTTCTTGTTCCATAATGGTATTATTAGGTTTTTGATAGCCTCTTCCTATGTATGGCAATTATGTTTGTTTGCTTTTGTTTGTATGCTTCTTCATTGAAATATGGGTCTATGCTGGTGGTGTGACTCTATTCACCTCCACAGTTATTTAAGAAGGTATTTTTGTTGACATTCCGTTTATTTAGAAGTATTTTTTGTAATTTAGTAGTTAGTTTTGTTAGTGGTTTCATTCTGTTTAGCACTAAAATAAATAATTTCCTTTTGAGAAGGATTGCACTGTCTATCAAAGCTTCTAAGATACATTTTCTACAGTAGGTTTTAAGGGTTGTGCATGATTTCTGTCCTGTTTTTAAAAGATTTTGAAGGACTCTGTGGCGGAACATTTTTTCTAATATACTTTTTTTTCATATGGTTACTTGCCAATATATCAAGATTTATAGGAGCAGTGTTAGTAGTAGTGGTAGCTGAATTGTTTTAAATCACTTTTTGTTTTGTTTTACATTTTGAAAGAGGAGGGAAGGTTTTTGTACTGGAAGCTTGTTTTGTTTTGCTTAATGACTCTATTAGATCTTTTGTTTCAACTTTTTGTACAAATTCTGCTAGAGATGGATGCTTATTTTGGACACTTTTTTTCATTTGCTCTACTTCTGCATTGTTTTCTACAAACTTGGTTCTTGGTACGCATTCTTTGGGGTCTGTTGAAAAAAAAAAGAAAGTATGGGTTGGGCTGTTGTGCAATGTATGTGTGCTGTGTGCATAAATATGTGAGTATGATGGTAAAGATGTATGTGGTGGTGTGTGATTGTGGATTGGGCAGCTACAACTAGTTGGGAAGGCTATTCTTGTACTTGTGTGTTACTATACTTGGGTTCAGATGACAGTACAATGTGAGCTAATGGTGAGCAGAAGTACTAATACTAAATCTAATGGTATAGAATTAAAACAGTTCTTTGTTCTGTAATACTAACATTCTAGGGGCTGAGTTATGTTATTTGTGTATCGTAAAACGCGGATTTGTGTGCTATTCTGCATGTTAATCCCTGTTTGGCGCACAAATTGAATGAATCAACTGCACAGTGAGTTTGAGTTACAGTAAGAATATTATGGTAGCATTGTACTTACCTTCTTTGTTTGGAATGAGCAGGTTTCTTCTTGGTTGTTGTTTGTACATCAGATGTTGCTGCTTTTCAGGAGAGTGGTCTTCACTGCAATTGTAAAAGAAAGAAGTTAGTAATTTTGTGTGTTTATAGCATTGACGTTAATTTAGACATTTATTTGTATGTTTTTGTTGTAGTATTCTTGTTTGATAAGAGAACATAGTGTGTAAATGCAGTTTCCTTTGACTATGTGCAATATAATAATAATAATAATAATAATTTGGCATTTATATAGCGCTACGAACCCTCAGGTATCTGAGCGCTGCTTATTATTACCCATGGTATGTGGTGCTCATTTGTCGACCTCGGAAGGATGAAAGGCTGAGTTTGGCCCCGCCGGGATTCGAACCTGCGTTAGCAGGATCTGCACAAATGTCAAAGCGAGCGCTCTACTCACTGTGCCACTTGACCGGCTGGATTCAATATGCTTTGCAAAGGAGTAGAATACCATGGGGGTAATTCATAGAATTCAGCGCACAAGTGGCACACGCGGCTGGCGCACAGTGTGCACGTGCGAAACCCTGCGCCAGCCGCGTGCGCTAAAATCCATTTCCGCGCACAGCGTATTCATGGATGCCAGCCACCAAAACCAGCCGTGGCGCACAGTGGCACAGCGACCCTGCAGCAGCGCCAGTTACGCCCGCAAGAACGCCTCTCGCGCAGGGAAAAGCCATCAATATACCCAATCCAGCGCAAAGGGCTGCGCTAACCCTGTACCAGCACGGCAAGCGGGCTACGTGTATCACTGGGGTGCGCGGGAAGTACCTCACGCAATTGGCCCTGTGCGAGCAGGGTACGCGTATTTCAGGGGTGCGCGGGAAGTTCCACACGCGATTTCCGAAGGGTACGTGGATTTCAGGGGTGCGTGAGAAGTTCCACACGCGATTTCAGCATGGTACGTGCATTTCAGGGGTGCGCAGGAATTTCCACACGCGATTGGGCCCGTGCAAGCAGGGTACGCGTATCTCAGGGGTGCGCTGGAATTTCCACACGCGATTTGTCTGGGTACGTGGATCTCAGGGGTGCGCGGGAAGTCTCACACGCGATTTGGCAGGGTACGTGCATTTCAGGGGTGCGCGGGAATTTCCACACGCGATTGGGCCCGTGCGAGCAGGGTACGCGTATCTCAGGGGTACGCGGGAATTTCCACACGCGATTTGTCTGGGTACGTGGATCTCAGGGGTGCGCGGGAAGTGCCACACGCGATTTGGCCGGGTACCTGCGCGGGAATTTCCACACTCGATTTGTCTGGGTACGTGGATCTCAGGGGTGCGCGGGAAGTCTCACACGCGATTTGGCAGGGTACGTGGATTTCAGGGGTGCGCGGGAAGTTCCACACGCGATTTTGCTGGGTACGTGCGCGTGAATTTCCACACGCGATTTGGCTGGGTAAGTGTATGACAGGGGTACGCGGGAAATTCTACACGCGATTTGGCTGTGTGCTCCCAGGTATTCCCTGTACACCCTCCACGGCCCCTGCAGGCAGCCGACACCACTCGGGACTACCCCGCACACCTGCTCATGTCACCCAACACCCCCACCCCCCAGCAGTGCAAGGGCAGCCTCCACCAGGCCCCCACTCATGTCTCCCACCACCCCCACCCCCCCAGCAGTGCAGGGGCAGCCTCCACCAGGCCCCCACTCATGTCTCCCACCCCTCTGACCCCCCAGCACTGTGGGGCACCCTCCACCAGGCCGCCACTCATGTCTCCCACCACCCCCATCCCCCAGCAGTGCTGGGGCAGCCTCCACCAGGCCCCCACTCATGTCTCCCACCACCCCCACCCCCCAGCAGTGCAGGGGCAGCCTCCACCAGGCCCCCACTCATGTCTCCCACCCCCCAACCCCCCAGCACTGTGGGGCACCCTCCACCAGGCCCCCACTCATGTCTCCCACCACCCCCACCCCCCAGCAGTGCAGGGGCAGGCTCCACCAGGCCCCCACTCATGTCTCCCACCACCCCCACCCCCACCCCCCAGCAGTGCAGGGGCAGCCTCCACCAGGCCCCCACTCATGTCTCCCACCCCTCCGACCCCCCAGCACTGTGGGGCACCCTCCACCAGGCCCCCACTCATGTCTCCCACCACCCCCACCCCCCAGCAGTGCAGGGGCAGCCTCCACCAGGCCCCCACTCATGTCTCCCACCACCCCCACCCCCCAGCAGTGCAGGGGCAGCCTCCACCAGGCCCCCACTCATGTCTCCCACCCCCCCGACCCCCCAGCACTGTGGGGCACCCTCCACCAGGCCCCCACTCATGTCTCCCACCACCCCCACCCCCCAGCAGTGCAGGGGCAGCCTCCACCAGGCCCCCACTCATGTCTCCCACCACCCCCACCCCCCAGCAGTGCAGGGGCACCCTCCACCAAGCCCCCACTCATGTCTCCCACCCCCCTGACCTCCCAGCACTGTGGGGCACCCTCCACCAGGCCCCCACTCATGTCCCCCTGCACCCAGGTCCTCACAATCCCCAATCATGTGCGTTATGGTCAGCCTCCACAGCCAAAAGGCCCTACCAAGTAACCCATTCACCCACATGGAAATGGAAATTACATGTTACACCCCCAATGTTCATAAAGCAAATGAACCCATGTCCGTCACACACAATGGTTGCAAATGAATGGGAAAACACCCAACATGACATGCATGAAACCAATGAGATGATACCACACAGTGACGTATGAAAACAAAATTGTATTAAAAAAAATTGAATGCAAATGAAATGAAACAAACTACAATGGCAATGAAAAAAAGAAAAGCTGCATGTCCGTTCAAAAAAATCAAAACTACAAATCCAAATCCAAAAAAATGTTGTTCAAAGTCACATAAAAAATAAAATCAATCCAAGAGATAAAAATAAATGCAAAGACCATTGCTCCATGGAGAATAAATCAAAAATAAAAAAATAAAACAATCCAATGAAGAACTATGTACAAAACATTCAAGGGTCCATGAGCCCAACTGAACAAAGGAAACCTACAAAAAACCCTAACTAAAATGCAACTATATACAAAAAGTGGAGCTTTGTCCGTCGACTCCAAATCATAAGAAGAAACAAAGGAAACCTAAAACTAAAGAACTATATACAAAGGCGGCAGGCAAGTCCAGCGGCTCACTCCGTGGTGTTCCGGGCCAGGGCATCATCGAACTCCTGTTCGATGTCCCGGAGGCGGTCCTGTTCCATGGCCCCGAGGGTCCGCAGGGACGATGCCGTCTCCTCCTCCAACCCCCTGCGGATTGCCTCGAGGCACTCGGCCCGCCTCAGGGCCCTCCGCATGGAGTCCTCCGCCCTGACCATTGTGAGCCGCGCCTCTTCCGTCTGCCGCCGCTCCGCACCTATCTGCTGGCCCAACCTCTGCCACACGGAAGACACTTCCCGTCCTGGGTCCTCCTGCCCTCCGGCCGGCATGCCGGCCCCTCCGATGTTGATGGCCCCGAACCATGATGCCTCCCACGTTGACTCCGCTGCTGCCTCCGACGCCACTGCCTCTGCCAGCACAACGGCATCCAGGCTGATTGAATCCACGTGCCCTGCCTGATGATTCCGGCACATTCTCCATCTGCTGGGGTACAGTTGCTGTGGTGTCCACCCCTGCTGGACCTCTGAATCCCGACTGAATCCCGACTGTGGCAGGGATGGGATCCCCACCGAGCTGGCTGCATTGGTCAGGGTAGGTCCACAGGGGGCCCTGGTGGCAGAACGACTGGCGTATAGTCTCCACAGAGGAGGAGAGGGCCGCCAGATTGGCCGACACATGCAGGAAACCCCCGAACATGGACGATCCCAATTGGGCCACGTCGGCACGGTGCTCTTCGTGATGACGTGCGTGCTCCTCCTGGGAAGCACGCACGGCATCACAAATCACAGCCGTGTGCATCGTGACCCCAATCAGGACCTTCTCCATACGGCCAGGGGTCCCCTCGTCCGCAGGTGGAGGGGAGTCAGATGACATGGACATCCCCTCTACCTGCGGACGGGCCTGGGACGGGGCATCCCTGCTGGTGCATGGGGGTGCACCCACAGGGTCAGGGACAGCGACATGCACAGGCCCGTCCACAGTGACCTGTGCTGCCTCCTGCCCCTGCCCCTGGACTGCACCACTTGCACCACCAGGGATGCCCCCACCAGGCCCCATGTGCGCCTCAGTGGTGGCCTCCTCCTCCTCTGTGGAAACCACCAACCTGGATGGCTCCTCACCGTCTGCCGCCGTAGCAGGCCCCTTTGGGGGCTCACCCACCCCTTCCGCTGCAGCCGTGGGGGCATCCCCGCCGCCTTGCTCCACAGCGCCGTCTCCGCCCTCTTCTTCACTAGCCGCTGCGTAGAGGGAGACATAGAACACAAGCATCAGGGTACTGTACAATGGTCCCCTAGACAGGAAGCAATAGCAGATGAGTGCCACTGTCAAAGTACACTTCCATCATGTCCCTCCACAACACATGTGTCAGTCCAGGCAAAACACACACAGTGACAGTCATGGTGCATGCCATAGACATTTCCATACATGTCCAATGGACTCTCGAAAGATACAATGTAATGGAACTCACATGCATCATGGGTCATGCCTATCACATGCACACACTTCACCTCAGTCACATCCATCTGGCCCCGTACACCCCAATCACAGTGGATACAAGGATGACTAGGCTGCATCAGTGAATCTGTACATTGTCACAGACATGTGTCATGCATCCATGGCATTCACAAGTCACAGACACGCAGGTCAGGCACACAGACATGGATACCATATATGTACCTGGCATCAGCACCCATCCCTCACCCCCACCCATGTCCAGGAACAGAGACTGCCATGCTCTCATGTGTACAATCTGCATAGGGCTCCCCATGTCGCATTTAAACACATGCAACAACCGTGCGGTTCACACATTACTGGTCGCACATGCATTACCATGATGTCCCTGCATGCTTACATGGCCTATGTCACACATACAGGCAAGTATCAGACAACCAGCACACTGCAACATGCCCTGTCTCACACAGCAATGCTTGGCCACTTACCACTCAACTCCAGACGGGTCTCCCTCTCAAGGACCTGGGCGTGGAGCGCTGGGTGTACGCGTTCCAGGACCCTCATCTGGATGGAACTCATGCGGCCCCGGCCCCCCTCCACGAGGCGCCGGGCCTTTATGAGGGTCCTGGACCTCAAGATCCTCTCCCGTCGTTCCTTTTTGGCGCGGGACGATCCGAAGAGGGCATCATACTGCCCAAGGACTTGCTCCACCAGGACACCAACTTCGGTGGCAGTGAAGCTGGTGCCCCTCTGCCCCTCTGGCCGGGGGTTGCCACTGGTGCCAGATGTGGATGTGCCCGACATGGCAACCCCAGGGGCAGGAGTGGGTGGGCAACTGGGTCCTGGGGCTGGGCTGTGGAGCGATGTTATCCGAGTCGGGAGTCTTCTGTTCCAGCAGGGGTGGACACAGCAACTGGACCCCTGCAGATGGCTGATGTGCAGGCACCCAATGGCAGGGCACGGTGGCAGCAGGCAGGCAGGCAGGCAGCAGCAGATGGCACGTGGGAGGCTGCTCGGGGCACTGGGGGGCAGTAATTCGGCCTTCTGGGCAGGAGCGTGGTCTTCCGTGTGTTTTCGCGTGGCCAGCTTGATACGGAGTGATTTGGCACATGAAAATCCTGCAAATCAGCGTGAAAATCGAGGAAAGGCCCTTAGCGCGTAAGCGCGTCAGCACGCGTACGCGATTTCATTGGACCAAAGGCCCTTATAGCGTAAGCGCGTCTGTGACGTTTTGCGCACGGGCGTTGCCCTGGCAGGGCTTGGAGATCCCGCGTGCCTTTACACTGTTCTGTACGTGCTTTTCGTGCGGTGCGTGTGTTTTCCATCCGTTGGGATTCACACGCTATTACTTCACAGCGGGTGTTGGCTACGCGTTCTTCTACACGCAAGGCAGACGGTGAGTGGTATCCCGCTCCCCCAGGCCCGATCGCGTGAAAAACTTCACGCGAACCCCTGGAATACACGTAGCCCGCTCCCCCAGGCCCGATCGCGTGAAAAAATTCACGCGAACCCCTGAAATACACGTAGCCCGCTCCCCCAGGTCCGATCGCGTGAGAAACTTCACGCGAACCCCTGATATACACGTAGTCCGCTCCCCCAGGCCCGATCGCGTGTATAACTTCACGCGAACCCCTGATATACATGTAGCCCGCTCCCCCGGGCCCGACCGCGTGAGAAACTTCACACGAACCCCTGAAATACACGTAGCCCGCTCCCCCGGGCCCGATCGTGTGAAAAACTTCACGCGAAACCCTGAAATACACATAGCCCGCTCCCCCAGGCCCGATCGCGTGAAAAACTTCACGCAAACCCCTGGAATACACGTAGCCCACTCCCCCAGGCCCGATCGTGTGGGAAAGTTTGCGCGAACCCCTGGAATTCACATAGCCCGCTCCCCCAGGCCCGATCGCGTGTAAAACTTCACGCGAACCCCTGAAATACACGTAGTCCGCTCCCCCAGGCCCGATCGCGTGAAAAACTTCACGCGAACCCCTGGGATACACGTAGCCCGCTCCCCCAGGCCCGATCGTGTGAGAAACTTCATGCAAACCCCTGGTTTCACATAGCCCACTCCCCCAGGCCCGATCGCGTGTAAAACTGCACGCGAACCCCTGAAATACACGTAGCCCGCTCCCCCAGGCCCGATCGCGTGAAAAACTTCACGCGAGCCCCTGGAATACACGTAGCCCGCTCCCCCAGGCCCGATCGCGTGTAAAACTGCACGCAAACCCCTGAAATACACGTAGCCCGCTCCCCCAGGCCCGATCGCGTGAGAAACTTCACGCAAACCCCTGATATACACGTAGCCCGCTCCCCCAGGCCGATCACGTGTAAAAATTCACGCGAACCCCTAAAATACACATAGCCCGCTCCCCCAGGTCCGATCGCGTGAGAAACTTCACGCGAACCCCTGATATACACGTAGCCCGCTCCCCCAGGCCCGATCGCGTGTATAACTTCACGCGCACCCCCTGATATACACGTAGCCCGCTCCCCCGGGCCCGATCGTGTGAGAAACTTCACACGAACCCCTGAAATACACGTAGCCCGCTCCCCCGGGCCCGATCGCGTGAAAAACTTCACGCGAACCCCTGGAATACACGTAGCCCGCTCCCCCGGGCCCGATCGCGTGAAAAACTTCACGCGAACCCCTGGAATTCACATAGCCCGCTCCCCCAGGCCCGATCGCGTGTAAAACTTCACGCGAACCCCTGAAATACACGTAGCCCGCTCCCCCAGGCCCGATCGCGTGAAAAACTTCACGCAAACCCCTGGAATACACGTAACCCACTCCCCCAGGCCCGATCGTGTGGGAAAGTTCACGCGAACCCCTGGAATTCACATAGCCCGCTCCCCCAGGCCCGATCGCGTGTAAAACTTCACGCGAACCCCTGAAATACACGTAGTCCGCTCCCCCAGGCCCGATCGCGTGAAAAACTTCACGCGAACCCCTGGGATACACGTAGCCCGCTCCCCCAGGCCCGATCGCGTGAGAAAGTTCACGCAAACCCCTGGAATTCACATAGCCCACTCCCCCAGGCCCGATCGCGTGTAAAACTGCACGCGAACCCCTGAAATACACGTAGCCCGCTCCCCCAGGCCCGATCGCGTGAAAAACTTCACGCGAGCCCCTGGAATACACGTAGCCCGCTCCCCCAGGCCCGATCGCGTGTAAAACTGCACACGAACCCCTGAAATACACGTAGCCCGCTCCCCCAGGCCCGATCGCGTGAGAAACTTCACGCAAACCCCTGATATACAGGTAGCCCGCTCCCCCAGGCCCGATCGCGTGTATAACTTCACGCGAACCCCTGATATACACGTAGCCCGCTCCCCCAGGCCCGATCGCGTGAGAAACTTCACGCGAACCCCTGAAATACACATAGCCCTCTCCCCCAGGCCTGATCGCGTGAAAAAGTTCACGCGCACCCCCGAAATACACGTACCCCGCTCAATCGCGTGTGTTACTTCCCGCGCACCCCCGAAATACACGTACCCCGTTCAATCTCTTGTGTTACTTCCCGCGCACCCCCGAAATACACGTACCCCGCTCAATCGCGTGTGTTACTTCCCGCGCACCCCCGAAATTCACGTGCCCCGCTCAATTGCGTGTGTAACTTCCCACGCATCCCCGATATACACGTGCCCCGCTCGCACAGGCCCAATTGCTGTATGTTGCCACTTTTGTAATGCGCAGGGACGCTACCGCCTGCCTTTGTGTGGCGGACGTGTTTCGGCTTGTGCGTGTCTTTGGCTGTGCGTGGCTTTGCCCTATTCGATTCCATGAATACGTGTGGTTCGAGTGCGTGTGGGCGTTCCGTCTGCTTCCCTGCAGTACATCCCCAGTTACGCCCTTATGTTCGCGCGTTGTTCCCCATTCCGCGCATTACGCCCCGTGTTCCGCCCACTTTCTGGTGTATGCGCCGAGGTTGTGCGCTTTCACTGTGCGCGCACGCCTTTCGGGATGTTGCAGTGACTTGTGCGCCATGCACGGGTTTGGCGCACATCCCGAGGTGTACACGCGCAGGGACTTCCATGGATCGCACGCGTGCGCCTGTTTTTTTCCTCTTGCGCCTGCTTGCACCTGCTTGCGCGAAGATTTTCGGCGCATGTTTGTTCCATGAATCGGCCCCCAAGTGTATGAAACTCACTTGGTTTTTTAAGGCTGTGTTATTAAATGTCATTATTGTGTTATTGAATGTTAGGAGATAGAAAAATAATTATATACTTATTTTGCAATTTGTATAAGGTAAATGGTAGAAATTGTATAGAGAAGCATGGAATGTATGCATTTGTGAAGGCATGGGTAATAGAGTAGAAGAATTTGATTTATAGGCAGTGTTGTTATTTCAGCTGGGAGCTTTTCAATGATACTGTCTATCTGTGTGAGTGTATGAAGATGCATCATCTTATCCTGACTGTGTGTGATTTTATAATACACCCCTAAGTGTTTTTTCTATACTTATACTGTTATTTCTCCCATCTTTTAATATTCTAATGTTAGCTATGTGTGTAAAAAAAAAATTGATAGCAGACAGGTTTCGAAGTGAGAGTTGATTATGGCAGATGGGAAAAATGACAGTAAGTTTTTTTATAGGTTATACAGGTTAAGTGGCAGTTACTCTGTTTATATGCATTCATAAGAGTTGTTCATGTATTGTGCTGAAAATATGCATACCTGTAGTTGTATTCTTGCATGTGGATATGCCTGTAGCTGCAAGTAGAAATCATGGAGACTGGTACAGTAGTTTTTTGTAATAGGTGCTTTCCAATGATATGAGGCTTGTACTCAGAGTGATCAACAGTACATTTGAAGTGCTGAACTCTGATGATGGAGTTAGATGTAGAGGTCTTGGATCTGATTGGTGGATGGTTGTGTGACTGCTTAGCTGTATCCAATGACGGAATGGCACAGAGACTGAAGTGGAAAGGTAGAAGGGCTGTCCAATTTGTCTGTCAAGCATCTGCAAAAAAAAAAGAAAACAAAAAAACGGCTCTTTTCAGAGCCAACCTCAAAGGGGAAATGGGGCACACTATTTAAATTTAAATACACCATGCTCAGATTTTTCGATATGTCCACGAACATGGCGGTAGTCCGCGGACATCGCGTATTACATTCAGGGATTTTGGGGTGGAAAGGCATGCAAATGAAAATGAGAAAAGCAAGGGATTGGTTAGTAAAGTTTACTGGGTATGTTGTGTAAGGAGAGAGTTTGTCAGAAAGTATTTTTTCTGAGTGAAGAACAGATAGCTATGGCTGTGTGTTTCAGAAAGCAGATTATATGGATTTTGGGATACTCATGGATACATTGGTTGGAGGTGCAGGCAGAACACTGTGGAGTAGCGTCAGATCTTGGATTCCCTCATGTGGAAGTGCACTGGCATGGAGTGCGTGCAATGAAGTGGCTGGACTTGGTAACTCTCTGTGCTAGTTTGGAGACAGATCGTCATCCAGACATAATTATAATTTATTGTGGAGGGAACAGTTTAGGATATGTGTCTGGCAATTCTTTGCAATTTTCAATGAAAGAAGGATTTGGGAAGGTCATGGACATGTTTCCAAATTCCCAAGTATTTTTTTCTCATATTGTGCAGAGACAAATGTGGCTGCGTTCTTCTTCATTTGGTCCACAAATGGAGAAAGCGAGGTGCAATGTAAATAAGGCTGTTTGTGCCTTTCTAAGAGATGTTGGCATGTCCTCTTTTCACAATGAAAATATTATGTTTCGTAGCACATACATTTTTCGCAGAGATGGAGTTCATCTTACTTATGCTGACAATCAGATTTTTCTGAGAAATGTGCAAAATGCATTACAAACTTTTTTGGAATTACAGGCATCCATTTTGCAGTAGGTGTTGACAATTTGAAGTTTTTCAAACAGAAACACCACCAAATGGCTCTTTTCAGAGCCACCACTTCCTCCCAGAGAAAAGTGCAATGGTTATAATAGGGCAACACGCCCAAATGTTAGATGTCCGCGAACTGTCCGCAGACTTCTACAAAATGCACGGGGCCCTGCACTATTTATTTGTCACTTCTATTTTAAGACTGTGAAAGGTGGCTCTGAAAAGAGCCATATATTTTTTGGGATTTTTGTTTTATATTTTGTTTGTTTTTTTGCACACAACACACTAGGAGAGGAGGGGAAAGGAGGGTAAGGAAGGGTCACCAACCATGGGGATAAGAAAGGGCAGGTGGAGAGAGGAAGATGTAGGGTGGGCCTTATGCAGGTAGTGGGCAGACCTTCTCATGCTCCTTAACTGTAGTCTCGAAAGCACTCCGAAGACTCTCCCCCCTGCAGAGTAATGCATCGCAGTACATAGACAATATTGTGACCCTCGAAAGGTAAGGGTCAACAGCATCGTGAATGGCCTGTAAGGCAGCTGGAGGGATGCGCTGTCCCACAGGAGTGTCTCTTGTGGTGACAGGAGTGGAAACGGAGGATGTGGTCGAGGAACTCAACCTACTACGTTGATCACAAGGTACAACCTTGCGAACGGCCCCACCGTGGAACGACCTTAGGTGTCGCTTCATAGATGTCATACCAAAGCTGTACAAACCAGGGATCCCACGACTCAGCACCATGTGGCACTGATTGCAGGTGACCTTGTTCGCATGCGCTTTTGGCACTTCTCCTTGAATTGTAAACAATCGCCACATCCAAGACTCACGGCAAATGCTGGTAGTATGGACTTCCACTACCTCATCCTCTGTATCCTCTTCATCCTGTTCTACATCCTCACGCCTGTTCCCCTCCTCAGGCCCTTAGGGAGGTGGTGGTGGTGGAGGGGGTGGGGGTGGTGCTGAGGGAGATGTAGCACCAGGTGGAACAACAGCAGCCATGGATGCCATCAGGTTTCAGCAAAGGCAGCACAGCAAAGCAGGTCATCTGGGGTGTGGCCTTTTATAGGGGTGCTGGTGCACGCTGCGCGGAAAGCCGTGCTGTCCACGGACAGATCAAACACCCCAAAAAGGCTTAAAAACTTCCAAAAATTATGTACAAAGGCAGGGTCATTGTCAGAACATGTGCAATGGTGAATATTTACTGTAAAATACTTTGGATTGCCAAAAAAAGTACTTTTAAAATGTTTGTGGTTTAGATCAGTGTCCTCAATTCAAGACACACGCTCAGCATGGGTGCGGTCCCATGATTACGTCGTGAACACGCGAAGGGAACTTCTTATTTATTATTACATATAATTGTCACAATCTTATCCCCAACAAGGGCTCACGGGGCCCTAAGGACCTTATTCGGGGCCCCTCGGATGCCTTGGAGCCAGTCCTGGCGCAGTTAGCATAGGAGACGCTTGCTGGGACGGGGTTTCTTAGGACAGAGGACAAGCATGGCCACCCCCGTGTGGAATACTGGGAAACTGCATTCTGTGGTCTAGCCTTCAGGGTGGAGCCCACCCGGGGCCCGCCCCAAAGACACCTGGGATACCGCCTTGCTCTTTAAACCATGCCTGACTAAGGGCACGCGCTTCGTGTTATTCTGCCTTTGCAGCGTGAGGCTCATCAAATCCTGCCCTGCCATCCTTACCTGTTCTGCAGCATCCATCGGCTCCGAAGTCATCCAAGGCAAGAACCATCGCCATCCTTACCTGCTCTGCAGCACCCCTCCGCTTCGAAGTCATCCAAGGCAAGAACCATTGCCATCCTTACCTGCTCTGCAGCACCCCTCGGCTTCGAAGTCATCCAAGGCAAGAACCATCACCATCCTTACCTGCTCTGCAGCACCTCTAGGCTTCAAAGTCATCCAAGGCAAGAACCATCACCATCCTTACCCGCTCCACTGGTCGCCCGGAAGGCCAGCATCTTCAAGACATCTTTCATCTCGTCGGATTCCCGGGCACCATTCTTCTCCAGGCCGTCGCACCCAACAGAACTAAACAAAACCACAGGTTAGCCACTTGTAAGGACGCTCTCAGCGCCACTTGGCATTCTTCTTACCTTTTCGAACCAGGCTTTGGCTTCTACCACAGCACTCGTCACCTGCAAAAAGAAGCGAGAAGGTCATCATTGCAAATTCAACTAAAGACTTTGCTTGCATCTAAAAGACATTGCTTTCGCCTGAAAGACTTATCCGAAAGAAGGAGTTGCAGCCGGTCTGAACTCCGGCCCTCGACAGTGAAGAAACTCGGCGGTACGGTTCCACCATTCGACGCGCCATGCCCAGCGCGGCAGGACGGAGAGCGCACCCTTATAGAAAACAAGGTGAGAGACATTCTCTGGGGAACTGCAAGGGGAACTCGGGAGGTGGGTTGCAACGAAAGAACTGAAGCTTATCTCCCCCTCCTATGTTCTAGAGTTGCCCCTCGATTATCCGGATTCCAGGACAGGTGAAGGGTTCCAGAGAGCATCCCAGCTATTTGAGAGGCACCCCCATGGACCAACAAGGTGATGAGAGGCACCCCCATGGACCAACAAGGTGAGCATTACAATAATGTGTTCATGTGCTGATCGTTGATCTTGTTCAGTGTTTATATGGCATGATAGAACAATAGAAGATACCCCCTCAATTTTTGGGTAGTGTTGATGTCCGCTTCCGTCCGCAGACATACGCACAGTCCACGGACATCAAAATCACTAGCAGGGTGTTCAGCATGTTATATGTATATAAAGTAAGGGAATCCTAGTAAACATCTATCAGATTCACACTATGTATATGTGTATTTAGGAAAAAAAACTCTGATAAAGGGACGTTATGGGTAAGTTGCTTTACTAAAAACCTATGAAATTCAGTAAAAAAACGTTGTTAAAGGGATGTTATGGTTAAGTCGCGCTACTAAAAACCTATGAAATTCAGTAAAAAACATTGTTAAAGGGACGTTATGGTTCCAAGTAAAACCAAAAACAAATTGAATTTTACCAGTTATGGTAAGCTATGCAACCATAACTCGCGCCACCACCGTGTATTGCTAAGACTAACACCCAGGACATCAACGATGACATCTCAAATGTCATTGATGACATCACTGATGACATCACATGTCTAACTTGCGGTTTTTCCTTTTAGTGATACATCTTAAACAGTAATTTGTAGACTTATATTTCAAATGTGCCCGTACAATAATACACTTAGGGTCCACTCACAGCATATGAAATATATACATAAGAAAAATACACACTTAATAGATACAAAAAATGGATATGCTAATGGAAAGTTTCAATCTTTTAAAACATTTTGTGGAGGACCACATAAAAGAAAAGATTAAATATCATTGTCCCACATGTACCTATTCCCCCTCTCCATGTCCCAGTCAACTATCCCCAAACCCTCACCACCAAGAAAAACATTATGATGAGACTTCCATCCCTTCATCCCCTCCCATCCATCCTCTCGAAAACCCCTAATTCCCCTGTATTTGTGTCAGTTTCTGCTTCCCTCTCTTTCATAAATGGTACATTTGTATATAATAATAAAATATTATATGTGTTGTTACTTCATTCCTTTGTGTCTTATTTTTTTGAAAAGGTAGTTAGGTTGTCCTCGGACAGCGCGGGTGTCTGGAATGTCCGTAATTAACCAAAATGGGGGCGTATTAAGGACACTATACCTGTCCAGACTGTCTGCAATCAAAATAGAACTGTTCTTAGAACACACCCGGTGTCCGGGATGTCCACAACTAACCAAAATGGGAGCGTACTAAGGACACTATACCTGTCCGTTCTGTCTGCAATCAAAATGAAACTGTTCTTAGAACACACTCGATGTCCAGGATGTCCGCAATTAACCAAAATGGAGGTGTCCTTAGAACACTATACCTGTCCGTACTGTCCGCAATCAAAATGAAACTGTTCTTAGAAAACACCCGGTGTCTGAGATGTCCGCAATTAACCGAAATGGAGGTGTCCTAGGACACTATACCTGTCCGTACAGTCCCCAATCAAGATGAAACTGTACTTAGAACACACTCAATGTCCGGATGTCCATAATAAACCAAAATGGAGTAGTCCTAAGGACACAATACCTGTTTGTACTGTTCGAAATTAAAATAGGAGTGTCCGCACTGTCCGTAGAACATCTAGCACATGTGCATCACACCCATAGGTCCTACGAACATTGCGCCTGTCCGTAACTGGCCTTTTTTACATGTTCGCACTTTTAATTAGTTTGAGGACCCAAACACTGTCCGTAGAACACCCGCGTGAATGCGCACAACCGTCTCTGCACATTTGGTGTCCTGCGGACAGTCATCCCATTCGTGAACATGTCCGCAGCGTCAACAAGTGACCGCACCAACGCTGAGCGTTTGTCCTTATTTGCGGACACTGTCCGGGTCCCTGAACACTTTAAAAGTACGTTTTTGGACAATCCAAAGTATTTTACAGTAAAAGTACATCATAGCACATGTCCCAGACAATGTCCTTGGTGATCTACATACTTTTTGGAACCTTTTGAGCCTTTTTTGGTGGTCAATCTGTCCGCGGACAGCATTGTGTCCACGGAGCGCGCACTTGCACCCCTATAAAAAGCCACACCCCAGAGCTCATCCTCATTCTGTCTTTCTACTACTGCAGATTGACTTGCTTTTTCTGCTTTTGCTGCTCTTGCTGCTTTTGCATCATCTAACCTGATGGCATCCATGGCTGCTGCTGCTCCAGCTGGTGCTACTTCTGCCTCAGCACCACCCTACCCCCTCCACCACCACCATGTCCCCAAGGGCCTGCAGAGGGGAACAGGCATGAGGATGCAGAGGAGACTGATGAAGAGGATGAAGAGGTTGAGGTAGTGGAAGTGCCTACTACCAGCACTCGCCGTGAGTCTTGGGTGTGGTGGTTGTTTACCACTCTTGGTGGAGTGCCAAAAGCTCACGTGAATAAGGTCACCTGCAATCAGTGCCACATGGTGCTGAGTTGTGGAAGGCCTGGTTCGTACAGCTTTGGTACGACATCAATGAAGCGACGCCTGAGGTCGTTCCACGGTGGGGCTATTCGCAAGGTTGTACCTTGTGATAAACGTAGTAGGTTGAGTTCCTCTATAGCATCCTCTGTTTCTGCTCCTGTCACCACAAGAGACACTCCTGTGGGACAGTGCATCCCTCCAACTGCCACATAGGCCATTCATGATGCCGTTGACCCTTACCTTTCGAGGGTCACAATATTGTGTATGTACTGCAACGCAGTACTCTGCTGGGTGGAGAATCTTCGGAGTGCTTCGAGACTGCGGTCAAGGAGCACAAGAAGGTCTGCCCACTACCTGAATAAGGCCCACCCTACATCTTCTTCTCTCCGCCTGCCCTTTCTTATCCCTATGGTTGGTGTCCCTTCCTTACCCTCCTTTCCTGTCCTTTCCTTGTGTGTCGTGTTTAAAAAAAAACAAACAAAAAAACAGCAAAAACCAAAAAAAAGACGCTTTTCAGAGCTGCTTTTGTGTCACCAAAGTAGCACAGAGAGGTACCAAATCCAGCCACTTCATTCCACGCACTCCATGCCAGTGCACTTCCACATGAGGTAATCTAAGATGTGCAGCCACTCCACAGCGTTGTGCCTGCACCTCCAACCAATGCATCCATGAGTCTCCCAAAATCCAGATAATTTGTTTTCTAAAACACACAGCCATAGCTATCTGTTCTTCTCTCCGGAAAAAGACTTTCTGACAAACTCTCTCCTTACACAACACACCCAGTAAACTTTATTGACCAATCCCTTGCTCTGCTCATTCTCATTTGCATGCCTCTCCACCCCAAAATCCCTCTATGTAATACGCGCTGTCTGCGTACAACCGCCATGTCTGCGGACATATCAAAAAATCTGAGCTTGATCAATTTAAATTTCAATAGTGTGCCCATTTCCCCTTTGAGGTTGGCTCTGAAAAGAGCAGTTTTTTTTGGTATTTTTGCAGATGTTTGAGAGACACTTTTTATTTTGTTTGTTTGTTTTTGTTTGGTTTTGTTTTCTTATTTCACTCCTAAAATGTTCACATAAGCTTCTTATGTTCCAAAACAGCATGGCATTTCCCATAAAAGATAAAGAAATCCCATCTTCTTTAAAATGAACAGCATTACCACAATCAATGTTCTCATCATTATAAAAGAACATACCAGCTCTAAGCATGAAAGCAAACATGCCTCGGTTGATTGCACACCTAGCAATGTTTTTCTGAGGACAAAAAACAGAACTATTGTCCCATATTGCCCTTGGTACTAAACCAGAAAAAATAACTAGCATTTGGAAGGACTTTCATTACTGCCTGAACCAAGTTTTCCAAATCTTCCAACAAAGTAGGGACACTGACATTGCCCAAATGCAAAGCACCACAGTGCAAAACTACCACATGGGGACTGTTCATCCTGCCCATATCTTCACAAACTTGTACAATTCTATGCGCATTGAAATCAGGCACAGTGCACCACACCTCCGTCACTCCTTTAACATCAAAATTGTTTGCCACATTCCTGAATTTAGCATACTCCTCCAAACAATGCACAAACATATCTCCAACTACCAACACCCTGATTTCCTCTACCTCTGCCATCTTCACTGCACAAAGCCTCTTTCAACACAAATCCACAACCTCAACTGTGATTGGCTAAGCCCTATACTCCCCTTTCCATGCTGGATTTGATGAAAAACCCTGGATGTGGCACGCCCTGTCCACGGACAGCGGCAGTGTCCACGGAGCGCGTAACTCTCCGACAGCCCTTCCACCCTTTCCACTTCACTATCTGTGCCATTCCCTCATTTGATACAGCTAAGCAGTCACACAACCATCCACCAATCACATCCATAACCTCTACATCTAACTCCATCATCATAGTTCAGCACTTCAAATGTACTGTTGATCACTCTGAGTACAAGTCTCATGTCATTGGAAAGCACCAACTACAAAAACTACTGTACAAGTCTCCAAGATTTCTACTTGCAGTTTCATGCATATTCACATGCATGAATACAAACTACAGGTATGCATATTTTCTGCACAGTACATGTACAACTCTTATAAATGCATATAAACAGGGTAACTGCCACTTAACCTGTATAACCTATAAAAATGAACTCACTGTCATTTTTCTCAACTGCTATAATCAACTGTCACTTCCAAACCTGTCTGCTATTTAAATTCCTTTTTAACACACACAACTATCTAAAAAAATGTATTTCATATTAAAAGATGGGGGAAATAATAATATAATTGTATAAAAACACTTAATAATGCATTATAATATTACACACAGCCAGGATGAGTTAATGCATCTTTATACACTCACACAGATAGACACTATCATTAGAAAAGCTCCCAGTTGAAATAATACCACTGCCTCATCTTCTGCTGTATTACGCACACCTACACAAATGCATACAGTACATGCTTTTCTATACAGTTTCTGCCATTTACCCTATAAAAAAACAAAATATATAATTATTTCTTCTATCTCCTGACATCCAGTAACACAGACTTAAAAAACCAAGTGAGTTTCATACGCTTACATAAAAATCAACGTCAAAATTAACAACAGTGCTATAAACACACATATTCACTAACTTCTTTCTTTTACAATTGCAGTGAAGAACACTCTCCTGAAAAGCAGCAGCATCTGAACTACAAACAAGAACTCAGAAGAAACCTACTCAATCCGTACAAAAAAAGTAAGTACAAAACTACCATTCTAGGGGCTGATTTATGGAATTGTGCACCGACAAAATGGGGATTTGTGTGCCATTCTGCCCACAAACCCCCTTTTGTTAAACAAGGGTTTTACTGACAGAATGGCACACAAATGCCTGATTTTCGGCACACAACTTTCATAAATCAGCCCCTAAAATACTATGGCCCTCATTACGACCCTGGCGGAGATCCATGGTGCAATTTGCACCATGGACCATGGCGCAGAGCTGCCAACTCCGCCATGGGGGTTGGCGGACTTACCGCCCCATTCCGACCTTGGCGGGGCGGTAAGTCCCCAATCCCCATTTACCCTTCCCCATTCCCATTTTTGCCCCATAGGGTATAATGGGAGTGGGGAAGGCGTTAATTACGCCACCGTAGAATACGGTGGCGTAATTAACGAGGGGTCCCGTAGCGCCATGGATTTTTCCGCCCGGAAAATCCGGGCGTAAAAATCACCATGGCGCTACGGAAAGTCCTAATCTGGCGGAGAGGTACGCCATGCATTACGCTGGCGTAAACCCCTCTCCGCCAGGGTCGTAATGAGGGCCTATACCATTAAATTTAGTATTAGTGCTTCTCCTCACCACTAGCTTACTTTGTATTGTCATCTGAACCCCATTATAGTAACACACAAATACAAGAATAGCCTTCCCAACTTGTTGTAGCTGGCCATTGCACAATCACACACCTCCTTACCATCATACTCAGACACCCATGCACACAGCACACATACATTACACAATAGCCAAACCCATACTTTGTTTTTTTTTTCCCACAGACCCCAAAGAATGCCTACCAAAAAGCAAGTCTGTAGAAAGCAATGCAGAAGTAGAGCAAATCAAAATAAAAGTGTCCAAAATAAGCATTCATCTCTAGCAGAATTTGTACAAAATGTTCAAACAAAACAGCTAATACAGTCATTAAGCGAAACAAAACAAGCTTCAGTACAGAAACTTTGCCTCCTCTTTCAAAATGTAAAACAAAACAGAAAGTAATTAACAAGAATTCAGCTACCACTACTACTAACACTGCTCCTATAAATCTTGATGTAGTGACAAGTAACCATACCAAAAAAGAATTTTACAAAAAATGTTCCGCCACAGAGTCCTTCAGAATTGTATAAAAACAGGAGAGAAATCAAGCACAACCGTTTAAACTTACTGTCGAAAATTAATCTTAGAATCTCTTATAGACGGTGCAATCCTTCGCAAAAGGAAGTTATTTATTTTAGTTTTAAACAGAATGAAACCGCTAACAAAGCTAACTACTAAACTACAAAGAAGACATCTCAATAAATAAAGTGTCAACAAAAATAGCTTCTTAAATATCTGTGGAGGTGAATGTAGTCACACCAGGAGCACAGAACCATATTTTAATGAAGAAGCATACAAACAAACACAATTGCCATACATAGCCGTGGACGTGGGTATGAATAGATCAAGAAATGCTCCTTACAAAAAGTATTTCCAGAAAACTCACTATCACCTCTCCATTCAACTGAACCAAAACGCCCAGTGTACAAATGGCTGTGCACGTCAATGTGTAACATTGCCAAAAAAACTTTCAAATCTTTACGCCAGTTCCTCAATCAGTATGTGAAAGGCAAAGACAAATTCAAAATGAAACTACTACAAAATATGGATACCTGTCCAGTGCCGAAATACACAGGACTACAAGGGCATTCATTAGCCTGAATTTCAGGACCTATTTGCAAAAGCACCTTCCACTATATCAAAATGATATCAACACATCATTCAACTATAAGAAATCTAGTCCATAAACTGTACTATGCTAAAAGTCCTGCTTTAGCACTAGCCAATTTAAATAACAATCTTCTATATGGTACAGCCAAAGACCTACTTGAAGAAATAGAGCATAGCCAGAGAAAATATTTTGGAAGTGAAAGCCACTTACAAAATGCAATAGCTTTACAACAGACTAGCAACAATTGTACAGACTGCAACCTTCTACTACACACATACAAAAAAGAAATACTAAAATGTAAAAGTACATCCGCTGAAGTACCAAACCATGTGTGTGTGTGTGTTGCCGCAGAACTTTTTATGAAAGTAGCACAAAAACTATAGATATAACATACAAAATAGAAGACAATGAAGATTCCAAATGGTTTGAATTAGCTTTCTACCTTATAGCAGAAAACAAATACTAAATAACTGACTCCTTAATACTTTGCAGTTCCTGCACTGCAAAACTTGACAACAACCAAACTCCTTCATGTGCTATCACAAATAACTTGGAATTATTCCCACTACCAAAACCCCATGCAACAACTCATTTCATATGAGAGCATCATAATTCAAACAGCGCACCAATTTCAAGCAATAATACGCCTTCAACCCAAAACAGCAAAAATACCTCCCTCTGAATTAGTCAAAGGCATTTGTGGCCAAGTAGTTTATTTACCATTAGATCTAAAAGAAAATGTATACATTCTGGGAGTTGAATGTCCAATAGATCAATCCTTAATTATCTTAGTAAATGGTGTACCTACAAAAGACAAAAGAAATTGGCAACAACTTGTGAACTTACATAAAGTTAGACCTGCCTTGCAATATCTTAAAGACAATAATGAATACTACAAAGAAATTAATATTGAAGAAAACCTGAGGGAAACCATTGAAATAATTGAAGAGTCACCAGAAAATGGCCAATTTCAACTTGTAGATCCTGCTACAGTATACAAAATTTTAAACCGTTATACTATTCATCCATTACACTCTAAAGACTCCATAGATGACGCACTGGAAATGTATCAAATGCAACAAACCAAAGGATCACCAATCAGCATATGGGAAAAAAGTATAGAAGCACATGCTTTTCCTCTACTCTTTCCTACTGGGAAAGGAGGAAGGTACGATGATAGGCCCACTCAGATAACAGCATCAGAATACTGCTCTTTACAAATGTATTCTGAAGATCCCAGATTTTGGGCCTCATCACGACCTCGGCGGTAACGCCGGCGGTATTAGCGCGGGGGCTATTAGTGCGACCGCCATAGGCCCCGGTGCTAATAGCACGGGATGACGAGTTGGGAGGACTTGGAAGTCCCCATTCCCCATTGAGCCCATTTGTGAATGCCCCATTCCCCATTGGCCTCAATGGGGAAATTTCGCGCTCATACCGCCGGCGGATTTCCCACCGGCGGCATGAGCGGAAATTCTCGGTGGATTTCACACCGGCTCAGAGCTGGGTTGAAATCCGCCGAGGCCCTGATTCGGCAGACCCTTAAATCCGGCAGTAATAGCGCTACCGCCGGATTTAAGGGTTACCGCTGAGGTCGTGATGAGGCCCAAAATGTGGAATACATATTCGACCTACTCTTTGAAAGTGCATTAGCAAATCTATGCTATATAGTTGCAGACGCATTGAAATCAGGTACCCATTTTCAAAATGTGTCAGCTACACAAATACTACAAAAAGTACAAGAAAAAGATGAGATTCTACAAGCAAACATTACAAATCTGTTAGCAAACATGCGTGGTACAAAAGAATACTGGTTCCGACGTCACGGAGATGTATGTTGTATGATAAGAAACATTGGTCCACCCGCTTGGTTTGTTACATTAAGTTGTGCAGAATATGCATGGAAAGATTTACATGATTTTCTACGCATAGCAAAGGAAAACAAAACAAAAATAGATATACTAACACCTGGAGAACTCTGCTCTGTAGATCCTGTTAATGTTTCAAGATATATCCATCATCGCTTCATTGCTATGCTAGACTTTATTTGTAATAAAACTGTTCCTCCCCTCGGAGAAGTGGAACACTTCTTTTGGAGAAAAGAATACCAAGCCAGAGGAGCACCACACATCCACATGCTTTTGTGGATTAAAGATGCTCTTAAATTTGGTCAAGACAGTGATGCCACTGTTTTACAGTTTATCAAAAAATATGTCAATTCGTCAGGGGTGTTGCTAGGTCTGTAAAAGACTTGGGGCTATGCTAATGTCGTAACTGTCGGGACTGGGGGCTAGCTGGCCTTTTGGCTGTAGATCCTGAGATTCTGTCCGGGGCTACAACCAAAAGACCAGGGGCTATAGCCCCCTTAGCCACCTCCTAGCAACGCCTCTGCAATTTGTCAAACGGGAAATTATATCGTACCTCCTATTACAACAAATATATGTATATTGGCCTACGCCAAGCTGCTTGTAAGCCACTTGTGAAGAAATCCGTGTTGCAAGGTCCTGTCCTCAGAATCAATGTAAGTCGTCATGTTAGGTCAATTCGCCATTTTAGGTTCTCTCTGTAAAGTCACCCCGTGAGTTAAAATGGTGGACTATGCCATTCCGAAATACAACATGGCCATCTTGACCTCTGTGTATAAATAATATGTAACTTGCCTGCAGGCCACTTGTTGGGGTCGTGAACTGAGACCTTGTCCTTCGCTGACCTGTGTGTAAAGGATAACTCGTGCCAATGAAACTAATCCGCGAGGATATTTTAAGAACAATGTATTCAAATATTGAACTAAGAACACTTGTTTAACTACATTATATTAATGTTTGAGAAGTCCTTTATGAGAAATCCTAAAATACACTGTTACCGTGTAGGCTTGTTGACGTATGTATTAAAGGCAAACCGGTTGCATGTATATATTTGAACTCGGCATGAACCCTAGATCAGTAATGCATTAGAGGAATATTAACCCGAAGCAGGGTTGGACATCATGTTCGCAAATGGTATAAAAGAGCAACAAATTCTAATGTACATCGTCTCTCACTAAGCATACTGAACCACGCTGGAGTTTGTTGTGTTGTACTGAGCGCCAATAGCTATCTGTTACTTTTCTTGGAAAACTGTTCAGTATAAAATAAAAGATCTTTGTATGTTCCTTTGTAACCAATGTTCGGTGTATTTCCTTTTGGGGTACTCAGCCTCGATATTTTGATTTTGTTTTCACAGTTGGTGCCCGAATAGGGACCCTCAAGATTGATGCCAGATTGTCAAACGTTGACACACGCTATCGGACTGGGATCAGACAGTGTGACAAAATAAGGGGTCCCTTCTGAACGAGACGCGACACCTCAGCAGTGCTGCACAACCCGATCCCTGGATGATTAGCTTGTGGTCCTAGACGGCATCTTGACTAGGGTCCACTTATCAAGGCGGGCAGATTTGCCGAAATCACCAAACACAAGGTAAGATTAGTTAGGTAAGATTCTTTGTAATCCAATCGGACCTCCTTAGGATTAATCAGGTGAGTCGTGAATCTAGTCTTAAATATCGTGATAATTTGTTTTTGGTGTATTGTATCTGCAGACACAATTATTGACCAGGTAACACCAATAATTTGATATGCCTGGGATATTGTCTACCAGCTTCCACAACGATAGACAATCTTTGGAATTTAGCCATCCAGCACCACAGGAGGGGTCGCCGGCGTGTACTATGTACTGTAAGCATGGCATTGGAAGTATAGTTTTTAATGATATTTGGCACAGACAAACAGACATGCCTCCGAACTTCAGTGGCCAATCAATGGTAGTTTTGAAATCCCGAGTATTTAGAGTCAATTCCATTAAAGAAAAAGGCTAGACCTGCAGCACTCGATGTTTTACAGAATTGGAAAAAAAGAAGCATTGCAGCAACTTAAGAGTAGAGAAAAACATGTGCACCGTCATAAGATGAACGCCGAAAAAGCATTATTGTATGACCAAGATAAACATTCTGAGTCGACTAGGAATATGGATAGGGCTTTCTCACTTGGAATTCAGAAAATGTATCCTTCTAAAGACCTTCATGTTTCCGACAAATTCATAGACAAATTGCTAAATGAACGAAGGCCTGATGCCTCCATATGTCCCTCTTCCCACTGCTTTGCCTCTTCCTGTTGTTCCTGCTCTTCCTAATGTTCCTCTTCATCCAGTTACTGTTCCTCCACCTATTCCTCCAACCCTTCCTATTGCACCAGTAACAGTACCTCCATTGAATTTGCCTGTTCCCCCTCTTCCAAGGGGTCCTGTGCCACTTGTAGTCGATCAGGGTGTGGGGTCAAGGGTTGTCACTCACAATACTGTACTGCCAGAGAAGAAACGTGATTTGATTGCATGGGCTAAGTATTGTATGGAGAGAGATGATCAAGCTAATGTTTTTGCCACACTTTTTAATATGGATAATTTTCCTGAGAAAAATGTTTTTATTGAAGGTTTAGGGATTCATTTATGTGTAATGTGGGGCAAATTAAATAATACAGATCTCCCGCAAGGGTTAAGGGATCTAAACACTTTAGCGTTTTCAAGAGACACTGTGGTGAAAGTTAATGAGTATGCCGAGAGGTTATTTGAGTATAGAAAGGAGTTGGAAAAGTTACAGAATGAGGATGATGGGGGGAAAGTATGTATGTAAAACGGTTCCTTCCTTGTCGTAAATCGATATCTGAGGAAGCACGAATTTGTACGGAAGACGCGCTTAGATGGATTTCAGATGTGTTGATAACTCCAGTTGAGGTATATGACACATACAGTCAGTATCCGCCAGAAATGCAGAGGAAAGTGATACAGGTAATGATAGAGTACCTACAGGATGATTGTGTAAAGAGAAAAATTAGTCCCACAGAGTTATTGTGTATTTATCAGAGAGCTTTTTCACTTGACACTTCTTCGACTGCTTTAGCGCTCGACTTAGCTCTGTTGCTTAGTAAGCTTTCGGAGTTGCCTACTTCTCAGTTGCTGTAGTGATACACGAAATTGCAACCTTGCCAATCAGGGCTTTAGATGACAGCATTAGCCGCTGAAAGCCAATAGTGTATTCAAAGTATGTGCTAAAAATGCTGACAGTAGTCTGTTGTAGCACTTCCATTATGCAGTAGTGAGCTACAAGGAATATGCAGGCCTAGTATGAAATAGGTCACATTAAGCATTGTTGATAGACAGGCAGGGAGGACCCCTAGCTCTGTACCTAATAGGTATTTTTGGAGTGTTTGGAACATCATGGCACCTATATAGCGCTTAGATAGCCAGTCTTAAGCGCTATAAACACTAAGCTATGAGTGCATGCCTTTTAGAGCTTGCAGATGGGGTTAATACATCCCTGCTTCCCTTAGAATATTCAGCCTCACTAACGGTAGCCCTGGCTCCAAGCTAATCTTCCTTTTCTCTGGGAAGGTACTGATAAGACATTCCTCAGCCAGCGCAGATGGGAACCAAGGGAGGGGGTAGGAGCGAGCAGGGAGCATCTCAGAGAGAGCTGGGTTTTTTCCATGAACCAGCCTCACAGGGAAAGTTCTGGAACTATGCGTCATGGTGACTGACAGCAAGAGATTATAAAATATCCATGCACACATGACTCGAGGGGAGATCGTCCTGTGGACTTGATTCGTGTACAGTCAGGTGCCCGGAATTGGCTCTCACGGTGTCCTCCAGCATTGTTTTTCTATGAAAAACCATGGTCTCCCAGTGCTGATTAAAGGGACGTAAGACTGTGTTTCTCTATGCTTCTCTATATTTCTCTATATTTCTCTATGTTTATCTAAGTTCCATGTTTCACTATATTTTGCATTGCTCTAAGTGTTATGCTTTGTAATATTCTGTAACTTGAATCCCAAATGTATATGAAATTCACTGCTTAGAATAAATATGCTAAAACTTTGAGGGTGTCATTTGTCACTAGCATGAGATCACTGCTCAGCACAATAGAACCTGTATTTTGGGCTGAATTGGGTATTTTTGCTCTCAAAGGGCTGGCCCCGAGGAAGATTTTGCCCATATCAAGACAGTTGCCTATGAGAGAGGTTCCACCGACATTTGTCCCGAAGGTTGAGATTGCGGCCGATGCTGCAGCGGGTATAATCGCTGTGGACATTCCTGAACATTATGTATCGCAGTTTGTTCATGTCCCATTCTCAAGACAGGAAGTGAATACTATGAGACAATCTATTCCTGATATTAGGACAAATCCGACAGGATTCTATAAAGAAATAGAGTCTGTCTTGCAGTCCTCAGTATTCACCCTAGGTGATATTGATTTGTTATTTCCTGTACTCCTGCCCGTAGAATTGTGGAAACAAGTTATGCCTATAGACGACGTACCAGGGTTGGGAGATACATGGGCGAACATAACTAGATTCGATGGAGAAAGTCCAGCTGGTGAAAGACCGCCCCAGGTGATACTAACTTTGCCTGATAGAATCATTGCAAAATTAAAAACCACAATTCCTGAGAAAAGAATTATTTGGGACAAACTTATGGCCCTTGTCCAAGGGAAGTCTGAGGGTGCTACCAAGTTCTTTAATCGGTTCGAACAGGTATTCTTGGATTTCAGCGGACAAGATTTAGGCACAGAGTCTGGGAAAAGATTATTTTTGGCAAAGTCCTAATCAGAAGTACTGCACATGGCTCAGTACTACGAGAATCTTGTCAACAATGAAAAAGATAGAGTTGAAAAGCGAAAAGGTGATTTAAAGACTAAAGTACTATTACAGCAAATTGTTAGAGGCCCGAGAGGGGGTAGTTCGCGGATTAGAGGTCAGTATGTTCCACAAGGGAATGTGCCCTTTGGTCCTGTGAACATTGACCAGTGTGCCTATTGCCAGCAAGAGGTTCATTGGCGTGCACAATGCCCCGTCCTTCGACAGAAGTCAAATAACACATTTGGAAATATGGGTAGACGATCCAGAGGTCGCCCGGGTGTAGGGGGCCCTTGTAGAGGTCAGTTTGCACAGGATCCTCAGCAACCTTTTTCATAGGATAATCAGACCCCGAATGTGGATACTAGGTACATATATGATCATACTTCTGCTGCATATTTATCTTAAGAACTTCCTTTTGATGATATTCTGTTTCGTTAGGATTGCCCGAAGCAGGGTTTGGAACCTACACCTATTCCCGTCAATCAGAAACGTCCCTATGTTGAAATGGTGGTGGGAAATAGGAAACATCAGTTTGTGATAGATACTGGAGCACAGAAGTGTTCCATTGATCATTCACATGTTCCAAACATTCCACTGTCAGGGCAAACCAATGTTTCTGTACGGTTTTCTGGCACACCAGTTGTTTGTCCAGTTTTATCACCGGTACCTATTTCTTTGGGTCCCTTTACGGACCACTGTCCATTGCTTTTGACTACGAATTGTGGAGAGAATTTGCTGGGGTTGAACCTGTTGAAAGAACTAAATGCAGTAATTTATTGTTCTTCTGATGGAGTGCCAGAGTGCTTATGGGCAATTGACGACAATGATGTTGGTGTGCTACAAATTGATCCTGTTAAGATAGTTTTAAAACATAGAATTGATCTGCCACGCATTCCACAGTATAAGATCTCAAGTTAATGCAAGCGAGCTTTGCAATGCATTGTTTCTGATTTTGTGCACGCGGGGTGATTGAGGAAATTTCAGGAAGTTTGTGCAATAGTCTGATTTTACCCAGGTACAAGAAAGGCGATAATGCAATTCCATTCCGTTTCATAATTGATTTACGTGCCATTAATAAAGTCGTCGCTCCGCAATTTCCAATTGTGCCTGATGTGACGACAATATTGACCATGATTCCAGCTACAGCTACTTACTTTAGTGTTGTGGATCTGAAGAATGCTTGCTTTAGTATTCCAATACACAAGGATACTAGATACATGTTTGCGTTCACCTTAGGGGGACGCTCGTTCACATTTACTTGTGCACCTCAAGGTTACACAGAGAGTCCTAGCATCTACAGTAGGGCTTAGAAAGAACAGCTTGATACCCTTGAATTGCCCTCTACTTGTACATTGCTTCAGTATGTTGATGATTTGCTTTTAGCTGCTGACTCTGAGAGCACCGGTAAGGAGGGCACTGTGTTGTTGCTTATTTATCTAGCTAAACATGGTCACAAAGCTTTGCTTAAAAAGTTTCAATATTGTTGCCAGGAGGTTGCCTATTTAGGCTATCTCCTGTCAAAGGAGGGAAGAAGATTGACACCTGAAAGAATAAAACACATTTCTGGCATGTCTGTCCCAAATACACAGAAGGAAGTTAGAGCCGTGATAGGTATGGCTTCTTACTGTAGGTTGTGGATCCCAAACTTCTCACTAGTGATCAAACCGATGTTGGCTTTGACAAAGAAGGGCATTTCTTTGCCATTGCCATGGAACACGGAGCACCAGCAATCGTTTGACTTGCTCAAGACTGCATTATGACTGCATTATGACTGCATTATGCTCGGCACCGGTTTTGGGCACACCGAACTATGAAAAGGCCTTTGTGTTGTTTGTGCATGAATGTGATGGCTGTGCTTTGGCTGTATTAATGCAGGAACATGGAGGGAAGAATAGGCTGTGCAGTTACTTTTCTTCCGCCCTTGAATCTGTAGCATGCGCTTTGCCAAGATATTTGTGAGATGTCGCTGTTGCTGCTGCGTCAGTAAAACAGAGTGAGGGAATGGACCTATGCCATGTTCTAACTCTGATGGTGCCTCACTCTGTAGATGTTCTACTGAACCGAACCCAAACGCAACACCTCACTTCTGCACTGTTGACGAGATATGAATTGATCTTGTTTGCTCCTCACATCCAAATTAAGAGGTGTTGCGTTCTTAATCCGGCTGAACTGCTACCTTTCCCGCAAGGTACTGCTTGCGGCGATGAAGAGTCACATGACTGTCTGTATACTACCGAACAACAGACAAAGGGTAGAATTGATTTGAAACACACTCCTTTGAATAATCCGCAAAAAGAGCTGTTTCGTGATGGCTCCTGCTTCAAACTCCCAGATGGTACATCCACAGCTGCTTATGCAATCACCACATTAAGCACGGTTGTGGAAACCAAGAAAATCATGCATATCTCCGCGCAGGTCGCAGAGATTATAGCATTGAACTTTCTGAAGGGCTTACAGTAAACATATATACTGATAGTCAGTATGCCTTTGGGGTGGGTCACAACTTTGGGAGACTTTGGTAAGAGAGAGGGTTCTTAACTTCACATGGCACATAAATACAGCATGGCTGTCATGATCACTGCTTCCAAGGAGCCAGGACCAGCCCAACGTCCTTGGAAGCAGGCCCCTAACCCTAATCCTAGGCACCAGCCGGTCCCCACTGGGACCTTTTGGACCTCGTCCTGGCGCCGGTGGCACCAGGCTCATCAGAACTATCGGTCCCGGCACTGGAAGCGCCAGGCTCATAATATGTGTGCTGATGTTTGGGTGGACTTACCTGCAGCAGACCATGCTGCTTACTTACCAGCCACTTAGAAGTCCTCTGTGAACAGGATTACTTTCTTATCTGGGTGGGGCAAGCTCCACTCCCTGGATTCAGCACTGGAAAGCGTCTGGAACTGGAACTCTTTTCTTACCTAGGCGGGGCCGTGGAGGAAGACGCCTCATCACTCCAAGGCTATTTAAACCACACCCGATAGACGAAACATGCTTCGCGTTATTCTGCATCTGCAGCAGAACGCTCACCGAGTCTGTTCCAGCCTTCCTCTTTCGATCCTGAACCTGCAAGAATTATACTTACTATTCCTGTATCCAGGCAACATCAGCACCTGCAAAAGACAAGAAACAACAGGTTAGCAAGACAAACTTTGCACACAGTGCTTTCTCACCTGATCCATCAGCAGCAGCCGTGTCTTCACGCTGCACCTTCGCCTGCAAATACAAAGGCATTGTTAAACTTACCGGCACGCCTTGAATTTCGGATTTCTTCATTTTGCATCGCCGCCTGTGAAGACAAAGTTAGTTACAACTTACGAGCATTCCGCTGACTCCGGCGCTGCAACCAACATCTGAAAGACAAAAGAAAAAGACATTAAGCAGGTATTTACTTACGCCCATCACGCTCGTCGCAATAAAACGCCTGCGAATACTCCGGCGTCTCTTTAACACGAACTAAGCTGCAAGGAAAGAGACAGTTAGAGCCCTTGCCATACTTACGGACTTCCAAGCGCTTCACTCCATCTTCCATCCCAAGAGTCCTGCAATACATAAGGGAAAAGCATTATACAGAGTCTTCAACATTAACGTGCCACGCTTAAAGACTATAAAGACAAAAGGTGTCCAGAAACTCACCGCTCGTGCAGATAACGACGGTAACCATCCTCTGAATTCAAGAGGCCAATGTTTCACCAGTGAAGGAACTGGCAACGGCACCCTGCACCAGACGCAGATGGAGAGCCCAGCATTCACCTATCTAAGGTGAGCACGTTGACCTGGGGAGGGGGGAACTCTACAGAAAAGCCGAGAGAGAGAGAGAGAGAGAGAGAGACATTCAACAACCCAGGCCATTAACCCCCATATTCTTTCACCTGCAGAAACCTCACTCTTCGAGTTCGACACACAGTGCGAAGAGGTTCTACCCCAGAAGCCAGTGGAGTCCTGCACATCACTTTTCGAGTCACAGACACCCTCCTGCCAAGACCTGCGCCTCCGTGGGAATCAGGTGAGCGTTACAGAACGCGAAGCCCACCACAAAACTCCTACCCAGGCGCAATGGAAACCTCAGACACTGATCACCTAGCCCAGCTGCTCGGAGAATTAAGAGCAGAAGTACATGCAGCTCGTCAGGAAACAAACTCTCTAAGAAGAGAACTGATAATTTCCAAGGAGCGAACTGAGGACCTCGCTAGGCAGTTGCTACAAGCGCAGGCAGGACAGACACCTTTGCCCGCTCCAGGAGGAAGCTATCCTTCTGCATCATCTTTAAATCCAGTGCAAATTAATCTGCCCGGTAATGTGCCCTTGGCTCCGCCCGAACGCTTTTCAGGTGATCCAAAGAAATGTGCGGTGTTCATCAATCAGTGCCGCTTGCACTTCTTATGTCGACCAGCTGCTTTCCCAACAGACCAGACCAAGGTGGCTTTTGTACTTTCTTATCTCAGTGGCAGCGCCGCAGATTGGTCGATCCCTTTAGTCACCCAGGATGATCCGGTTTTACATGATTTCCAGGCCTTCCAGTCCAGCATGGAGAAACTGTTCGCAAGACATGCACAAGGGCAGGCCTTGGACAATGAACTTCTTTCATTACGACAGGGGAATCAAGAACTCTTGACCTATATAGCCTCATTCAATAGACTCATAGTGGAAACTCAATGGCCCGAGGATAAGAGAATAACGCTTTTCTACAGAGGCCTGCGTGGAGAGCTCAAGGATGTGTTAGCTCAAGTTGTGAACCCTCCACAAGAATGTTCAGACTATATTGACTTAGTTGTCCAATTGGACCACAGATCACAGAACAGGAAGGCTGATCGTTCTAAATGTGATACCCGAGTGTTTTCTAAACCACAGACTTCTACTAAGGGAGCTGACACTGTGGAACCCATGCAAATAGGGGGCATGAAAGGTCCTTTAACCCAAAAGGAGCGGGAAAGAAGAAGACAGCTGCAATTATGTCTCTATTGCAGGAACTCAGGGCACTTTCTTCGAGACTGTCCAGTGAAACCAGCTAAGAAGGCTGTAGGAGCCGCAGATACCGGAACCACAAGTTCTGAGCAGGGAAACGACCTAGCCCGGCAGGTGTAGAGGTCCTCTTGCCGAGCGTTAAGATCTGTCCAGTGACTTCGCATTTCGTGGTGCCCATGGTCCTCATTAGTCCTGCACGTCCGGATCGTTTGCATGCAATTGAAGCTTACATCGACAGCGGAGCAATCGGCAATTATGTGGACCGTGAAATGGCATCAAGGATGAATCTACCCCTTGTTCCTAAGGCAGTAAAAGACGTCATTACTACCGTGGATGGCACGGAGATAGCCTCCGGACCAGTAACGCACGCTACCCAAGAAGTGACGCTAGTAAGCCAAGAGGGACACCGGGAGAAAATCGTGTTCGATGTGATCAAGGCCCCTCAGTTCCAGATCATTCTGGGAATCCCTTGGTTAGAGAAGCACAATCCTCAGATCAACTGGCGAGCAAAGACGGTTCAGTTTCCAGAATGTTTTACCACTTGTTATCCTCGGCCTGAAGTTTCGGTGGCAGCAATCTCTTCTGAGGTTCCCACATTACCTCCCGACTACCAAGAATTCCAAGATGTCTTTCGGAAGGATCAAGCTAACACCCTGCCTCCTCATAGGTCTTACGACTGTCAAATAGACCTGATACCCGGAACAACTCCTCCTTGCAGTAGGATTTATGCCCTCACCGAGCCTGAGAATCTTCACCTCAGGCAATATCTGGACCAATACCTAGCTAACGGGTTTATCCGTCCTTCTAAATCTCCAGCTTCCTCGGCTTTGTTCTTCGTTCCGAAAAAGGAAGGAGACCTTAGAACTTGTATAGATTACCGCGCCCTGAATCAAATCACCGTTAAAAACAGATACCCGTTACCTTTGATCCCTGAACTCCTGGACCAAGTCAAAGAAGCATGCATATATACAAAGTTGGATCTCAGAGGAGCCTACCACTTGGTACGAATAAAAGAAGGCGATGAGTGGAAGACGGCCTTTCGCACCAAGTATGGGCTATTCGAATATCAAGTGATGCCCTTTGGACTTTGTAACGCTCCTGCCGCCTTCCAGTATTTTATGAACGATGTCCTTAGAGAACTCATAGATGTGTGTGTTGTTGTCTACATTGATGACATCCTTGTCTATTCATCATCTGAAGAGGAACATCAGAGACACGTTAAAAAGTTTCTCGATAGACTGCGTCAACATAACCTTTTTGCCAAGCTTGAAAAATGCGTTTTCAACGTAACTGAAGTTGAGTTCCTGGGATTCATATTGTCACCTAATGGGGTTCATATGGATTCAAAGAAGGTCGATGCAATCATCAAGTGGCCATCACCAACCTCGGTAAAAGGCGTTCAAAGCATGTTAGGCTTCGCTAACTTTTACCGCAGATTCATTCCGGAATTCTCTCGGATCGTCCAGCCCATCACCGCTCTGTTAAAGAAGAACAAACGTTTTGAATGGTCTACTGAAGCAGAACAAGCTTTTCAGGACTTAAAGGCTAAATTCATTTCTGCACCCGTTCTAAAACATCCTCGCCCAGAACTCCCCTACATCGTGGAAACGGATGCTTCTAGTCGTGCTATGGGGGCAGTGTTATCACAAAGAGATCCGGTCACACACCAATTACATCCGGTAGCCTTTTGGTCCCGCAAATTCTCGGCTTCCGAGATCAACTATTCAATTACAGACAAGGAACTTTTAGCTATCAGATCGGCCTTTAAAGCCTGGCGGCATTATCTTTTGGGAGCCAGACACACAGTCACCGTAATGACTGATCACCGCAATCTACAATATCTGAAGACGGCCAAAGCTCACTCTTCCAGACAGCTTCGCTGGGCTCTGTTTCTGGCTGAGTTTGACTTTATAATTACTTATCGACCCGGCAGTAAAAACGGAAAAGCAGATGCCCTCTCTCGGATGGGAGTAGATGAACATTTGACCAATCCGGAACCAATACCCATAATCCCAGATCAAAGGATTTTGGGGTTGGTCAGCGCTCAATCCTTTGAAGACATCAAGACTACAGTCAAGGCACTCCTAACTCCGGCCGATTTGCAGGACTGGCAATTAAAGGGAAAAGAATTCTCAGTGGATCAAGACCTACCATATTTCCAAGGGCGATTGTACGTGCCCTGTGAGAAAATACAAAAACAAGTAATCTCCAGTTATCACGACTCTCTAATGGAGGGTCACCCTGGCATTACCAAAACCATGGAAAAGATCAAGAGACATTTCTGGTGGCCATCATGGAAAAAGGATATTAGAGACTTTGTAATCTCCTGCGGTGTGTGTGCCCAGAATAAAAGTCAGAAGGAGAAACCAGCCGGCCTTTTACACCCTCTGGATATTCCTCCCTGTCCATGGCATACCCTGTCCATGGATTTCATCACGGACTTACCTCCATGCTCAGGGTATAGTACCATTTTAGTAGTCGTAGATCTATTCTCCAAGATGGCTCACTTCATTCCCCTGAAGGGCTTACCTTCGGCCTCGATATTGGCCCGAGAATTCTTAGAAAACATTGTTCGGTTACACGGTTTTCCCTCGGTTTTAATCTCCGATAGGGGAAGTCAATTCATCTCCCACTTTTGGCGAAGTTGCTGTCGTCTAGCCCAAATTGATGTAAGACTTTCAACCAGTCACCATCCCCAAACTGACGGACAAACCGAGAGAACAAATCAGACTCTAGAACAATATCTGCGTTGCATGCTCCAACAAACTGAAGACCCCTGGAAGGATATTCTTTGGATCGCTGAATACGCTTACAACAATTCGACTCATTCTGGAACCGGGAAGACTCCCTTCTTCCTATTGTACGGACATCATCCTAGAACCTCTAATCTGGATCCTCCCCAAGAATTCGAAACACCTGCGGTGGATCATTTTCACTCTGAGATTACCCGTGCTTTTAAAGAAGCCACTGCCCATCTGCAAAGAGCTAAAGCTCAAGTCAAAAAGGGAGCAGATCGACACCGTAAAGAGGCCCCTCACTACGCAGTAGGAGACCAGGTATGGTTATCCACTAAGCACCTGCCTCTAAAGGGACCCCGCACCTTCAACCCGAGATACCTTGGACCTTATCCCATCTCTACCATAGTTAATCCGGTGGCGGTCAAATTGGAATTACCTGCGCATATGAAAATACATCCAGTATTCCATGTCTCCTTATTGAAACCAGTACAACCAGAAACCCTATTGATTGAACTCCCAGAACCTGTTTTGGTAGACGGAGAACTCGAATTCGAAGAAAAGAACATTCTAGACTCCAAGATCTCCAAATCTAAGTTATATTATCTGGTTGATTGGAAAGGATACTGCCCCAGGAAAGGTCTTGGGAACCCTCAGAATATGTCCACGCACCTCGTCTGGTCAAGAGATTCCATCGGAATCACCCCGACAAGCCAAAACCCCCGGAGAAGACAAGCTTAGGAGGGGCCTTGAGGAGGGGTACTGTCATGATCACTGCTTCCAAGGAGCCAGGACCAGCCCAACGTCCTTGGAAGCAGGCCCCTAACCCTAATCCTAGGCACCAGCCGGTCCCCACTGGGACCTTTTGGACCTCGTCCTGGCGCCGGTGGCACCAGGCTCATCAGAACTATCGGTCCCGGCACTGGAAGCGCCGGGCTCATAATATGTGTGCTGATGTTTGGGTGGACTTACCTGCAGCAGACCATGCTGCTTACTTACCAGCCACTTAGAAGTCCTCTGTGAACAGGAACTACTTTCTTACCTGGGTGGGGCAAGCTCCACTCCCTGGATTCAGCACTGGAAAGCTTCTGGAACTGGAACTCTTTTCTTACCTAGGCAGGGCCGTGGAGGAAGACGCCTCATCACTCCAAGGCTATTTAAACCACACCCGATAGACGAAACGTGCTTCGCGTTATTCTGCATCTGCAGCAGAACGCTCACCGAGTCTGTTCCAGCCTTCCTCTTTCGATCCTGAACCTGCAAGAATTATACTTACTATTCCTGTATCCAGGCAACATCAGCACCTGCAAAAGACAAGAAACAACAGGTTAGCAAGACAAACTTTGCACACAGTGTTTTCTCACCTGATCCATCAGCAGCGGCCGTGTCTTCACGCTGCACCTTCGCCTGCAAAGACAAAGGCATTGTTAAACTTACCGGCACGCCTTGAATTCCGGATTTCTTCATTTTGCATCACTGCCTGTGAAGACAAAGTTAGTTAAAACTTACCAGCATTCCGCTGACTCCGGCGCTGCAACCAACATCTGAAAGACAAAAGAAAAAGACATTAAGCAGGTATTTACCTACGCCCATCACGCTCGTCGCAATAAAACGCCTGCGAATACTCCGGCGTCTCTTTAACACGAACTAAGCTGCAAGGAAAGAGACAGTTAGAGCGCTTGCCATACTTACGGACTTCCAAGCGCTTCACTCCATCTTCCATCCCAAGAGTCCAGCAATACATAAGGGAAAAGCATTATACAGAGTCTTCAACATTAACGTGCCACTCTTAAAGACTATAAAGACAAAAGGTGCCCAGAAACTCACCGCTCGTGCAGATAACGACGGTAACCATCCTCTGAATTCAAGAGGCCAATGTTTCACCAGTGAAGGAACTGGCAACGGCACCCTGCACCAGACGCAGATGGAGAGCCCAGCATTCACCTATCTAAGGTGAGCACGTTGACCTGGGGAGGGGGGAACTCTACAGAAAAGCCGAGAGAGAGAGAGAGAGAGAGACATTCAACAACCCAGGCCATTAACCCCCATATTCTTTCACCTGCAGAAACCTCACTCTTCGAGTTAGACACACAGTGCGAAGAGGTTCTACCCCAGAAGCCAGTCGAGTCCTGCACATCACTTTTCGAGTCACAGACACCCTCCTGCCAAGACCTGCGCCTCCGTGGGAATCAGGTGAGCGTTACAATGGCTCCCTAATAGTACAACTACTCTCAGCGCTTGCGCTCCCTATTCAGTTAGCTGTCATAAAATGTGCAGCACATCGAAAGATTACAGATGACATAGGAAAAGGGAATACTTTCACTGATCAGATAGCTAGACAAACTGCTACCGATCTCTTTAGGGAGATGTATGTTTCAAGGTAGACTGTAAATGCCTATGCAATGGACGAGGGTGTTGGCTCTGTATGGGATATCCAAGCCAATGCCACATTAGAGGAATCCAAGAGGTAGGCTGAAGGTTTGGGGAAACTTGATGATGATGGGTGTTGGGTGGACATAGTTGAAGGGAAATGGCTAATCCCTGACACTTATGTAATGATGATGGTCATCATGGCCTGTGGTCCTACGCATATATGTGCCCATAAAGTCACGAAAATGTTAGAGAAAGTTTGGGCAAATGACAAAATTTCAAAAATTGCCCAGAGCTATGTTCAGGACTGCATGATTTGCCTACAACAAAATGTGGGAAAGGGGACAGCAACTCCAAGGGGAAGTTTTGGGCACCCTCTGTCCCCTTCAAAGTCATCCATTTTGACTTTATTGAAATGGAACGGTGCAATAATATGAAGTAAGTATTAGTGGTCATCTGTGCTTTTAGTAAATGGGTTGAAGCTTTCCCTCTCAAAGATGCTACAACCATGACTACTGCGAAACCATGTTAAAAGAATACTTCCCGCGGTTCGGGCTCCCAAGAGTCATCTGGTCGGACAATGGTCCACATTTTGTCGCTGCTGTAATTCTGCAGATATGTGCGGCATTACAGATCGACAAACAGTTCCATTTGGCCAGACACGCTCAGAGCGCCGGACTAGTAGAAAGACACAATGGTATCATCAAGAACAAGCTCGCTAAAACATGTGCCGGCACTAAATTAAAATGGCCGGATGCCTTACCGATCGTGTTATTAGCTATGCATACAACTCCTCAAACTAAGACTGGGTTCTCTCCATTTGAGGTGGTAATGGGGAGACCTGCCAATATCTGGAACCTTCCTAAATGTAGATCTTTGGGAAATGTTGAAAATGTATTACCTTCAGATTATTGCAGCCAGTTGACTAAAAAACTGTATTTGATTCATCACCAGGTGCGAGAGGCTTTACCTGTGCGATACAAGGGCCTGGGCCACAGCATACGGCCTGGGAACTGGGTACTTATCAAGGCATTTGAGCGTTCTTCCTGCCTTGCACCTCGTTGGCGGGGCCCATTTGAGGTCATGTTGGTCACACAGATGGCGGTGCGGGTTTCTGGCAGAAAAAACTGGATCCACGTGTTGCACGTCAGGAAAACTTCCTCACCCAGTGCCACATGATACAGAAAAAACAAAACCCCTCGGTAACGCTGCAACCAATGATCCCAAAGCAGTAAATAGTGCCGAGCGTGTATCAGAGAATCTTTTTGAGCCCATGAGGCTTGGGAAACCTGCCATTTTGTCTCCACACTCTCCAAAAGTTTTGCTTCCGGAAACTGTCATTTCAAATTCGGCATCTTCACTTGCTCTTGATACGTTGCTTCCAACGGGAAGTGATGACGCATTGTTTCCGGATCAATCAGTACCGGGAAAAGCAAGGTACAATCTGCATCCAAGTAAATAGACTTACTGCACGGTTTTGCTGTGCATCTGATAGACTTACGGCAGGGTTCGGCTGTGCATTCGGAGAAGGAAAGGATCACCGAGGGCTTGTTTTTGCCCAAATTTGAGAAAGGAGATTCTGTTGGCTAGGGTTGTGGAAGGATTAAGAAGTCGCACAGCTGGGTGGTCGCCAGCAACGAAAATTGGGGGTTTCTGTTTGAAGACTACAATGCCTGCCACCGCTACTGCTCATATGGGACTTGTAAATGATTGTGTGACCAGCCGGGATAATGGACAAAGCACTTGGGCCCTGAAAAAGTATTGCTGTGTTTTTATAATAATAGTTGGTTTTTATAATAGTCACTGTCTTAGGCCTATGGTACCTTGAGGAAACTCATCCTTTGGAATCCTTGTTACCGACTGAAAATGTACCCACTGTTCCTACTCCCTTTGAACATTTGCATAATCTGTCCCCAAGGGAATCCCAGCATAGGCACAGGTACCACAAGTACTTATCATGAATGCCACGCATGCCATTTTTAATAAATCCAACTGTTGGGTCTGCTCACATTTACCGCAACACGGGGATAAGGGGCTAAGTTGGTATATTCATCCTTTAACTTTGACAACTGCTTGTTATGCTTCTCTTAGAGCACTGTTCTTTGGCCGTTGGGACGATAGCATCTTGGGGAACTTTGATAGCACTAGTTTGAATAGCTTTGAGAAACATGCTCTGACTCTCCTGAGATGCTCGCTTTTCGCAAATAGGAGTAAGCTCAACGTTGCTTCTAATAGGCCTTCTGATAGACTGTCTCGTCCTTTTCAATCTTTGATTTCCTTTAATATGGCTCCGATAGGCAGTAAGGATGCCATGCCTCCTTCTTACACTGTTAACCATAGCCCCGATTCAGTTTCTTTCTCCATACAGAGGAATGGTACTCAGTCAATGGGAGATTTTAGAGGTTGTGCCAACGTTGCAAATTTGACTGGGGAAGACAGACCTTTGTATGTAGGCGAACCTGTCTACTTTGTTTGCGGTAATGTAGCATTTCCATGGTTGCCCAGGGATTGGCAGCAAAACTGTTATTTAGGGATCCTGTTACCTGGGGTATTTATAGCTAGTACTGTGGAGGTTTCAAAGGCTCGTCCACGGCGGGACGAGAATGGTGACCCTCCAGCACAGGTCTTGGGAGATGTAGCAAAATCATTTGTGCCATTTCGTGGGCATAGCGAATTCCAAAGTTATCACAAAGCTTAGCCAGAGTACTGGAGAGAACCATCAACCGGACCACGGACATACTCTATAATATGACATTAGAACAGAAAGCGATAAGACTAGTAGCGCTTTAGAACCGGATGGCATTAGATGTCATTCTGGCTGAATGTGGTGGAGTGTGTAAATGAGTGGGGTCCACTTGCTGTGTTTTCGTGCCAGATGCCTCCCCAAATATCTACAAGGCAATACAGAATCTGCACGTCCTTAGTTCAGAAGTGCATGTTCCCAAGGGAAATTGGGATTTTAGCGCTTGGTTCTGGGACTTCTTGCGATCTTGGGGTTGGAAGGTACTTTCGGTTTTACTGATCATTTTTGGGAATTCTGTTGTTCCTTTGTTGTTGTATCCAGTGTCTACCTAGTATATGTTTGATGGGGGATTTTGTGCACAAGCGATAGGTACAATAGGACATAAAGTGTATGCCCTAGATAAAACCTCCAAGGAATACGTGTTAAAAGAAATTTTAGTGAATGTCCTGATGGCAATAGATATTTCTGACAGCGATTCTGGGTGCATGGACGATGATGCATGGCATTATTTGCAAGGAGATCAGAAGTAGTTTGTCAAATGGGAAATTATATCGTACCTCATATTGCAACAAATATATGTATATTGGCCTACGCCAAGCTGCTTGCAAGCCACTTGCGAAGAAATCTGTGTTGCAAGGTCCTGACCTCAGAATCAATGTAAGCCGCCATTTTAGGTCAATCCGCCATTTTAGGTTCTCTCTGTAAAGTCACCCCGTGAGTTAAAATGGTGGATGATGTCATTCCGAAATACAACATGGCCGTCTTGACCTCTGTGTGTAATTAATATGTAACTTGACTGCAGGCCACTTGTTGGGGTCGTGAATTGAGACGTTGTCCTTCGCTGACCTGTGTGTAAAGGATTACTCGCGCCAATGAAACTAATCAGCAAGCATATGTTAAGAACAATGTATCCAAATACTGAACTAAGAACACTTGTTTAACTACATTGTATTAATGTTTGAGAAGTCCTTTATGAGAAATCCTAAAATACACTGTTACCGTGTAGGCTTGTTGATGTATGTATTAAAGGCAAACCGGTTCCATGTAGATGTATGAACTCGGCATGGACCCTAGATCAGTAATGTATTAGAGGAATATTAACCTGAAGTAGGGTTGGACATCATGTTCGCAAATGGTATAAAAGAGCAACGAATTCTAATGTACAGCGTCTCTCACTAAGTGCACTGAACCACGCTGGAGTTCGTTGTGTTGTACTGAGGGCTGATAGCTATCTGTTACTTTTCTTGGAAAACTGTTCAGTATAAAATAAAAGTTCTTTGTATGTTCCTTTGTAACCCGTGTTCGGTGTATTTCCTTTTGGGGTACTCAGCCTCGATATTTTGATCTTGTTTTCACAACTTGTGAAATTCCTTTACAAACAACAAATACTGACCTTCATGCACAAATTTTACAATTTCAAAGACACAAATGGGGGAAATATTGTTGTTGCAAATATAAAAACAAAGGGAAATACTTTACCAAATGCTGTTTTGGTTCCCTAGACCAATTACAGCAACAGGTCAAGTAAACAACTTCATGTCTTCAGTTAGACATAGGGGCCGATTCATGGAACAAACGTGCACCGAGAATCTTGGCGCAAGCTGGCGTAAGCGTGAAAAAACAGGCGATTCATGGAAGTCCCTGCGCGTGTTTCCCTCGGGATGTGTGCCAAACCCGTGCATGGCGCACACGGGCACACACGGGCACACACGTCATTGCAACATCCCGAACGCTGTGCGCGACACACACAGGGAAAGCGCACAACGTCGGCGCACATACCAAAAAGGGGGCGGACACGGGGCATAACACACGGAATAGGGAACAACGCGTGAAAAAGAAGGCGTAACTGGGGAAGTACTGCAGGAAAATACACGGAATGCCCACACGCACGCCAACAACACGTATTCATGGAATCGAATACGGGAAACCCGTGCACATTAAAAGACGTGCATAGGCGTCAACACGTCCGCCACACAAAGGCAGGCGGAAGCATCCCTGCACACAGTATAAAAGTGCGCACAAACTACAAACACGTATATCCAGCTATGATGAATGCCCCATTTGTCACAGCACTGATCGTGGGACACCGCAGGAGGAGGAGAATAGCCAGGGCCCGAATTTTTTTTCCCCGGACTAGCCTTTTTGGGATGCCTGACAATCAGGTCCATTGCAGGTATAGGTTTCCGCCCCGTATCATCCTAGACATGGTCAGGGAGTGGGAAGATGACCTTACATCCCCCACCCTGTGCTCCCAAGCATTGAGCCCCTTGGAGAAGGAGCTCAATGTCCTGCATTTTCTGGCCACTGGGTCATTTCAGCAGACAACTGCCATAGTGGGGGGGTCTCACAGGCCACGCAGTCACGCTGCCTACACCAGGTGTTGGCAATCATCACTGTGCACCCCTCAGTCCGCAGGCACATATACATGCCCAGAACACCTGCAGAAAGGCAGGCATGCTCCAGGACTTTTACAGGGTGGCACACTTCCCCAAAGTGCTCGGTGCCATAGATTGCACCCATGTGGCCCTACATCCATCTAAGGCCACTGAGCGCATCTATTGAAACTGCAAGCACTGGCATTCCATTAACATGCAGGTCGTATGCGATGCAAAGGGAATCATCACCTCTGTCTATGCAAACTACCCTGGCTCTACCCATGACCATTTCATATACACAATGTCTGCCCTGAGCCGGGCCCTGAAAGCTGGCCAGCATGGCAACACATGGCTCCTAGGTGAGTACAAATGCCTGTGCACATTCATGAATGTCACACACAGAAAAATACAGAAACCCCAATAATCACAACCATTATCACCTCCCTAGGGGACAGTGCCTACCCTCTGAGCAACCACATGATGACGCCAATCCAGAACCCCACCACACCACCCCAGGTAAGATACAATTTTGCCCATATTGCAACCAGGGGCATAGTGGAATGCACATTTGGAGTGCTCAAGTCATGCTTCCGCTCCCTTGACCGCTCTGGTGGCCAGCTACTATATGCACCCCCAGTAGTGTGCAGGATCATTGTGGCAGCAAGTGTCCTGCACAATGCTGCAACACGGCGGGACGTACCAGTGGACATGGTGGTGCCCCCACAACCCCAACCACAGGCACAGGCGCTGCCAATGGGAGGGGAAAGGGCACGTGGCGAGGCAGCCCAGACCTAGCTTGTGACCACATTTTTCACCTAAACTCCCACCCCTGCGGAGTGCACACAGGCCTGGCACATACCAGGTGACAATCGATGATGACAAAGAGACAGTCAACTGTCACAACCTTACCACCCTGAGAATGTTGCCACAGAAGTGCTACATTCTGTGCATCCCTAGCTACTTAAACATAACCAATCCTGTGTGACCAAAAGGAACACATGCAAGGTGTGCATCACACCCCCCCCCCCGCAAAACAGGCCATGACAATCCCTGGTATGTCAACCAAACCCTCCCAACCCACATCACCCTTGTCTGCCACACCATGACATGGCATGCAATAGCAAAAGCCCAACACATGACCAATAAGATACAAAGTGACATGTCATAACTTAAAACTGGCCCGATACAATGATGCCTGACATGGAATCAGATGAAATGACTGAACAACAACCTCCCACACATACAGACACAAATGCTTTCCACCAGTCGTAGCATGAACACAACACTGAATGCCTGTTCAGATGCACATTGGGCACGCAAAATCCCTACTCCCAAACCCATGTGCTTTGTGTGTCTCTTGCAACACACTGCTCAGCACACAGCACAGTGAGCAGCCACTGTGTTGCAAATACACCTTGAGCATCACATGAAAAGGACAAATCAAATAAATAACCAAATGATGCATGTACAGGATACCCAAATGGTAATACATCATGCGCTACAGGGACACACAGGGCCCGAGAAGGCAATCTGTGTGCACCTGTGGCCATGGAAGAGTGGTTGTACGTGTGGTGGATCATTGTGCAACTGGGTGTGTCATTAGGGACCTGCACTCAATCTATGCATGTGAAATCAAGTGGCCCTCAGTGTCCTGTACACATCACATGTGAACATTGCCCATGTGAACACCCAAGCATGTCAAACCACACCAATCCCCTGACACCTGAAAAGTAAAGACAACACAGGAACAGGCAATGACCAGCAGACACATCATGTACATAGTACCCCACAATTACAATGTCAGAGTGCCCAAAACACTGTAGCCCAAGCCAACTGTCCAACAACAAAAGGCCCTCTCTCATTTACACATCACCCAGACCTTCTGAGAAACTGTGTCTGGGGTATGTAGCCTTCTTCCTTCAAGTCTACCTTGCTACAGGATCACCCTACCCCTTGGTCTCCAAGGAGCTAAACCCACAAACCAGGGAAAAAGCCTGTAGGCACGAAAAAACCCTGGAAAAGTCTCCAGTAGATGACTTGAAGTAGCAGGAAATGTCAAAGCACATGTACAAGCAAACTGATAGAACAACCAAGGTAGCGCAGTTGAACAATGGTCCAACAGGATTGGTACCATTTACGGTACATAACATACAATGCGGATGCAACAACTGAAGGGTAGTGTCACAGCTCTGGTGTCCAGGCGCAGGAGTGGCACGAACCAACCACCACTCCGTGGTCTGAGCACCTGCAAGGTCAAACTTACACAGGCCTCTGAGACCCTGGTGGGGAAGGAGGGTCAGGGAAATGCTGTTTGGACATGCATTGGTATGCAGGATAACCGGAAAGAGGGGCAGGACAGTCGAGTTGGATTGGCAAGGGAAAGTAGTCAAAATACAAAAAACTACTGTTCACAATAACACATACTCAATCAGAGAAAACATGTTCATCATGCACATTGTACCAAATGAGTCAAATGCAAGCCTAAGCGACTTATCTGTGGGGTGAGTGCTGGCCTTTTGCCTACGCACTCTCAGGTCTTGTAACAGGAGCAGTTCAATGCTGCAAAGAGAGCGTGAGTTACTAATCTGAATGTGTGTTAAAAACACACACACAACACCATCCATGCCCCAAAGTAAGTGACTTCTCCCCAAACTAACACTCCTGTCTGCTGCTTTGTACCCATACGTTAGCTTGGCCCCCTCATGGTTCATACACTGTCAATGCAGTAAGGCAGGCGCATGTGGGCGCGCGGGAAATGGAAGACCAATGTGTCAAGAATCACACATGATACAATGGTCCCTGGGTAAGCTGCTACACGCGTATAGCGAGGTGCAACTTCAGTATAAGTTGTGTTCTGCCAGCCGCGGATATCAATAGGTAGTGCACGTGGCAATTTGCACATGCAAATGATATGCACTGCACACCATGAGTCTGTGCCTCGCTGGGTGTGCCTGTGCCCTGGATCAGTTTCTGGCTAGGAACGCTGCTGCCCTAATAACTCTGCTTCAATGGAGCAGGGGGTAGTCGAGGATATGTTCGATGGCCTCTGTGTGTGCCCCTGACAACTGGTAAAGCCACTTGGAATTTGGCCCTCAACGCTTGTCAGCTGTACTGTGCGCTTCTCCAACAATGCCTGGCAAAGCTCCCCAGCACTGGTGCCATTTAGCATGCATGTGCAAGTGGCCTGGTGGAAGGTTGGCTGCGGTGTGGGCCCTTGTGCTGCTCACCTTGCCTGGAGCTCCTGGAAACACGTCTGCTTCTGTCAGACGTCTGAGCACAAGCCCTGTGCTTCTGCTTGCGCACACATGCACACGTCTGCACGACCAAACGTGGCCAGTTTTCAGGATTACTCGTCCCTGTGTCTGCTGCCAAAGGTAGTGTGGAGGCTCATTTTCCTGCAGAAGGGGCATAAAAGATATTAATAAGGATGGAAAATTGCCTGTGTGTGTGTGTCTTCATGCTGGTTGTCAATAGGCCAGGTTATAGACCTACATCCAAACTCCTCCCACCATCAGTGTGACTTTGACAGGCAAAGGGTGCAGGCTACTGTCTACAGCATGAAGTGCATCAAGCACATATACAAGCAAGAAAATAACATACATCACAATCCACATCAATTAATGGAGACATCAATCACATACTCACCTAAATTGATTACAGACCTGGGGTGGATAAAATGCTACCAATCCCCACTAGGGGTGTTGACACAAGTAGTACAGCAGCAGACAGGCCACAGTTATGACGAAAGTCCAAAGCCCTTGTGTAAATGTTTGTTACACCGAACCATCCTAGCAAGCCCATGGGTAAGGGAAGTAGGGGTGGCCTATGTGAGTCAGGACCCCAAGCTGCAAACACATACACGAGACAAGCTTGAAGGGACCAGCTGGAACAGACAGTGGATGCTTTCAAAAGCCACAAAGCACCACACCGTCACATGAATGCACAATAGACAAACAATATTAAACTATGTAAACTAATTAAACTAACAATGAAAAACCTACATAACCTAAATATATTAGCTAACTAAACTAAAATCAAAAATCAAAAATGGCCACATACGACCCGGGGGGAAGGTACCCAGGAGGGGGGAGGTACGGGGTGCACCTCAACACCCACATGCGATGATGTCGAGACAAAAAAAAAACCTCCATGGGCTCAACGCCTGCACGCCATGACCTGTGTGGGAGATATCTCGTTGTCCGAGTCTGGCTATTCCTGAAAAGTAGGACGTGGCACAGGAGCCTGACCACGCCTAGATGCAGCTTGCCCCTCGTCGGCAGCAAGTCTGCCAGACGGGTGAGCCTGGTTCTGTGCGGTGATGACACGTAGGTCTGCATGCAGAACCTCCTGTGATACGTGTGCTTCCTCTTGCAAGGTCTTCCTGCAAGGCCTGGCTGGACAACTGATGCACCTCCCAGCAAGCACGTAGCTCAGCCGAGATGGTACGCTCAAGCTGCACAAACCTCTCCTCTGCCCGCTGCCTCTGGGCCATCATGAGCACACCCAGAGTGGATCTGAGGGAAGCATACTCAACCTTCATGGCCTCCATGTGTGCCTCTGCGTCAACAGCAATTGCTCGACGCAAAGCCATAATTTCAGCCTGGCGTGCCCTGTCTGAGGCCTCCATGCCCAGCCTGAGCGAGCAGGCCGTGGACCGTGCCGCCTGCTGCTGGAGAAGCACCTGCCTAGCAGGGGGGAGCACAGATTGGGCCACACGTTCCATGCTCACAGCGATGTTATCAATTGCTGCCCCCTGCCGTTCTGAATTGGCAGTCATGTCTTGCTCCCACTCAGTATACCTCGGTGGCGCAGGGCCAACGCGTTGCTGGGCTTGACACCTGCGGGACCCAAGGACCGGCCATCCTCGTTGGGTTGGCACCGCCCGCGGCTGCACGACTACATGCCCCCGTCGACGTGATGGCCCAGGCACATCAGCGACTGGTGTGGAGGGTGACCCTGCGTCCCGACCCACCACAGGCGGAGGTCCCACCACTATCTGGCCCCTCAGTGCAGGTGTCGCAGATAGAGAAGTGTCCACATCAGAATCACTCACCCCTGACGTATGGACCTGATGCATATCCAACTCGACATGGAAGTCAGAGTGGTCATTTGGGCTGGACTCATTGCCAGCGAAAGACAAGATGGTCTGTAGCACATGTGGGTTCTCGTGGCCTAGCACCCCACGACTCCCACTTGTGCCGGGTTTCTGTTGTGATAACAACCCTGTGCCTGGCATGGCAACACCATCCTCTGGCTCCATTGCATCATCATCTGAAAAGTGGAGAGAAAAAAACATTAGTACACATGTTAGAAGCACATAACACACACACACATAGACATCACACAGACATCCAACACATGAAGCAGACATGTCACACACAAAAGAGAATTGAACTGAAGGGGCAGCCCAAAAAGGCGGAACCTCAGGCTGAGGTATACAATGTATCACATATAGGGGTAACCACCGGACAATATGTGCTACATTGTACACACAAAAGAGAACCTGCCACGCATTCCAGGTCAATTTGACAGAGCATCAATGAGTAGGCATGTAGAATGGTGTTACACGGCTCAGAAGTGGGTTGATGCAGTGCAGAACATGTGTACCTTACTCACTATCTACATGAACAAGTACTTCCTGAAGTGCATCAAAAATTGTGAAGGCAGTGCAAGGGCAAGTTCAGGCATCACTTGCAATGTGTATGCAATGGGTTGCATGGCTACAAGCAAACCCCCCCATCCTGAGTGAAAATTCAGGGATGCCTTGCATGGTAGCAAAAGGATGACCAGAGACCTGTATATTCGCAGACAGTGTTGACTAGCATCAATAGCATCACCTGAGTCAACTGAGAACACAGCAGATGATGATGGGACAGTAAGCAGGACACATGATGAACCCTCAGTAGTACACCCATGTGTGCAGAAGCCACTACACCAGTTGGACAGAGTCAGTGGCTCTGAAACGGGGGGAACTGTGCCCCACACAGACTGTGACACCCTGAACATGTGCGTGATGCAGGACTGAACCAGAGTGGGCATGGGATGGCTGAATAAATGCCATGAAATGTAGCCCATCCTGGACACGTACTACAATGATCATCCAGTCAAGGACATATAGGGGCATGCATGGAATGCACATGGAGCATGAATGGTCACTCATGTCCCTGCGGAGCATCTACCATCTGCACAGTCCAAGTGAGACACCCTGCATGAAGGGCAGAGGATGTACCCCACTTAGGCACATGTGTCTGGTAGGTTGGCTGGTGGAAGCCACAGGAGGCTTGAACAGGCCACTGCAGTACGCCAAAATGATGCACACCAGTGCAATGGTGAAATTGGGGTGCAATGGGGGTGGAAGGGCAAGGGGGCATGCCTACGTGGAGTACCCGCATGCAGGCAGAGGACACATGCATGTCAGTCATGCAATGACATAGTCCCAGTGCTGAGAGGAAAGACACCCCTAGCTATATGCAGAAGGGCCAGTGAGCTGGAACATAGACCAGGGGGGCATCTGGGTGACTAGCATGTGAGTAGGGTGCAAGTGAGGTGATGAGGACAGTCCCCGTCTGCTCTACATGTCCACCATCCTGCACAGCATGCACACATCAGTGAAGCATTGCATGACTAGCATATGAGAACCATGCACACATAGCATGTAGTGGCAGTCAAGCACAACACATCACACGGGCAAACCACACATGGGCTGGACATACACGCAACAACACTCACTGCACGGGACATCAAAGTCCTGCATCTCTCCCACTCCTTCCACCAATTCTGCCGGTATGAACTCTGCAACGAGTGACTCGTGCGGAGCAAGGTCATCCTCCTCAGGTGGTGGCCCACTGCCAGTCACCAGCGTCATGCTGTAATTAGAGGCACGCTTTGCCTTAGCGCTGCGTTTGAGGTCATCCCAACGCTTCTTGCACTCTGCAGCTGTGCGCACCTCATGGCCAAATGCACTCACATTATCCTCGACATGCTTCCAGTGGGTATTCCGATGGGCAGCCGTAGTTTGACAATTCGGCCCCACTAGCATGTCACAGCTGTGGTCTCGCACGTAGTCCACAAGGTAGTCCAGTTCCTGCACACAGAAAGGCTTCTTCCTTGACGTGCAGGAGGCCGTGGCTGTGTCTGGGGTCCCAGCCTCTGCTGCAGTTGCAACCTTCCTCCTCTTGGATAGTGGTGCAGACCCTGGCTGGCGAATGCCACCCTGATCTTTATGGCCAGTGGCACCAGTGGATTGAACCACGGGAGTGGCAGGTGGAAGAACGACCGAAGGCCTGACTTGCGTCAGTGGCTGCTGGGTGCCCTGGAATGAACCCTGCACAGCAACATCCGCTGTGCCAGGGTCATTGACCGCCACTGTCCTGGTTGATAGACTCACAACCGGAGTGTTGTTGGCTGCATCTGCCCCTGCACTTGCCAACACCCGGCTGGTTGGGGCAGCAGATGACATTACTGCCCCAGGGACACATGCCTCGGTCAGATGCAGCCCTGCAGGCACCTATGGTGTGCCTGCTGACCTGCTGGAAATCTTCCATGGACTCGTCAAGTGCCAACACAGACTGAGCTGGCAGACCCTAAGCCTGGCTGGTGGTGTCCACAGCTGCACCTGCAGCTACCACTACCCTTGGGCCCGTGGCAGTGGATGAAACGGACTGCCAGGTCACATGGGTGCCAGTGCCAGATGCAAGAACTGTATCTCCCAGAGCCGCAGCGGGTGGTGGCATGATTTCACCAACACGTGGCAGAACATCCTGCCGAAATGGCGCACCCCTGCCTCTTCCCCCTCTGCAGCCACCTGGACACCCTGGAGTCCCCCTACTCCCTGGTCACCCCGGCCACGTCGCTGACCACGCCCACCACGATGAGTACACCCAGCTGAGGCGCCCCTTACCTTTCGTGCCCTCCCAGCCATGACACAGATGGAGTAGTGCCGGCACAGATGTACTAGTGCCAATGGGAGGTGTGCACGACAATTGTCCTGGGCAATTGGGGCGAAGTGGGTGGGATACAATATGTTAAAAGCACCCCTGCACCTGCAAGGCTGTATGTGACCCCGGTGATGAAGTGACAGGTCACGCAATGCTCAGGCACCCCAAAACTGGAGTAAAACTGTTGCACGTAACCCCCGGTAGCCCACGTGTGTGGAACCTCATGCAGTACACGGTGGCACCCAGGGATACGAAAAACACGTACGCGTGGGACACGCAGGCTACTATGACCTCAAAAACGGGTACGCGATACACAGGGGCACTCGCAGTGGGAAAAATGGTGTGCGCGACTCACCATCAGACTAGCGTGATAATGAAAAACAAATGTAGCCAATACCCCTGCCAAAATAAGAGATACATCCTTGATCCGGTGTGAAGTTGTGAAGGTGCGTGAAACAACACAAAGTAGCAACACACACGTCGGTCTCCACGAAAGGCACGTACAGCAAACTGCTGGCCCCGCTCACCCTTAACCCGTGCTGAGGGAAACGCCCGTGTGAGTCATGCCACTTACGCGCTTAGGCCGTTTCCTCGGATTACATGCATTAACATGCGGCCGTGCTATTATTTCACGTGCTGAATCACTGTGCACCAGTCACGAGGGACACACCCGTGCACGTAATGTCACAGACTCGATTACGTGCTAAGGGCCTTTCCTCGAATTACACACTGACGTGCAGTTTTTTCATGTGCCAAATCACTCCGTATCAAGCTGGCCACGCGACAACACACGAAAGACCACACTCCTGCCCATAAGGCCATTTTCCTTCCCCCCAGAACGCTGAGCACGCTCCCACCTGCCATCTGCTGCTGCCTGCCCGCTGCCCACATGCCCTGCTATTTGGTGCCTGCACGTCAGCCATCTGCAGGGGTCCAGTTGCTGTGTCCACCCCTGCTGGAATAGAAGTCTCCCGACTGGCATACCATCGCTCCACAGCCCAGCCCCAGGACCCAGTTGCCCACCCACACCTGTCTCACAGGTCGCCATGTCAGGGCAAACACCATCAGAGACCACTGGCGACCCCCAGCCAGAGAGGCAGAGGGCTACCAGCTTCCGCGATAAGGAATTTGGTATCCTGGTGGAGCAAGTTCTGGGGCATTGTGATGCCCTCTTCACACCATCACGCGCCAACACGGAAGGACGGGAGAGGATCAGGGAGGACGTAGTGGTTGCCATCAACACAGAGGGGGTGGCAACCCGCGACATCAAACACGTCCGGAAGCACTGGGAGGACTTCAGGTCCAGGACCCTCAGCAAGCCCGGCGCCTCTTGAAGGCAGAGGATGCACAGGGGTGGCAGGTCAGCATGACCAACATCCAGACAAAGTTCCTGGAATGCATAAGCCCAGCACTCCGCGTCCAGATCCTTCAGAGACAGACCAGTCTGGAGTTGAGTGGTAAGTGGCCATGCATTGCTGTGTGAAACAGGGCATGTAGCAGTGTGTGCTGGCAGTCATCTACTTGCCTGAATGTGTGACATAGGCCATGAATGGATGTGTGTATGCAGGGACATCATGGTGCTGCATGTGAGACCAGTCATGCGTGAGCCACATGGATGGTGCATGTGTTACAATGCAACATGGGGAGCAGCATGCGGAATGCACACATGAATGCATGCCTGTCTCTGTTCTTGGACATGGATGGGGTGTGAGAGATGGGTGCTGCTGTTATGGACATGTATGGTGTACATGTCTGTGTGTCTGAGTATCGTGTGTGTGACTTTGAAACGCCATGGATGCATGACACATGCCCGTGACGATGTATTGATTCACTGATGCAGTCTAGTAATCCTTTGATCCACTGTGTCTGTGGTGTACAAGGCCAGATGCATGAGCCTCCGGTGATGTGTGTGCATGGGATCAGTATGACCCATGATGCATGTGAGTTTAAAGACAACATTGTATGTTAATAGAGGCCCTTGGACATGGATGCAAATGTTGATTGCATGTGCCGTGCCTGTTTCTGCATGTGTGTTGCCTGCATTGACCCAAGTGTTGTGGAGGGACCTGATGGAAGTGACATTTGACAGTGCCACTCATGTGCTATTGCTTCCTGTCTAGGGGACTATTGTACAGTACCCTGATGATTGTGTTCTATGTCTCCCTCTACACAGCGTTGAGTAAAGAAAAGGGCGGAGACGGCGGTGTGGAGCAAAGCGGCAGGGATGCCTCCACCGGCCGGCGACGCAAGGCCCAGCCACCCTCCCAGGAATTACCATCATCCGGCTGCGAGGGGACTGGAGCCACGCCTGCCACTACGGCTGTGAGCCCCCACAGGGGTTTGTGATGGCAGAAGACAGAGCGGTGCCATCCAGTTTGGTGGTATACACATGGAGGAGGAGGCCGCTACTGATCTGCACATGGGGCCTGGTGGGGATGGTACCAATGGTGCAAGTGGTGCAGTCCAGGGCTAGGGGCGGGAGGCGGCACATGTCACCGTGGCGGGGCCTTTGCATGTCACTGCCCCTGACCCTGTGACTGCACCAGAATGCACCAGCAGGGATGGCCCATCCCAGGCCCGTCCGCAGGTAGGGAGGAGGCCCACGTTATCTGGCACTCCATTACTGCAGACAAGGAGACCCGTGACCATTTCGAGTCCGTCCTGATTGGTGTCACGTTGCGCACGCGTGACATTCTTGATGATGTGCTTCCTGGGGGGACCACGCACGTCATCATGAAGAGCTGCGTGGCAAGGTGGGCCAGTTGGGAGGGGCCCTGGTTGGAGGGTTCCTACATGAGTTGACCACTCTGGCGGCCCTCTCCTCCTCTGTGCAGACTATGCGCCAGTCGTTCTCCCTGCCGTCTTCCGGCCCAGATTCCACCAGGGCCCCCTGTGGACCTGGCCCAACCAATGCAGCCAGCTTGGTGGAGATCACATCCCTAACCACAGTCAGGAGTTGGAGGTCCAGCAGGGGTGGACACCCCACCAACTGGAGACCAGCAGATGGAGGATGTGCCGGCATCATCGAGCAGGGCACACGGACAGCAGAAGCAGGCTCAAGGTGGGAGCCATGATGGCTCAGGGCATCAACATCAGAGGGGCAGGCATCGGCCGGAGGGCAGGAGGACCCTGGAATGGGAGTGTCTTCCATGTGGCAGCAGCTGGGCCAGCAGATAGATGCAGAGCGGCAGCGGGAGGAAGAGGAACAGCTCACTATGGTCAGGGCAGAGTTCTCCATGCGCAGGGCGTTGAGGCGGGCTGAGCGCCTGGAGGCAACTCACAGGGCATTGGAACAGGCAATGACTGCATCCCTGCGAGACCTTGGGGACAGGGGAGAGGTCCGCCTCTGGGACATCGACATGGAGTTCGATGATGCCCTGGCCTGGAGTGAGCCGTAGGACTTGCCCTCCACCATTGTCTATAGTTCATTCGTGTTAGGTTTCCTTTCAGTTTTTATTTCTTTTTGGGCGCTTGGAAAATGCCCCACCTTTTTGTATATAGTTGTTCATTAGGTAGGGTTTTTTGTAGGTTTCCTTTCAATGGTTGGGCTCATGGACCCTGGATTTGTACTTTGTATATAGTTCAACACTGGATTTTACTTATTTGTATTTATTTATTTCCATAGATCAATGGTTTTGTCTTATTTTTTCACATTGGATTTGTGTTGACGGACAGACACTTTGGACCCATGTGCTTTTCGATTGATTTGGATTCTGCTTTCACACATTTTTATTTTATGTTTTGGACATGAGGCTTTTTCTTTATTATTTCCATTATTGTGTGTTTCATTTCATTCTCTTGCTTTTGTGTTTAATACATTTTTATTTCATACTTCAAAGCATGGTATTCTCTCTTTGGTTTCATGCATGTCACGATGTGTGTTTTCTCAATCACTTGCACCCATTGTGTGTGTGTGACGGAAATGTGATGATGTGCATACTTGCCATTTGGGATGCATCATGTGATGGGGATTTCAATGTGGGGTGGATGTAATACTTGGTTGTGTGTTTGGACTGGGGTGGCGTGGGGTGTGATTTGGCTGGCCATAAGGCCCATGATGACGTGTTGGGGGGACATGAGTCAGGGCCTTCTGGCAGGTGGCTGTCACTGCTGCGTGGGTGAGTGGGTGGGGGGACATGATTCAGGGCCTGCTGGCAGGTACCTGTCACTGCTGGGTGGGTGGGGGGACATGAGTCGGGGCCTGCTGGCAGGTGCCTGTCACTGCTATGTGGGTGAGTAGGTGGAGGACATGAGTCGGGGCCTGCTGGCAGGTGCCTGTCACTGCTGGGTGGGTGAGTGGGTGGGGGACATGAGTCAGGGCCCGCTGGCAGGTGCCAGTCACTACTGGGTGGGTGAGTGGGTGGGGGGACATGATTCAGGGCCTGCTGGAAGGTGCATGTCACTGCTGGGTGGGAGAGTGGGTGGGGGGACACGAGTCGGGGCCTGCTGGCAGGTGCCTGTCACTGCTGGGGGGGTGAGTGGGTGGGGGGACATGAGTCAGGGCCTGCTGGCAGGTGCCTGTCACTGCTGGGTGGGTGAGTAGGTGGGGGGACATGAGTCGGGGCCTGCTGGCAGGTGCCTGTCACTGCTGGGTGGGTGAGTAGGTGGGGGGACATGAGTCGGGGCCTGCTGGCAGGTGCCTGTCACTGCTGGGTGGGTGGGGGTACATGGACATGAGTCGGGGCCTGCTGGCAGGTGGCTGTTACTGCTGGGTTGGTGGGGGTACAGGGACATGAGTCGGGGCCTGCTGGCAGGTGGCTGTCACTGCTGGGTGGGTAGGGGTGCAGGGACATGAGTCGGGGCCTGCTGGCATGTGCCTGTCACTGCTGGGTGGGTGAGGGTGCAGGGGGACATGTGTCAGTGCTCACTTGTGCATGGTGAAATGTGGGCTGGCTGGGGGGCATGGCCAGGGTAGATCGGCTGCCTGCGGGGCATGTCCAGGGGTTCAGGGTAGTCCCCTGTGTTGTGGGCTGCCTGCAGGGCCAGGGGAGGAGGGAGAGGGCACACCTGGGAGTACACACACTGCCAATTCGAATTGGAGCACCCCAGGAATACACGTACCCCGCTCGCCCAGCGAAATCGCATGTGGAACTCCCCGCACACCCCTCAGTATACACGTACTCTGCTCAGCCAAGGCCTATTGCATGTGAAACTACCCGCGCACCCCTAAGAATACATGTACCCCACTCGCACAAGGCCTATTGCTTGTAAAACTTCCTGTGCACCCCAAGATACACGTACCCCGCTCGCACAAGGCATATTGCATGTGAAACTCCCCACGCCCCCCTCAGAATACACGTACCCCGCTCGGCCAAGGCCTACCGCGTGTAAGACTTCCTGCGCACCCCCAGAATACACGTACCCCGCTCGCACAAGACCAATCACGTGTGCAACACCCTGCGCACCCCCAAAATACACATACCCCACTCACACAAGGCCTATTGCATGTAAAACTTCCCGCGCACCCCCAGTATACACGTACCCCACTCACACAAGGCCTATCATGTGTAAAACTTCCCGCGCTCCCCCAAGATACACGTACGCCGCTCGCACAAGGCCTATCACATGTGAAACTCCCCACGCACCCCTTAGAATACACGTACCCCGCTCAGCCAAGGCCTACCACGTGTAAGACTTCCCGCGCACCCCCAGTATACATGTACCCCGCATGCACAAGGCCTATCGCGTGTGAAACTTCCCACGCACCCCAAGATACACGTACCCCACTCGCACAAGGCCAATCGCGTGTGAAACTCCCCATGCACCTCTCAGAATACACGTACCCTGTTCGGCCTAGGCCTATCGCATGTAAGACTTCCCGCTCACCTCCAGAATACATGTACCCCGCTTGCACAAGTCCTATCGCATGTGCAACACCCTGTGCACCCCCAAAATACACATGCCTGCTCGCACAAGGCCGATTGCATGTAAAACTTCCCGCGCACACCCAGTATACACGTACCCCGCTCGCACAAGGCCTATCGTGTGTAAAACTTCCAGGCGCAGCCCCAAGATACACGTACCCTGCTCGCACAAGGCGTATCGTGTGTGAAACCCCCCACGGACACCTCAGAATACAAGTACCCCGCTCGGCCAAAGCCTATCGCGTGTAAGACTTCCCGCGCACCCCCAGTATACATGTACCCCGCTCGCACAAGGCCTATCGCATGTAAAACTTCCCGCACACCCCCAAGATACACGTACCCCGCTCGCGCATGGCCTATTGCATGTGCAACACCCCGCGCACCCCTGAAATAAACGAACCCTGCTCGCACAATGCCTATCGCGTGTGATTCTTCCTGCACACCCACCAAATACACAGGCACCCCATCCACCCTGGGCATGCCCCACAGGCAGTCCACGCCACAGGGGGGGGGGCTTTTTCTATGCTATTTACCTGGCATGAGCGGGGTACGTGTATTCAGAGGGGTGCATGGGGAGTTTTACATGCGTTTCGCTGCTGTGAGAGGGGTACGTGTATTGTGGGGCATGCGTGGGAACTTTTACACATGTTTTTGTGGTTGGGGCTGTATGCTGGTCCACTGACCTTTGCGCCATGTACTGGATTTGTGCACTGTTCATGGCGCACGGGGCAGCGTTGGGGGCGTAACTGGGCTGCTGCAGGGTCGCTGCGCCGCTCTGCGCCACGGCTGGTTATGGATTTTGAAATCCATGAATAGGCTGTGCGCTGATATGGCTTTTGCCGCACGCGGCTGGAGCAGACTGTCGCATGCGCACACTGTGCGCCAGCCGTGTGCGCCACTTGTGCGCCGAATTCTATGAATTACCCCAACAGTGTCAAAGGTAAATCACCTAAGAACACATATTACATAAAAAGAAAAAAGAAGCAAAATATGTCAATGATTACAATGCAATCATTGCCCTCTTATGGAATGCAAACATAGATGTGCAGTACGTTGATTTCCACTGAAGCCTACTTAACCAAAGCAGAAAAAACAGAGATTAAAGACCTCTGCGATGACATATCATCTGACAAAACACTATCACAGAAATTGTACAGCTTAGGCATAAAAATGCTCTCTCATAGAGAATGTGGCTGCAATGAAGCTGCAGACCATGTAACCAGTACTGCTTTGTTTGGAAAATGTGAAAATATAGTATGGCTAAGTCTTTAAATAACAATCTTCTACATGGTACAACCAAAGAACTACTCGAAGAAATAGAGTATATCCAGAGAAAATATTTTGGAAGTGAAAACCACTTACAAAATGCAATAGCTTTACAACAGACCAGCAAAAATCGTACAGATGGTAAACTTCTACTGCACACATACAAAAAAGAAATACTAAAATGTAAAAGTAAATCTGCTGAAGTACCAAACCATGTGTGTGTGTGTTGCCGCAGAACTTTTTATAAAAGTAGCACAAAAACTATAGACTTAACATACATAATAGAAGAAAATGAAGATTCCAAATGGTTTGAATTAGCTTTCTACCTTATAGCTGAAAACAAATACGAAATAACTGACCCCTTAATACTTTGCTGTTACTGCACTGCAAAACTTGACAACAACCAAACTCCTTCACATGCTATCACAAATAACTTGGAATTATTCCCACTACCAAAACCCCTGCAACAACTCAATGTATATGAGAGCATCAAAATTCAAACAGTGCACCAATTTCAAGCAATAATACGACTTCAACCAAAAACAGCAAAAATACCTCCCTCTAAATTAGTTAAAGGCATTTGTGGCAAAGTAGTTTATTTACCGTTAGATCTGAATGAAAATGTACACACTATGGGAGTGCAATGTCCAATAGATCAATCTTTAATTGTCTTCGTAAATGGTGTACTTACAAAAGACAAAGAAAATTGCCAACAACTCATGGACTTACATAAAGTTAGATAAGCCTTGCAAAATCTTAAAGACAATAATGAATACTACAAAGAAATTAATATTGAAGAAAACCTGAGGGAAACCATTGAAATAATTGAAGAGTCACCAGAAACTGGTCAAGTTCAACTTGTAGATCCTGCTACAATATCCAATATTTTAGACCATTATACTATTCAGCCATTACACTCTAAAGACTCCATAGATGACGCACTGGAAACGTACCAAATGCGACAAACCAAAGGATCACCAATCAGCATATGGGAAAAAAGTATAGAAGCACATGCTTTTCCTCTACTCTTTCCTACTGGGAAAGGAGGAAGGTACGATGATAGACCCACTCAGATAACAGCATCAGAATACCGCTCTTTACAAATGTTTTCTGAAGATCCCAGATTTAGACAAAATGTGGAATACATATTCCACCTACTCTTTGAAAGTGAATTAGCAACTCTATGCTACAAAGTTGCACACACATTGAAATCAGGTACCCATTTTCTAAATCTGTCAGCTACACAATTACTACAAAAAGTAAAAGAAAAAGATGAGATTTTACAATCAAGCATTACAAATCTGTTAGCAAACATGCCCGTGGTACAAAAGAATACTGGTTCTGATGTCATTGAGATGTACGTTGTATGATAAGAAACCTTGGCCCACCCACTTGGTTTGTTACATTAAGTTGTGCAGAATATGCATGGGAAAATTTACATGATTTTCTATGCATAGCAAAGAAAAACAAAACAAACATAGATATACTAACACCTGGAGAACTCTGCTCTCTAGATCATGTTAATGTTTCAAGATATATCCATCATCGCTTCATTGATATGCTAGACTTTATTTGTAATAAAACTGTTCCTCCCCTCGGAGAAGTGGAACACTTCTTTTGGAGAAAAGAATACCAAGCCAGAGGAGCACCACACATCCACATGCATTTGTGGATTAAAGATGCTCCTAAATTTGGTCAAGACAGTGATGCCACTGTTTTAGAGTTTATCAATAAATATGTCACTTGTGAAATTCCTTTACAAACAACAAATACTGACCTTCATGCACACATTTTACAATTTCAAAGACATAAATGTGGGAAATATTAGCGTTGTAAATATAAAAACAAAGGGAAATACTTTACCAAATGCCGTTTTGGTTCCCTAGACCAGTTAAAGCAACCGGTCAAGTAAACAACTGCATGTCTTCAGTTAGACATAGTGTCAAAAGGTAAATCATCTAAGAACACATATTACATAAAAAGAACAGAATAAGCTAAATATGTCAATGATTACAATGCAATCATTGCCCACTTATGGAATGCAGACATAGATGTGCAGTACATTGAATTCCACTGCAGACTACTTACCCAAAGCAGAAACAACAAATCTTAAAGACCTCTGGGATGACATATCATCTGACAAAACACTGTAACAGAAATTGTGCAGCTTAGGCATAAAAATGCTCTCTCATAGAGAATTTGGCTGCTATGAAGCTGTAGACCATTTAACATTTACTGCTTTATTTGGAAAATCTGAAAATATAGTATGGCTAAGTCTTGGTCCTGCTAAATCTATAAAAAGAGTTCTCAAATCATATAAGGACATTGAAACAATAGCCAAAAAGGATCCCAACAGCTAAGACATTTTGAAAAACAATTTACTAAACACCTACTACCCAAACAGGAGGGCCACTTTGGAAACCATGTGTCTATACCACATAGCCCACAACTTCACATATGAAAATAATATAAAACCAGATGAAAACAAAGGTAGATACATAGTAACAAATTGTGAAAGCAGCTTAGTGAAACTTACCAAACGAAGCTTAATTAATCGTATCAAATTGTCATTTAAAACTCCTCAACATAAAGAACTATATTACATTTCCCTGCTACAACATTTTAAACCTTGAAGAAAAGAAGAAGAGTTACTAGATATCTATGACTCCAATGAAGATGCTTTCAAAGCAAATGAAAGCATTATAACAGATGTAAACTTTACACAGTACAAAACAATGTTGCACAATGAACAGCAACATGAAGAAGAACTCCAGGTCCAACTAGATGAGGACACTCCCGACAGTAGTCAACCTTCTGTTACAGGAAGCCAAGAACCACTGCGACAACCACTAATAGCAAATGAGGCAGAATTAGCTATGACAGAAGTAGAAAACACCATGTGTCACTATGAAGAAAATACAGAAGGCTTCACTCTACTGAAATGAAAACTGAACAATGAGCAGTGTTGCATTTTCGAAGAAGTAACAATACAAACTGAACATGGTTTACAACATGAAAATAAAAACTGTACCTGCCAAAACTACAAACCTATACTGCTATACATCAGTGGTGAGGCTGGTTCAGGTAAAAAATTCTTAGTCAAAATTATCAGCAAGTTCCTTCAACAATTTACAAAACACAAACTGCCAGCTGTTGTAACTGTCCCCACAGGTTTATCTGCCTACAACATAGGCGGTGTCACTTTACACCGATTACTATTCCTTACAGTAGAACACCAAACAAATTAGAATTAGAATATTACAAACTTTCAAACTCTACCGTAAAACTGTTGGCAGCATAGGAAATGTCAACCATTGGCAACATTTCCAATACAGAGAATTAACAGAAAACATGCGCCAGTCTGCAGACGTCACATACGCCAACATTTGAAAAATACTAGAGTTGGTGTACTATCTCAAAAAGCACAATCAGTATTAAAAACCCAGCACATCCATGCACTCTATGGCCATAACTCATGTGCTACTGATGTCATGGAAAAATGAGCACACAAAAATGTCAATTGTAGGTCCTTGATGCCAACTCTTGCAAGTTGTTCCAAATTCAATGAAACAATGTAAAAAAAATAAATGCAACCAATAATTGAAATTTGCTCCACAGACAAAGTGGATGTGCATGGTATGACACTACCCATGTGTCAACAAGCCACAACAAGAATAATTACCTTAGAAAACTATATCTCCAACACAGCTGGTTTAGAAAAAATACTAAAATTATCTTTAAACTGTAGAGCAATGCTTAAACGTAAACCTTGATGTGGAGCAAGGACTAGTTAATGGAGCACTTGGTACAGTTGTTTTCTTTCAAACATACCCACGTGACAACAACATTTAGTTTGTCAATATTCTCTTTGACAAACTATCAGAAGTTAAAAGGATAGGACGCTCAACAGCCTGATTCCTTCTTTTCAAACACATGTATGTACGTAGAGAACAATTTTCTCTAACTCTAGCATTCGCAGTCGCCATTCACAAATTACAAGGTCTTATCCTAGATAAAGCATTAATATATATATTGGGAGAACAGTCTTTGAGGAAGGCATGAACTACATAGCAGTATCACGCTTGACAGACTATTTCTAATCAACTTTGATGCAAGTAAAGTAAATGCTGATATTCCTTGCATTCTAGAATACAATAGACTACGTTCACTGTGCACTCCCCATCTATAAACCTATCCTGTTCCACAAAAAACAAAACATTGTAAAAGAAAACTACTTCAAACAGAAATCTCACTGAAAATCCTCCAAAGAGAGTAAAAGAAGCTAATACTTCATCAATTACTACAACCAAAGAAGAATCTGCTGCTCAAAGTAACTCAAGTACTTCTTCAAAGAAGCAACACACACTCCACACTCTGGACACAGAACTATCAGGTTGATTCAAATTTTCAAATATAAATGGTGTAAATTGCTTCACAAATGTAGCAATAAATATTCTATTCCAATTTCCACCAGTTATTGACAACATTTACTTACACAATACAGACCAATTGTGTTTGCAAATGTTAGACCTTCATAGAAATGCAACTAACAAACCTGACAACACCTACAGTGTTCATGGAATAAGACAAGAATTGGACTACCGTGCTGGAATGGTGAAATTCACTGTAAACTCACAAAAAGATCCACATGAATTTCTAATGTACTTACTACAAGTACTGGAAAACAAAAACATACCTATAAATGAAATCTTTCAGATTTCATACATGTGGAAACATACATGCACTCTCTGCAACCAGGTAGCACAGGAACACATCCCAAATGAATGCTTCGTTGATGTATAAATACCTAACTGTGAATCCATTACATTTCAACAATTTGTACAAAATGCAAACCATGGCAGATTATGTACTAACTGCAATTCAGATAATCACACCACCTTACAAATACAGACACATAGTAAATACGTAATACTAATGCTTTCATGTTACAATGCAGATGGCACCAAAAACAACTGAAAGCTGACTGGATTCACGCATGGTCAAGTATCACTTGATAAGAAAACCTTCACAACAATAGTATAATGTACCACGCAGGAGCCACAACCAATGCAGGTCACTACACTGCATACATAATAAAGAATTGTGGATGGTTTGAATGTAATGATAGTACCATTACTTTAAAGCAGATATTACCAGCAAATCTTATAAAACTTATTTAACATTCTTAAAACCAAAATTTAATAACTAATCTGTGCATAAATATTAACAAAACTTCAATTAGAAAACTATAAACAGAATACGCAAACAGGTATCTAACTGCCCCAATATTCTGCAACAACCAAACAGGTAAATCAATACCACAAAAATATAACAAAAAATAATCAGTTAGAATACACCAACAGGTATCTAACTGCCCCAAAAATCTGCAACAACACAACAGATAGAAGATTAGCCAGAAACAACAAATAAGCACTGAAAACAAAGAAAGAAATATATTGTACCATAACAAAAAAAGGTTTTTTTTTAAATCTTTTCTTTTATCACAGAAAGTGACAAAGAAAATCTGCTCCAGTTACCCAAGTCTTGAAAAAAATGTATCTAATCACAAAAAGTCAAAAAGTAAGTATATAATAATTCAAGTCACAAATACTGCTGCAATAGCACAACCATACAAGCAAACAGCTAACCATACACCACAATCCAAAAATGTTTACTTCCATGGATATGTTATACTGCAGTGCTTGTTACCAAACTCTACAATCTTAATTGCACGATTTAGCCAAAACTTCACATACAAACTCTACAAATCAAACAGTACACAACATTTTGATTTGTGGATATTTGATGGATGTTTGATTGTATGGGTGTGTTATGCTGCGGTGGTTGTGGCCAGGGCACCCAAAACTCTAGACCCTGGCCACAACCACTGCAGCATTACACACCCATACAATCAAAAACGGAAACTGTGGTATATAGGCTACTTATACGGGGTATTAATTACACTCAACGCTCTACAAACAACTCAAAACCACTACCATACTAAAGTAAAATAGCCAGTAGTGCATTTGTTATGTCCGTGGACAGACGTGAAGACTGTGGACATGATGAACACATCAGGGGCACCTGCTATCTCAACAAATACAGCATTTTACCCATCTCTTACTTCCCCACCCTCCCCAAGCACTCTTACACACCAACACACTCCCCGAAACTGTATTTTTATTGGGTTGGTCGCTGCGCTGTCCGTGGATTTCCATTGATCCAAGAAGGCGAGCACATCAAAACAATGTCATGCACCTCGCACTTCATACCCGCCAATCAGCGAACACTTTGCATGTCCGCGGACATGACGCATGCCGATTAGCCAATCAGTGTCCTGTCCGCAGAGCGAACAGGGAAATGTGTCCGCGGAGCGGACATAGATATCACTAATCTTTTTAGACCTACTTTTGTGGTCATTTTAAAAAACTACTGGACGGATTTCCGGATTGCAGGCGTGAGCAAAGTTTTTTCCCCATTCACTATATGGACATTTTGGGACCCACTTTATAACTTTCCCCCCTGCACCAAACCTCTCTAAAATTTTTCAAAAAAAATCCAAGTGGGCCATGTACCTTTTTTGCAAAGTTTGGTGTGGATTCGTCCAGGGGGATTGAAGTTATAAGCTGCCCAAAAAGTGCACTTCCTATGGGATTAGGATTAGCAACTTAACCATAACTACACAGCCACTACTGTGGGCCGTGGAATATATATATATATATATATATATATATATATATATATATATATATATATATATATATATATATATATATATTCAGTACAAAAACTTTGTTACTTTTGTGATGACATTTGTGATGTCGGTGATGTCATCTTTGATGTCCTGGGTGTTAGTGTTAGCAGTGCACGGTGGTGCGAGTTATGGTTGCTTATCTTACCATAACTGCCGAATTTCAGGGGTTTTTCGTTTTTACTTTGAACCATAACATCCCTTTAACAAAGTTTTTTTACCGAATCTGATAGGTTTTTAGTAGCTCAACTTAACCATAACGGACCTTTAACAAAGTTTTTTTACTGAATTTCATAGGTTTTTAGTAGCACAACTTAACCATAACGTCCCTTTAACAACGTTTTTTTACTGAATTTCATAGGTTTTTCGTAGCGCAACTGAACCATAACGCCCCTTTAACAAAGTTTTTTTACTGAATTTCGTAGTTTTTCAGTAGCACAACGTAACAATAATAACTTTGACTTTATGTACATGTAATATGGAACATACTGAACCCTTTCTACTGAATTTGACTGTCCGCGGACATGTTCGAACAACAGTACCACCACCTAAAAACTCCGGGGGGGTATGTGTAATTGTTATATCATAACATGGGAACATTTAACAAATTCACAAAGCAGCACACATACAAAGTATATGTAGTAATACTTAAGAAATGTAACCCATATATGTAACACACTAACCATTCATTTAAATACAATATGTTCTAAAATGGAATATACCAAAAGAGGATAAAGTGGCTTCCAACATAATTACCTCACAGACACTCCACAACTAAGAGCAAGACCAGGCGTACAGACTACTCATCACATACTTTCCTGAAATAGTAAGTGCACTTCATTTTACTCATATATTTATAAACCTTCTGGATTAGATAAAAAAATATATTACTTTTTTGTTTTCTCACAGAAATGTGTAGTACTCTGGAGTGGCTAGAGGAGCATTTCCCACAAGACGAAATGTCAGAAGATAGTGCACTTAATGGTACACACTTTACTATATAAACCAATTAATACATATTATTTTGTATACATTTAACATATACATTTTTTTAGAGACCATAAAAAAATTGCCACTACCACAGAAAAAGAAGCGGTGGATAACACTCGGGAACACATTAACCAAAAAATGGACCAACTTATGGCAAATTTTAACGATTTAAAGAACTTTGTGGAAGATCACCTAAAACTACCAACAACATACCATTGTCCCACGTGTACTTTTCCCCCCTCACCATATCCCACTCATTTAACCCCAAACCCTCTCCATGGACCAAAACGCTTTGATGACATTTCCATCCCTTCTTCACCTGATCCCAATTATGTTGAAATCCCTAATTGTCCTGTTTTTGTTTCCGTTTCTGCCCCACCTTCTCAGTCATAAATTGTTTATATATGTCAAATAAAGTTACTTTTTTATATTGTGTTGTAATTACTTTCAGTTCTTTGTGTTAAAACCAATTTAGGTGTCCACGGACAGCGTGGTTGTTCAGAAATTTTCATAAATAAACGAAAATGTAAGTGTCCTGAGGACACTATATCTGTCCGTAATGTTCTCATACAAGTTGAAACTGTTCTAAGAACACTTGTACTGTCCTGAAATGTTCATAAATAAACACAAATGGAGGTGTCCTTAAGAACACTATGCCTGTTCGTAGTGTTCGCTAGCAAGTTGAAACTGTTCTAAGAACACTCCTGGTGTCTTGAATTGTTCGTAAATAAACGAAAATGGAGGTGTGCTGGGGAACCTATGTCTGTCCGTATTGTTCGCAAGTAAGTTAAACTTTGCTAAGAACAAACGGCTGTCCGTAATTGTTTGTTTTACATGTGACGCACTTTTAATTAGTTCAGGACCCGAACACTGTCCGTAGAACATCAACACGCATGCGCAAAACAATGTCTGTACATTGGGTGTCCTGTGGATGGCCGCTTCCATAGCGAACATCCTCACGAAGCAATCATGTGACCGCGCCCACGCTGATCGCGTGTTCTGAATGCGGACACTGTTCATATCCCCGAACAGTTTAAAAGTACATTTCCAAGTAATCCACAATATTTCTCATTAAAAACTCACCATACCACAAATCCAACATACTAATCCTAAGTTTCGACATAGTTTTTGTGACTTTTTGAACCTTTTTTGGTGTTCGATCTGTCTTGCGGACTACGCGCATGTCCGTGAACTGCGTACAAGCACCCCATAAAAGACCACGCCTTAGAGCTCATTCTCATTGTGTTTCTGGCTATTACACAGAGCACACTGCATTTTGCTGCATACTTTGCAGATTTTGAGATTTCCATCTCCAAGACGATGACATCCATGGCTTCACTATTGCCACCTGGTGCTACATCTGCCTCAGCACCAGCCCCACCCCCTCCACCACCACCATCTCCCCAAGGGCCTGAAGAGGGGAACAGGAGTGAGGATACAGAGGAGGAAGAAGAGGATGACGAGAATGAGGTAGATGAAATCCCTACTACCCGCCCTCGGCGTGATTCTTGGGTGTGGCGGTTGTTTACCATTCGTGGGAATGTTCCTAAGGCTCGTGCGAACCGTGCCACCTGCAATGAGTGCAAAATGGTACTCAGTCGCGGGAGACATGGTGCGTACAGCTTTGGGACCACGACCATGAAGCGACACCTGAACTAATTCCACACTGGGGCCATTCACCAGGTTGTAACTTGCGAAGAGCGTAGTAGGTTGATTGCCTCTACTTCATCCTCCGTTTCTGATCCTGTCACCGCAAGGAACATCTCTGTGGGACAGCGTCCTCCTCAAGCTGCCTCACAGGCCATACAGAATTCTGATGACCCTTACCTTTCGAGGTTCACAGTTGTATGTATGTACTGTGACACAGTACTCTGCAGGGGGGAGCGCCTTCGGAGTGCTTTTGAGACTATCGTCTCAGAGCACGAGAAGACCTGCTCACTACCCAAATAAAACCCACTCTACATCTTCCTCTCTCAGCTCGCCCTTTCTTATCCCTGTGGTTGGTGTCCCCCCCTTACCCTCCTTTCCCCTCCTCTCCTAGTGTGTCATGTATAAAAAACCAAAAAAAATACAAAATAACAAAAATCAAAAACAAATAAGGCTCTTTTCAGAGCCGCTTTTCACAGTTCAAAAATAGAAGTGAAGATAAATAAACCAGGGCCCTTTGTATATCTTAAAAGTCCGCGGACAGTTCGCGAACATAAAAAAATTGGGGTGCTACCCTATTGTAACCATTGCATTTTTCTCTGGGAGCAAGTGGTGGCTCTGAAAAGAGCCTTTGGGAGGTGTTTGTATGTCAAAAATTATAAATACTTAACACTTACTTCAAAATGGATGCTGTATTTTTAAAAAAGGTCGCAATGCATTTTGTACATTTCTCAGAAAAATCTGATTGCCAGCATAAGTAAAATGGACTCCATCTCTGCGAAAAATGTATGTACTACGAAACATAATATTTTCATTGTGAAAAGAGGACATGCCAAAATCTCTTAGGAAGGCACAAACAGCCTTATTGACATTATGCCTTGCTTTCTCCATTTGTGGACCACATGAGAAAGAACAAAGCCACATTTGTCTCTGCGCAATCCGTGAAAAAAATACTTTGGAGTTTGGAAACATGTCCATGATCTTGTGAAGACCTTCTTTCATTGCAAATTGCAAATAAATTCCAGACACATGTCCTAAACTGTTCCCTCCAAAATGAATTACAATTATGTCTGGATGTTCCTCTATCTTCAAAGTTGCACAGAGAGGTAGCAAGTCCAACCACTTCATTCCCCGCACTCCATGCCAGTGCACTTCCACATGTGGGAATCCATGATCTATAGATACTCCACAGCTTTCTGCATGCACCTTCAACCAATGTATCTACGAGTCTCCCAAAATTCACACAATCTGTTTTTTGAAACACTCAGCCATGGCTATCTGTTCTTCTCTCAGCAAAAAGAATATCTGAGAAAACCTCTCCTAGCACAACACACTCACTAAACTTTACTGACCAATCCCTTGCCACGTTCAATCTCATTTGCATGCCTCCCCACCCCAAATTCCCGTATGTAATACGTGGTGTCCTAGAACTACTGCCATGTCCGCGAACATATCGTAACATGGACAGCCCTTTTACCATTTCCACTTCACTCTCTGTACCATTCGATCATTGGATGTAGCTAAGAAATCACATGACCATCCACCAATCAAATCCAAGCCCTCTACATGTAACTGCGTCATCATAGATCAGCGCTGCAAATGTACAGTGAATCTCTCGGAGTACTAGTCTCATACAATTGGCAAGCACGATCTATCAGAAATACTATACAAGTCTCCAAGATTTCCACTTGCAGCTTTGTCCATATCCATATGCATGAACACAAACTACAGGTATGCATATTTTCTATACGGTACATGAACACATTTTCTAACCGACTTTTACCTTGTATAATCTGTAAAATGAATCTACGATCATTTTTTCATTGTCCAAAAATGAACCTTTATACCGTTTAATTTCTTCATACACACACACACACGCAAATAATGTTAAACCAACATTTTTGAAATAAAATATATAGACTACATATAATCAAACAAAATTACATGCACACTCTATGATCAAATCTCAAACAATAATATTTGTACAAACACATAATTGGTTTTAATGTTTTCAATTTATATAATTACTTACATTTATATAGGACAAGCAGACTATGACATTGACTCACTATTATGTGGAAAAGCAGGCTATGACATTGACTCACTATTACATGGAAAAGCTTAGTTACAGGAATAGTGGTATACAGTGGTACATTATGAATTTCACAAGCCATAGTAAAGATATTTTCTTTCCTACAGTTAGTCATAAGATAGTTTTAATGGTTTTGAGGAAGGCGCTGAGAATTTCAATTTAAAAAATCTATGTCTAAATTAAAAACAGTGCTATACACAAACCAAATTACTAATTTCTTTCTTTTACAATTGCAGTGAAGACCATTCTCCAGAAAAGAAGCAGCCACATTTGAAGTACAAAGAACAACTAAGAAGCAAACTGCTCATTTTAGAAAAAAAGTAAGTACAATGTTACCATAATATTTGAATTATTACTCAAACCCACTGTAAGGTTAATTCATGCTATTTCTGTGCCTACAAATAGAGATTCTGCACCATTCTGACCAAAAATCCCCCGTTTTAAACAGTGATTTACTGGCAGAATGCCCACAACTTCCTATTTTTCGACACACAAATTACCCAACTCAGCCGCTAGAATTTAGATGTTGTAGAACAAACAACTGTTTTAATTGTATAGCTTTAGATATACTATTTATACTTCTCCAACTGGCTTACTTGTTTCTGTCATCTGAACCTCAGTTTAGTAACACATCAATTCAAGAATATCCATCCCTAGTAGTTGTACTTCCCAAAGCACAATCACACACCATTACATTTTTATCATCTTACTCAAACACTCATGCACACAACACTCATGCATTCCAGAACCCCCTAACCCATACCTTCTGTATTTTTTTCAACAGACCCTAAAGAATGCCTTCCAAAAAGCAACTCCATAGAAAGGAACGCAGAAGTAGAGCAAATGAAAAGAAAACTCTCCAACATCAAGATCCGTCTATAGCAGAATTTGCAAAAAAAGTTGAAACACAACAGCTAATACAGTCATGTAGTGAAACAGAAGAAGTTTCTAGTACAAAATCTTTGCCTCCTCTAGCAAAAAGTAAAATAAATCAAAAAACAATTAACAGAAAATCGACTATCACTACAAATAAAACTTCTTCTATAAATCTTGATATAGTACAAAGTAAGCATAACAAGAAAAGTATTTTAGCCAAAATGTTCCGTCACAAAGTCTTTCAAAATCGTATGACAACAAGAGAGAAACCAGGTTCAACACTTCAAACCTATTGTAGAAAAGTAATCTTAGAAGCGTTGATAGACAGCGCATTTCTTCTCAAAAGAAAGTTATTTATTTTAGTGTTAAACAGAATAAAACCACTAACAAAAATAATAACTAAATTACAAAAAATACTTCTCAATAAACGAACTGTCAACAGAAATAACTTCTTAAATATCTGTGGAGGTGAATGGAGTCACACTAAAAGCACAGAAGCATACTTTAATGAAGAAGTGTACAAACAAAAGCAAACAAATACAATTGCCATACATAGGAGTGGTCGAGGTTATGAAAAAGTTAATAATCCCATAATGGAACAAGAAGTACTCCTTACAAAAATATGCCCTGAAAACGTAGTTTTACCCCTCCATTCAACTGAATCAGAATATCTAGTGTACAAATGGCGATGCACGTCAATGTGTAACATTCCCAAAAAAATAATGTTCAAGTCTTTACGCCAATTCCTCAATCAATATGTGAAAAGCAAAGACAAAATCAAAATTAAACTAGTGCAAAATATGGGTGCTTGTCCAGTACGCAAGTACACAGGACTACAAGGACATTCATTGGCCTGCATTACAGGACCTACTTGCAAAACAACCTTCCATGATATCAAAAGGATATCAACACATCATGCAAGTATAAGAAATCTAGTTTATATACTGTACTATGCTAAAAGTCCTGCTTTAGCACTAGCCAATTTAAATAACATTCTTCTACATGGTACAGCAAAAGACCTACTAAAAGAAATCAACAATATCCAGACAAAATAATTTGGAAGTGAAACCCACTTACAGAATGAATTAGCTGTAAACCAACTTCGTAACAATTCTGCACATGGCAACCTTTCACTACACACATACAAAAAAGAAATACTAACATTTGAAAGTACTTCAGCTGAAGCACCAAACCACGTGTGTGTATGTTGCCGCAGAACTTTTTATAAAAGTAACACAAAAGCTGTAGACCTATCATACAAAATAGAAGACAATGAAGAATCTAAATGGTTTGAATTAGCTCTCTACCTTATAGCAGAAAACAAATACGAAATCACTGACCCCATAATACTTTGCAGTTACTTCACTACAAAACTTGACAACAACCAAACTCTGTCACGTGCTATCACAAATAACTTGGAATTTTATCCACCAACAAACATCCCTTCAACAACTTAATTTATATGAGAGCATCATAATTCAAACAGTGCACCCATTTCAAGCAATAATACGCCTTCAACCACAAACTGCAAAATTACCACCCTCTGAATTAGTGAAAGGTATTCGTGGAAAAGTAGTGTATTTACCATTAGATCTAAAAGAAAATGTGCACACTCTAGGAGTGCAACGTCCAATGCAAAAGTCTTTAATTATCTTGGCAAATGGAGTACCTACAAAAGACAAAAAAAATTGGAAACAACTGGTAGATTTACATAAAGTTAGAGAAGCCCTGCAATATCTTAAAGAGAATAATGAATATTACAAAGAAATTAATATTGAAGAAAACTACTTGAAAGATACAACTGAAATTATTCAAGAGACACAAGAAGCTGGTCAATTTCAGCTCCTAGATCCTGCTACAATATCAAACACTTTAGACCATTATACAATTCATCCATTGCACTCTAATGACACCATAGAAGATGCACTGGAAACGTACCAAATGCGTCAAACAAAAGGATCACCAATCAGCATATGGGAAAAAAGTATAGAAGCACGTGCTTTTCCTCTACTCTTTACGACTGGCAAAGGAGGAAGATACAATGATAGACCTATTCAAATATCATCATCAGAATATCACTCATTACGAATGTATTCTGAAGATCCCAGATTTCGACAAAATGTGGAATACATATTCCACCTACTCTTTGAAAGTGAACCAGCAACTTTATGTTACGGAGTTGCACACATATTAAAATCAGGATCACACTTTCAAAATATGACAGCTACACAATTATTACAAAAAGTTCAACAAAAAGATGAGGTTTTACTAGCAAATCTTACAAATCTATTAACAAATATGCGTGGTACTAAAGAGTACTGGTTTCGACGTCATGGAGATGTACAATATATGATCAGAAACCTTGGCCCACCCACTTGGTTTGTTACATTAAGTTGTGCAGAATATGCATGGGAAGAATTACATGCTTTCCTATGCATATCAAATGAAAACAAAACAAACATAGATATACTAACACCTGGAGAACTTTGTTCTCAGGATCCTGTTAATGTTTCAAGATATTTTCACCATCACTTCATTGCTATGCTACATTTTATTTGTAATAAAACTGTTCCTCCCCTTGGAGAAGTGCAACATTTCTGTTGGAGAAAAGAATACCAAGCCAGAGGAGCACCACATGTCCACATGCTTTTATGGATTAAAGATGCTCCTAAATTTGGTCAAGACAGTGATGCCACTGTTTTACAGTTTATTGAAAAATATGTCACTTGTGAAATTCCATCAGAATCCACAAATAGTGATCTTCATTCAAAAATGTTACAATTCCAAAGACACAAATGTGGCAAATATTGTCGTTGCAAATACAAAAACAAAGGGAAATACTACACCAAATGCCGATTTGGTTTCCCTAGACCAGTTACAAATACAGGTCAAGTGAACAACCTCATGTCTTCAGTTAGACATAGTGTTAAAGGTAAGACACCTAAAAATACATATTGCATAAAAAGAAAAGAAGAAAAATATATCAATGATTACAATGCAATCATTGCCCACTTATGGAATGCAAACATAGATGTGCAGTACATTGCAGACAATTCTACTGCACTTGCACGATATGTCACAGCATACTTAACCAAATCAGAAAAGACAGAGCTCCAAGACCTCTCGAATGACCTGTCATCAGATAAAACAGTGTCTCAAAAATTATACAGCTTGGGCATAAAAATGCTGTCCCATAGAGAATGTGGATCCTATGAAGCAGCTGATCGATTAACTGGTAATGCATTGTATGGTACATCTACAAATATAGTATGGCTAAATCTTGGTCCAGCTAAATCTAGAAAAAGAGTTCTAAAATCATACAAAGATATAGAAACAATAGCCAAACATGATCCCAACAGCCAAGACATTTTAAAAAACAATTTATTGGACACATGCTACCCAAACAGGAGTACCACTTTGGAAACCATGTGTCTATACCACATAGCCCAAAACTACACATACAAAAATAATATAAAACCTGATGAACAAAACCGTAAATACAAATTGACAAACTGTGAAGGCAGCTTAGTAAAACTTATCAAACCAAATTTAATTAATCATATCAAATTGTCATTAAAGACTCCTCAACATAAAGAAGTATATTACATTTCCCTGCTACAATTCTTTAAACCATGGAGAAAAGAAGAAGAAATACTAGATAACTATGACTCATATGAAGACGCTTTCAAAGCAAATGAAAGCAGTATAACTGATGTAAACTTTGCACAGTACAAAACAATGTTGCACAATGAACAGAAACACGAAGAAGAACTCCAGGCCCAACTAGATAAGGACACTCCTGACAGTAGTCAACCTTCTGTCACAGGAAGCCAAGAACCACTGGGAGACCCACTAATAACAAATGAGGCAGAATTAGCTATGATAGAAGTAGAAAACACCATGTGTCAGTATGAAGTTAAAGAAGACTTAACTATACTACAATCAAAGCTAAACAATGAGCAACGTAGCATTTTTCAAGAAGTAACAAAAGAAATTGCACATGGTGTACAACATGAAAACAAAGAATGCACCTGTCAAAATTACAAACCTATACTATTGTATGTCAGTGGTGGAGCTGGTTCTGGCAAAACATCCTAATCAAAATCATCAGTAAGTTCCTTCAACAATTGACAAACAACAAACTGTCAGCTGTTGTCACTGCTCCCACAGGTTTAGCTTCCTACAACATAGGTGGTGTCATTTTCAACCGATTACTACTCCTGCCAGTAGAACACCAAAAAAAATTAGATTATTACAAACTTTCTGCAGAAGCTGCAATGGAACTACGCAGAGTATTGAAACAAATGAAAATGCTACTAATAGATGAAGTGAGCATGATGTCCAACCTAATGTTGGCTTTGATTCACCTCAGATTACAAGAAGTACTCAAAACAGACTATGAAGAGCTCTTTGCAGGAAAACACATTATTGTTTTCGGAGATCTTCTTCAATTGACACCAGTAAAAGGTGAGCCTATTTTTAAAACATTAGGACACAAACTCTGCCGTAAAACTGTTGGCAGCATAGGAAATGTCAACCTTTGGCAACATTTCCAATACAGAGAATTAACAGAAAACATGCGCCAATCTGCCGATCTCACTTATGCCAACATCTTAAAAAGTATCAGAGTTGGTATACTTTCTAAAGAAGCAGAAGCAATATTGAAAACCCGGCACATTCATGCACTTTATGGTGATAATGCATGTGCTACAGATGTTATGGAACAATGAGCCCACAAAAATGTCAATTGTATGGCCTTAATGCCAACTCTTGCAAGCTGTTTCAAATTCAATGAAATAATGTTAAGTAAAGAAATGCAACCAATAATGGAAATTAGCACCACGGACAAACTAGATGTACATGGAATGACACTACCCATGTGTGACCAAGCCACAACAAGACTAAATAGTTTAGAAAAATCAATCTCAAACACATCAGGCTTGGAAAAGATATTAAAATTATCCTTAAATTGCAAAGTAATGCTGAAACGTAACCTTGACGTGGACCAAGGACTAGTGAATGGAGCACTGGGTACAGTTGTTGGCTTTCAAACATACCCACGTGACAACAAAATTCAGTTTGTCAATATTCTCTTTGACAAACTTTCAGAAGTAAAAAGAATAGGACGCTCAACAGCTCGATTCCTTCTCTTCAAAGACATGTATGTTCGCAGAGAACAATTTTCTCTAACTCTTGCATACGCAGTCACCATTCATAAATCACAAGGTCTTACCCTAGACAAAGCAATGATAGACATTGGTAACACTGTCTTTAAAGAAGGCATGAGCTACATAGCACTATTACGCTTAGATACACTTGACGGTCTATTTCTAATCAACTTTGATGCGAGTAAAGTAAACGCTGATATTCCTTGCATTTTAGAATATAATAGACTTCGCTCACTATAACTCCCCATCTAAACACATATTCTGTTCCACAAAAACTAAAACGTTGTAAAAGAAAACTAAATCAAACAGAAATGCAACAGGACGTCACTGCAAATCCTCCAAAGAGAGTAAAAGAAACTAATACTTCATCAAGTACCACAAACAAAAAAGAATCAATTCGAGAAAGTAAACCAGGTACTTCTTTAAAGAAGGAAGACAAACTCCAAAAAAAGCAGTTAGATACAGAACTACCTGGACCATTTAAATTCTAAAATATAGTTGGTGTAAGTTGCTATGCAAATGTAGCAATGAATATTCTATTTCAATTACCACCAATTGTTGACAACATTTACTTACACAGTACAGACCCATTGTGTTTGCAAATGTTAGTACTTCACAGAAATGCAGCAAACAATCCTGACAACGCATATAGTGTTTTTGGAATAAGACGACAATTGTACTACTGTGCTGGAATGGTGAAATTCACTATAAACTCACAGGAAGATCCACAAGAATTTCTAATGTACTTACTACAAGTACTGGAAAACAAAAACATACCTATAAATGAAATCTTTTAGATTTCATACATGTGGAAACATACATGCACTCTCTGCAACAATGTGACACAAGAAGAAATCCCCAATGAACGCTTCATATATATATCAATACCAAATTGTGAATCCATTCCATTTCAGCAACTTGTACAAAATGCAAACCATGGTAGATTATGCTCTACCTGCAATTCAGATAATCACTCCACGTTAGTAATACAAACACATAGTAAATACGTAATACTAATGCTTCTACGTTACAATGCAGATGGTACCAAAAACAACTGCAAGCTGACTGGATTCACACATGGTCAAATATCACTTGGTAAGACAACCTTCACAACAATAGGTATAATCTACCACGCAGGAGCCACAACCAATTCAGGGCACTACACTGCATATATAAAAAAGAAATGTGGATGGTTTAAATGTAATGATAGTACCATTACTCTAAAGCAGAGATTACCAGCAAATCTTACAAACGCTTATTTGATGTTCTGAAAACCAAAATTTGATAAATAAACTGTATTTAAACCTTTAAATAAATTTGTGTTAAAAAAATATAAACTGTTAGAATACTCCAAAAGCTATCTAACAACTCAAAGATTCTACAACAACTAATCAGATAAATGAATACCACTAAATTAGGCCAAAAAATACACAGTTAGAATACGCCAATTGGTATCTAACTGCTCCAAAATTTAATAATATCAAAACAAATGAAGAATCTGTTACTGCTCCAAAAAAAATACAACAAAGCAAAGTATAAAGCATTAGCCAGAAACAAGTGAACACTGAAAACAAACAAACAAATAAACTGTAGCATAACAGAAAAAGGGTTTTTTTTTAATCCAACATGTATTTTTTTTTCTCCCACAGACCCAATGATTTTAGCAACAAATACAGAAACTGAGCAAATTGCACAGTACTCTGATTTGTACTCTACTAAATATGAGGGTCGAAAAAAAATAAAAGTATGTTGTTTATACAATGTAATAAGTCATTACAAAATACTAATATTAACATGCTATTTTCTTTTATCACAGAAATAAAGAAGATAAACATGGACTCCCATTACTAGACCAAACAGTAAGTATACAATAATAAGGACAACCATAGCAGCATATCACATCCATAGTATCTAATACCTTTGTTCCTTATACATTTGTTTTTCACCCAAAGTTATAAGCAAATATGAATGTGATATGCTGCGGTGGTTGTTGCCAGGGCATAGAGTCTTGGGTGCATGGCCATTTGGCCATGCACCCATGACTCTATGCCCTGGCAACAACCACCGCAGCATATCGCATCCATAGAGTCAAACATTTCAACTATGATCTATGGGAAACTTTTAATGTCCGCGAACAAAGTGAGTGTTCTTAGAACACTTTGAACTTGCCAGCGAACAATACGGACACAGTTTTCAGGACACCCCCTATAAACATTTCAGAAAAACGCAATAGTTCTTAGAACACATTTCAACTTAACAACGGACAATACGGACAGCGTCCTAAGGACACCCCCTACGAACATTCCAGGACACCGGGAGTGTTCTTAGAAGCATCTTCAGAACACCACCATCTTGTTTATTTGCGAACATTTCAGGACACCGCGAATGTTCTTAGGATACATTCAACTTGACAAAGAACAATACGGACAGCGTCCTCAGGACACCCCTACGAACACTCCTCGAACACCGGAAGTGTTCGTAGAAGCGTCTTCAGAACACCACCATCTTGTTTATTTGCGAACATTTCAGGACACCGCGAGTGTTCTTAGGACACATTCAACTTGACAAAGAACAATACAGACAGCTTCCTCAGGACACCCCCTACGAACACTCCCTGGACACCGCGAGTGTTCTTAGAAGCGTCTTCAGAACACCCCCATTTTGTTTATGTGCGAACATTTCAGGACAACGCAAGTGTTCTTAGGGCACATTCAACTTTACAGAGAACAATACGGACAGCGTCCTCAGGACACCCCCTACGAACACTCACCGGACACCGTGAGTGTTCTTAGAAGCATCTTCAGAACACCACCATCTTGTTTATTTGCGAACATTTCAGGACACCGCGAGTGTTCTTAGGATACATTCAACTTGACAAAGAACAATACGGACAGCGTCCTCAGGACATCCCTACCAACACTCCACGGACACCGGGAGTGTTCGTAGAAGCGTCTTCAGAACACCACCATCTTGTTTATTTGCGAACATTTCAGGACACCGCGAGTGTTCTTAGGACACATTCAACTTGACAAAGAACAATACAGACAGCTTCCACAGGACACCCCCTACGAACACTCTCTGGACACAGCGAGTGTTCTTAGAAGCGTCTTCAGAACACCCCCATTTTGTTTATTTGCGAACATTTCAGGACACCGCGAGTGTTCTTAGGACACATTCAACTTGACAGAGAACAATACGGACAGCGTCCTCAGGACACCCCTACGAACACTCACCGGACACCGCGAGTGTTCTTAGAAGCGTCTTCAGAACACCACCATCTTGTTTATTTGCGAATATTTCAGTACACCGCGAGTGTTCTTAGGACACTTTCAACTTGACAGAGAACAATACGGACAGCATCCTCAGGACACCCCCTACGAACACTCCCCGGACACCGCAAGTGTTCTTAGAAGCGTCTTCAGAACACCCCCATTTTGTTTATTTGCGAACATTTCAGGACACCGCGGGTGTTCTTAGAACACATTCAACTTGACAGCGAACAATACGGACAGCGTCCTCAGGACACCCCCTACAAACATTTCAGGACACCGGGAGTGTTCTTAAAAACGTCTTCAGAACATCCCCATTTTGTTTATTTGCGAACATTTCAGGACACCGCGCGTGTTCTTAGAACACATTCAACTTGACAGAGAACAATACGGACAGCGTCCTCAGGACACCCCCTATGAACACTCCCCGGACACCGTTTCACTTTGCTTGCGAACAAAACAGACACATATTGACTCCTTAGAACACCCCCTAGTCAGTTTATTTAGAACATTTCAGAACACCCGTGATGGCTGCAAACAAATCGAACACAAAAAGAACATCTAACACATACAAAACACAACTTTCATCCTACCTCATACACTCCCACCCTCCCCAAACACTCCTACACACCAACACACTCTACAAAATACACATTTTGAACAAAGTTTCACCGCGCTGTCCGGGGACGTCCGCAAATCCAAGATGGCGGGCGCTACCGAAAAATCTGACGCGCTTCACGCTCCACGCCGTCCAATCAGCGAACACGTTGCATGTCCGCGAACATCACGCAAGACGATTGGCCAATCAGGACACTGTCCGCGGAGCGAACAGGGAAGTGTGTCTGCGAACCGAACACAGATATCACTAATTTTTTTTTACCTACTTTTTGGTCATTTTAAGAAAAACTACTGGACGGATTTTCACCAAATTTGCAAAAGCACGCTTTTGGGACCAATCCGCTGCTCCTGGTCCAAATTTGGTGGAAATCCATCTAGCGGTTTGGGCTGTAGGCGCGAGCAAAATTTTTTTCCCATTCACTCTATGGAGAGTGAGTATAATGTATACAAATATGAGCATATCGATGGAAGGTAGAGTAATACAAATAAAACTATGGGAAAGTGCTGATAACCATAATGATTTTCTTCATGCACAGAATGGATTGCTCTCTTTCAAGCCTGTATCTTCCGCTATGTATATGTTTCATATGATGTGACTGGACCCTAAGTCTACAAATATAGTACCTTTTCAATTTTTACTTCCTGACTGTTACTGAAGAAAACTATGTGGCTTCGATATGTCAGTAAAGGATAAAAAGGGAGAGCCAGCCATGTGATGTCATCAGTGATGTCATCAATGACATTTGTGATGTCATCTTTGATGTCCTGGGTGTTAGTGTTAGCAGTGCACGGTGGCGCGAGTTATGGTTGCTTATGTTACCATAACTGCCGAATTTCAGGGGTTTTTCGGTTTTACTTTGAGCCATAACGTCCCTTTAACAAAGTTTTTTCACTGAATTTCATAGGTTTTTAGTAGCGCAACTTAACCATAACGTCCCTTTAACAAAGTTTTTTTTACTGAATTTCATAGGTTTTTAGTAGCGCAACTTAACCATAACGTCCCTTTAACAACGTTTTTTCACTGAATTTAATAGGTTTTTAGTAGCACAACTTAACCATAATATCCCTGACTTCATATACATGTAACATAGAACATACTAACACCCTCTTAGTGATTTTCATGTCCGCGGACTACCGCCATGTCCGCGGACACATCGAAAATCTGAGCATGGTGAATGTAAATTTAAATAGCGTGCCCCATTTCCCCTTTGAAGTTGGCTCTGAAAAGGGCCGTTTTTTTTTTTTACAGATGCTTGACAGACACCTGTTATTTTGTATTTTCTTTCTTGTTTTTTTTTCTTACTTTACTCCTAAAATCTTCACATAACCTTCTCCAAAGCAACCCTTACATTCCAAAATAGAAAGGCATTTCCCGTAAAAGATAAAGAAATTCCATCTTCTTTAAAATTAACAGCATTACTGGCATCAATATTCTCATTGTTACAGAAGAACATACCAGCTCTAAGCATGAAGGCACACATGCCTCGGTTGATGACACACCTAGCAATATTTTGCTGAGGACAAAAAACTGAACTATTGTCCCATATTGCCCTAGGTAGTAATCCAGAAAAAATTACTTTTGCATTTGGAAGGATCTTCATTACTGCTTGAACCAAGCGTTCCAAATCAGCCAACAAAGTAGGGGCACTGACGTTGCCCAAATGGAAAGCACCCACCATAGTGCAAAACTACCACATGCGGAGTGTTCATCGTGGCCATATCCTCACAAACTTGTACAATTCCCTGTACATTGCAATCAGGCACACTGCTCCACACCACCTCCACTCCTTTCACATCAAAGTTCTTTGCAACATGGCTGCAATCAGCGTACTGCTGTAAACCATGCACAAACATATCTCCGAGCACCAACACCCTGACTTTCTCCACTTCTGCCATCTTCACCACACACAGTCTCTTTCAACACAAATCCACACCCTCGACATCTGATTGGCTGATCCGTACAGTCTTCTTTCCATGTTGGATTTCCTGGAAAAACCCGGATTTAGCACGTCCTGTCCACGAACAGCCGCGGTGTCCGCGGACGGCGTCCACTTTACTCTCTGTGCCATTCCCTCATTGCATACAGCTAAGCAATCACACAATACGAATAACGTCCTCAGAACAACCCCATTTTGTGAATTTTCGAACATTTCAGGACAATTATTATTTCATTATTCAACATATTAACATTACAAATATTACAGTTTCACCTTGTACTCTGCACACAATGCTATGTTTCTCCATTAGTAGCTCAGTATACTAGATAGAATCCCATAATACAATGCTATTTATATCAATGCATCGTTCAAAGCACTAATAACGGTATGATATTTATTGCAATATCCTTGACACTTTTTTCGCAACATTATAATAAAAATCCCTAGTACACAAATTCCATGAAAAGTACATACACACATGATGTCATCAGTGATTTCATCAATGACATTTGCGATGTCATCTTTGATGTCCTGGTTGTTAGTTTTAGCAGTGCACGGTGGTGGCGCCAGTTATTTTTCAAAGCTTACCATAACTTGCGATTTTCAGGGGTCTTTCGGCTGTACTTAGAACCATAACGTCCTTTAAACAAACTTTTTTTAATATCACGCAAACAATATACAAACATGGCGTGCAAAAACCAACTTGTACAGATGGCTTTACACAGAATGTTGCAAAGTAAGAATTTATGCTCGTTCACAGTGAAGGTCAGCTGCTTCCACAACCTCTACAGATGGCTTTACACAGAATGTTGCAAAGTAAGAATTTATGCTCGTTCACAGTGAAGGTCAGCTGCTTCCATTTTTTTCTCCAGCCCCGGAGAGGCTCACGAAGCGGACTATAAGGTTGTATTGTGTTTTGACCGTGACAGACAGAGATTGTGATGAAAGACTTCTCTTGAAGGAGTGTTGCTAAAACGTAAGAGAAGATAAAGATGAAATTTCTGAAACAAAACCACTTTTATATGTTATATCGTTATGCGAAAGATCGTTGGCACACGCAGAGTCGTATTTTGGGACTGCACCACTCGTAGACAATGGAAATTGCAATTGTACTGTAAGTAACCCTTTAGATTATTGTATACCAAATATAATTACAATAGCGTAGCATTAAAGACCGCTCAAGTTGAACTTGTTCCTTGAAAGTGGCATAATGTTTTCTACTGCGCACTATCACCACCGAATTGATCCCCTGTCATTTAGAGGGCTCTGAAAAAGGCAGACGAAACAGGGTGGGTTAATAGAAATAATTTAACCGGTCTATAGGCGGTCAAGCGCTCTACTCGCTGTGCCACTTCACTGTAGCCTGTCAAGTGGCACAGCGAGTACAGCGCTCGCTTTGACATCCGTGCACAGATTGCTAACGCAAGTTTGAATCCCGGCAAGGCCAAACTCAGCCTTTCATCATTCCGTGGTCGATAAATGAGCACCACACACCGTGGTTAATAATAAGCACCGCTTAGATACCTCACGGTTCTTAGCGCTATATGGATGGGAAAATATTATTATTTTATTATTAACGTACTCTGTTGCACTATCTTCGATAGCAAATAGTTTCACGCCCTAATAAATAAAATGATGATTTTTAATGAAGATCGGCTGGTGAGACTAATTTATGTTTTTTAAAACAGGTATGTGGCTCCATTTTGCCTATGTCACGATTTACAGACTCCAGCGGATGGGGTCTTCAACTGCCAGGTGCAGGTCCAAATATGCAACTTCATGACCCTCACCATTTTATGGGACAATCGCCAAGGACCAATATGCCCTTATGCAGTACTAGCGGCTACAAACAACATACCAACCAATAGGGTGGTCTAATGGCTCGTTGTTGGAGCAACCTTCCGATTATCAGAGCGACCATTTACTGTTTTTATCATAAACCAACAGCCTATCTACCGCAAAGGAACAACGCGTGGCTCCAAATAAACTTTTGCTGATCGACAGCAGAGACAATAGCAAATTGCTGAATATTCACTAAACATTTCATGTGAAATAAATGTACTTTAACAAATGTACAATCCTGCTGTTTACTTTTAAACCACAGTTTCGTATTCCGAATTGTGGCGCACTGAGTTGTAAGCTGATCTAACACTCTCTGTACCGCAAAGGAACATCGCGTGTCACAACATGAACTTTTTCGGATCGACAACAAAGACAAATGCAAATTGCTGAATATTCTCTAAACATTTGATGTCAAATAAATGTACTTTACAACATTTACAATCTTGCCTTTTGCTTTTAAATCACTGTTTCATATTCCGAATTGTGGCGCGCTGTGTTGTGACATAATGTGTGTTGTCTTCCGGGTTCTGTGTAAAGTCACGTAGGACTGGAGACGCCTGGGCGCGTTTGATTACGCACCCTGTAACGTCACGGAGAGAGGCGGGGAATATGAATGCTTTGATAATATTAGGCTTAGGGGCGGGATATGATTTAGTGTCGCAAAAGCAAGTCAGCCAAGTCAATAGCGCCAGTCATAGGATTATCACATAATATCGGCGCACACCAGCCGGATTTGTCGTTTCTTTAGTGGACAAAAAGTCAGTTGACGCCCCTAGGAAATTGTACTATTAGCGGACAAAAGGAGTGGTCTTAAAACACTTTCACCCTAACAACGAACAATACAAATAACGTTCTCAGAACACCCCCATTTTGTGTAATTGCAACCATTTCGGGACACTGCGAGTGTTCTTAGAACACATTCAACTAGACAGATTACAATACGGACAGCGTCCTGAGGACACCCCCAGTTTGTGTATTTACGAACAATTAAGTACACCGTGAGTGTTCATAGCTCATTTTTACCTTCCTTGCGAACAAAAATGACACATACTCCGTCCTCTAAACACCCCACCATTTAGTTTATTTACAAAATCTCAGAACAGCCGTGTTCTCCGCGGACAAATCGAACGCAACAAAAATGTCTAGCACATAAAAAAAAAAAACATTGAACCTATCTCATACTCCCCCACCCTCCCCAAACACTCTTACACACCAACACACGGCACAAAATACAATTTTTTATCCACGTTTCACTGAACTGTACGCGGTCGACTGCGAATACAAGATGGTGGGCGCCACAGAAAATCTGACGCGCTCCACGCCCCTCGCCTTCCAATCAGCGAACACGTCGCATGTCCGCGGACATGATGCAAGGCCATGGGCCAATCGGGGTGCTGTCCGCGGAGCGAACAGGGAAGTCCGTCCGCGAAGCGAACACAGATATCACTAATTTTCTTGCCTTACATTTTGGTCATTTTTAAAATAACTACTGGACAGATTTACACCAAATTTACAAAAGCACGCTTTTGGGACCAGGCCGCCACTCCTGCCGCAAATTTGGTGTAAATCCGTCCAGCGGTTCGGGCTGTAGCCGTGCGCAAAGTTTTTTTCCCATTCAGTCTATTGGAAAAAAAAAGTTTTGGGACCCCCCCTATAACTTTTCCCCCCCTGGACGAATCCTCACCAAACTTTGAACTTCAAATTCAGAGTGACCCAACTACTTTTTTTGCAAAGTTTGGTGAGGATCCGTCCAGGGAGAGCGAAGTTATAAGCCGCCCAAAAAGTGCTCTTCCTATGGAAACAGCAACTTAACCATAACTACATGGCCACTACTGTGGCCATGTAATATATTTCTAAAAAAGAGAAAAGCCTTTAATGTAAGGCAAATCTGACGGAGTGCACTCCTGAGGGGCAGCCACACAGTGTTTGCTTAGCAATAAGGGAACATCACAGCATGTCCAGGTAGCACACACATTTCTTTATTGTGCATGTGCAATGGAGAGAAAGAAACCTGGACTATATTCAGTGAAAACACGTTGTTAAAGGGACGTTATGGCTAAGTTGCACTAATAAAAATCTATGAAATTCAATGAAATTACTTTGTTAAAGGTATGTTATGGTTTTAAGTAAAACCCTAAAACCCCCAGAAATTCACCAGTTATGGTAAACTAAGCAACCATAACTTGCACCACCACTGTGCACTGCTCAGACTAACAACCAGGGAATGAAAGATGACATCACAAATGTCATTATTGACAACACTGATGAGATCACATATCTGGACCACATGTTTTTGTTTACTGCCATGATTAGGCTAGTTTTTGTTTTTACTGACAATGAGAATTTCCAACATTTGAAAGGTGCCATATATCTACATATTAACCTTTTCATATGTTCTTAAAGTATTGTCCTTAGAGTTAATCTGAGCACAGAGTGCACGTACATGTGGCAATAAGCAGGTCTCAAACATACAATTCATTTGTGTACATGATGATTAACTCTAATGTTATTTTCTCGGTGCTGCTGTTTATTTCTTTCTTACTTTATTTAACCTGTACGTGCCTCTAATTATTATGCATAGTAGGTTTTATATGTATTCTTTCTACTAACACAAGTGTGAGGTAAGTTTTCAATTGTTACCTAGTTATTCCAAGTTTAACATTACTCAAAACTCTTATATGGTAGTATTTATTATTTTACTTTCAGATATTACCAGATAAAAACATGGTGTACTTCTATGGTGCATGCTGCAACCATTGCCTATATGTATGTATGATAAGGTTCCTCTATTAACAACAACACTTAAATAAAATGTTTTGTTTACATGAGTACATTCTGTAATACATTAAGTAGTTCATGATAGGTCTCCCAATCACCCCTAAAATCTAGTTACCAACATAATAAATACAACCACTTCTAGGGACTGTATATTAAAATTCATTTAATATGTGATGTCATCAATGACATTTGTGATGTCATCTTTCAGGTCCTGGGTGTTAGTCTTAGCAGTGCACAGTGGTGGCGCGAGTAACAGTTGCTTATCTTACCATAAGTGGCACATTTCTGGGGGTTTCGGTTTTACTTGTAACCATAGTGTTCCTTCAACAAAGTGTTTTCAGTGAATTTCATAAGTTTTTATTAGTGCAACTTAACCATAACGTTCCTTTAACAAAGCCTTTTCAGTGAATGTCATGGTTTTTTACCAGTGCACCCTCATTTCCTAAAACGTACTAATATAATATAATATAATACTTACCGCAATATAGCAACATTTTAGTCCAATTTAGAAATGTCAGCTTAAAACTCTGCCATTCCACACCTTCAAGTATCACATGCGCACGTGCGGCATGATGATGAGTTTGCAAACTTATCCGCACATCGTAAACTGATCTGTGCTTCGCGAACAGTTTGGAACTGAATTTTCCAGCTCATCTAGGAACTTTGAAGCTCAAAATCTTCCCTTGCAAAGCTCCTACACCTATTCTTACTCATTATCCATTAACAATCTAGCACAGAGCACATCATTGGAAAAATATTACAAAACCAGCTATTTATGTTAAAAATGGCATCAGCTATTGCCAACCCTCCTCCCGAAGAGCCACCACCACCACCAGCTGGAGGTTCTACATAACAAATGAAGAGCAATACTTCAAAAGAAAATGAAGAGGACCAGGAAGATGAGATAGAGGAAGTGCCTAACTCTAGCACCCAGAGCGAATCATGGGTGTGGCAATTCTTTTCCACTGTTGGGAATGTACCAAAGGCTAAAGCTAACAAAATGAAATGCACTGAGTACAACTCAGTCGCAGGCTACCTCGGCAGTACTACTAAGTGCGCCGCCAAACCAGACCAACCACTGCAATGCTGTCAGAAAGGGTGTTCCTGTTTTAGGTAGTAGTATGCTGTCTTCCACTACCTTATCTTCCTCAACCAATACTGTAACCGCACAGCATACTTCTGTGGGACACACAATCTCACCAACTACCTTGCAAGCGATAAAAGAGGTTGTTGATCCATATCTTTCGAAGACAACTGTACTCTGTATATATTGCAAAACAACACTTTTCAGGGGGGGAGCAATTTCAAAGTGTTTTTGAAACTGTAATCAAAGAGCATGAGAAACACTGGAAACACTGTCCCCTACCTTAGATGTAACACATGCCCAGCATCTTCCCCTGTCCACCTGCCCCATCATATGTGTGGCTCCTCTTCCCTCACTTGCCACCCCCACCTTACTTCCTTGCATCTCCTACTAAAAAAAAACAAAAATACAAAATCGAAAAACAACAAAATAAGGTTCCTTTAGTTATTACATGTCACAGTTAAAACATAGAACTAAATAAAATACACATATAGACTCCATATACTTTACATTTCTGAATAAAGTATTTAGAATCAATGGGATTCTCCAACATGCCCATTAGCATTTGTTTATTATGCTAATGGGAATAATGGACAATTGTGTACTAGTGAAAAATAGTAAACAACACCAACCATTTTATTTTAATTGTATTAGTTGTGTATAGTTTGTCAACAAACCTTTACAACATGCATACACCAATTTGCATTTCATTTGGTAAATACTTAAATTCATATAAATAAAAGCAAGATTACAAAGATACACTTATTCTTTGAAACAATGCAATTATAAAAAATCATCATATGCCTGCATATGATTCAACAAAAATGTTAGTACAGATTTTGAACAAAATAGCTGTTCAGCCATCATGCGTAATCAACACAACTTGAGAAAGTGGGAAACACTGCTGTCAAAAACTTGCAAGATGGTACATTGGCAAGCATAAAAAGTACTTTAAGCAATGTTACATTTGTGTTAAGATAGCATGGCATAGAGTTTGCTCTGACCACACTGACATATGGAGATTAACCTTGACATATATTTAATAAACATTTCCCTTGGGATGTTTTGCCTTCATGAAACTCTAATAAAACATGTGAGTTACTTATCTTACCATAACTAGGTAGTTTTTTCCAACTGCACTCATTTGTCTTCAGCAATATTGGATAGCTGTAGGAGTTAGGCACATTTGTAGTTTACAATTTAGGGCATTGTTAATTTGTAGTAGAAATCAGGATAGTGATAGAATCACACTAATATTCGATCCTCCCATGCAAGTAATCCAGAGCCACTCCCTAGAGAGCTCAGTAGTACCAATTCTCATGGTTCCAAAGCCTTGACAATCTTTTTTCTTTGAAATATGCGCAAAAAATGACCAAATGTTTGATTGACTCTTTTTGTGGTGTAATCTGTCTGGCAGAATCTGCAAATCTCGTTTTCCTCTTTTCTAATATGCGGATACCAATATTTAATTCTTTTGTATGTTGGCAGCTGATTCATTTTGATTGTTAAATAAACATAGCGCAATAATTTGCAAGGAAATTGCACCAAATATGGCTGACAAGGCATGCGTTTAGTGGTAAAATAAGCCATATCCCTGTAAGAACATAGTGTGGAGATTCTATCGATTGTGTGGCAACAGTCTAACTCATAGAGTTTGTTATTTGTGTGTGCTTGCCTAAATGCCAAGACAGAGGTCTGTAGCCAGATTTCATGCAGTAGAGCTGTCATTTGATTAGAGATTTTGACCATAGATGGAGGCTTAGACTCCCTGATCATTTGGCCTAAGTTCTCATACAGAGAATTTGATGGAGGAAAGAGCATTTTGGCAAAGTTTGAAAGTAGCTGCCATTGATGGCTAGCAGACAACGGCGAAAGACCCAGCTCCTGTCTAAGAATGGCATTTGTAAGAGAGTTTGCAAGTCTCGGGGTCTTTTTCCAAAGTACTCCATGAAATGGATCTAGAAAACTGTCGATTTGTGTTAGGCACATCTCTAAGCCGTAAAGTATTATAGCATACACTATGAGAATATAGAATTCGATCGGGGGTAGCAACGAGTATTTGCAGAATTGTGAGTAGACAGTGTGCATTTGTGCGATTAGTGGATTCTTTTTTTTTTAGCTTTTCTTTCCACATTTTTGCAGAGATTGCATCCATTATATTGTACCCCAAATATTTGATTGATACTGCAGCTAGGACAGGAATTTGGTTAATTAGCCAATTAAATGCAGTTATTTTTTGCTTGAAATTAGGGAATATTATGATTCTAGATTTTGTAACATTGGAATGTAGGTTATGGGCTTCCGAATATTGTGAAAATACATGTAATGTTGTTTGCAAACCAGAAATCAAAATATCGTCCACAATAGCGAGCCAATTTAACTGCAGGTGTCCACGTTTTGCCAGATAACTAATGTCATGAGACCAAATTAAAACCCCCACTTGAACTGAGCATGGGTGCGTTGTTGTAGCAGACAAATTCACCCTTTACCAAATAATCAGTGTTCTGATGGAGTTTGGCTATAAAGGTAATTAGGTGAATTGGAAAGCCCAACCTATGCATTTTATCCCACAACAGGTCTCTAATAACACAGTCAAACACTGCAGAGAGATCGATTGAAACCATATATAGGGGTCCGGCATTTTTAGTTTCCGTTTTTGCCAATAGATGGGCTACAGTGGTGGCATTCAAACGAGTGCCCATCTGTGAGCGAAAGCCAACCTCAAAACAAGAAAGTAAATTATTGTGAGTGATATGCTGCTGGAGTTCCTTATGGAGCAAAATGACAAAAACTTTTGCGGATGCGTCCAATAGAGATAGCGGACAAACATTTTGTGGGTCAGCCGGATTACCTTTTTTGAATATGGGGACTATTATGGACTGTAACCATTTGTGGGGGAGCTTCAGAGTGGAGTAAATATGATCAAATCTGATGTTTTAAATTTTTGACCAAAACTGTGGGTACCTCTTCAACAGACACAGTGGTATGGAGTCGGGGCCTGCAGCCTTGGAATAGTTTAAGGATGAGATTGCCCATTCAACGTCATCCATAGACCAAGGTGAGCTGCCATAGGAAACTATCGAGTGATTGCGAGGATTAATGTGAAGAAATGTATGCAGTATTTGGAATTTAGAGGTAAAACGTTTCAACCACGTTTATTCAGAGATGGATGCAGATGGATCATTCCTAGGCTTATAAGAGTCTGTTTTTAGCATGGCCCATATTGATCTACGTTCATTATGGCATAAATAGTAAATCATTTTCTGTTTATTTATTTTTTTACTATGTTGAAAATGTTTAGTGTTTTGGCAGACATTTCTATACATGTTGCAGATTTTCTTTTTCAATGCGAAAAAAGCATCTAAACACAAATCACTAGAATTGAGTTGGTGTAAAGCCCGATTTTTGATGTGTTTTGCTTGCGAAATTTCACTACTATAGGAATGAGAATTGTGTCGTTTGGGTTCAGCCTGTTCTTGGATCAACTTCAACAGCTCATTTTTGATGATGTACGTGTACCTAACCGCTACCTGATGTAAGGACAGCAGTTTTCGATCAGCCTTTTTGTCAAGGAATAGTTGTATTTCGATCCTCGTGTTTAATTTGTCACAAAGATAAGTATTCCAATGAAAAGAAATGCCAGGTCGATCAGCTGAGAGTAGATTGAGATTAGAATCAGTAGGGAGGAACTCTGAAGGTTGGTGAATCACAAACAATATCATCTGATGATCACTCATGCCAAGATTCAATGGGGGTAATTCATAGAAATCAGCACACAAGTGGCGCACGCGGCTGGCGCACAGTGTGCGCATGCGGCAGTCTGCGCCAGCTGCGTGCGACAAAATCCATTTCCGCGCACAGCGTATTCATGGATTCTAACATCCATAATAAGCCGTGGCGCAGAGTGGCGCAGCGAACCTGCAGCAGCGCCAGTTACAACCTCAACCCCGCCCGTGCACCATGAACAGCACACAAATCCTGTACATGACGCACAGGACTGTGGACCAGCATACAGCCCCCAACCACGAAAACGTCTGTAAAACTCCCCGTGCACCCCTCCGAATACACAAACCCTGCTTGCAGCGGGGTGCGCATGGAGAATCACACGCGATAGGCCCTGTGCGAGCAGGGTACATGTATTTCGGAGGTGTGGGTGGAGAATAACACGTGACAGGCCTTTTGCGAGTGGGGTACGTGTATTTCGGGGGTGCACGTGGAGAATCACACGTGACAGGCCCTGTGTGAGCAGGGTATGTGTATTTCAGGGGTGCGCATGGAGAATCACACGCGACAGGCCTTGTGCGAGCGGGGTATGTGGATTTCGGGGGTGCCCGTGGAGAATCACATGCGACAGGCCTTGTGCGACCGGGGTATGTGTATTTCGGGGGTGCGCATGGAGAATCACACGTGATAGGCCCTGTGCGAGCGGGGTATGTGTATTTCGGGGGTGCGCATGGAGAATCACACGCGACAGGCCCTGCGTGAGCAGGGTACGTGTATTTCGGGGTTGCGCGTGGAGAATCACACGCAACAGGCCATGTGCAAGTGGGGTACATGTATTTCGGGGGTGCAAGTGGAGAATTCGCCATGCGACAGGCCTTGTGCGAGCGGGGTACGTGTATTTTGGGGGTGCGCATGGAGAACCACACGCGAAAGGCCTTGTGCGAGTGGGGTACATGTATTTCGGGGGTGCGCATGGAGAATTCGCCACGCGACAGTCCTTGTGCGAGCGGGGTATGTGTATTTCGGGGGTGCACGTGGAGAATCACACACGATAGGCCCTGTGTGAGCGGGGTATGTGTATATCGGGGGTGCGCATGGAGAACCACACGCGACGGGCCTTGTGCGAGTGGGGTACATGTATTTCGGGGTGCACGTGGAGAATTCACCACGCGACAGGTCTTGTGCGAGCGGGGTACGTGTTATTCGGGGGTGCACGTGGAGAATCACATGCGACAGGGCCTGTGTGAGCGGGGTATGTGTATTTCGGGGGTGCGCATGGAGAATCACACGCGACAGGCCTTGTGCGAGCGGGGTATGTGTATTTCGGGGGTGCCCGTGGAGAATCACATGCGACAGGCCTTGTGCGACCGGGGTATGTGTATTTCGGGGGTGCGCATGGAGAATCACACGCGACAGGCCCTGTGAGAGCAGGGTACGTGTATTTCGGGGTTGCGCGTGGAGAATCACACGCAACAGGCCATGTGCAAGTGGGGTACATGTATTTCGGGGGTGCACGTGGAGAATTCGCCACGCGACAGGCCTTGTGCGAGCGGGGTACGTGTATTTTGGGGGTGCGCATGGAGAACCACACGTGACAGGCCTTGTGCGAGTGGGGTACATGGATTTTGGGGGTGCGTGGGGAGAATCACACGCGACAGGCCCTGTGCGAGTGGGGTATGTGTATTTCGGGGGTGCGTATGGAGAACCACACGCGACAGGCCATGTGCGAGTTGGGTACATGTATTTCGGGGGTGCGCGTGGAGAATTCGCCACACGACAGGCCTTGTGCGAGCGGGGTATGTGTATTTCGGGGGTGCGCATGGAGAACCACATGCGACAGGCCTTGTGCGAGTGGGGTACATGGATTTTGGGGGTGCGTGGGGAGAATCACACGCGACAGGCCCTGTGGGAGCAGGTTATGTGTATATCGGGGGTGCACATGGAGCACCACACGCGACAGGCCTTGTGCGAGTGGGGTACATGGATTTTGGTGGTGCGTGGGGAGAATCACACGCGACAGGCCCTGTGCGAGCGGGGTATGTGTATTTCGGGGGTGCGCGTGGAAAATCACACGCGACAGGCCCTGTGCGAGTGGGGTATGTGTATTTCGGGGGTACGCGTGGAGAATCACATGTGACAGGCCTTGTGCAAGCGGGGTACGTGTATTTCGGGGGTGCATGTGGAGAATCACATGCGACAGGCCTTGTGCGAGCAGGGTACGTGTATTTGGGAGGTGCGCGTGGAGAATTACACACAACAGGCCCTGTGCGAGTGGGGTACGTGTATTTCAGGGGTGCGTGTGAAGAATCACACGCGATAGGCCTTGTGCGAGCGGGGTACGTGTATTCTGAGGGGTGCGCAGGGAGTTCCAAACGTGATTTTGCAGTGTGTGTCCTCCCAGGTGTGCCCTGTACCCCCTCACCAGCCCCATCCAGCCCATACCACAGGGGACTACCCTGCACCCCTGGTCATGTCCGGTAGGCAGCCCATCCAACCTGGCCATGCTCCCCAGCCAGCCCACATGTCACCATGCACCAGTGAGCACTGACTCATGTCCCCCTGCACCCTCACCCACCCTGCATTGACGGGCACCTGAGAGCATGCCCCGAACCATGTCCTCTTACACCCCCACCCACCCAGCATTGAGGGGCACCTGCCAGCAGGCCCCGACACATGTCCCCCTGCACCCCCACCCACCCTGCATTGAGGGGCACCTGCCAGCAGGCCCCGACACATGTCCCCACCCAACATGTCATAAAGATGTACATTCATGGGCCTCATGTCCACCAAAATCCCACTGCACGCCACCCCAGTCCTGAGACACAATCAAGTTTCCCATCCACCCCACAGTGAAATGCCTATTTCTTGTCACAAGACAAAAGTCAACTATGGACATCAACACATATGCCAGTCATTGTGCAAACCCACATTGTGACATGCAGTAAACCAATGAGCGAATACCACACATGGAAGTAAGAAATCAAAATATATTGTGCACAACATGAAGCAAATGGAATCAAAGTATGAAAATAATATTAATCCAAAAAAAAGAATGCATGTCCAAAACAAAAAAAAAAAAAATAATGAAGTCACAATCCAAAGTCATCCAAAATAAAGTCAGTGAAAACTCCTTGTCCACCAAATCAAATCCAAAGGAAACCTACATTTTAAAATCCATTGATACATGGTGAAGTAAAATAATATTTGTGCAGAAATCCACAGTCCAACTATGTACAGAGATTGAAACCAGGGTCCATGAGCCCAACAAATGAAATGGAACCTATAAAAAAAAAAACCTACCTAATTAAGAACTATATACAAAAACGTGGGGCATTGTCCAAGCGTCCCAAAAGAAAAAAAAAGAGAAAGGAAACCTAACACTAACTAACTATATACAATGGCGGGGGGCAAGTCCTACGGCTCACTCTGTGATGTTGTGGGCCAGGGCATCATCGAACTCCATGTCAATCTCCTGGAGGCGGGCCTCTGCCCTGGCCCAGAGGTCTTGCAGGGATGCATCCATGGCCTGTTCCAACTCCCTGCGAGTTGCCTTGAGGCATTCAGCCCGCCTCAATGCCCAAAGCATGAAGAACTCTGCACTGACCATGGGGAGCCGCGCCTCTTCCGCCAGTCGCCGCTCCGCAACTATACGCTGGCCCAACCGCAGCCACATGGAAGACACACCCATTCCAGGGTCCTCCTGCCCTCTGGCCAATGCCTGCCCCTCTGATGTTGATGGTCCTGAGCCATCATCGCTCCCACCTAGGCTGCTGCTGTCCATGTGCCCTGTCCGATGATGCCTGCACATCCTCCATCTGCTGGTCTCCAGTTGTTGGGGTGTCCACCCCTTCTGGACCGCCGACTCCAGACTGTGGCAGGGATGGGATCTCCACCAAGCTGGCTGTGTTGGTCAGGCCAGGTCCACAGGGGGCCCTGGTGGAATCTGGGCAGGAAAGACGGCAGGGAGAACAACTGGTGCAAAGTCTCCACAGAGGAGGAGAGGTCCGCCAGAGTGCGCGACACATGTAGGAACCCACCGACCATGGCCCCTCCAACTGTGCCACGTTGCCACGCAGCTCTTCATGATGGCGTGCGTGGTCCCCCCAGGAAGCACGCACGTCATCACGAATGACACGCGTGTGAAACACGACACTAATCAGGACGGAGCCCATACGGTCATGGGACTCCTCATCCGCAGGTAGTGGAGAGCCAGATGATGATCTGGGTTTCCCCCTACCTGCGGATGGGGCTGGGACGGGGCATCCCTGCTGGTGCATGGTGGTGCAGTCACAGGGTCAGGGACAGCGACATGCACAGTCCCCTCTGCGGCGACCTGTGCTGCCTCCTGACCCTGGCCCTGGACTGCACCACTTGCACCAGTGGTACTACCCCCACCAGGCCCCATGTGCGGCTCAGTAGCAGGCTCCTCCTCTTCTGTGGATACCACCAACCTGGATGTCTCTGCACCATCTTCCGCCATTGCAAGCCCCTGTGGGGGCTCACTCGGCCCTTCCGCTACAGCCGTAGAGGCAGACGCGGCACCAGTCCCCTTGCTCCCGTATGATGGCAATTCCTGGGAGGGTGGCTGGGCCATGCGTTGCCGCCCGGTGGAGGCATCCCCGCCGCTTAGCTCCACAGTGCCGTCTCCGCCCTCTTCTTCACTCAACGCTGCATAGAGGGAGACATAGAACACAAGCATCAGGGTACTGTACAATAGTCCCGTAGACAGGAAGCAATAACACACGAGTGGCACTGTCAAACGTCACTTCCATCCTGTCCCTCCACAACACATGGGTCAATGCAGGCAACACACATGCAGAAACAGGCACGGCGCATGCAATCAACATCAGCATCCATGTACAAGGGCCTCTATTGACATAAATGTTGCCTTAAACCTTAAAACTCATATACATCATGGCTCATACTGATCCCATGCACACACATCACCGGAGGCTCATGCATCTGGCCTTGTACACCACAGACAAAGTGGATCCAAGGATGACTAGACTGCATCAGTGAATCAATACATCGTCACGGACATGTGTCATGCATCCATGACATTTCAAAGTCACACACACACTTCTCAGACACACAGACATGTACACCAAACATTTGTACATGAGAGCAGCACCCATCTCTCACCCCCCATCCATGTCCAAAAACAGGGACAGGCATGCATTCATGTGTGTATCCCGCATGCTGCTCCCCATGTTGCATTGGAATACATGCACCATCCATGTGGTTCACGCATTACTGGTCTCACATGCATTACCATGATGTCCCTGCACACACACATCCATACATAGCCTATGTTACACATACAGGCAAGTAGCTGACTACCAGCACACTGCAACATGCCCTGTTTCACACAGCAATGCATGGCCACTTACCGCTCGACTACAGACAGGTCTTCCTCCGAAGGATCTAGGTGTGGAGCGCTGGGCTTATGTGTTCCAGGACCCTCATCTGGATGTTGGTCAGGCTGACCCGGCACCCCTCTGCATCCTCTGCCTTCATGAGGCGCCGGGCCTTGTTGAGGGTCCTGGACCTGAAGTCCTCCCAGCGCTTCTGAACGTGCTTGATGTCACGGGTTGCTACCCCCTCCGCATTGATGGCAACCACTACGTCCTCCCAGATCCTCTCCCGTCCTTCCTTGTCGGCACGCGATGGTGTGAAGAGGGCATCATAATGCCCCAGAACTTGCTCCACCAGGACACCACCTTCTTCTCACTAAAGCTGGTGGCCCTCTGCCTCTCTGGCTGGGGGTCACCACTGGTCTCGGATGGTGTTTGCCCCGACATGGCGACCCCCGAGGCAGGTGTGGGTGGGCAGCTGGGTCCTGGGGCTAGGCTGTGGAGCGATGGTATCCCAGTCGGGAGTCTTTTGTTCCAGCAGGGGTGGACTTAGCAACTGGACCCCTGCAGATGGCTGATGTGCAGGCACCAAATAGCAGGGCACGTGGGCAGCAGGCATGCAGGTAGCAGCAGATGGCAGGTGGGAGCGTGCTCAGGGCTCTTGGGGGCAGGAAAATGGGCTTTTGGGCAGGAGTGTGGTCTTCCGTGTGTTGTCGTGTGGCCAGCTTGCTATGGAGTGATTTGGCACGTGAAAAAAGTGCAGCATGTAAATTGAGGAAAGGACCTTAGCTCGCAAGCGTGTCTGTGACATAACGCGCATGGGCAATCTCCTCGTGACGGGTGCATAGTGAATCAGCACATGAAAAAACTGCACGTCCGCGTGTTAATGCATGTAATCTGAGGAAAGGGCCTACGCATGTAAGTGACGTTATACGCGCAGGCATTTCCCTCAGCACTGGCTAAAGGTAGCTGCTCCCGACAGTTCGCCGTAAAAGCCTTTCGTGGAGACCGACGTGTGTGTTGCTACTTTGTGTTGTTTCGCGCACTATCACTACTTCACAGCGCATCAAGGACGTATCTCTTCTTTTGGCGGGGGTAATGGCTACGTGTGTTTTTCATTATCACGCTAGTGTGACGGTGAGTCGTGCGTGCTATTTTTCCCACTGCGGGTGCCCGAGTGTATTGCGTACCAGTTTTCAAGGTCATAGTAGCCTGCGTGTCGCACGCGTACATGTTTTTGTGTCCCTGGGTGCCACTGCATACTGTGGGAGGTTAATTCCACACATGCAGGCTACCAGGGTGCATGCACGGTTTTACTGCAGTTTTGGGGTGCCTGAGCGTTGCGTGACCCATCACTTCATCACCGGGGTCACATACAGCCTTGCAGGTGCAGGGGTGCTTATAACATCTTGTATCCCACCCCCTTCACCCCAATTGCCCAGGACAATTGTCGTGTACACCTCCCATTGGCACTTCTCCATCTGTGCCAGCAATACTCCATGGTTGGGAGGCCACCAAAGGTGAGGGGCGCCTCAGCTGGGCGTGGTCAGGGATGTGGCCGGGGTGACCAGGGAGTAGGGGGACTCCAGGGTGTCCAGGCTGGCTGCAGACGGGGAAGAGGCAGGGGTAAGATAGCTCCGGACGATGTTGTGCCACATGTTGGTGCAGTCATGCCACCCTCCCTTGTGGCTCCAGGAGATGCAGTTCTTGCATCTGACACTGTTGCCAGTGTGATCCGGCAGTCCGTTTCATCGACTGCCACGTGCCCAAGGGTAATGGTAGCTGCAGGTGCAGCTGTGGACACCACCACCCAGGCTCAGGGTCTGCCAGCGCAGGCTGCGTTGGCACTTGATAAGTCCATGGAAGATTTACAGGTGGTCAGGAGGCACACAGTAGGTGCACGCAGGGCTGCATAGACTGAGGCACGTGTCCCTTGGGCAATAATCCCATCTGCTGCCCTGACCAGCCGGGTGTTGGAAACTACAGGGGCAGATGCAGCCAACACAACCACGGTTATGAGTCTACGAACCAGGACAGTCCCGGTCAATGACCCTGGCCCAGCGGATGTTGCTGTGCAAGGTCCATTCCAGGGCACCCAGCAGCCACTGACACAAGTTAGGGCCTCACTCTATGTTCCACCTGCCACTCCCTCTGCTCATTCCACCAGTGCCACTGCTCATACTGATCAGGGTGGCATTTGCAAGTGGGGGTTCGGACCAGCGTCCAAGAGGAGGAAGGTTGCACCTGCAGTACAGGCTGCGACCCCAGACACAGCTACGGCCTCCTGCACATCGAGGAAGAAGCCTTTCTGCAAGCAGGAACTGGACTGCCTCATGCACTACGTGCGGGACCACAACCGTGACATGCTAGTGGGGCAGAATTGTCAGACTACAGCTGCCCATCATGATACCCACTGGAAGCAAGTTGCGGAAGATGTGAGTGCATTCGGCCATGAGGTGCGCACAGCCCAAGAGTGCAAGAAGCGTTGGAATGACCGAAAAACGCAGCGCTAAGGCGAAGCGTGCCTCAAATTACAACATGACTCTGGTGACTGGCAGTGGGCCGGCACCTGAGGAGGTAGACCTCACTCCGCATGAGTCACTCATTGCGGAGTTCATACCACCAGAATTGGTCGAAAGAGTGGGAGAGATGCTGGACTCTGATGCCCAGTCCAGTGAGTGTTGCGGCATGTTTGTCGAGGCCATGGTTGTTTTACTCGTGTCATGTGTTGGGCATGACTGCCACTACATGTCATTTGTACATGGTTCTCATGGGTGTCCTGTCAAAGATTCAACACCAAAAGGATTGAATGATGAAAGGGTTGAGGTAATTGGACCTAAGACAAAAGGGCCGAAATTCTCAGACAGAATATATATAGGTAATGGTTTTCGTGTAGTTCAAAATAAAAGTGGTTTATGCTACAGTAACTGGGGTTCGGGGGAGAACCCCCAAACAATTTGGCCAAAAAAATCGACCCTTTGGTTTTTTGGTCCTTTGGTTTCGACCCTTTGGTCATTCGATCGTTTTCATTTGAACATTTTACCTAGAACCGTTTTCATGTGCAAGTCATGCAATACTTCACTGATGCGTGCCTGCTGTGCAGGATGGTGCACATGTTGAGCAGACAGGGACTGTCCTCATTACGACACTTGCACCATACTCACATTCTAGTCACCCGGATGCCCCTCCGGTCCATGTTCCAGCTCACTAACCCTTCTGCATGTAGTCTGGGGTGTCCTTCCTCTCAGCACTGGGACTATGTCATTGCTGACTTACATGCATGTGTCCCCTGCCTGCATGCGGGTACTCCACGTAGGCATGCTCCCTTGCCCCTCCACCCCCCCCCGCACCCCAATTTCACCATTGCACTGTTGTGCATAATTTTGCGGTACTGCAATGGCCTGTTCAAGCCTCCTGTGTACATGCTAACTTCCACCAGCCAACCTGCCAGACACATGCAGTGGGGTACATCCTCTGTCCTTCATGCAGGGTGTCTCACTTGGACTGTGCAGATGGCAGATGATCCACAGAGACCTGTTTGCCCATTCATGCTCCATGTGCATTCCACGTGTCCCCCTATGTGTCCTTGACTGGATGCACATTGTAGTACATGTCCAGGGTGACCGACATTTCATGCCATTCCACCATCCATCCCATGGCCACGCTGGCCCAGTCCTGCATCACACACATGTTTAGGGTGTCACAGTGGGTGTGGGGCACAGTCCTCCCCAGTTTCAGGCCCACTGACTCTGTCCAACTGGTGTAGTGGGTTTTGCACACATGGGTGTACTACTGAGGGTTCGTCATGTGTCCTGCTTACTGTCCCATCATCATCTGCTGTGTTGTCAGTTTACTCAGATGATGCCATTGATGCTAGTCAACACTGGCTGCCAATACACAGGTCTATGGTCACCCGTTTGCCACCATGCAAGGCATCCCTTCATTTTCACTCAGGGAGGAGGGGGGGGTTGTTTGTAGCCATGCAACCCATTTCATGCACTTTGCACGTGATGCCTGAACTTGCCCATGCACTGCCTTCACGTGTTTTGATGCACATCATGAAGTACTTGTTCATGTAGATAGTGAGTAACTTACACATGTTCTGCACTGCATCAACCCACTTCGGAGCCATGTAACACTGTTCTACATGCGTACTCACTGATGCAATGTCAAATTGACCAAGCATGCATGGCAGGTTCTCTTTTGTGTGTGACATGTCTGCTTCATGTGTTGGCTGTCTGTGTGATGTCCATGTGTGACTGTGTTAAGTGCTTCTAACATGTGTACTAATGTTTTTTTCTCTCCACTTTTCAGATGATGACGCAATGGAGGCAGAGGATGGTGTTGTCATGCCAGGCACAGGATTGTTATCACAACCACAACCCGGCACAAGTGGGGATTGTGAGGTGGTAGACCACAAGAACCCATGTTTGCTACAGTCCATCTTGTCTTTGGCTGGAAATGAGTCCAGCCAGATGACCACTCTGACGACCATGTCGAGTTGTATGTGCATCAGGTCCATACGTCAGGGGTGAGTGATTCTGATGTGGACACTCCTCTTACCGTGACACCTGCACAGAGGGGCCAGACATTGGTGGGACCTCCGCCTGTGGAGGATCGGGACGCAGGGTCACCCTCCACACCAGTCGCTGATGTGCCTGGGGCATCACGTAGATGGGGGCATGTAGTGGTGCAGCCGCGGGCGGTGCCAACCCAACGAGGATGCCCGGTTCTTGGGTCCCGCAGGTGTCAAGCCCAGCAACGCGGTGGCTGCTCGCCACCGAGGTATACTGAGTGGGAGCAAAACATGACTGCCAATTCAGAACATCAGGGCGCAGCACTTGATAACATTGCTGTGAGCATGGAACGTGTGGCCCAATCTGTGCTCCCCCCTGCTAGGCAAGTGCTTCTCCAGCGGCAGGCGGTGCAGTCCACAGCCCGCTCGCTCAGGCTGGGCATGGCAGCCTCTGACAGGGCACACCAGGCTGAAATGTTGTCTCTGCGTCAAGCAATTACTGCTCACGCAGATGCACACATGGAGGCCCTGAGGGCTGAGTATCAGTCCCTCAGATCCACTTTGGGTGCCCTCTTGATGTCCCAGAGGGTGCGGTCAGAGGAGAGGTTTGAGCAGCTTGAGTGTACCATCTCGGCTGAGCTACGTGCTTGCCGGGAGGTGCATCAGTTGTCCAGCAAGACCACGCAGGAAGAACTCTGTGTTACACGTGTTACCTTGCAAGAGGAAGCATGTGTATCATGGGAGGTTCTGCATGCAGACCTGCGTGTCATTGCCGCACAGAACCAGGCTCACCTGTCCAGCAGATTTGCTGATGATGAGGGGCAAGCTGTGCCTAGGCATGGTCAGGCTCCTGTCCCACGTCCTCCGATTCAGGATGAGGCAGACTCGGACGACGAGATATCTCCAACACAGGTCACGCTGTGCAGGCGTTGAGCCCATGGAGGTTTTTTTTTTGTCTCAAAATCATCGCATGTGGGTGTTGATGTGCACCCTGTACCTCCCCCCTCCTGGGTGCCTCCCCCTGGGTCGTATGTGGCCATTTTTGATTTTTGCTTTTAGTTTAGTTAGTTAATATTAACTATTTGATAGTTATTTTAATTAGGTTATGTAGGTTGTTCATTGTTAGTTTAATTAGTTAATATAGTTTAATATTGTTTGTCTATTGTGTTTCATGTGATGGCGTGGTGCTTTGTGGCTTTTGAAAGCATCCACTGTCTGTTCCAGCTGGGCCCTTCAAGCTTGTCTTGTGTGTGTGTTTGCAGCTTGGGGTCCTGACTCACATAGGCCACTCCTGCTTCCCTTATCCATGGGCTCGCAAGGATGGTTCAGTTTAACAAAATATTACCCAAGGGCTTTGGACTTGCCTCATAACTGTGGCCAGTCTGCTGCTGTACTACTTGTGTTAACACCCCTAGTGGGGATTGGTTGCGTTCTATCCACCCCATGCCTGTGATGAATTTGGGTGAGTATGTGTTTGATTTCTCCATTAATTGAAGTGGATTGTGATGTATGTTATTTTCTTGCCTGTATATGTGCTTGATGCACTTCATGCTGTAGACAGTAGCCTGCACCCTTGGCCTGTCAAAGTGACACTGAAGGTGGGAGGAGTTTGGATGTAGCTCTGTAACCTGGCCCAGTGACAACCAGCATGTAGACACACACACAGGGAACTTTCCAGCCTTATTGCTTTGTTTAATGCCCTTTCTGCAGGACGATGAGCCTCCAGACTACCTTTGCCAGCAGACACAGGGATGACTAATCCAGGAAACTAGCCACGTTCGGTGGTGCAGACGTGTGTATGTGTGCGCAAGGAGATGTACAGGGCTTGTGCTCAGATGTCCGACAGAAGCAGACGTGTTTCCAGGAGCTCCTGCCAAGGTGAGGAACACAAGGGCCCACACCGCAGACTACCTTCCACCAGGCCACTTGAACATGGATGCTAAGTAGCACCAGTGCTGGGGAGGTTTGCCAGGCATTGTTGGGGAAGCACACAGTACAGCTGACATGCATTGAGAGCCAAATGCCAATTGCCTTTGCAAGTTGTCAGGGGCACAAGCAGGGCCATCAAACATATCCTCCAGTACCCCCTGCTCCATTGAAGCTGAGTAATTAGGGTAGTAGCGTTCCTAGCCAGAAACTGATAGAGCGCACAGGGACGACCAGCGAGGCTCAGACTCGTGGTGAGTGCATGTCATTTGCATGTGCAAATTGCCACGTGCACTGCCTATTTGAATCTGCGGCGGCAAAAACACAACTTGTACTGAAGTTGCACCTTGCAATACCCGTCTTGCAGCTCACCCAGGGATCATTCTATCATCTCTGATTCTTGACCAATTGGTCTTCCATTTCCCACGCAGCGGCATGCGCCGGCCTTACAGAATTGACAGTGTATGTACCATCGGTGGGCCAAGCTAATGTATGGGTACATGGCAGCAGACAGGGGTGTTTGTTTGTGGAGAAGTCACTTTATTTGGGGCATGGATGGGGTTGTGTGTGTGTGTTGTAAACACACATTCAGATCAGTAACTCTCCCTCTCTTCGCAGCATTGAAGTGCTCCTGTTACCGGACCTGAGAGTGCTCACCCCAGAGATGAGTGTTTCTTTGGCTTGCATTTGACTAATTTGGTACAATGTGCACGACGAACATATTTTCTCTAATTGAGTATGTGTTTTTGTGACTAGTTGTATTTTGCTTTCTTTCCCTTGCAAATCCACATCCACTCTCCTGTCCCTCTTTCCGGTTATCCTGAATAACAATGACTGTCCATGCAACATATCCCTGACCCACCTTCCCCGCTGGGGTCCCAGAGGCCTGTGTTAGTTTGACCTTGCAGGTTCCCAGACCACAGAGGGTGTGGTTGGTTTGTGCAACTCCTGCGCCTGGACACCGGAGCTGTGACACTACCCATCAGTTGTTGCATCATCATTGTATGTAATGTACCGTAAATGGTACCCATCCTGTTGGAACATTGTTCAACTGTGCTACCTTGGTTGTTCTATCATTGTGCTTGTACATGTGCTTTGACATTTCCTGCTACTTCAAGTCATCTACTAGAGACTCATCGAGGGTGTTTTGGTGCTTACAGCCTTTTTCCCTGGTTTGTGGGTTTGCCTACTTGGAGTTCTATGCGATTTGGTATTTTTACCAGTCAAGGTGGACTCTGAGGGGACTGAACCCTATTTACACGCAAGCTGGAACATGGAGACTAAGGGGTAGGGTGATCCTGTGACCAGGTAGACTTGGGGGAAGAAGGCTACATACCCCAGTGACAGTTGTTCAGGAGGTCACGGTAATGCGTAAGGGAGGGCATTTCGTTGTTGGACAGTTGGCCTGGCCCACAGTGTTTTGGGCACTCTGACATTGTAATTGTGGGGTACTATGTACATGATGTGTTGTGTTGCTCAATGCCTGTTCCTGTGTTGTCTTTACTTTTCAGGTATCAGGGGATTGGTGTGGTTTGACATGCTGGGGTGTTCACATGGCCAATGTTCACATGTGATGTGTACAGGACACTGAGGGTCACTTGATTTCACATGCATATATTGAGTGCATGTCCCTAATGACACACACAGTTGCACAATGATCCACCACACCTACATCCACACTTCCATGGCCCCAGGTGCACACAGATTGCATTCTCATGCCCGCGGTGTCCATGCAGCACATGATCTATTAGCATTTGGGTACCCTGTACATGCGTCATTTGGTTCTAGATTTCATTTAGTCTTTTTCATGTGATGATCAAGGTGTATCTGCAGCACTATGGCTGCTCAAAGTGCTGTGTGCTGAGCAGTGTGTTGCAGGAGACACACACAGCACACAGGTTTGGGAGTCTGGATTTTGCCATGCCCAATGTGCATGTCAACAGGCATTCAGTGTTGTGTTCATGCTACGACTGTTGGAAAGCATTTGTGTCTGACTTTGTATGTGTGGGAGGTTGTTGGTCAGTCATTTCATCGGATTCCATGTCAGACCTCATTGTCTCATGCCAGTTATCATTTATGACGTCACTTTGTAAATTGTTGGTCATGTGTTGGCCGTTTGCTATTGCATGCCATGTGATGGTGTAGCAGACAAGGGTGATGTGGTTTGGGAGGGTTTGGGTGACATACCAGGGATTGTGATGGACTGTTATTGTTATTGTTATTGTTATTGTTATTGTGCTTATACCGCGCCAAAGCCCGTAGGCATCCAGGCGCCGAGAGAGCAGAGTACAGTGAACAGAGACTACCGCAGGGGATTACTCTAATAAAAGAGATGCGTTTTCAATTGTTTTCAAAAAGCAAAAAGATATGTTGTCTTGCGCAGGGATATGGGCAATGCATTCCATGCCTTAGCTCCCTGGGTATGAAAGGCCCTTCCAGAGCCTCGGGAGAGTTTAACTCGGTGCTGTACCAAAAGATAGCCTTCAGCTGACCTGAGGTTTCTCTTGGGCTGGTAAATGCCAATGACGTCCTTAAGGTAAGCAGGAGCACTGCCAAAGATGCATTTGTGGCATATAGTTATCAATTTAAATTGAATTCTGCTTTCCACAGGAAGCCAATGCAATGTTTTTCTGGCTACAGTAGTGGGTTCTGAGTGCTTCATTTGAAAAATGATGTGAATAGCTTTATTTTGAATTTTTTGTAACTCCTGGATTTCTGCTTTACCTGCACCACCTAAAAGTGCATTGCAGTAATCAATATGAGGCAAGATAACAGCTCTCACGAGCTTGATACGGTTTTCGACCGAAACTAGTGGCGCAACTTGTCTAAGCACTTTGAGGTGGTAATTAGTGCTGACAGTAATGGCTGCAACATGTGCTTTGCAGTCTACACTGCTGCCCATGTATGTGCCCAAAGTTTTTACTTTCTGCACAGTGTTGATGAAGCTACCATCTATCGTAAAACCAGTGTACTCCTGTCCCAGCTTCATTTGTGCCTGGCGTGGGCCAAAGATCATGAGCTCTGTCTTTGTAGCGTTCAGACATAACCAGTTGGTGGACATCCACTGTTTTATCAGTTGATAAACCGTGTTTACTGCACATTGATCTATGTCGTAATCGCCAGTAATGTTAAGGACGAGCTGGAAGTCATCTGCATAGTTACAGAAAAAGGTCTGGAAAAGATCTAATTCGTAACAGAGAGGAAAAATGTAGATATTGAACAACAGTGGGGAAAAACATGCCCCTTGGGGCACACCACATGTGATAGTTTGTGACCCAGAGGAACTGTCTCCCCAATGCACCTGTGACCGACGACCTTCCAGGAATGCCCTCAGCCAAGTTATGGCATTATCAGAGAGGCCTCCAACAGTCTGCATTCTGTCGAGTAGGATTTTTTGATCTAGCAAGTCAAAAGCTGCCGATAAGTCTAACAACATCAGCAGCCCCGACTTGCTATCATTTAGTCTAGAGAGCATATATGTCTGCAGGTCCAGAAGCGCACTTTCTGTGCCATGATGGCTTCTGAAACCTGACTGCTTAGCATGCAAGATGCCAGCCGTCTGGACATGGGCCTGTAGCTGGATGGTTGCTATCTTTTCAATAAGTTTTAAGAAAAACAGGGTGTTGGTGATAGGCCTTAGGTTTGCCACATCAGTGGGATCAAGACCTGCTTTTTTTAGCAGTGGTGAGACTGCTACGTTCTTTATTGATTGGGGAATCACACCTGTTCGGAAGGAAGCGTTTGCAAATCTGCAGAGAAAAGGTGCGAAAAGTTCCTTATGTTCCAAGATGAATTTAGATGGAAGTAATTCACCCGGACAGTTAGTGGTGTGCATAGACTTAAGGATATTCAAAATATCAACAGCAGTGGATTCTCTGAAGATGAAACCTGAAACAGGACCTGGTTGAGTATCCCTGCTTGATGTAGAACCTGACTGAGTTTGGGGCGATTGTATGCAAGTATGGTGTGTCTCGGTGGGTATTGGGATAGGCATTTGTGCAGACGACAGGGCTGCTATTGCTTCTAATTTAATTTTGTTTGGGCTTTTAATAGGTTAGCCGCGAAGGCCTTCTGTACCCGTTCACAGTCATCAATAGTCGGTGTGATGCTGGAAATGCATCTGAGGGACAGGGCCTCTGAATCCTTGTCCTTTTTCTGTTTTTACCGTGTGTTCTGTTATGTTTTCTGCCCCGGAGTCCATGTGGGACTCCTGGCAGTGCAGCTCTCTCTTTTGGTTTGGTGAACAGACCCATGGGATACCCTTATGGCACCCATGGGTGGGGGTACAACCCTGTGCCCCTAGTTTATGTTTTTGGGCACCTGTGGGTGGCCCCAGAGCAGGGTATGGGCTGGTGGCAGCTCCGTGCTGAATTTGACAGGTGCTCCGGGTGTCCTCCATTTTGGGATACCCTGGCCCTGCCATTGGGATCAGTTGATTCCTAATAGAAAACAAGATGGCCCCTGTGGCCTCTTGCTTTATATTGCCTGTTATCTTGTTTTCCCAAAGTCCTGGGAAGCCCTGTCTCTGTCCCTTCCCCCTGACTGGCTGTTGGGTGGAAGTTCCATGTATGGTATTGATGTGAAGGCCCAGCTAGACTGACTGGAGCCTTCCCAGTGACTGTATGTTGTGGGTAGCTCCTGTGGGTGGGACCTGGGTGAATGGAGTGTGTGACCAATATACACTTCTTGTTGTGGTTGTCTGGTTTCTGGCATGAGAGACAAAGACTGAGACAACCCTGCCCGAAACTGGCCTGAATACAGTGTGTAGTGTTGAATGGCTGGGTACTTGTCCCAATCCACATTTCTTGTTGTGAGTGTCTGGAAGGGAGGAGTTTGGCCTGAATGCACTGTGTGCCTGATTGGCTGACTGAATGCATGAATGCCCTGCAGTATGATTGGCTGCTGAGTGTGTGCCAGCAGCGTGGATGAGAGAGAGGATAGTATATCTGGGGACCTCTCACCACTGGAAAAGTGTTCAGAAGGGACCTTTTGTTGAGAAGCGACCATTGTGCTCCAAAAGCAGCCAGGGAGCTGAGTCTCCACTCTACGAGTAACTGGAACTGCTGATCCTCGACGTCCAGCTGGAAGAAGAAGACTTGCTGTGGCATTTGCTTCGACCGATCTGAAGGCTGACGAGATCGCCGAGGGCTGACCCGAGAGAGTACCTGGTAAGGCGCCCTCTTCCCGTGCTCCGAGGGACCATCGAGCACCGCTCCATCTTCGCCGAAGCGCCCTGGAAGACAGACCCTCGAAAGGCTGTCGACCCAAACCGGGACCGCTGAGGAGATCGAAGTGAAGCACCCGGACATCGACGCCGTCGAAGTCCATTGCCGTCGACCAGGGTTCGCAGGTTTGTGTAACCGCTGGAGGCCCGTCGAAGTTGTGTTGCCCAGCCGTGGGAACCACTTGACGCTGTGCCGCCGACGACCGGAGCCGTCCGCTCCTTTGCCTAAGGACATTCAATCGAAGGACTCTCTCGACCGCATCGTCGACCGCTTATCCTGCCGGAGAAAGTCGAGGCCGACCAACGCGCCGAGGAGAAACCTGCCGGTGGGTTTCCCGCCACCCGACGACCTCAAAGACTCGGACGACTCGACGCCCTTGCTGGGCTTCCGTCTCTACAATCTTTGCGGTCCAGAACTATTGTCATCGAGGTGCCCCGCACACCTCTGCCTTGCAGGACGCCGACGCCCCGACGCCGACGAGCACCGCTCGAACGAAGCTGCCGCCTCTTCGACATCGTTCTACCTCGTTTGTCGACGGACGTTCGACGCCCCGTGCCTCCCGCTTGAAAGGGAAGGCATTCAAGAAGGGCCGTCGATTCCCCGTCGCCGAACAGCGAGTCCCTCGACGTTTGTCGACGCCTCTTCGAGGAGCTCGACTCCACCAGGTACATTGGGGGGGTAAAAACATTATAGGAGAGAATAAGACTTGCAGAGCAATATATGGACTGGGCTTGTGCTATATCTTTCTTTACAGGTTGCCCAGGTGGGGGGATCTCCACACAGAACTGTGCCCAGTAGTAGGGGCCAGTATTCTGCCTATTGCTCAACCCTCTTGTTTTCTCTCCTCTCTCTATTGCTGGTTTCACTCTATTGGTCTGTGTGACATTGTACAGTATTGTTCATGCACTTCAATGAGATCTAGGGTGGTACCACTTTAGGATTGTAAATATTTGTCATTGTAGATTTTGCCAGAGTACAAAGTGAGTTATCATGATAAATGTACATAACCTTAACTTTCGATTATATAAAGACTGTGTTCTAACCAATACAGAGTGTGGGTATTCCTTTGTGGGGGCTTTGGGGATACACTGTACTTAAGAACCAGCCTGCATCACCTCCTGAGAAGCTAGGCCTTGATTGCTCGACCATTGCTACCGAATAGAGAATCTTGGCTGGGGTCTCCTGTGCCTCTCCTCCACCATATAGGGAGCGGAAGTACAGACACCCCCCACCGGTCGTTGAGGCCCGTCTCTCACACTGGTGGCAAGCGGTGGGATGCTTATGGTTTTAAGAATCAGTGTATAACCGTGCCACTTACAAAGGATATTTGCCCTTTATTGAATTAAGGTTTAGTTGTGTACAAGGTAACTGCATTACAAACAATGGAGTCTATTGCGAATGGCAAATTAACTCGGATGAGCTTGGAGGCTCTCCAGAGTGCATGTGAAGCTAGGGAGTTAGACTTTGTGGATAAGTCTAGGGCTGAGCTGATAGCTGCCCTGGTGGACTACCAGACTGATAGTGAAACTCTTGATGAGGGGGGGAATGCAACCAATGAGGACTCTGCCCCTGGGGTTTCAGCTGAATCTGTTTCTGGGAATGCCGCCATTCCTGCTGCCTCTGTTCCAAACTCCAGCAATTCCTTAGAGCTTGAGTTATTAAGGATGAAATTGGCCTTTGAATACCGCAAGTTGGAAATAGATGCTGAGCTTAAGAAAGAGGAGTTGGCTCAACAAGTTGCACTCAAAAATAAGGACCTTGAACTCAAGAGCCAGGACACTGAATGTCAGAGGATCCAGCTAGAGAAAGCTAGAGTGGAGACTTCAGCTAGAACCAGTGAGAGTGTCAGGTCCCCAGCCACCAAGTTTATGAAAGATTTGGTTGGTGTATTTGTGGAGGGTTCGGATATCCTCCAATGGATTGAAGCGTTTGAAATGGCTTGTGAGATTCATGATGTGGATAAAAGAGATTGGGCGAAGTGTTTGTTAAGCAGAGTGCCTCAAACTGGGTATGACTGTATTCTGAAGCTGAGTGTGGAAGAAAGGGGTCAGTACGAGTGTATGAAGTCTGCTTTGATTGCCAAGTTCAGCAAGACACCTACCCAATACCTTAGAAGGTTCAGGGATTTTAAGAAAAAGGAGAATATGTCTTGGGTTGACTGGGTGAGTGCTGCGCACATGAACATGATGGGGTGGATCGATGGATACAAGGTTAAGACTTTTGTTGAATTGTCCCACCTCTTGTTTTTTGAGCATTTCTCTGAAGCCTGTTCACCAGAGCTGCGTCAGTATGTGGCTGACCAGAACATTTTGGACCCCTTTAAGCTGGCTAGGTTGGCTGACAAGTGGGTCTCCCACCGGGTGTCCCCTAAGGACTCCAGTGGGAAGGACAAGGATAAAGAGAAGGGGGCCTCTCAGAAAGCTGAGGAGTCCCCCAAGCAGTCACAGTCGGGTAAACCAAAACCTTCCTCTCCTAAGACCCAAAAATCTAGTGGGGATAAGTCATCTGGGGGTGGGAATAAGAGTAGTGGTCCCCCTGCTGCAAAGCAGGCTCCCAGTGGTTCCAGTACCGTACCCCGCACTCCTGGCGCTTGTTGGGACTGTGGGGCTCTGGATCACAAAAGGGGTGACCCCAAGTGTAAAGGTAAGGCACTTGGAGTACAGGCTGTCAGCCTGACCTACCCTTACCCCGTGTCTGAGGTGGAGGCCACTGTCCTCCCCTCCTCTGCCGGGATCACATTTGGTGCTCCGGTGGAGATTTCCTTAGTGTCCCTTGGGGCCTGGGACCAGTACGCGGAAGTACTGGCGACTATCCCACAGAACACCCGTAGGTTTTTGAGAAGTGTCCTCTTGAATGGCCAGCCTTCTACTGGTTTGAGAGACACTGGGGCAAGCATGACAGTGGTGGACAGGACCCTGCTCAGGCCAGAGGACTATGAAGGTGCTCCTCTGCAAACAACCAGGTTAGCTGGTGGGCCTCCCAAATTATCACCTGTAGCCTTAGTCACACTCATGATTGGAGATAAGACAGCCAAGCTTCCTGTCCTGGTTCAGGACAATGTCCCTGCTAACATTTTGTTAGGAAACAATCTAGTAGAGTTGGGGTTGATCTCGGATGGTCTTCCCATGACTGCTGCTCCAGTCACTAGGTCACAGGCGACACCGGTTCTGGCTGTGGGTCAGGTACCCGAGCCAAAGGCGAGGCCTAAGGCAAGAAGGAGGAAGACCAAGAAGGCCACCTCTGTGGAGGGAGCACCTTCTCTTCCTGCTGCACCCATTGGGATCCATGCTCCGGACGGGCTGGGTCCAGTGGAAAACCCCAACTCAACTCCTTTGGGAGAAGAGGCAGAAGACTCTCCTGTGGGAGAGGTTCTCAACCCGGAGGATCATCCCGACCTTCAATGCTTGTTAGCTGAAGGGGGACCCTCTCGGGCAGACTTCTGTAAGGGACAGAGAGAGTGCCACTCTCTCGAGGGACTGAGGAAACAGGCCCTGGCCCAGGCACAAGGAGAGGTGCCTAGGAATTTCCGGATTTATTGGGAGGGTGAGCTCCTTGTTAGTGAGCCCACTAAGCCTGAACCTGGTGCCCGCAAGAGGTTGGTGGTACCCCAGGTTTACAGGCCCTTCCTACTGCAGTTGGCGCATGAGGTGCCCTTGGCTGGTCATCGTGGGACCAAGAAGACTAAGCAGAGGCACTCTGCCCATTTCTACTAGCCACGGATGGGAGTAGAGGTGGAGTCCCACTGCAGGACCTGCCCAACTTGTCAGTTGTCTGGCAAGACTGGAGGCAGTGTCATTGCCCCACTGCAGCCGTTGCCAGTGGTTGGCACCCCATTTGAGAGGGTGGGCATCGACATCGTCGGTCCCCTTGACCCTCCCACTTCAGGTGGACATCGGTTCATCCTGGTCTTGGTAGATCATGCCACCAGGTACCCTGAGGCGATACCCCTTCGGACGGTTACGGCCAAGGTGGTTGCCAGGGCTCTCCTGGGCATTTTCACCCGTGTTGGATTCCCCAAGGAGGTTGTCTCTGACAGAGGATCCAACTTCATGTCGAGTTACATGAAAACCATGTGGAAAGAGTGCGGGGTAACCTACAAGTTCTCCACCTCTTACCACCCCCAGACCAATGGTCTGGTTGAGAGATTTAATAAAACTCTCAAGGGCATGCTAGGGGCTTTGGAAGAACCCTTAAGGAGGAAATGGGATCTCCTCCTGCCATGCCTGCTGTTTGCTTACAGGGAGGTACCTCAAGAGGGTGTTGGTTTCAGCCCCTTTGAGTTACTCTTTGGACATCCCGTGAGGGGGCCCCTCGCCTTGATCAGGGAAGGCTTGGAAGCCACCCCTCCGGGTCCCGCCAAGCAAGTGGGGGACTATGTGTTAGGCCTCAGACGGAGGATGACACAGATGATGGGACAGGCAACAGCAAATCTCAAGGCCAGCCAGGAATTGAATAAGTACTGGCATGACCTTAAAGCCTCGCAAGTGGATTGGACTCCGGGACAGGAAATCCTTGTGATGGAGCCTACCAAGCCTAGAGCTTTGGCAGACAAGTGGACTGGACCCTTCAGGATCATCTCCAAGGTGGGCGAAGTCAATTATCTGGTTGACATGGGAGCCCCTGGGGTAGCCCCTCAGCTATTCCATGTCAACAGGCTCAAGCCTTTCCACCGGCGAGCGTAAGTCTCATGTCTCTTGCTAGCTTCCGGGCAAGAAGAGGATGAGAGTGAGCCCCTTCCTGATTTGCTGCATAGCAACCCTCAGGATGGCTCAGTGGAGGGAGTACATCGCTCTCCAGATTTGACAACAGAGCAACAGAGGGCCTGTAGGGCTTTGCTCCAACAGTATGCCTCTCTGTTTTCACTGAGGCCAGGCCTTACACCGTGGTGTAAGCACGAAATTGACACTGGTGACAGTGTACCTGTCAAAAGCAGGTGCTACCGTATGTCAGATACCGTCAAGAACCACATCCAGGCTGAGGTCGCCAAGATGTTGGATCTGGGTGTTATTGAACCCTCAACCAGTCCCTGGTCCAGTCCAGTGGTCCTTGTCCCCAAGGCAAGTTCCCAGGTGGGTACCAAGGATTGGAGGTTCTGTGTGGACTACCGAGGAGTCAATACCGTCACCAAGACTGACGCACACCCATTGCCCAGGGCTGATGAGCTCGTGGACACCATAGGTGCTGCCAAGTTTGTGAGCACCTTTGACCTCACTTCAGGCTATTGGCAAATAGCTCTGACGGACCATGCCAAGGAAAAGACGGCCTTCTCAACACCTGAGGGACTCTACCAGTTTAGGGTCATGCCTTTTGGGTTGAAGAATGCCCCTGCCACCTTCCAGAGATTGGTCAATCATGCGCTCAGTGGGCTGGAAGCCTTTTGTGTGGCTTACTTAGACGACATTGCCGTCTACAGTTCCACCTGGGAAGAGCATTTGACACATCTGGATAAGGTGTTGCAGGCCTTGAAAAGGGCTAACCTCACTATCAAGGCTACCAAGTGCCAGATAGCTCAGGGGAAAGTTACCTATCTTGGTCATGAGGTAGGAGGGGGTCAAATCCAACCTCTCTCCAGTAAAGTACAGGATGTACAGAACTGGGAGACTCCCACTACTCAAACCCAGGTGAGGGCCTTTTTGGGTCTCACTGGGTACTATCGCAATTTCATGGCAGACTATGGGACCATAGCTGCACCTCTGACAGCTCTAACGTCACCCAAGCAGCCTAGGAAGGTTAATTGGACCGAAGACTGTCAGAGGGCCTTTGATGGCTTGAAAGAAAGTCTGCGTAGGGCACCTGTGTTGAGTGCGCCTGACTACAGCCGACCCTTTATCGTCCAGACGGATGCCTGCAACACCGGAATTGGAGCTGTCTTGTCCCAGTTAGATGACAAAGGGAGAGAACACCCTATCATATTCATCAGTAGACAACTCAAGGGTAGAGAACTTAGGTGGGCTACTGTTGAAAAGGAGTGTTTTAGTATAGTTTGGAGCCTTAGGCGTTTTAGGCCCTACCTTACGGGGTCTACCTTCAAGGTCCAAACAGATCATAAGCCCCTGAAGTGGCTTATGCAGATGAAGTGTGAGAACCCGAAATTGCTCAGGTGGTCCATTAGCCTGCAAGGGCTAGACTTCACCATAGAGCACAGACCAGGGAAGAGTCACGATAATGCAGATGGCCTTTCCAGAAGGTATGTTGACCGTCTGGATGAGGGTGTCTATCCCGTGGGAGATTAGACACCCTCCACCTCAGTCTGGGGGGGGCGACTGTGATGCTGGAAATGCATCTGAGGGACAGGGCCTCTGAATCCTTGTCCTTTTTCTGTTTTTACCGTGTGTTCTGTTATGTTTTCTGCCCCGGAGTCCATGTGGGACTCCTGGCAGTGCAGCTCTCTCTTTTGGTTTGGTGAACAGACCCATGGGATACCCTTATGGCACCCATGGGTGGGGGTACAACCCTGTGCCCCTAGTGTATGTTTTTGGGCACCTGTGGGTGGCCCCAGAGCAGGGTATGGGCTGGTGGCAGCTCCGTGCTGAATTTGACAGGTGCTCCGGGTGTCCTCCATTTTGGGATACCCTGGCCCTGCCATTGGGATCAGTTGATTCCTAATAGAAAACAAGATGGCCCCTGTGGCCTCTTGCTTTCTATTGCCTGTTATCTTGTTTTCCCAAAGTCCTGGGAAGCCCTGTCTCTGTCCCTTCCCCCTGACTGGCTGTTGGGTGGAAGTTCCATGTATGGTATTGATGTGAAGGCCCAGCTAGACTGACTGGAGCCTTCCCAGTGACTGTATGTTGTGGGTACCTCCTGTGGGTGGGACCTGGGTGAATGGAGTGTGTGACCAATATACACTTCTTGTTGTGGTTGTCTGGTTTCTGGCATGAGAGACAAAGACTGAGACAACCCTGCCCGAAACTGGCCTGAATACAGTGTGTAGTGTTGAATGGCTGGGTACTTGTCCCAATCCACATTTCTTGTTGTGAGTGTCTGGAAGGGAGGAGTGTGGCCTGAATGCACTGTGTGCCTGATTGGCTGACTGACTGCATGAATGCCCTGCAGTATGATTGGCTGCTGAGTGTGTGCCAGCAGCGTGGATGAGAGAGAGGATAGTATATCTGGGGACCTCTCACCACTGGAAAAGTGTTCAGAAGGGACCTTTGGTTGAGAAGCGACCATTGTGCTCCTAAAGCAGCCAGGGAGCTGAGTCTCCACTCTACGAGTAACTGGAACTGCTGATCCTCGACGTCCAGCTGGAAGAAGCAGACTTGCTGTGGCATTTGCTTCGACTGATCTGAAGGCTGACGAGATCGCCGAGGGCTGACCCGAGAGAGGACCTGGTAAGGCGCCCTCTTCCCGTGCTCCGAGGGACCATCGAGCACCGCTCCATCTTCGCCGAAGCACCCTGGAAGACAGACCCTCGAAAGGCTGTCGACCCGAGACGGGACCGCTGAGGAGATCGAAGTGAAGCACCCGGACATCGACGCCGTCGAAGTCCATTGCCGTCGACCAGGGTTCGCAGGTTTGTGTAACCGCTGGAGGCCCGTCGAAGTTGTGTTGCCCAGCCGTGGGAACCACTTGACGCCGTGCCGCCGACGACCGGAGCCGTCCGCTCCTTTGCCTAAGGACATTCAATCGAAGGACTCTCTCGACCGCATCGTCGACCGCTTATCCTGCCGGAGAAAGTCGAGGCCGACCAACGCGCCGAGGAGAAACCTGCCGGTGGGTTTCCCGCCACCCGACGACCTCAAAGACTCGGACGACTCGACGCCCTTGCTGGGCTTCCGTCTCTACAATCTTTGCGGTCCAGAACTATTGTCATCGAGGTGCCCCGCACACCTCCGCCTTGCAGGACGCCAACGCCCCGACGCCGACGAGCACCGCTCGGACGAAGCTGCCGCCTCTTCGACATCGTTCTACCTCGTTTGTCGACGGACGTTCGACGCCCCGTGCCTCCCGCTTGAAAGGGAAGGCATTCAAGAAGGGCCGTCGATTCCCCGTCGCCGAACAGCGAGTCCCTCGACGTTTGTCGACGCCTCTTCGAGGAGCTCGACTCCACCAGGTACATTGGGGGGGTAAAAACATTATAGGAGAGAATAAGACTTGCAGAGCAATATATGGACTGGGCTTGTGCTATATCTTTCTTTACAGGTTGCCCAGGTGGGGGGATCTCCACACAGAACTGTGCCCAGTAGTAGGGGCCAGTATTCTGCCTATTGCTCAACCCTCTTGTTTTCTCTCCTCTCTCTATTGCTGGTTTCACTCTATTGGTCTGTGTGACATTGTACAGTATTGTTCATGCACTTCAATGAGATCTAGGGTGGTACCACTTTAGGATTGTAAATATTTGTCATTGTAGATTTTTCCAGAGTACAAAGTGAGTTATCATGATAAATGTACATAACCTTAACTTTTGATTATATAAAGACTGTGTTCTAACCAATACAGAGTGTGGGTATTCCTTTGTGGGGGCTTGGTGGATACACTGTACTTAAGAACCAGCCTGCATCACCTCCTGAGAAGCTAGGCCTTGATTGCTCGACCATTGCTACCGAATAGAGAATCTTGGCTGGGGTCTCCTGTGCCTCTCCTCCACCATATAGGGAGCGGAAGTACAGACACCCCCCACCGGTCGTTGAGGCCCGTCTCTCACAGTCAGTTTTATAGGGAGGCAACAAGCAGTTGGTTTCTCCCTGGATCTAAAAAGGCGGAAAAGTTCCTTCGTCTCATCTCCAGCTGAGCTGATTTGGTTGTTATAGAAGGTTTTCTTAGCCTCAATAATTTCTACTTTGTACTGTTCTCCTTTTGTTTCCAATCTGACAAGTTAATAGTGGATCTATCTTTATGCCAGGTATGCTCGGCCTGTCTTTTACTCGCTCTGAGTTCTGCTAAGGAAGAGGAGAACCATTTGTGGCGATTTGGTAAATCTCTAACCAATTTATCTTTCATTGGTGCGGATTTGTCAAGCATTTCGGTGATCTCCTGGTTGTAGTTATTTATAAGTGTCTCCGGATCATCGGAGTCAGTTGTTTTAGTAATCAGTGGTGTGTAGTAATTTGTAATATGTTTTGCATACCTTGCATGTGTTCCTTTTGATCACACAGGATTGGTTATGTTTAAGTAGCTAGGGATGCACACAATGTAGCACTTCTGTGGCAACATTCTCAGGGTGGCAGGTTGTGACAGTTGACTGTCTCTTTGTCATCATCGATTGTCACCTGGTATGTGCCAGGACTTTGTGCACTCCGCAGGGGTGGGAGTTTGGGTGAAGAATGTGGCCACAAGCTGGGTCCGGGCTGCCTTGCCACATGCCCTGTTCCCTCCCATGGGCAGCGCCTGTGCTGTGGTTGGGGATGTGGGGGCACCACCATGTCCACCGGTACCTCCCGCCATGTTGCAACATTGTGCAGGACACATGCTGCCACAATGATCCTGCACACTACTGGGAGTGCATATAGTAGCTGCCCACCAGAGTGGTCAAAGGGATCGGAAGCATGACTTGAGCACTCCGAATGTGCGCTCCACTATGCCCCTGGTTGCAATTTGGGCAACGTTGTATCTTACCTGGGGTGGTGTGGTGGGATTCCGGATTGGCGTCATCATGTGGTTGCTCAGAGGGTAGGCACTGTCCCCTGGGGAGGTGATAATAGTTCAGATTATTAGGGTTTGGGTATTTGTCTCTGTGTGACTTGCATGCGTGTGCACAGCATTTGTACTCACCTAGGAGCCATGTGTCACTATGCTGCCCAGCTTCCAGGGCCCGGCTCAGGGCAGACATTCTGTATATGGAACTGTCATGGGTGGAGCCAGGGTAGTTTGCATAGACAGAGGTGATGATTCCTTTAGCATCGCATACAACCTGCACATTGATGGAATGCCAGTGCTTGCGGTTTCGATAGATGTGCTCAGTGGCCCTAGGTGGACGTAGGACCACATGGGTGCAATCTATGGCATCAAGCAATTTGGGGATGTGTGCCACCCTGTAAAAGTTCTGGACCACAGCCTGCCTTTCTGCGGGTGTTTTGGGCATGTATATGTGCCTGCGGACTGAGGGGCGTGCAGTGATGATTGCCAACACCTGGTGTAGGCAGCGTGACTGCGTGGCCTCTGAGAAAAAATGCAGGACATTGAGAACCTTCTCCAAGGGGCTCAATGCTTGGGAGCACAGGGTGGGGGATGTAAGGTCATCTTCCCACTCCCTGACGAGGTCTATGATGATATTAGGTGGAGACCTTTACCTCCCATAGACGTGGTTGTCAGGCATCCCAAAAATGCTGATCCAGGGTAAAAAAATGCGGGCCGTGGCTATTCTCCTCCTCCTGCGGTGTCCCACAATCAGTGCTGCGAGAAATGGGGCATTCATCGTAGCTGTATATACGTGTTTGTTGTTTGCAAGCACTTTTATACTGTGCGCAGGGACGTTTCCGCCTGCCTTCGTGTGGTGGACGCGTTGACGCCTATGCGCGTCTTTTGCTATGCGCGGGTTTCCCGTATTCGAATCCATGAATACAGGTTGTTCGCGTGCGTGTGGGCGTTCCGTGTATTTCCCTGCAGTACTTCCCCAGTTACGTCTTCTTTTTCACACGTTGTTCCCCATTCCGCATGTTACGCCCGTGTCCCGCCCCCTTTTTGGTGTGTGCACGGACGTTGTGCGCTTTCGCTGTGCGCGTTGTGCACGGCGTTCGGGATGTTGCAATGACGTGAAAGACACGCGCAGGGACTTCCATGAATCGCACGCTTGCATGTGCGCTTCCTTTTTCACGCTTGCGCCTGCTTGCACCAGCTTGCGCCACTTTTTTTGGCGCACGTTTGTTCCATGAATCGGCCCCATTATGTCAACTGAATTACAGATGCCAAGTAGATTGTGCGATACTTCAAGAACTGTATGCGCCTGTCCGCCAGGTGATCGGGGAGTCGCAAGCCTCAAAGCGCAAAAAGAAAATTTCCTGTTGTTCGAGAAATTCGCACTAACAATGTCTCCAATCGTCGGATGCTAATACTTCTCCCCTTGTGCAAAGACTATTAGATGTTAATTCAGACTGTAAGCAGCCAGCATTAAAATCTCCCCCAATAATTATTCGGGAGTCAGGATTGAGAGTTAGCCCCTCTTCTAATAGCTGTGCAAGATGAGTACGAAATTCGTCCAGCTGTTCAGAAGCGGGTTCCAATAAATAGTTATCAAGAGGTAAACATCAAGAGCCTCATTATCAAATGTTGTAAGGATGGCTAAGATTTCTGGCAGGCATGCCACTATTTGTGAACATACTACAAGGCGTTTGTTGATCAAAATTGCCAAACCACCATACAGTCTGCCCGTAGTCCCCGTTCGAGCATCTTCCGTGAATGCTGAAAAACCATTAATTTGTAATACCTGCTGTTTCATGGCTTCTTGACAGAATATAATATCCCACATGTTTGCTGGATCTGAGGAGGTGCTCCAGGCAAATAAATTTGAGAAGCAGCATTAATTCCATGAGGTGATTTTCAACAGTGGTTGGCTACCGTCATGGAGAATGTTCTTTACCAGTATTTAACCTGTCAGCCCATGAGGCCTTCCACGACCAATCCTTACTGATTTTTGATAAAGCTGGCAGTTGAGTGATTACAGCTAGATCTGGTAGAGCTGCAATGACAAGAGTTCTCATCACTTGGGATGGGCTCAGGGAGAGTTTTTTCATAAGTTTCATTGAAGGCAATAGCCTCCTCTGTGGAACTAAGTATATGAGGAGTTAGACCGATCATTTGGAGATCATTGCGATGCTCCAATATTAATTTGGTTATAATTTGTGTTTGCAATTCACAAACCATGCAATAGTTGTTTTTCACTGGGAGCGTGATCCATTATATGTCAGGCAAAATCAGCGTTGTAAGTGCTGTATTTTATGAAAAGCTTTTAGTGTAAAGGAGCGGTCGAGACACATTTCACCATTGATGCTGGGATTACTGAGCCAACCGACTATGTTAGATGTGATGTCGATTTCGCACGAGTGATCTGGGGCACCGGATATGGTGTTTACAACTATATTTGCTGTTTTTTTTTAACTGGTTGAACCAGGGATAGTGTCGGGATGATCAAGGGTATAGGCGCATTAACCACAACAGGAAGTCCTGTTGAGTTTTGTTTTTTTTTTATTTGACTCTTGGGTGTAGAACATAGAAAGTTGGGTTTGTCACGGTTCAGCGAGGGCAGCCTTGACAGCTTACTTGGTTAGGATCCTTTAAGATCAGTGTGGATTTATATATGCTGAAATGCCTTATAGGATGCTTCAACATCAATAGATTTGGTAGGAAGCGTCGTGTAAGCAGAATTTCTTTCAAGTTGCAGGGCTATTTTGCTTTCTTCTGTCAGTTAAGTCAGATCTATAACTGCATCTACTTTTGTTAACAAGCACTTCTTAGTAGAAACTGCCTCAATTTGTTTGGCTTTTGCCAGTGGAACTTTCTTAGATTTTTGTGCCAGTTCTTGCTGCCCAGCCTGGTGCGTGGCTTTGTGTTTCAATGCTCTTAGGTACAGGCGTTTGTCACAGTGAGATAGGAACTGGGTACAAGGCCCAGGAGCCACAATCGCCTCAACAATATCATGCTCTATGCCATGCATGAGAGCCATTTTCTCTTCTTAATCGATGAGATTGGTGAGTTCAGAGCGACTGTCAATACGCTCATTATGGGTATGGTTGTTGTCAGAATTTACAACCAACTCATCTTCAGTGTGAGAGGCCTCCCCAATCTGTAATAAGAAAAGGATCTGATCAATTTTATCAGAGTTGGCAAGCACTTTTTGGGATAGTTCAGCATGATTTGTTAGTTGCATAGAGTCACCTCCCACCAGTCCCATCAGGGCATGGACAAACAAACTAGGAGGATTCATGAAGCAGGTATGCAAATGATCTGTCTGTGTGAACTGCTCCCTATGCATGTTGTTGATTGTTTCCGGATCTCATAACGAGTGTAGTCAGGACCTCTGTCAAGTAAATTCAAGATTCTTGGGGGCCGATTCATGGAATAAACGTGCGCCGAAAATCTTCGGGCAAGCAGGCGCAAGCAGGCGCAAGCGGAAAAAAACAGGCGCACGCACACGCTTGCGATTCATGGAAGTCCCTTCGCGTGTACACCTCGGGATGTGCGCCAAACCCGTGCATGGTGCACAAGTCACTGCAACATCCCGAAAGGTGTGCGCGACGCGCACAGTGAAAGCGCACAACCTCGGCGCATACACCAGAAAGTGGGCGGGACACGGGGCGTAATGCGCGGAATGGGGAACAACGCGCGAAAATAAGGGCGTAACTGGGGATGTACTGCAGGGAAGCAGACGGAACGCCCACACGCACTCGAACCACACGTATTCATGGAATCGAATAGGGCAAAGCCACGCACAGCCAAAGACACGCACAAGCTGAAACACGTCCGCCACACGAAGGCAGGTGGTAGAGTCCCAGCGCATCACAAAAGTGGCAACATACAGCAATTGGGCCTGTGCGAGCGGGGTACGTGTATTTCGGGGGCGCGCGGGAAGTTACACACGCGATTGAGCAGGGTACGTGTATTTCGGGGGTGCGCGGGAAGTTACACACGCGATTGAGCGGGGTAGGTGTATTTCGGGGGCGCGCGGGAAGTTACACACGCGATTGAGCGGGGTACGTGTTTTTCAGGGGGTGCGCGGGAAGTTACACACGCGATTGAGCGGGGTACGTGTATTTCGGGGGTTTGCGGGAAGTCACACACGCAATCTCATCAGGGTACGTGTATTTCTGGGTGCGGGGGAAGTATCCCACGCAACATCAGCAGGGTACGTGTATTCCAGGGGTGCACAGGAAGTTCCACACGCAATCTCATCAGGGTACGTGTATTACATGGGTGCGCGGGGAGCAGCACACGTGAATTGCACGTGTGGGTCCTCCCAGGTGTTCCCTCTACAGCCTCCATGGCCCCTGCAGGTGGCTCACACCACAGAGGCCTACCCAGCACATGTCCTGCAGGCACCCCATCCACCATGGCCATGCCTACCAGCCAACCCAGATGTCAACTTGCACTACTGCCCACCAACGCATGTCCCCCTGCACCCCCAGCCACCAGGGGCACCCTCCACCAGGCCCCCACCCATGTCTCCCACCACCCCCACCCCCCAGCCACCAGGGGCAGCCTCCACCAGGCCCCCACCCATGTCTCCCACCACCCCCACCCCCCAGCACTGTGGGGCACCTGCCAGCAGGCCCCCACCCATGTCTCCCAGCACCCCCACCCCCCAGCACTGTGGGACACCCTCCACCAGGCCCCACCCATGTCTCCCACCACCCCCACCCCCCAGCAGTGCAGGGGCACCCACCACCAGGCCCCCACCCATGTCTCCCACCACCCCCACCCCCCAGCAGTGCAGGGGCAGCCTCCACCAGGCCCCCACCCATGTTTCCCAGCACCCCCACCCCCCAGCCACCAGGGGCAGCCTCCACCAGGCCCCCATCCATGTCTCACACCACCCCCATCCCCCAGCAGTGCAGGGGCAGCCTCCACCAGGCCCCCACCCATGTCTCCCAGCACCCCCACCCCCCAGCCACCAGGGGCAGCCTCCACCAGGCCCCCACCCATGTCTCCCACCACCCCCACCCCCCAGCCACCAGGGGCAGCCTCCACCAGGCCCCCCCCCATGTCTACCACCACCCCACCCCCCAGCAGTGCAGGGGCAGCCTCCACCAGGCCCCCACCCATGTCTCCCACCACCCCCACCCCCCCAGCCACCAGGGGCAGCCTCCACCAGGCCCCCACCCATGTCAGCACTGTGGGGCACCCACCACCAGGCCCCCACCCATGTCCAACTCATGTTCCCCAGCAACCCCACCCCCCAGCACTGTGGGGCACCTGCCAGCAGGCCCCCACCCATGTCCAACTCATGTTCCCCAGCACCCCCACCCCCCAGCACTGTGGGGCACCTGCCGCAGGCCCCCACCCATGTCCAACTCATGTTCCCCACCACCCCCACCCCCCAGCAGTGCAGGGGCACCCACCACCAGGCCCCCACCCATGTCTCCCAGCACCCCCACCCCCCAGCCACCAGGGGCACCCACCACCAGGCCCCCACCCATGTCTCCCACCACCCCCACCCCCCCAGTCACCAGGGGCAGCCTCCACCAGGCCCCCACCCATGTCTCCCAGCACCCCCACCCCCCAGCCACCAGGGGCACCCACCACCAGGCCCCCACCCATGTCTCCCAGCACCCCCACCCCCCCCAGTCACCAGGGGCAGCCTCCACCAGGCCCCCACCCATGTCTCCCAGCACCACCACCCCCCAGCCACTAGGGGCACACACCACCAGGCACCCACCCATGTCTCCCACCACCCCCACCCCCCCAGTCACCAGGGGCAGCCTCCACCAGGCCCCCACCCATGTCTCCCAGCACCCCCGACCCCCAGCCACCAGGGGCACCCACCATCAGGCCCCCACCCATGTCTCCCAGCACCCCCACACCCCCCAGTCCCCAGGGGCAGCCTCCACCAGGCCCCCACCCATGTCTCCCAGCACCCCCACCCCCCAGCCACCAGGGTCACCCACCAGCAGGCCCCCACCCATGTCTCCCACCACCCCCACCCCCGAGCAGTGCAGGGGCAGCCTCTACCAGGCCCCCACCCATGTCTCCCAGCACCCCCACGCCCCAGCCACCAGGGGCAGCCTCCACCAGGCCCCCACCCATGTCTCCCACCACCCCCACCCCTCAGCAGTGCAGGGGCAGCCTCCACCAGGCCCCCGCCCATGTCTCCCAGCACTCCCACCCCCCAGCCACCAGGGGCAGCCTCCACCAGGCCTTCACCCATGTCTCCCACCACCCCCACCCCTCAGCAGTGCAGGGGCAGCCTCCACCAGGCCCCCACCCATGTCTCCCAGCACCCCCACCCCCCAGCCACCAGGGGCAGCCTCCACCAGGCCCCCACCCATGTCTCTCAGCACCCCCACCCCCCAGCAGTGCAGGGGCAGCCTCCACCAGGCCCCCACCCATGTCTACCACCACCCCCACCCCCCAGCCACCAGGGGCAGCCTCCACCAGGCCCCCACCCATTTCTCCCACCACCCCCACCCCCCAGCACTGTGGGGCACCCACCAGGCCCCCACCCATGTCCAACTCATGTTCCCGAGCACCCCCACCCCCAGCACTGTGGGGCACCTGCCAGCAGGCCCCCACCCATGTCCAACTCATGTTCCCCACCACCCCCACCCCCCAGCACTGTGCGGCACCTGCCAGCAGGCCCCCACCCATGTCCAACTCATGTTCCCCAGCACCCCCACCCCTCAGCACTGTGGGGCACCTGCCAGCAGGCCCCCACCCATGTCCAACTCATGTTCCCCACCACCCCCAGCCCCCAGCAGTGCAGGGGCACCCACCACCAGGCCCCCACCCATGTCTCCCAGCACCCCCACCCCCCAGCCACCAGGGGCACCCACCACCAGGCCCCCACCCATGTCTCCCACCACCCCCACCCCCCCAGTCACCAGGGGCAGCCTCCACCAGGCCCCCACCCATGTCTCCCAGCACCCCCACCCCCCAGCCACAAGGGGCACCCACCACCAGGTCCCCACCCATGTCTCCCAGCACCCCCACCCCCCCAGTCACCAGGGGCAGCCTCCACCAGGCCCCCACCCATGTCTCCCAGCACCCCCACCCCCAGCCACCAAGGGCACCCACCACCAGGCCCCCACCCATGTCTCCCTTCACCCCCACCCCCCAGCCACCAGGGGCAGCCTCCACCAGACCCCACCCATGTCTCCCACCACCCCCACCCACCAGCACTGTGGGGCACCTGCCAGCAGGCCCCCACCCATGTGCAACTCATGTTCCCCAGCCAACATGTCATCACAATCTAGATCCCTGTTCCCTATGGTCAGCCTCCAAATGCAAAACACCCACCCGAGTATTGCATCCACCCACTCATAATTTGCAATTACATCACAGAACACCAATTGCAAGTTCCGAAACAAACACATTTCCCTCACATACACCCAATTGGTGTCAGTGAATCTCAAAACACATATCATGAAATGCATGAAACCAATGAGATACCACACATTGAAGTTCACCAAAAAAAATATGTATTAAAGGAAACATAAATAGAATAAAAAATGAAGAAACAGAAATGTGAATGTACAAAAATTAAAAGAAGCATGTCCGTGAAAAAAAGCAAAACCAAAAATAAAATTCCAAAGTAATGTTGTCCAAAGTCAATGTCCACAAAACAAAATCCAATGGGAAATAAAAAAGAAAGCCATTGCTCCATGGTTAAAAAGTGAAAAAAAAATACAATCCAACAGTGAACTATGTACATGGGAACAAGCCAGGGTCCATTATCCCAACAAAAGAAAGGAAACCTATCTAACTACATAACTATGTACAAGGGCAGCGGGCTAGTTTCACGGCTCACTTGTGGATGTCCCGGGCCAGGGCATCATCGAACTCCTCCTCAATGTCCCAGAGGCGGTCCTCCTCCATGGCCCCGAGGGTCCGCAGGGCCGTCGACGTCTCCACCTCCAAACCCCTGCGGATTGCCTCGAAGCACTCGGCCCGCCTCAGGGCCCTCCTCATGGAGTTCTCCGCCCTGACCGTTGTGAGCCGTGCCTCTTCCGCCCGCTGCCGCTCCGCATCTATGGCGTGGCCCAACCGCTGCCACACGGAAGACACTCTCTGTCCTGGGTCCTCCTGCCCTCCGGCCGATGCCTGCCCCTCCGATGTTGAAGGCCCCGAGTCTTCATGGCTCCCACCACGTTGCTGCTGCTGCTGTGCCTCTGCCCGTGCACTGCCTCCTGCTGCCTGCACATCCTCCGCCGGCTGGGGTGCAGTCGTAGATGTGGCCACCCCTGCTGGACGTCCGACTCCCGACTGTGGCAGGGATGCCTCCTCCACCAGCCTGGCCGCACCGTCATAGGCAGCTCCACAGGGCACCCAGGTGACTGATGGGTGGGAAGATGGCACAGAGGACGACTGGCGCGTAGGGGGTCCAGTTGAGGAGGGGGTCGTAGCAAGCCCCATCAGACGGAGGAATCCGGCCTGGGTGACCTGTCCCAGCAGGCTGACGTGGTCAACGAGCCATTCGAGATGACGTGCAGTCTCTTCATGAAAAGACTGCAGGTCACCTCGCATAGCCCGTTGACGCAACGCCACACCAGCCAGGACAGGCTCAACCCGGACCTGGATAGCCACGGCCGCAGGCAGAGGAAGGCCAGTTGACGTGAGCTCATCCCCTGCCTGAAAACGGGTCTGGACGTAGGCATCCCTGCTGGTGCAAGATGATGCAGGGACAGGATCAGGGACAGGATTGCACACAGGCACCTCCGCGGCGGCCTGTGCTGCCTCCTGTCCCTGGTCCTGCACTGCACGAATAGCACCAGTGGGATCCTTACCTCCAGACCCCGTCTCTGGTGCTTGCATGGCCTCCTCCTCCACCAAACCCCCCACCAACCTGGATGACTCTGTGCCATCTTCCCCTGTTGGGCCCTGTGGGGTCCCAGCTGCCCCTTCTGCTGCCGAGGAGTCCAACTCCAATCTCCGCCTCTTGGACCTTCCCCCGGCAGCTGCGGCCTGGGACACGGCACCGGACTCCTCACTCCCCGACGAGATCACAACATGGGAGGGGAGCCGGGCCTTGCGTCTCCGGCTGGCGGTGGGATCCCCGCCACTGTGCTCCACAGCACCTTCTCCGCCCTCTTCATCAGTTGACGCTGCAGACAGGGAGAAACAAAACACAGGCATCAGGGCACTGTACAATGGACACATACACACATGACAGTTGTACATGAGTGGCATTGGCAAACCTCAGACATGTCATCACAATCCCCAACACACATGTCATTACAACTCGCACACATGAGCCATACCACAGCCATATTGCAACTGCCACCACTATCCATACACATACAACAGCATGAGCAGCCAAAGGTGAGCCAGACATCACATGCAACACAGGAAGTGCACCACACATGTACACACATCACCACACTTGCATGCATGTGTACACCTCTGCCAAGTGTCGCAGTGTTCAGACGGGCATCCATGTCACATCTGCCAATCAGGCTTCCACATACCGCTGTCACAGGCATTCATGTTGCATCACTGTTGCACCCTTGTCAAATACACACACATGCACATGTACACAGTGCTGATACATGCAGCCAAAAACAACATACATGCGTGACATCACGGACATGTCTACTTACATACACATTCATCCAAACATGTGTGGCCACACAACTGCATTTGGCATGCAAGCCTACACACACAAGCACCATCCATGTCTCACACATTCCAGCCCTCGCATGTGTCAGCCCCACGGCCCTGTACACCCCCACCCATACTCGACCCCATACAAACAGATGTGCAACCTGCACACTACTGAATAATCACCACATGCACTGCTCACAATCAGGATGCATGTACACTCACCGCTCGACTCCAGACGGGTCTGCCTCTCAAGGACCTGGACGTGGAGCGCTGGGGATATGCGTTCCAGGACCCTCATCTGTTGTTCCGACAAGTGGCCCCGGCGCCCCTTGGCATCCGCTGCCTTCAAGAGGCGCCGGGCCTTGTTCAGGGTCCTGGACCTGAAGTCCTCCCAGCGCTTCTTGACATGTAGTAAGTCGTGGACTGCCACCCCCTCCGCGTTGATGGCAGTCACAATGTCAGTCCAGATCCGAGTCCGTCCTTCCTTGTCGGCGCGGGAACTTCCGAAGAGGGCATCATACTGCCCCAGGACTTGCTCCACCAGGACACCAACTTCGGTGGCACTGAAGCTGGTGCCCCTCTGCCTCTCTGGCCGGGGGTTGTCAGTGGTCTCAGATGGTGTTTGCCCCGACATGACAACCCCAGAGGCAGGAGTGGGTGGGCAACTGGGTCCTGGGGCTGGGCTGTGGAGCGATGGAATCCCAGTCGGGATTCTTCGGTTCCAGCAGGGATGGTCACAGCAACAGCACCCCTGGCTGATGTGCAGGCAGCAAATGGCAGGGCACGTGGGCAGCAGGCAGTCAGACAGCAGCAGAAGGCAGGTGGGAGTGTGCTCGGGGTTCTGGGGGCAGTAGTTCGGCCTTCTGGGCAGGAGCGTGGTCTTCCGTGTGCTTACGCGTGGCCAGCTTGATATGGAGTGATTTGGCACCTGAAAAATCTGCACATCAGCGTGTAAATCGAGGAAAGGCCCTTAGCGGGTAAGCACATCTGCACACATACGCATTTTCATTGGACAGAAGGCCCCTGAAGCGCAAGCGCCCCTGTGACGTGACGCGTACAGAAGTGCATGGGCATTTCAGCGCGCGTGAAAAACTGCACGTCTGCGTGTAATACGAGGAAAGGCCCTTAGCGCGTATGCACGGCAGCACGCATATGCGATTTCATTGGACCAAAGGCCCTTAGCGCGTGAGCGCGTCTGTGACGTGACGCGCGGGTGTTTCCCTCATTGCACGTGATGACAGAACACACGTGGATTTCCACCAATCGCGTGTGAAAGTTCCCGGCACCCCGGAACACACGTACCCAGGCTAATCGTGTGTGGAACTTCCTGCGCACCCCGAGACACACGTACACAGGCCAATCGCGTGTACGCTCACTCCCCTCCGATCACACGCGATGACACTCGGACCTACAGTCTTACCACGTATCCGAATACGGGAAACCCGCGCACGGCAAAAGACGTGCACAGGCGTCAACGCATCCGCCCACACGAAGGCAGGCGGAGGCGTCCCCGCGCACAGCATAAAAGTGCGCGCAAACAACAAACGCGTATATATAGCTGCGATGAATGCCCCATTTGTCGCTGCACTGATCGTGGGACACCGCAGGAGGAGGAGAATAGCCAGGGCACGAATTTTCGCATCACGGACAAGCCTTTTTGGGATGCCTGACGACCAGGTCTATGGCAGGTATAGGTTTCCACCCCATATCATCCTAGACCTGGTCAGGGAGTGGGAAGATGACCTCACATCCCCCACCCTTTGCTCCAAACATTGAGCCCCTTGGAGAAGCTGCTCAATGTCCTGCATTTTTTGGCCACTGGGTCATTTCAGCGGACCACTGCCATAGTGGCGGGGGTCTCACAGGCCACGCAGTCACACTGCCTACACCAGGTACTGGCAATCATGACAGCGCGCCCCTCAGTCCGCAGGCACATATACATGCCCAGAACACCCGCAGAAAGGCAGGCCGTTGTCCTGGATTTTTTCAGGGTGGCACACTTCCCCAAAGTGCTCGGTGCCATAGATTGCACCCATGTGGCCCTACGTCCACCTAGGGCCATTGAGCACATCTACCAAAACCGCAAGCACTGGCATTCCATCAATGTACAGGTGGTATGTGATGCAAAGGGAATCATCACCTCTGTCTATGCAAACTACCCTGGCTCCACCCATGACAGTTTCATATACAGAATGTCCGCCCTGAGCCGGGCCCTGGAAGCTGGGCTGCATGGCGACACATGGCTCCTAGGTCAGTACAAATGCCCTTGCACATGCATGTAAGTCACACACAGACAAATATCCAAACCCTAATAATCTCAACTATTATCACCTCCCCAGGGGACAGTGCCTACCCTCTGAGCAACCACATGATGACGCCAATCCGGAACCCCACCACACCACCCCAGGTAAAATACAACGCCGCCCATATTGCAACCAGGGGCATAGTGGAGCGCACATTCGGAGTGCTCAAGTCACGTTTCCGCTCCCTTGACCGCTCTCGTGGGCAACTACTCTATGCACCACCAGTAGTGTGCAGGATCATTGTGGCAGCATGTGTCCTGCACAATGTTGCAACACGGCAGGGTGTCCCGGTGGACATGGTGGTGCCCCCACATCCCCAACCACAGGCACAGGCGCTGCCCATGGGAGGGGACAGGGCACGTGGCGAGGAAGCCCGGACCCAGCTTGTGGCCACATTTTTCACCTAAACTCCCACCCCTGCGGAGTGCACACAGGCCTGGCACATACCAGGTGACAATCGATGATGACAAAGAGACAGTCAACTGTCACAACCCTACCACCCTGAGATAGTTGCCATGGAAGTGCCACATCGTCTGCATCCCTAGCTACTTAAACACAAGCTATCCTGTGTGACCAAAAGGCACACATATGACATATGACATGATATGGGCCATACACAAGTATTCCAAGGCGCAATGAGGCAGGGAGGGGGGAACAAGGGAACACAGAGAACGGTACTACTAGGCCAGGTGTCATTGAGATCGTGCAAGGGCAGGGGTAGGGGGAAGTGAAAAGTGCAAGGGGAAGGGTGGGGGGGAGTCCAGTACAGGGGAAGTAGCCCAAAAAAATAATACATAGGTCGCCTGGTGGCAACTACAAAGGTAAGTGCTGACAAGTGCTGGGAAGGGAGGGCTGTAGGGATAGAGAGACAGTACTGCAGTGCAGGGGTTGCCAGGGAGGCAGTGCAAGTGGAGAGTGGCTGGGCTAGGGACCGAGGTTGGTGAGAGTGGCCCAGTTGCAGCTCCTGTGCAGTTCCAGTGAAGAATTCTGCAAGGGAGAGGCAGAGAGTAAGCAGAAGCAAAGAGGAAGGTCTTGAGGTGCTTCCAGAACTGGAGATGGTTCCCCTCAAGTTCAAGTCAGGCCGGAAGTCTGTTCCAGGGGGAGGGCCCTGCTGCGGAGAGAAAGCTACCCCCAGCTAGTTGCTCTGAGAAGCGGATGACCCGGACATGCAAGGTGTGCATCACACACACCTGCAAAACAGGCCATGGCCATCACTGTCATGTCACTCAAACCCTCCCAAACATCAACATGACATGGCAAGCAATAGCCATACACCAACGCAGTTACGATAAGGTACACATTGCCATGTCCTAAATGTACAGTGGCATCGGACACTGCTGCCTGACCCGGAATCAGATGAAATGACAGACCAACAAAATCTCCCACCCAAAATAAGTCATTTCCAAATGCATTACAACAGTCGTAGACGTAACATCACAATGAATGCCTGTCTACATGCACATTATGCATTGCAAAATCAACACTGCAGCTCATGTGTGCAGTGTCCTACTCCTGCATCACACTGCTCAGCGCACAGCACAGTGAACAGCCATTGTGTGTGATGCACACCCTGAGCATCACATCTAAGTGACAGACCACATCAAACATCAAATTAGGCATGTACTGGATCAATAGTCGGTCACAGAACATGTGCTGCCGGGACACAGTGGGCACCAGAAGGCAAACAGTGTACACGTGGATATGCAAGGGTGGGAGTACATGTAGTGCATCAGAGTGCAAGTGTGTGGCTCTGCAAGGACATGCACCCCATATATGCATGTGCACTCAAGTGACCATCAGTGTTCCCTACACATCACATGTGAACATCCACCATGTGTACACCCCAGCATGTCAAACCACAACTATCCCCTCGCACCTGAAAGGAAAACACAACACATGAACAGGCATTGATCACCAGAACACAACATGTACATAGGATACCACCATTACTATGTCAGAGTTCCCATCACACTGCAGGGCAAGGCAACTATCAACAACAACCCCCCCCTCCCTCACAAATGACCATGACCCACTGAACAACTGCACCTGGGTCATGGAGCCTCCAAACCTCAATTCCACCTGGCCACAGGATCACCTTTACCCTTCGTCACCATATCCCACCTTGTGTGTATAAAGATGCCTGAACCCTCAGAATCCACACTCATTTCCAAAATCACAAAATTCAAGGCATAAAAACGAACCCGAACACCCTCCAGTAGATGACTTGACGTAGCAGTACCTCACAAAGGCCAAGTACTACCACAATGATGCAACAACCAAGGTAGCACAGCAAAACAATGTCACAACAGGATGTGAGACATGTGTGGTACATGACATAGGATGATGCACCATGAATGGCTGTGGACTGTCACAGGTCCCCTGTACAGGCACGGGAGTGTCACGAAACAACCACCCCCACCATGTCCCGGGTGCCTGCAAGGTCAAACTCACACAGGCCCCTGAGACCCTGGTGGGGAATGAGGTTCAGGGATATGCAGTCGGGACAGGTGTTGACACACTGGATGACTGGAATGAGTGGCACGAGAGGGGAGGAGGAATGACACATGAAACTAGGGAATGCACGAAAATGTACAACCTGCATGAACACATACACAATCCAAACAAACTTGGACATCATTGTCATGGCCTTCTGTAGTCCAGGCTCAGGAGTGGTACGAACCAACCACCCCCTCTAGGGTTTTGGCGCCTGCAAGTTCGGGGCTTACACAGGCATCCGCAACCCCAGTGGGGAAAGAGGGTCAGGGAACGTTGCTTGGATAGGCACGGGAAGCAGGAACACCGGGTAGAGGGTACAGGTTTCAAAATTGCATAGGATCACGGGTGATTAGGGAGAAAAAACATACCAAATTGAACCACACATACATCCATCCATCAGTACACTCCCCAGCAAGCCTATGCAGAGCAGTTCGTAAGAAAAACAACAAGACACTTAGCTCTGGTTTTGAGTGCTGGCCTCCTGCCTGCGCACTCTCAGGTCCGGTTACAGGAGCACTGCAATGCTGCAAAGAGAGCCACAGTCAACAACCTGTACGTGCCAATTACACAAAAACACAACACCAAACATGCCCCATAGCAACAAACTACTCTACAAACAGACAATCTGTCCTCGTTGCTTTGTACCCATATATAACATCACCCCTGTGACGGGTCATACACAGTCAATGCAGTAAGTCAGCCGCTGGTGGGTGCGTGGCAAATGGAACACCAATGTGTCACAATTCACACCACATGCAATGTTCCCTGGGTAAGCAGACAGACCCATATAGCAAGCCATGACTACAGAGCAAGTTGCGTACCACCATGACCGAAACAAAGTTGGCAGTGCATTTATCATGAAGTACGTGGAAAAGACATGCACTGCACCCGAGTATGTCCCTTGCTGTATGTCCCTGTGAGCTGCCCCTTTCCATGTCTCGGAAGGCTACATGGTTGATACAAGTGCCTCAATGGACCTTGGTGTACCGGAGGGTATGTGCCACTGCCCCTGCATGTGTCCCAGACAACCCTACTATCAACAGCCATCAGACCACAAACACATCTGAGCTGCATTGTGTGCTTCAACACCAATATTCGTCTAAGCTCACCCTCAGTGCTGTGACTAAGCCTGCATGTGCAACTCGCCTGGTGCAAGCTTTGCTGTGTCGTGGCCCCCCTGTGATGCTCACCTTGCCTGGAGTTCCTTGGAACATGTCAGCAGTTCTAGGATGTGGGTCTGCAATCACTGTGCCTCTGCTTGTGCACACATGTGCATGTGGGCACCAACAAACGGGTCCAGAATTCCGTCATCCAATGGGCCATGTCTGCTGGCAAAGGTGCTCTGGAGGCTCATCCCCCTGCAGAAAGGGCATGAAACACGTGATTAATGCTTCAAAGTCATCTGTCTGTGTCTCATCAGGCATCTCATTACTTGACTATGTCAGAGAGTCACATCACGAATCACACCATCAGTCCGTCTTTCACCTCCAAACTGTGGAACACTATCTACAGCATGAATTGCAACAAGCACGTGTACAGGAAAGATATGAAACATACTACACAATGCATAGCAATCAATGTCCACATTAATCATGACACACCCCATCTAGCAAAAGCTGAACAGTGGACAATGACACCTAAATCATCCCCACTAGGGGTGTCAAAACAAGTCACACAGCACCAGACATGCCACAGATATGACAGTACAAAGACCTTGTGTAAAATTCTGTAACACCGAACCATCCTTGCGAGCCCATGGATATGGGAGGCAGGAGTGGCATATGTGAGTCAAGGACCCCAAGCAGCAAACACATACACAAGACAATCATGAAGGGCCCAGCTGGAACAGACAGTGGATGCCTTCAAAAGCCACAAAGCACCGCACCATCACATGAAAGCACAATAGACTAGCAATTTTAAACTAACTCAACTATTAACCAATTACACTAACTATGGAAAACCTACATTACCTATTTAAACTAACTATCAAACAGAAACTTAACTAACTAAACTAAAAGAAAAATCAAAAATGGCCACATACTACCCATCCACATGCGATGATGCTGAGCCAAAAAAAAAACTCCATGGGCTCAACGCCTGCACAGCCCGACCTATGTGGGAGATAGATGGTCGTCCGAGTCTGGCTCATCCTGTAAAGGAGGACGTGGCACAGTAGTCTGGCCATGCCTAGCCGCAGCTTGACCCTCGTCGGCAGCAAGTCTGCCGGACGGGTGAGCCTGGTTCTGTGTGGCGATGTGACTTAGGTCTGCATGCAGAACCTCACGTGATACACGTGCTTCCTCTTGCAAGGTAGCACGTGTAACACGGAGTTCCTCCTGCAAGGCCTGGCTGGACAACCGCTGCACCTCCTGGCAAGCCTGTAGCTTAGCCGAGATGGTACGCTCAAGCTGTGCAAACCTCTCCTCTGCCTGCTGCCTCTCGGACATCATAAGGACACCCAGAGTGGATCTGAGGGAAGCATACTCCTCCCTCAGGGCATCCATGTGCGCCTCTGCGTGAGCAGCAATTGCTTGACGCAGAGACGACATTTCAGCCTGGCGTGCCCTGTCTGAGGCCGCCATGCCCAGCCTGAGCGAGCGGGCCGTGGACCGTGCCGCCTGCTGCTGGAGAAGCACCTGCATAGCAAGGGGGAGCACAGATCGGGCCACACGCTCCATGCTCTGAGCGATGTTCTCCATTGCTGCCCCCTGCCGTTCGGAATTGGCAGTCATGTCTTGCTCCCACTCAGTATACAGCGGTTGCGCGCGGCGACCGCGTTGCCGGGCTTGACCCCTGCGGGACCCAAGGACCGGGGGTCCTCGCTGTGTTGGCACCGCCTGCGGCTGCACGACTACATGCCCCCGTCGACGTGATGTCCCAGGCACATCAGTGACTGGTGTGGAGGGTGACCCTGCGTCCCAATCCACCACGGGCGGAGGAACCAAGACTGTCTGATCCCTCAGTGCAGGTGTCGCAGACAGAGGAGTGTCCACATCAGAATCACTCACCCCTGACACATGGACTTGATGCTCATCCAACTCAACATGGATGTCAGAGTCGTCATCAAGGCTGGACTCATAGGCAGCCAGAGACAAGATGGACTGCAGCACTTGGGGGTTTTCGTGGCCTACCACCCCACGACCCCCACTAGTGCCGGGTTGATGTGGTGTTACCAACCCTGTGTCTGGCATGACAACACCATCCTCCGCCTCCATTGCGTCATCACCTGAAAAATAGAGAGAAAAAGGTCAATACACATGTCGGAAGCACATGACACACACACACACCCACAGCAAAGGCATCCGGCAGACATGTGACACACAACATATGACCTGGCATGCATGCTGGGTCTACTTTGAATAGCTTCTGTGATCAGACCTGTTGAAAGGTGGCGGTTTCCATGGAAGTGGGTCTATGCAGTGCATAAAATGTGTACGCCACTCACTACCTACATGTACAAGCACTACATGGTGTGTGCCAGGAAATGTGAAGGCAGTGCAATGCCAAATTCAGACATCACGTGCATTGTGCATTCAATGTGTACCATGTCTAGAAGCCAAGCACCCCTCCACCCCAGTACCAAAGCAGGGATGCCTAGCATGGTATCAAAAGGCTGACTATACACCTGTGTATTGACAGGCAGTGTTGACTGGCATCAACAGCTTAATGTGATTCAAATTACAACACTGCAAATGATGCTGGGACAGTGGGCAGGACACATGATGAAAACTCCGGAGGCCGCCCACGTGTGAAGAAGACACAAGAGTTGGACAGAGTCATTGGCCATTGAACAGGCTGAGGCCTGTGAGCCACACAGATTTTCAGGGCCTAAACATGTGTGCAACGCAGGACTGAGCCACAGTTGACATGGGGAGGCCGATGTGATGGCAGGCAATGTATGTAACCAAGGACTCATATTACAGTGATCATCCAGTCAAGGACACATGTCATAGGGGCATGCGTGCAATGCACATGGAGCATGAATGGGCACTCATGTCCCTGCGGGACATCTGACCCATGCACAGTACAAGTGAGATACCCTGCATCGAGTACTAAGGCTGTACCACACGGCATATGTCTGGCAGTTTCTACGCTGGAAGTTAGCATCTACACAGGACACATGAACAAGAAACTACACATTGGCAAGATTGGAGCAGACCAGTGCAAAGGTGGAACTGGAGTGCAGAGTGGTGGAGGAGGGGCAAGGGAGCATGCCCACATGGAGTCCCGCATGCAGGCAGAGGAGACATGCATGACGGTAGCATTGCATTACTTACACATCAGAACCATGTACACGTCACATGCAGCAGCAATCATGCACAACACATCCCACAAGTGAAACACACACGTCCTCAACAAACACGCATCAACACTCACTGGACTCGGCATCAAAGTCCAGCATCTCTCCCACTCCTTCGACCAATTCAGGTGGTATGAACTCCGCAACGAGAGCCTCATGCGGAGTGCGTTCTTCCTCCTCTGGTGCAGGCCCACCGCCAGTCACCAGAGTCAAGTTGTAATTTGAGGCACGCTTGGCCTTAGAGCTGCGCTTGATGTCATTCCAATGCTTTTTGCACTCCTCCGCCGTGCGCACCTCATGGCCGAATGAACTGACATGTTCCGCAACATGCTTCCAGTGGGTGTCACGTTGGGCAGCCGTAGTCTGACTATTGGCACCCACTAGCATGTCACGGCTGTGGCCCCGCACGTAGTCCACGAGGAAGTCCAGTTCGTGCTTACAGAAAGGCTTCTACCTTGACGTACAGGAGGTCGTGGCTGTGTGTGGGGTCCCAGCCTGTGCTGCAGGTGCAACCTTCCTCCTCTTGGACTGTGGCGCAGACCCTGGCTGGCTAATGCCGCCCTGACCAGTATGGCTAGTGGGTTCGGTGGATTGAGCCAAGGGAGTGGCAGGTGGAGGGATGACCAAAGGCCTGACTTGTGTCAGTGGCAGCTGGGTGCCCACTAATGGACCCTGCGCAGCAACATCAGCTGTGGCAGGGTCATTGACTGCAACGGTCCTGGTTGGCAGACTCACAACCGGGGTGCTGTTGGGTGCATCTGCCCCTGCACTTGCCAACACCCGGCTGTTCGGGGCAGCATATGACATGACTGCCCCAGGGACACGTGTCTTGGTCTGAGCAGCCTGGCCTGCCCCTATGGTTTCCCCCCTGGCCTGTTGGAGATCTACCAAGGGCTCTTCAAGTGCCAACGCAGCCTGCGCTGGCAGACCCTGAGCCTGGGTGGCGGTGTCCACAGCTGCACCTGCAGCTACCACTACCCTTGGGCCCGTGGCAGTCGATGGAAAAGACTGCCGGGTCATATGGGTGCCAGTGCCAGATACAGGAGCTGCATCCCCCGGAACCACAGGGGGTGGTGGCATGGCTGCACCGACACATGGCACAACATTGTGCTCAATGTGCTCAAGTGGCGCACCCCTGCCTCTTTCCCCTCTGTGGCTGCCCTGGACACCCTGGAGTCCCCCTACTCCCTGGTCACCACGGCCACGTCCCCGACCACGCCCGCCACGAGGAGTACGCCCAGCTGAGGCGCCCCTCACCTTTGGTGGCCTCCCAACCATGGCACAGATGTATTAGTGCTGGCACAGATGGAGTGGTGCCAATGGGAGGTGTACACCACAATTGACCTGGGCAATTGGGGTGAAGGGGGTGGGAAGCAAGATGTTAACAGCCCCCCTGCACCTGCAAGGCTGTATGTGACCCCGGCTCAGGCACCCCAAAACTGCAGTAAAACCGTGCACGCAACCCTGCAGCCTACGTGCGTGGATTCAACCTCCCGCAGTACGCGGTGGCACCCAGTAACACGAATAACGCGTACACGTGGGACACGCAGGCTACTATGACATTGAAAATGGGTGCGATACACAGGGGCACCCGCAGTGGGAAAAAGAGCGTGTGCGACTCACCGTCTGACTAGCGCGATGCAGAAAAACATGCGTAGCCAATACCCCCGCCAAAAGAAGAGATACGTCCTTGATAGCTGTGAAGTTGTGATGGCGTGCGAAACAACAGGAAGCAGCAACACACGTTGGTCTCCACGAAAGGCACGTACAGCGAACTGCTGGGCCCGCTCACCTTTAACCCGTGCTGAGGGAAACGCACGCGCGCGTCCCGTCACTTAGGCGCATGGGCACTTTCCTCGTATTACACGCGGACGTGCAGTTTTTCACGCGTGCTTACGCGCATGGGCCCTTTCCTCGTATTGCACGCGGACGTGCAGTTTTTCACGCGTGCTTACGCGCATGGGCCCTTTCCTCGTATTGCACGCGGACGTGCAGTTTTTCACGCGCGCTGAAATGCCCATGCACGTCTGTACGCGTCACGTCACAGGGGCGCTTGGGCCTGAGGGGCCTTCTGTCCAATGAAAATGCGTATGCGTGCAGACGCGCTTACGCGCTAAGGGCCTTTCCTCGAATTACACACTGACGTGCAGATTTTTCACGTGCCAAATCACTCCGTATCAAGCTGGCCACGCGTAAGCACACGGAAGACCACGCTCCTGCCCAGAAGGCCGAACTACTGCCCCCCAGAGCCCCGAGCATGCTCCCACCTGCCATCTGCTGCTGCCTGACTGCCTGCTGCCCACGTGCCCTGCCATTTGCTGCCTGCACATCAGCCAGGGGTGCTGTTGCTGTGACCACCCCTGCTGGAACCGAAGACTCCCGACTGGGATTCCATCGCTCCACAGCCCAGCCCCAGGACCCAGTTGCCCACCCACTCCTGCCTCTGGGGTTGTCATGTCGGGGCAAACACCATCTGAGACCACTGACAACCCCCGGCCAGAGAGGCAGAGGGGCACCAGCTTCAGTGCCACCGAAGTTGGTGTCCTGGTGGAGCAAGTCCTGGGGCAGTATGATGCCCTCTTAGGAAGTTCCCGCGCCGACAAGGAAGGACGGACTCGGATCTGGACTGACATTGTGACTGCCATCAACGCGGAGGGGGTGGCAGTCCGCGACTTACAACATGTCAAGAAGCGCTGGGAGGACTTCAGGTCCAGGACCCTGAACAAGGCCCGGCGCCTCTTGAAGGCAGCGGATGCCAAGGGGCGCCGGGGCCACTTGTCGGAAGAACAGATGAGGGTCCTGGAACGCATATCCCCAGCGCTCCACATCCAGGTCCTTGAGAGGCAGACCTGTCTGGAGTCGAGCGGTGAGTGTGCATACATCCTGATTGTGAGCAGTGCGTGTGGTGATTATTCAGTAGTGTGCAGGTTGCACATCTGTTTGTATGGGGTCGAGTATGGGTGGGGGTGTACAGGGCCGTGGGGCTGACACATGCGAGGGCTGGAATGTGTGAGACATGGATGGTGCTTGTGTGTGTAGGCTTGCATGCCAAATGCAGTTGTGTGGGCACACATGTTTGGATGAATGTGTATGTAAGTAGACATGTCCGTGATGTCACGCATGTATGTTGTTTTTGGCTGCATGTATCAGCACTGTGTACATGTGCATGTGTGTGTATTTGACAAGGGTGCAACAGTGATGCAACATGGATGCATGTGACAGCGGGATGTGGAAGCCTGATTGGAAGATGTGACATGGATGCCCATCTGAACACTGCGACACTTGGCAGAGGTGTACACATGCATGCAAGTGTGGTGATGTGTGTACATGTGTGGTGCACTTCCTGTGTTGCATGTGATGTCTGGCTCACCTTTGGCTGCCCATGCTGTTGTATGTGTATGGATGCTGGTGGCAGTTGCGATATGGCTGTGGTATGGCTCATGTGTGCGAGTTGTAATGACATGTGTGTTGGGGATTGTGATGACATGTCTGAGGTTTGCCAATGCCACTCATGTACAACTGTCATGTGTGTATGTGTCCATTGTACAGTGCCCTGATGCCTGTGTTTTGTTTCTCCCTGTCTGCAGCGTCAACTGATGAAGAGGGCGGAGAAGGTGCTGTGGAGCACAGCGGCGGGGATCCCACCGCCAGCCGGAGACGCAAGGCCCGGCTCCCCTCCCATGTTGTGATCTCGTCGGGGAGTGAGGAGCCCGGTGCCGCGTCCCAGGACGCAGCTGCCGGGGGGAGGTCCAAGAGGCGGAGGTTGGAGTTGGACTCCTCTGCAGCAGAAGTGGCAGCTGGGACCCCACAGGGCCCAACAGGGGAAGATGGCACGGAGTCATCCAGGTTGGTGGTGGGTATGGTGGAGGAGGAGGCCGTGCAAGCACCAGAGACGGGGTCTGGAGGTGGGAATCCCACTGGTGCTAGTGGTGCAGTGCAGGACCAGGGACAGGAGGCAGCACAGGCCGCCACGGAGGTGCCTGTGTGCAATCCTGTCCCTGATCCTGTCCCTGCATCATCTTGCACCAGCAGAGATGCCTACGTCCAGACCCGTTTTCAGGCAGGGGATGAGCTCACGTCAACTGGCCTTCCTCTGCCTGTGGACGTGGCTATCCAGGTCCGGGTTGAGTCTGTCCTGGCTGGTGTGACGTTGCGTCAATGGGCCATGCAAGGTGACCTGCAGTCTTTTCATGAATAGACTGCACGTCATCTCGAATGGCTCGTTGACCACGTCAGCCTGCTGGGACAGGTCACCCAGGCCGGATTCCTCCGTCTGATGGGGCTTGCTACTACCCCGTCCTCAACTGGACCCCCTACGCGCCAGTCGTCCTCTGTGCCATCTTCCCACCCATCAGTCACCTGGGTGCCCTGTGGAGCTGCCTCTGACAGTGCGGCCAGGCTGGTGGAGGAGGCATCCCTGCCACAGTCGGGAGTCGGACGTCCAGCAGGGTTGGCCACATCTACGACTGCACCCCAGCTGGCGGAGGATGTGCAGGCAGCAGGAGGCAGTGCACGGGCAGAGGCACAGCAGCAGCAGCAACGTGGTGGGAGCCATGAAGGCTCGGGGCCTTCAACATCGGAGGAGCAGGCATCGGCCGGAGGGCAGGAGGACCCAGGACAGAGAGTGTCTTCCGTGTGGCAGCGGTTGGGCCACGCCATAGATGCGGAGCGGCAGCGGGCGGAAGAGGCACGGCTCACAATGGTCAGGGCAGAGAACTCCATGCGGAGGGCCCAGAGGCGGGCCGAGTGCCTCGAGGCAATCCGCAGGGGTTTGGAGGTGGAGACGTCGACGGCCCTGCGGACCGTCGGGGCCATGGAGGAGGACCGCCTCCGGGACATTGAGGAGGAGTTCGATGATGCCCTGGCCCGGGACATCCAAAAGTGAGCCGTGAAACTAGCCCGCTGCCCTTGTACATAGTTATGTAGGTAGTGTTAGGTTTCATTTTTGTTTTGATTTTATTTGGACCTTTCGGACATTGGCCACATTTTTGTATATAGTTTATTTTATTAGTTAGTGTAGTTAGATAGGTTTCCTTTCTTTTGTTGGGATAATGGACCCTGGCTTGTTCCCATGTACATAGTTCACTGTTGGATTGTATTTTTTTTCACTTTTTAACCATGGAGCAATGGCTTTCTTTTTTATTTCCCATTGGATTTTGTTTTGTGGACATTGACTTTGGACAACATTACTTTGGAATTTTACTTTTGGTTTTGCTTTTTTTCACGGACATGCTTCTTTTAATTTTTGTACATTCACATTTCTGTTTCTTCATTTTTTATTCTATTTATGTTTCCTTTAATACATATTTTTTTTGGTGAACTTCAATGTGTGGTATCTCATTGGTTTCATGCATTTCATGATATGTGTTTTGAGATTCACTGACACCCATTGGGTGTATGTGAGGGAAATGTGTTTGTTTCAGAACTTGTAATTGGTGTTCTGTGTTGTAATTGCAAATTATGAGTGGGTGGATGCAATACTCGGGTGGGTGTTTTGCATTTGGAGGCTGACCATAGGGACCAGGGATCTAGATTGTGATGACATGTTGGCTGGGGAACATGAGTTGCACATGGGTGGGGGCCTGCTGGCAGGTGCCCCACAGTGCTGGGGTGTGGGGGTGGTGGGGAACATGAGTTGGACATGGGTGGGGGCCTGCTGGCAGGTGCCCCTGCACTGCTGGTGGGTGGGGGTGCTAGGAGACATGGGTGGGGGCCTGGTGGAGGCTGCCCCTGCACTGCTGGGGGGTGGGGGTGCTGGGAGACATGGGTGGGGGCCTGGTGGAGGCTGCCCCTGGTGACTGGGGGGGTGGGGGTGCTGGGAGACATGGGTGGAGGCCTGGTGGTGGGTGCCCATGCACTGCTGGGGGGTGGGGGTGGTGGGGAACATGAGTTGGACATGGGTTGGGGCCTGCTGGCAGGTGCCCCACAGTGCTGGGGGGTGAGGGGGGGGTGGGGAACATGAGTTGGACATGGGTGGGGGCCTGCTGGCAGGTGCCCCATAGTGCTGGGGGGTGGGGGTGGTGGGGAACATGAGTTGAACATGGGTGGGGGCCTGCTGGCAGGTGCCCCACAGTGCTGGGGGGTGGGGGTGGTGGGGAACATGAGTTGGACGTGGGTGAGGGCCTGCTGGCATGTGCCCCACAGTGCTGGTGGGGGGGTGGTGGGGAACATGAGTTGGACATGGGTGGGGGCCTGCTGGCAGGTGCCCCACAGTGCTGGGGGGTGGGGGTGGTGGGAGACATGAGTTGGACATGGGTGGGGGTCTGGTGGAGGCTGCCCCTGCACTGCTGGGGGGTGGGGGTGCTGGGAGACATGGGTGGGGGCCTGGTGGTGGGTGCCCCTGTTGGCTGGGGGGTGGGGGTGGTGGGAGACAAAGGTGGGGGCCTGGTGGAGGGTGCCCCACAGTGCTGGGGGGTGGGGGTGGTGGGGAACATGAGTTGGACATGGGTGGGGGCCTGCTGGCAGGTGCCCCACAGTGCTGGGGGTGGGGGTGGTGGGGAACATGAGTTGGACATGGGTGAGGGCCTGCTGGCAGGTGCCCCACAGTGCTGGGGGGTGGGGGTGGTGGGGAACATGAGTTGGACATGGGTGGGGGCCTGGTGGTGGGTGCCCCACAGTGCTGGGGGGTGGGGGTGGTGGGGCACATGAGTTGGACATGGGTGGGGGCCTGCTGGCAGGTGCCCCACAGTGCTGGGGGTGGGGGTGGTGGGAGGCATGAGTTGGACATGGGTGGGGGCCTGGTGGAGGCTGCCCCTGCACTGCTGGGGGGTGGGGGTGCTGGGAGACATGGGTGGGGGCCTGGTGGTGGGTGCCCTTGGTGGCTGGGGGGTGGGGGTGGTGGGAGACATGGGTGGGGGCCTGGTGGAGGGTGCCCCACAGTGCTGGGGGTGGGGGTGGTGGGGAACATGAGTTGGACATGGGTGGGGGCCTGCTGGCAGGTGCCCCACAGTGCTGGGAGGTGGGGGTGGTGGGGAACATGAGTTGGACATGGGTGGGGGCCTGCTGGCAGGTGCCCCACAGTGCTGGGGGGTGGGGGTGGTGGGGAACATGAGTTGGACATGGGTGGGGGCCTGGTGGTGGGTGCCCCTGGTGGCTGGGGGTGCTGGGAGACATGGGTGGGGGCCTGGTGGAGGCTGCCCCTGGTGACTGGGGGGGTGGGGGTGCTGGGAGACATGAGTGGGGGCCTGGTGGTGGGTGCCCCTGCACTGCTGAGGGGGTGGGGGTGGTGGGGAACATGAGTTGGACATGGGTGGGGGCCTGCTGGCAGGTGCCCCACAGTGCTGGGGGGTGGGGGTGGTGGGGAACATGAGTTGGACATGGGTGGGGGCCTGGTGGTGGGTGCCCCTGGTGGCTGGGGGTGCTGGGAGACATGGGTGGGGGCCTAGTGGAGGCTGCCCCTGGTGACTGGGGGGGTGGGGGTGCTGGGAGACATGAGTGGGGGCCTGGTGGTGGGTGCCCCTGCACTGCTGGAGGGGTGGGGGTGGTGGGGAACATGAGTTGGACATGGGTGGGGGCCTGCTGGCAGGTGCCCCACAGTGCTGGGGGGTGGGGGTGGTGGGGAACATGAGTTGGACATGGGTGGGGGCCTGGTGGTGGGTGCCCCTGGTGGCTGGGGGGTGGGGGTGCTGGGAGACATGGGTGGGGGCCTGGTGGAGGCTGCCCCTGGTGACTGAGGGGGTGGGCGTGCTGGGAGACATGGGTGGGGGCCTGGTGGAGGCTGCCCCTGCACTGCTGGGGGGGTGGGGGTAGTGGGAGACATGGGTGGGGGCCTGGTGGAGGCTGCCCCTGGTGGCTGGGGGGTGGGGGTGCTGGGAGACATGGGTGGGGGCCTGCTGGCAGGTGCCCCACAGTGCTGGGGGGTAGGGGTGGTGGGAGACATGAGTTGGACCTGGGTGGGGGCCTGGTGGAGGCTGCCCCTGCACTGCTGGGGGGTGGGGGTGCTGGGAGACATGGGGGGGGCCTGGTGGTGGGTGCCCCTGGTGGCTGGGGGTGGGGGTGCTGGGAGACATGGGTGGGGGCCTGGTGGTGGGTGCCCCTGCACTGCTGGGGGGTGGGGGTGCTGGGAGACATGGGTGGGGGCCTGGTGGAGGGTGCCCCTGGTGACTGGGGGTGCAGGGGGACATGCGTTGGTGGGCAGTAGTGCAAGTTGACATGTGGGTTGGCTGGGGGTCATGGCCATGGTGGATGGTGTGCCTGCAGGACATGTGCAGGGTAGGCCCCTGTGGTGTGAGCCACCTGCAGGGGCCGTGGAGGGTGTAGAGTGAACACCTGGGAGGACCCACACGTGCAATTCACGTGTGGTGCTCCCCGCGCACCCCTGTAATACACTTACCCTGATGGAATCACGTGTGGAACTTCCCGCGCACCCCTGAAATGCGCGTACCCTGCTCGCACGGGCCCAATCGCGTGTGGAACTTCCCGCGCACCCCTGGAATACACGTACCCTGATGGAATCGCGTGTGGAACTTCCCGCGCACCCCTGGAATACACGTACCCTGCTGATGTCGCGTGTGAAACTTCCCCCGCACCACGAAATACATGTACCCTGATGAGATTGCGTGTGGAACTTCCCGCGCACCCCTGAAATACACGTGCCCTGCTGATGTTGCGTGTGAATCTTCCCCCGCACCCCAAAATACACGTACCATGATGAAATCACGTGTGGAATTTCCCGCGCACCCCTGAAAGACACGTACCCTGCTGAAATCATGTGTGGCACTTCCCGTGCACCCCTGAGATACGCGTACCCCCAATCGCGTGTGGAAATTCCTTCGCACCCCTGAAATACACGTACCCTGCTGAAATTGCGTGTGGCACTTCCCGCGCACCCCTGAGATACGCGTACCCTGCTCGCACGGGCCCAATCGTGTGTGGAAATTCCCGCGCACCCCTGAAATACACGTACCCTGCTGAAATCGCGTGTGGCACTTCCCGCGCACCCCTGAGATATGCGTACCCTGCGGAAATCGCGTGTGGAACTTCCCGCTCACCCCTGAAATATGCGTACCCTGCTTGCACGGGGCCAATCGGGTGAGGTACTTCCCGCGCACCCCAGTGATACACGTAGCCCGCTTGCCATGCTGGTACAGGGTTAGCGCAGCCCTTTGAGCTGGATTGGGTATATTGATGGCTTTTCCCTGCGCGAGAGGCGTTCTTGGGGGCGTAACTGGCGCTGCTGCAGGGTCGCTGCGCCACTGTGCGCCACGGCTGGTTTTGGTGGCTGGAATCCATGAATACGCTGTGCGCGGAAATGGATTTTAGCGCACGCGGCTGGCGCAGGGATTCGCACGCGCACACTGTGCACCAGCCGCGTGCGCCACTTGTGCGCTGAATTCTATGAATTACCCCCTCGATGTCACGGGAAAGGAGGATTCTAAGTTCTGTAAGTCATCATGTGGGTTCATAGGATTGCCCATGGAAGTAGAGGTGTCATCAATGTCTGTATGCGTTTGTGGAGGACCCTCTGTGTAATTTGTACTTATTGTTTGAAGATATGCAGAGATTGTATAATAGAGGCCGGATCCTTGACTGACCTTAGCAGAATGGAAAGTTAATAACCGCTGCAATGCCCCCTTTTACCTGATGTAGGTGGACGTTATCAACTCCACCTACTGATGCAGTAACTGGCGTAGAGGGGCATATAGAGAGCCAAACTCTTTTTTCGAGTTCGGCCATTACAACCGGGGCAAGCATTGATGTGTCCGAAAGACGTGCCGTCAGATGCCATAAGCGTAGGGCGTGAGTAAGAGTTTTCACAAACACTCAAAAAGCTTAATGGCATTGAGGTTTCGAAGTCGAGAGCTTTTTTGGGGGACAACGAGTTTATATCTTCCTTCCAATCCCCAAAAAGGAGTGACTCAGAGTGCCACCTCGTGACATATGGTGTTGTCTTCAGGTGGGTGAGTCGAATGCATGTGTTTAGGATTAGACTAGACCATAGAAGGACTGGGAAGATTAGATTGTTTCTTAAAGTTGTTGCCGTCAGGCTTCGACACGGTTTCAACCTATTCTGGCGGCAACAACATATCATAATGCATTGCTGCTATTGTTTTACATATGCGCCCACTGCGTAAGTTGCTGGCCATATTTGCAGCCTATTATGTCACTCCAATGATTAGTACAATGGCAGGTAAAAAAAACGATGAGTGCTAATGCTGTGAGCGTTAGTAATTCAACTAATACAGAACGGTTGAAAAAAACAGCAATTAACACAACACAGGTTTTACAATATGACAGACCATAAAGTAGGACCAATGCGCCAAGGTCACAGTCACTCTTCAAAATTGTGAGGTGAGAGCCGTGAGCAAAGTGATCAATTTAAGTAAATCATCAATTGTTGATGTGAACTTAACAATCATTTACGATCGTTGGAGAACACAATTGCGACCTCAGCAACAGACATACACGTATACAAAACCTCTGTTAGCACGTTAGTTGTTACGCCTGGCCATTAGGGCCCTGACCATCGTGCATTTGTTAGTAGAGCCTGCGTATATGTAGGTGAGAATGATGCAGAGAACAGTGTGTAACATTCACTGTTTACAGTCCGTGTGGAGCAAAGTTTGAATTACGTGTGTGAACTCCACACAGGCACCCTGCTTTCCCGTATGTCAGCACAACAAACTGCCTTAATACATAGGTATTTCAATACACGTTAGTCAGGATACGATATTGACCATGACACGAAACACAGATTCTGGATGAGAGATTGACACTTTACAAACCGCCAGTATTGGGACCCGTTAAACAAGGAATAAACTTACTGGAAGAAATTCAACTTCATTTGTGTTAACAAAAAAATGAAGGGGATAGCGTTTTTGTGCACATGCTCACGGGAGCCCAGGAGGGAATTGCCAAGGGATGCCAAGGTGGGAGGCCACTGGCTAACTTCTGGGGCGGAGCAGTCCCATGGGCGTCGGGCATCTTAACCATAATGTCCCTTTAAAAACTTGTTTTCTGTCAATTTAATAGGTTTGTATAAGTATAAATGTTACATGATATTACATCACTGTACATAAGTTATTATTAGTTACTATTTTAATATATATGAAACTACTATTAACCTCCTTTAGCAAAAATATTTTTTGCAACTCACACTTATGTCAATTGTTATCTGCAGTGCATGCTACTGATGCAAATCATCAATTAATTTTCAATGGCATAAAGTTCAACCATGATCCTAGCTCCACCAAACCAACCCTAGTATTGACTGCACCTACCCTGCATCCTAGCTCAGTGTCCTCAATACCCTAATAGTTTCACTAATGGCCAGTGCTCATGGCTTGCAGCCAGGGCCAGTCTCCAAATGCATGGGGCATGGCCTTCTGCCATGCTGTATTCCACAGTAAGCAAATCAAAGTCCACATTTGCATTTGCCAAGGGCCAGGCTACCTACTAAGACACCCAATTTATATATCTAGTTTTTCCACTTACTTTCTACAACTTTGGAAAAATAAAACACAAGACAGATTTCCAAAACCTTCTTTAGGTCCTTGCTGATACTTGTCACACAAGTTTGTTGTAATAACTGGCACATTTCTTGTCGTTTTCGGTTACACAATGGGAGTAAGTCAGCCCACTTCATTCCTTACACTCCATAACATAACGCTTCAAATTCTTGGATTCCAATATTTTCAGACAATCCACAGCACTCAGAATATACCTTCAGCCAATGGATCCAAGAGACCACCAACATCCATACACTCTGCCTCCTCAAAGACATAGCCATAGCCATCCCCAGTGCTCTCACCAAACAAAAATTCTGCCACCCTCTCTTCCTGTACACCACACCCAGAAAACCTGATTGGCTGATCTCCCGATGTCCACGAACACCACGACCGCCCACGGTCTCTGCAGTCCCCTTTCCATGCCAGGCATCCTCAAAAGACCTGGATGTGGCATGTATCGTCCGCATGCTACCGTGATGTCCGCGGAGAGAATGTCCAATTGAAGGGAGTTGGGAGATTTACACTTAAGCAGCACATAGCAGCCCCTTTACCCATTTTAATTTTATATGTGTAACACTCCCTCATTGCCTGCTTTCAAACAGCCACACATCCATCCACCAATCACATCCAAAACCTCTACATGTAACCCTGTCATCTCAGTGCATCACTTCAGTTGTACACTTGGACCACATATTGGCTGTTAGTTACAGCCATCTGCATCAAGAATGACTGCAAAACTCTCCAAAATATTTTTTTGCAGATTCAACATTTGCATTTAACAAGACATAGTGCAGGTATGCTTATACATTTTTGAGTATTTTCTTCAACTCATTTATATATAAAGGGTTCCTGCTACTTGCCCTGTAAAAAGCTTCTCAATAAGTATATTCTCTTTTTTATCCAATCTAGCAATGCACATGCTTTGCAGCATTTAACACTTCCTCACATCAAGTAGTAAATACTTAAAATGATATGCGTTTAGAAACATTTATTTTTAGGAGCATTTTCATTAAGGTTAACAAATGTATGTGTACATTTATAGCAGCAGATTTAGAAAGGTATATAACTATTTAAAAATATCCTTCATTGCAATACACTTGAAATACGTCAACACAATTCTTATTACTACAAAACATCTTCTAAAGTCTAATGTAGTTAGAATACAGCAACAGGTATCTAACTACTTTAAACATTCCCTTAACAACAATACACTTCAAACAAACATACTATCACAATTACACTGACATAATTGTATTATGTTTTTTTGATCCTCTATGATTTTTTTTCTCAATGATTATTCAAGTCAATACAACAACAGTGTAGCACACACTAATGTTGTACAAAACATAGTACATAGAATGTATTGTTTATGAGGGTCCAAACAAGTATATGTATATGTAAATCCTGCTTAACAAATTATACTGTTCACACAGATTCCAGCTTCACTACTGTATACAACTAAGTAACCGGACCACGTGTAAACAAATACATATTCCATACGCACTACCCTGAATTGTGCTACAATCATAAATACCACATACTTTTTACTCTCCCTACTAATCACTATAAATACAATTCCTATAATGGCTAGATGGCTAGATGCTGGCCAGATTCTTGGGGCCATGCCCTATGGCCATGACCCCAAGAATGTGGCCACTGGCCACCACCACAATATATTTTACAATTTAACAAGTATATAACAAAATTCGCCCTTAACCACCTGTCATTGAAATGATGTCCGCGGACACCAGAATTAACAACAGACAGCATAATACCTGCATGCCCTTTTTCCACCTATAAAACAGCCCCATATCATTTACATTCCAATCCCCCACGCTTCCTAGGCCCTCTTTCGGCCACCAAATAACCCAAAATGTGTTTTCCAGACTTTTTCCGCACCACACTACTCCTGGACATAGGCCGCTGTCTGCGTATCCAACATAGCGGCTGTTTCAAAAGTTTTGATGCTCCTCATGTTTTTCATCATCCAATCAGCAGGCGTGTCTGATGTACGTGGACCTAACGCTGCCCCCTAATTGGCCCAGAAGCATCTCTGCTGAGCGAATATTGAAGTGAGTCCACAGACCGAACCCAGATATCATTAATTTTGTTTGACCTACTTTTTGGCCATTTTTTAAAAAGAATACTGGATGGATTTACACCAAATTTACAAAAGCATGCATTCGCCCCAATCAGCCTCTCCTGCCACAAATTTGGTGAAAAGTGGTACAGCGGTTTGGGCTGTAGGCATTAGCAAACATTTCTTTCCATTGCATCTATGAGGAAAACCATACATTTTGGGAACCCCCTATAACTATGACCTCCTTGATGAAACCTCACCAAACTCAGCAGAATCAGTCCGAGGGGCTGTATCTTTTTCTGACAAAGTTTGGTGAGGATTCATCCAGAGGGCCAAATGTATAAGCTGCCCAAAATCTGCTCTTCCTATAGGTTGAGCAACTTAACCATAACTACATAACTGCTACCGCAGGCCGTGTAATATATATGTATATATCTTTAAAAAGACATGGGTGACTTTGTGCCAGTAATATTCCACACACATTGGCATTGTCAAGAAAAAAAAAGTCTGTAGTGTACTGCGGCTTGCTTTGAACAGTTTGCCTCATAACCGTGGTTGGTAATGACTGGTTAATAATAATAAGACACAGTATACCTTGCCGGAGTTTTCTTGTTAATGATATTGCCAGTCACTCTAAAAAACACTGATATAATACCCTGTGAGGAGTTTCCATCTCAAGAGTGTGTAGAAGTCCTGGCTTTTTTTGATTGCTATTAATAAAATGATGAGGGTAATTCCATCTCAGAAAGGGTGGCCTTCTAACCAGATCTCCCTTTCATAAAGTTCCCATGCCAAAGGCATAGTAACACATGCGCCATTCTGCACCAGACTCCTGATCTGCAGCACCCACACCCCAGTGGACCAGAGAAGGTTCAGAGGTCATAGGTTCCCTTTTGACAGCTGCTGTGACAACCAAGTCCCTACAGTGTAGAGCCTCCATTTAAAACCTGCCCATCTGTTCCAACATTACATAATTGTTAGGAATTGTCATCCCAGTGGTAGTTCAACCTTTAAATGTAAGCCATGCCTGAGCTTTGATCTTGAGGTATGGTGGCTGATAATTCACATAATTATTAAAGCAACATCTAATTGAATCAAACACGCATCAACACTCTGAGCCCATGTCAGCTGTGATGGGGTTTTGTGTATTCTAGACAGCCTGTTTCTGCCAGCCAGATGGACAAGAGACTGAAAGGGTATGCCTCTCCTTTAATCCTTTGTAAGGCCAGGTAACCTCCAGCAGGACAGCCCCTTAGTTGGATATATCCTGGGAAATAGGAATCAAAGGGTACACCCTAAAAAAAGGACAAACCTCACAGGAGGGTGGAACAAGTCAAAGGGTATTTAATGCTGTGGGTCTGAGAAGCAGGTAGGTTTATTGTAGCCAGGGAGAGTGCAGCACAGTTGATAAAGGATTTCACCATCTTGTTTCTCTCCTCACATCTTCTTCTTTCCTGTCTCCTCCACTTCCTGGACCTATTAAAGCAGGCTTGCTTTTTTCCAATGTTCTGTGGACATTGTCCTATAAATGATGGAGTGACCCACCCGGTTGTATTTGATATAATTTCTGGCAGTAACATCAAGGGTGACGTGATATTGTCTTTAAAAGCACTAAACACCCTCCCCAACATATTTTGGGACTGGTGCAGTTATATAAACAAACTCCAGTCCATGAATATTTGGGGAAAGTGTTGGATAGTGCCTTTAAAAAAGTATAGAGTCACCCACAATGTTATTTCTAGCAATTATATCACTGGATACCCACCCACCCCTTCCTCGATTCATTACTGCAATGCAAGAAGAATTAATTTTGGACCACTTTTGGCCCACTGCCAGTGAGTTGAATATTGAGTGTTCCAATGCAGAGGCAAACTCTGCTCTCTACCCACTGCCATGGCATATTGGTGTGAACTGCTGCTAGAGAAACAACCTGCCTTTCTGTCAGCTATGCTGGTTCCCAGGACTTCACTGGAGGTGAAGAACTCCTCTAGGCACTAGCCAGCCTCCCACATGTTTTAGAGAAAGAGAACAAGGAGTCATCTTGTCCCTGATCCCTAGAATAGGGATTCATGGCAACTGATGAAACCAAACCAATGGTCTCCCGGATTTCTAACACGTCCATCCACATGGAACTTTCTGAATCACATTCAAAAGCATTAAAAATAAAATAATCTGTTGTGCTGCCTTTGGTGCACCTTCAAACTCTTTGAACTGCTGTTGCTGTGTCTTTGAACCAGTACGGTACTATCCCATGATGGCTAAGCACGTTGTTCCCTCAGCAAGAACCAGAGGCTCACTGCTGTAGAAGAATTTGCATCACTGTTAGGTAACATTTTGTAAAGTTGTGGGACTTCACAAGACTTATCTATTGGTATTAGGGACCCACCTCTTAATATAGGCCTGTACTACACAAGTCGGTCGAGTGGATGAGCAGACAGGCTTATCTTAAAAGAGGGAATGTGAGCTGTAGAGCAGTACAAACGAAATCAGTAAACACAAGGATGTGAGTAAACACTTACACACTCTGAGTTATGTTAAATTATTTATTTACATATACACAAGGCAAATTAATCACACTAAAAAGCAGTAAATACTAATATCTTTCAATGGAAGAGGGAATAAAGTTATTTCAGAAACAATAATGCAGGTGAGTAATTTCCTTCCATACTTTACCTTTCCAGCAAACTAACCAACCCACTAACAATCTCACCCTTCTGCATACACCTCTCAAACTCTAACCAAACGTAACCACAACCCTTAAACACAGCAAACTGCACAAACATCACTACACTGCAACAACAAAACAAATCACACATAGCTTTGCACAACAGAACATGACGGCTACCAACTGAAAAGCACACTTAAGCTCAGCGAACACTGCTAACGGAACTGAAGCTGCCAACAGCACATCACTGCTCTCCTGCACTTTTCCCGCTCGGTCCCACTAACTCACCCCCGCCCCTCTCCCTTTTCAGATCCACTAGCATGCCAGGGGACCTCTCTGGTGGTGATAGTGCACGGTACAAATATCCTTTAACATTAACATTAACATAACCAGTCAATAAAGGCCAGTATTAGCACTTATATATATATCACCTTTACAATATTGAGTTTGGTAGGGAAAGTGTCAGAGTTAGATATTACACACTTTAGCAACTGTTACAATAGGATTATCTCCCAGGGGGATGTAGGTAGTCTGTTTCCCAGTAATAAGAGTGTCACACAATTAAAACCTTTGTGAGAACAAGCACTGCCAAAGCCAATTAGTTTCCGAAGGAAAGCCTTTAGGAAACCAGGACAGCCAAAGTCAATAGGACATTCTAGTTCTGATGCAGATCTTCTTAGAAAAAGTTACACAGTCAATAGTTCATTGAGGAAACCCAGGTGCTCAAGGAAATCCTATCTGCTAGTGCACAAGCTGTTAGGCCTGCACAAGGGTGTTGAGGTCAATCACAAAGGATTGAATATAGCACTTCCAAAGCCAGGAAGCACCGAACATGGCAAAATGGAAAACTCCAAGACCAACAGTACCTTAGAAATGAAGAAGATGCTTCAGCTGGTTCCTGCTCCTTCAGGGTGACGAAAGGGGGGGACTTTTGGTGGACTCCTGGGACAGCACTCTGGAGAGGGGCTTGGCAGAAATGGGTTCCACTTGATTCAGTGGCTCTTTGTGGTTTTGGCACCTTTTTCTCTGCAACAAAGAGGAACAAATATCCCTGTTTGGATTTTCCTTGATCACTTGGTCCTGCACTCAGGTAAGAGAAATTTTGACAAAAATGTCCTGTTTTTACAGACTCACATGGATGCCTGTGAAGTTTCAGCCAGATTCAATCTTGCAAAGGCATTACATTTGATAATGGTCCAGGTACCCCGGATATTGGGATTCTGCAGCCCAGCAAGATCGCAGCAAATCAGGGGATGAGCAAAAATGAAGCAGGTCTCAAGTCTATTTTGTCCCACCAGCCTAAGAGGGGAAGTCATCCCTGGCGGATATTACCTGTCAATGTGAAAATGGGGTCAGCACAGCTGCAAGGCCTCAGCGGTGCCTCTGCGGTCCTGGAAGATGCTGCTGGCATTTCTTCTCATCATCTTCTTTATATTCCTTGTTCCAGTGGTCGACTAGTCCCACAATCCTCACCTTATATGCGAAATCCCATTCAGGCGTAGCCCTATAGCAGTTAGAACTGGTTTTGGCCAGGCATGCCTACAGACAAAGGCAATTGCAGTTTCAGGCTCCTCCCTCACTTCCTGCCTTCCCAGAAACACTGGAGCCTGGGTGGTTTCAGGGCTAAAGCCTGCCAAAGGCAAATACACACAAAGGACTCAAACCTAGTCTAAATGTTAGAGTAAAAGCCCAGAAGTAACAAACAATAAAGAGAAGGCGAAAAATAGAAAACATGGGCCATTTTGGAAAAATGGTCACCCATGGGTGCTGTACTGCAGCTGAGAAATCAGCGTGCTAGTACCCTGCACAAAAGTTGGTAAAAAGTAACCACTGCCACCAGCCATTCAAGTTAGTATAACAAAAGGTTACATGAGATGTATGGTAAGGAGTTACTAGGTAACACCCCTGCACTCCACAAAAGATAAAAAGGAACTCACTATTCTTGGGAGCTGTAGTTCACACAATGTATTTAAACATCAAGAGAAGTCAGTGGCACTGCACAGAAGGTGCTGCGTGTCACTATGCAAAAAGCAATTGCCTCTGACGTTTACCAGACTCCATTAAACTCAAAAAAATCACAGTCAGAGAAAAATGTAGGAGTGAGTGGCAAAAAGTCCCACACACTCAGAAGTTTAAAAATGTTAAAGTCCAGAGCCCAGCAAAAGAGCTGGGGGTCTCTAAGGTTAAAGGCAATCAGCACAAAACAGAATATTCTCCCTAACACTTGTTCCCCCAGACTAAGGGACATGAGCATTTAATCCAATCCTGGATTAACCTCTTGTTCCAGTTGTTCATTTTTCGTGGAGAGACTATCAGCATTTTGCTGATTGCATCCTGACCTATGCTCATTGGTAAAAATCAAACCCGTGGAGGTTGATAGACATCTGAGTAGTTTGGGATTTCCCCCCTTCATTTGCATTAACCATCTCAAGGGTTGGTGGTCTGTCTGAATAAGGAAAGTACAACCATACAAGTATGGCCTACACTTCTTCAGAGACAACACAATGGCAAAACACTCATGTTCTATGGTTGACCATCTTGTTTCTCAGTCCATCAGTTTTCTACTGATGAGGCAAATAGAGTGTCCCCTGCCTTGCTCATCAAGTTGACATAAGACTGACCCTTTTCCTGTATTTGCTGCATCTGTCTGTACAATAAAGAATTGGGTTTAATCAGGAGTTCTTAAGACTGGAGCTTTGCCCCTGTGACCTCTTGTATATTAGGAAACCAAACCAAAAGAACAGTGAAAACCGTATATGCGAACATCGATCAGCCATTAGAAACCTAACGGCAGACAAACCCTTGGTAGCTCATTTCCAAAAAGCAAAGCACTCACATATTGACCTATCCTGGTTTGTGCTCCAAATATCAAGGGCCCACCCCTGTGGCGGTGACAGAGATCTATCCCTCAAAAAGTTGGAGCAAAAATTGATTTATGATTTAAACACTGCAAAAGCGGGTCTGAACATTGCTGTGGAGTGGAATTTGTTTGTTCACTGAAGCTTTAATCATCAATGGTAATTAGCTGGCAGAAGTGACGAGGATAACCATAGTACATAAAAATTGTAAACTTTACGTGACATGTCACATAGTATAAAATAAAGTCCAAATATGATCAAGGCTTTTCTAAGTGATTCATGTAAAAAATCTCTGAATCAAAGTCACTTTTTACTCAGGCTGCAAGAAAGACACAGGACGATTGGCGAATAATATACTCACCAAAGATGGTGGCTATGCGTAGACATATGCCGATGTGAGCGATGGGCCAGTTAGAAGACCATACTAACAAAAGATGGTGGCTAGACGCACATACACAGAAATGCGAGAGTAAGAAGAACAAGCGTCTCCGCCAGAGACCAGCTTTCCCGCCTGAATCGTGTGGAACTAGATCACGAGTAGGAGTACAGAACGTCTTCAAGTAAGTGCCGAAGCACTTTGAGTTAATGTGGCATCTGGGAAAGGCCAACAATAGAGTAATATTGACTGACATGTGAATGGGTATTTCCGTAGGACACTTTGCGTACCGGGAGCACGGACAAGGACAAAACACCTGAGTTTCCACCACTCGTAAGTATATGACAGAAGATTCGTAGTTCAGATCTCCATTTACGGATTACAGATTCATAAAGTAAGTGAAGCTGGCTTGACGAATTACATATAATATGATTCCACCTGACTGAGAGACTGAAATGCCGCTAATTATAGTGTTGTTAACTATAGATGATGTGCAGAGGAATTATGGGCGATTGTAGTCCCGCCTGTGCAGGCCATCGACTGCCAAAAGCAATGAATGGTGGAACAATAATAGAAAGAAAGTGACACATCACCCACTGATAACGTAAATCTGACATTTAAGATGCGGGTAAATGAATATGTTAGATGTAACATATCACTTCATTGTTTTATAGTCCTGGATTCATTCTGACGGATAAACTTCATGCAGAGCATCCTTTGTATGGACTCCCACACCAGAAAGAAACTACGAGAGTAGCAGGTTAGTGGGATGACTACCCCTTTCACTGTGTTTCATAGTAATAACTGTTATGAGCAACATACATGTATCTTAGTTTTAAAATTCGATTTTTACTTTCACTTCTAGGTAGAAATGGCAGTGCACATGGTCCAGTGCAGATAGCCAAATCGTCCCTAGAATTAATGTTCGATAGCGTCCTGAAGACGGGGGCTGACAACACATTAACATCAGGATTCAACCTGTTTATCTGTCGCTCTACCCCCAGAAACACGATTAAGTGTAGATGTGTCATGACAAATAGATATTCACTCATGATTACCAAATATCACCAGTGTTACTAACATCACACCTTTTTTTAATGCAAAAAGTTGTATGCAGATGTATCCCATTGATGGAAGCTGCTATAACCATTTCTATGTGATGTATGTGATGCACTTCTCTTATGTATTCTTCATAAAAACGCTGACTGTTTAAATGGCCCGTAGCAGGCCTTTTTCTTTGTTTTAGTAGAGTATCCATGTGCCTCTTTAACACATGGTTCTTTTATATTGCTGTGTATGCATATTAAAATATGTCTTTCTGATACCTGAACTGATGTTGACAGATACAAATGAGGGAAAGTTATTGTCATTCATGGGGTACTCATTCCACTGCCTATGTGTTGGGAAGTTGGGAATCTAGGGGTGAAATTGCTTCTTTATAGGTGCATTATTTAATCCAAAAGGCATGGCCCAAAACTGGTACAAGCCTCTGGGGGTAGAAAATGTGGTTTTCTGCTTGGCATGGTCTGTCAGAGCCGTTTGCCAATAACCTGAGTTCAGGTCAAATGTACTGAGGAACTTGGCATCTACAGGTTTGTCCGCTAGCTCATCTGTCCTGGGTGTGGTACCATGTGAACCGTGTGATGACGTGTGACATCATCAAGTGCAAGAGTAAATAAAGTGGCCGGCTTTGTGCTCTTTCAGACAGAGTGAAGCGGGGCCTGTGAAGTAAAGACCACTGTGTTTGTCATGATTTATGCACCATGCTGCGCCACCTGAGGCCCCTGCTCAGAGATCCATAATATTGGTAACGAGGATTCCAGGGCACACACCTGCTATTTGGGCAGATCAGCAGCACCTGAGCTACCGATCCACACAGCGTGCTGTCCCTTAGACCGCGACAGGGTTGCCACGTGCTCCGGCAAACTAGTAAGGAATCCTGTGCCCATACTATCCTCATACCAGTAATAACTGGCGGTTGGCAGAAATTTTGGGAAACCCCAGGTGTCACCTGGCCATTCACCCCACAGAGAGTCCCCACAACCAGGGAATTGGCGTGGCTCTCTCCTGAGGGTGCTTGTGCGCCAACCCTCACCCACTACATGCAGAAGGGTGTGGCTCCACTTACAAGGAGAGTCTGTGTAACCGCTGTTCTCTTGTGAGCAAAACCCATTGCCAAAAAGGGGCAGTTGTTCGTCTTGGAATGCCTGTGCACCCCCAACCCATGCCTGTGTTGACACACAAGCCTAAGGAAAGATGTCAGCAGAATACGCTGCCACACCCGATCCACCATGTCCTCAAGGGGGGTCATCCCAAAAGCGTGGACCGCTTGTGCCCCTGTGTGAGTTGACATTGACAGGACCCCAGCCACTCTAGGCCCACAATGGGAACTATGACGGGAACACCTAGATATGTACTTTAATGTCACAGGGGAGAAAGACGACCTAACAAACTAATGCACGCTGATCTATTCAGCAGCTCCAGCAGTCCACAAGCTGTTCAAGATCCTGCGCCCCACTGATAATTCATAAAATGCAGCTATCAAGGCGCTGACGGATTACTTTGCTTGCATGGTTAATACCTACTATGAGAAATTTGTCATGCGCACTGCCATGCAACAAAGCAAGGAACGCCTGGACACGTATCACAGTCGCCTGAGACAATGGGCTGCAACCTGCACCTGGGAGAATGAGGAGGAAGAAGTGAGACTCCAAATCATTATTGGGTGCCAATCAGTCAAACCATGAAAGCAAATCCTTCGTGAACCAGGAATTACGCTCCCTAGGATCTGTGAGCTGGGATGCTCCCATGAACTGGCGGACATCAGAGCTTCCAATTGGCACTGAAGTCGGTCAAACACGAGGAGGTATGCTCAGCAGGGAAACAAACTAAGAGAACCCAAGGAACAAGGAGCACCTGATGAGAGAAGAAGCAGTTAAACCCCTCAATCCCAGCTCCCTGCCCACAATGCGGGTATGATCTCCCCCACGAGAAGGACTGCCCATCAAAAGGGTACACACCTGCACAAGGTGTAGTATTCCAAAACACTTGGCCAGGGTATGCAGAGCTTTGGCCCCTGCCAGTGTACCAAAAGGAAAGGAACGTCCCAGGGGGTTCCCACAAGACAGTATGATCTAGTCCTCCAACACTACATCCACTGACTCGCAGATAGAACCACCAGGTATAGGCATAGGGGATGAAGATGAAGATGTTTTCTTCACATTGGCCGTACTCACAGTCGTGGCTGGGTAAAACACCAGCCCCGATGCGTAGTGACCTTTCTGAACATGCCTGTCCACATTCTTCTCGACACTGGTGCCTTGGTCAATGTCATGGTCGATGAGCAGTACCGGACGCTACCTGGGCCTCCATCACTACAAGAGACCAGGCTGTGCATATTCACTTTTGGGGGCAAGACCCCACTGCCACTTGAGGGAGCTTTCATTGCTGCTGTTCAACATGATGGTGTCTCCTTACAAGCCTGATTCTATGTGACCAAGGTATCGATCTAAACACTTCTTGGCTGTATCACAGCTAAAGCCCTGGGACTCATTGAATTTGCCCATGGAGTGTTTGCCGAAGATGTACAGATGCTGCTACAGAAATTCCAAAGTATATTCACAGGTATAGGACAGATGGAAGGCAAACCAATCCGGCTCCACATTGATGACACAGTTCAGCCGGTGGAGTTGAAACACTGAAGAGTGCCTGTCCACCTTTGCAATGAAGTTGAGAAGGAGATACAGCAGCTGGTGGACCTTGATATCATCGAGCAAGTCAAAGGGCCCACATAATCCGTATCGCCAATTGTTATTGCACACAAACCAAAACAACTGGACAGTGTCCACATATGTGTGGACAAGCAGCCGCCCAACAAGGCAATAAGAAGAGGAAGACACTTGACCCCAACACTGGATGACATTATCGAAGAGCTGGAAGGCGCAATGGTCTTTTCCAAACTAGACGTCTGCTGAGGATACCGTCAACTGCTGCTCCACCAGGACAGTTGATACATCACGACATTCACAACCCACGTTGGCCTCTACAGGTATGAAAGGGAGAATTTTTGCTTCTCGTCTCCTTCCCAGATGTTTCAGAATGCCATATGCAGGGCTGCCGGGAACCTGAATGTGACCGACGATATTCTGATGCACGCTAAGTCAGAGAGTGAACACCTATAGTGGCTAGTGAAAGTACTGTCAAGGATCCAGTCACTGGGCCTAACACTTCATCGTGAAATATGCAAGTTTCTCAAGAACAAAATTGAGGTTTCTGCCTTCATTTGTCAGGAAGGAGGACTATCCACAGATCCAGCGAAGGCCAAAGACATCCAGGAGGCCAAAGCCCCAGAATCTGCCTCAGACGTCAGGAGTTTCCTTGGGATGATCACCTACTGTGGCCGCTTCATCAAAAACCTTGACACCCTATCTGAAACCCCTGTGAAACCTCACAAAGCAATCCACAGCATGGTGGTGGACAGCCCTGGAACAAACCTCTTTTGAAACGAAGGCACTGTGGGACAAATGCATCCTGGCTTTTCTTGACCCACAAAAAGACACTGAGATCACCGTTGACGCGAGCCCTTTTGGCCTTGGTGCCATCCTCACCCAGACAAAGAGAGACGGCGCCTGAGGCATAATGGCATATGCCAGCCGAGCACTCTCTCGAACGGCAGAGAGGTATTCTCAGATTTAGCGCAAAGCTCTTGCCGTGCTGTGGGGATGTCACCATTTCCATGTGTATACCTATGGGAAACCTTTGAAAGTAGTCACAGGCCACAAACCCCTTCTACCGATAATGATGGATGAGTCATCCAACCCCCACCACGTATTGAACATTTTTTGCTGGCACTCCAAGAGTACAACTTCGAACTCAAATACAGGCCCGGACCAAACAATGCTGCGGATTACCTATCCCGCCACCCTAAAGAAACAAAGCCCCCCCTGAGGAGGTCACTGCAGCAGAGGAACACCTATGGTTGATTGTAGACGTTGCTGAACTCAAGGCCACATCAAGTCACAATGGATGTTTCCGAATCCTGCGTGACACAATGGAGTCAGGACAGTTGAAATCCGCTCTTAAGGACTGTGAAACAACTATGGAAAGTGTGAAGTGAGCAAACGTTTACAGATGATGACCTCCTCCTGAAAGGGCCCCACACATTTAATACCTACTGAGTTAACAGACAGACTGATTGCACATCACAGTCACCAGGGTGCTGCCAAGATGAAGAGCCACCTCACGCTCAAGGTCTGGTTCCCAGCACTTGAATCAAAAGTGGAGGAATTTGTTTGTGCCTGCAAGTGGTGCCAAGCAGCTGCTCAAAAAAAGCAGAGAACCGTCTATCCAGTGCATGCCTCGAAGCGAAGATCCATGGGAAACCATTCACATGGACTTTGGCTCCACACAAAGAGGCTCACACTGCCTGCTCATGGTAGACTAAAGGTCTTGGTACCCCGAAGTAGAATTTGTCCCGTCTCTGATTCTACAAGAAGTAGTACCAGTGATGGAGAAAATGTTTGCTACCCACGGTTTCCCCAAGACAGTATGCTCGGACAAATGCTACCCATCCAAAGTGCTGGCCTTGAAGAGTTCCTAGCTAAAAGAAGAATTGAACACCAAAAAATCACACCCGTATGGCCACGCATGAATGGTGAGGCAGAGGGCTTCATGCGCACACTCAACAAATGCTTTCGCATAGCACACGGACAAGGAGCATGTGAGAAAAGAGCACTATATCAGTTCTTGCTTGAATATAGAACCACCCCACACTGCGCCACAGAAGTAGCCCCTGCAGAAGCCCGATTTCAGAGTTGCCCATGCACGTTTCTATCCGAACTGGAAGGGAGAACTCCAGTAACAATAGACAATGAAAACGTATGTGCCCGGGGGGAAACAGCGATCCAAAAGGAGAACATCATACAAGGCCTACAAGAACAAGATATAGCGGTAGGCGACACAGTTCTGGTGAGAGCTCACCACCAAGCAGGAACATGGTCCCACATGAGCCCTCACCTATCAAAGTAGTGCGAGTGCAAGGATCACAAGTAACAGCAGCAGATGATCACGGGCTAAGAAACGGAACTCCAGCTTCTTTTGGAGACTCTCAGGCCCAGCTTGACTGCAAAGGGACTGGTACAGAGAGAGAGTAGACCTAACCGAGCCTAAAAGAACATAGCATATAACATAGCATATGATGGGTGCAGCCCTGGTGCGGAGAGATTCACTTATTTTCAGTTAAGCTATGCTGAGGTCTAGTCGTGGGTGTAGGTTCAGTTCATAAACCAAGTACAGCTTTGTATCTTAGGTACAACATACCATGCTAGTTATGATATGATATATAAAATGATATGTTATGATTAAAAAAAACGAGCTTAGACCAAAGAGACCCTATCAATCTCAAGCCGTCACAAACTACTACTTGATCCTGAAAATCATGGACAAGATAGCCACCAAGCAACTACAGGCTAATGTTGAAACTTCCGAATCCTTGCACCATCAACAATCAGAGATTCGCACAGCCCACAGCACTGAGACTGCCATGCTCGACCTGCAGACTAGAATGCTAAGCATTATGGACAGCGGCGTGCCGACGTTCTAATTCTCCTGGATGTAAGTGCTGCGTTTGATCTTCTAGATCATGACCTCCTTAAATTGACCCAAGAGAAAACTGCCAACTGCTGTAAAGAGGCAATCAGTTGGATAACGTCTTTCCTTAACAACAGAAAATCGCGCGTGCTCTGGGGGAACAAATTCTCGTTTTAAAAAGACATATTATGTGGCGTCTTTTAAGATGGATTTCTGAACTCTGTCCCGGAGGGGCAGAGGTTCAGAAGGCCAGTCTAGTTTCTTGGAACAGGGCAACCTCTGGACAAGCCAGACCAATCAGGGTAGCGATGGCGGCGGTCAAGACTAGGTCTCAAGAGGGGTGAGGGTGACTGAAAGCCCGCAATGAGCACACAAAGCAAGGACGCTTACAAATTACTCCAGACAGGTGTTATATTAAAAATATAGACACATTTATTACAAGGCCTTTGTAACAACGACCATAGTAAAGAATCACGGTAAAACTCCAATAAACCAACACATCACAAGCAATACAATATATATACAAGACCAAGGGGTCTAAAGAGTTAGAAGCACAAAATATGCAGACCACCTAGATGGGGAGGAAAACAGGCAGTGCAAGTAATCATTAGACCCAGTTCGACATCAGAGGCCACCTAACTAGAAGGAGGTCCAAGCCCTACGAAGAGTGGAGCCTTGTGCTCAAAAGTACCTGCACACCCGGGTGCCAACGGGCAAAGGAGAGTCTCTTCAGGGTGATCAGGCAGTTCAGAGAGGTGAACAAAACGATGATGAACAGTTCCCCACTACTCGAGCATGGCCTCCACTTGTGGGCAGAAGCAGGGCACGAGTGCAGAAAAGGGTTGCTGTTTACGACAGCGGTGGAGAGCCACAGGCTCCTGCGGGAGGGCGACCGGTTAGGGTATTGACTACTCACCGGTCCCTGATGCAGGCAGACCCAGGCTTCTCCGGTTCTGTTTTGGTACTGGCAGGTTCAGATGCAATCAGCAGGATGTCTCGACGCTGTGTAGATTCCGCGACAGCAGGAGTCAGGGTCGAGGGTGTCCCAAATGCAGTGAACACGCGCAGGTTTGTTACCACAGCAGGGCAACTCGGCAACTGCATGTATTCCGGTCCCAAAGCACACGTCTCACTTCAGACCTGGGAATGCCAAGTGTATGAATCGTGTGAGAGTGCCGAGGACACGGGATTATCAGTAAGCCAGACGGCGGTGACAGAGCAAGGTTCCTGTGTAGGCTGGTCAGTCCACTGGATGGCCCAGGGATGCTTCCGAAGGCTTACGTTCAGGATTTGGTGAAGATGCCGAGAATAGTTGTTCCCACTATTCTAAAGGGTCGAAGCGCCAGTACAGGCCTTCTCGTTCGATCAGAGGCAGAGGGGTCTCACAGGACGACAGCAGTGCAGGGTGCCAAACCTTCAGCGGGTCACCAGCGATTCCTCGACTCAGCTTCTTAGTTGCAGGATACTTGGCTCCTTATCCTTTGTTCGTGAGAACTCAGGAGATCGACCTGGTAGTGGTGTTTCCAGCCTCCTCTTATCCAGAGTTCCCTTCGTGCCAAAACAGAGAGGACCCAATGGGAGATCTGCTCACAAAACACTCACACCATACGTGGACCTATCACGGACCACGGTGGTCCCAGGCATTCAAGACACTCTAGACTCTCTGGCACCTAGGATGTGTATTGGGAACAGACATCCCAGCCCACATCCTGGAGGCACACACAAGGCATGCAGAAGCCCACCAAAGCGTTGTGCTTTGCGGGAAAGTGCATGCCCAAATAAGGACTGCCCCGGGTCGGCTCGACCTGGGGGAAGGTGAAGGAGCAAGACGGTCAGCGGACAGGACAAAGGGGTTCAAAACACAAAGAAACGATAGCTGCCACCAGTCCCGTCCGTGACACACTTGCACATTTCATGATAAATCCAGCGAGAGTTTCTAGGGCCATTGGAATGACTAGAGACCCAAGAGCGCGGTAATGTAAATTACAGTGCACTCTTGTTTCATGTTGCTCAAAAGCTGCACGTGAGGAAAGGACTAAGGGAAACGAAGTCTCCCGGTACTGACTGCCTTAAGGGCATGTCAGTTTCCCCGTAAGAATGGAGCGAAAGCCCAGAGGAGTTCGGCAGAAGGCTGCGCTTCTCCGGCAAAGTCTAGATCAGGGTGTAAAACAACAGCAAAAAGTTTGGGGGTTGCCACATGGAAGGAAAATTACCTACAATCATGAAATCTTTCCTAACAGCATCCCACAGGGAACTAGTATGCCACCTCTGCTATTTAATCTCTACTTGAGGTATCTTTGTTCAGTTCTTGACCACATTAACATCTTGTTCACCAATTATGCTGATAATACTCAGCTTGTGATTGAATTGAGCTGGGACTACAAGAAGGACAGTGAATTGTTATCCACAACATATAACACAGTGGAATCGTGGATGGATGCAAACCAGATGTGTTTGAATAGTAAAAAAAAAAAACAGCTAATGGTGTTTGGCTCACATCAAGCTAGATCTAAACTATCCCTCTCATATGGCTATTTCCAGATAAAGGACACTCATATCCAGGTTTTGGGTAAAGTTAAAACCTTAGGAATGATGCTCAAAGCATCTCTGGGAACCGAAGCCCATGCACAATATGTAGAGAAAAAAAAACATAGGCAGCTGAAAGCCATTAAACCTTACCTGTCAGATGACAACTGCGTCACAATAGCAAGGGCAACTATACTATCACTCCTTGACTATGGCAATGCACTTATCCTAGGAGCTAATAAACAATGCCTGGCGAGCTAGCAACATATCCAAAAGAATGCAGTTAAAATTACTGAGCGACATGTAAAGATTCGGTCATACCAGCGAGGCCAGAAGAGAGCTTCATTGGCTGAAAATTAAAGATAGGGTGCAGTTCAAGGCTATGACCTTAGTGCACAGATGCCTTTACGGGACAGCCCCAGCATATCTAAAATCAAAAATCAACTTTTACGTACCAAGTCGAGCATTAAGTTCTGCCGACCTGGGCAAGATTACTGTAACCTCACACACATGCACATTCGGAGTGGGAAGAGTATTCCCAATTGTGGCAGCAGGAAAGTGGATCAACCTACCTGCCAACATGAGAATGGAAGCAAGTTGAAAACACACCTCTTCAAATAAATCCCGTACACCAGCAAGTCCAGATAATATGACAGCTTGATTATGTGTGTCCTGTGATTTTTGTCTCCGTCAACGGTATGTGTGTCTACTGTGTTCTTGTCCCTGCGCCCCGATGCTTGCGAGCTACTGGCGCAACACAAATAAACAAATAAATAAATGGTATGATATGGCATTTATAACGCACCTATACACACGTGTTTCAGGTGTAGCTGTGCTTATTTAATTATGTAGCACATCCACCAGGGTACATTGTTATTAGCACTAAATCTGACCATAGGACAACCACAAGACAAAGCAGGAATATGGCAGAGAATAACAAGTGATGTCTACAGATGAAATCATTGTAGAAAATGTCATCACACTTGACTATATAGTGAGGTCTTCAAAAGTTTGTTTAATTGCTGCATGAAGGTGGCATGATGAATGCAGCTTGGAAGGCGGTTCTTATAGGTAGGGGACGCCATGGAGAAACTTTAGCCTCTTCATCTGGTGTGTTTATTGATGTGAACATTTAGGAGTAGTTTAACAACTCAGGCACTCCATATGAAGTCACATTTTGCCATGCTATGCCGAATTACCCCCACACCATGCTAAATGGTCTTACTGTCTTTTACAAAAAACGGAAGCAACACAGGACTAAACTTTCCAGATAGCGCTGTACTCAGTCAGTGCATATGTTATAAGGCGTCCCCTACATCACTCAGCAGAGATATTGGGAAACCCCATAAGGCATAGCATGTCACTCATCACATATGTCATCATAGGCAGTCACTCTGCCTCAAGCAGCACAGGTTACTGTGCATGACTGTATATTGAATTTCAGCCAGTGCAAATTCTACCACAGTGCTGCATGTTCCATAACGCATTCTCTCGCTCAATATAGAAGCCTGCATAGAGGACATTAGGTCCCAGAATACACTCTAACTCTGTGCATCCTTCCCCACAGTGCTACAGTTATCTGCATGCACTTGTATCACTTTGCAGATAATTATACCTGACTGGGATATCGCTATACACCTAATCTTACTTGATAACCATGCCTTCACAAGACTAGCTAGACTCCCTCAATACGGATGTTTTGACAGAGCATCACATCAAAGGCGGAAGTCTGCTTCACACAGTTCTGATGGTGCCTCTATATCACATACAAGACAGCTGTCATGGAATGCCCGTATTCCTGTCATAATGTGTTTTTAGATCACCCTTAATACAGGTTTATTTATGTAGGCCTGCATATATATGGTGCACTCTTCCTTACATAGCATCAATGAATTATGTTGTTTAGATTCCCAAGAATAACCACAGTTCAACTAAACACAATGTCCTATAGGACTGCATACTCAGCCTGGTACCATTCTGATACTACATTACACTATGGCCCACGGAGTACAGATGTTTAACTACCTCGCCTTCTAGGCAGCAGCAGTCTGGAGGTTATATGTAGAAGGTGTTGGAAAGTGTTATGAATACATTTCGACAGAGTGGTAATAAGCTGACGTCATCTCTGGAAACAACGCTCTCATCAACATCAAGCCGTTCCAAAGACCACCTTACATGCTGAGGTGGGCTTATATGGTCAAAAGAGGAGGGCGACCAACTCACCAGCCAGGTATGACAACAAAAGAGTGAGAGCCTAGTCCAGAGGGCTGGTAGACACATCCTGGCACTAACATTTTACCCAACTATCCATCCTGACTTACTTGAAGCAGCATTCCCATGATGTTAAATGATTGGGGCTAGAACGTGTTCAGGACCCATGGACTCCCGTGGCAGCTTTTGAGTGAGCTAAAAAATAAACAGCTTGTAAAAGTGAGGCTGGTGTCGGAGGGTAAACTGGCCCACTTAGCCCATTCAGGGTGGGTTGACAGCTACGTAATTTGTCATGGTCATCATTACCACCTGGACACTTCCAAACCCCTCCAATTAGATGCCCGTTTGCCCTTGCCAGGACCAACACTCTACCGCTGACAAGCAATGTGAAAACAGAAAAGTGCAGGGACTGCTATATGCACAATGTGAGAATTGGACAGTGAAAATGTGTATCACTTTCTTCTCGCCTGCCCAGCATATGACCCACTTAGATCAAGATCTATCTCTCCCCTGTTACTGAAAGAAGGTCTTTTAGACAGCACTAATGCTGCAATGACCATTCCTCTGGGGGATTTTGACAGTGATGTCACCAAATCAGCTGCAAGCTTAATTCATGGGGCCTGGTGAGCGAGAATGGGCGAACTTGGTGGTTGCATCCCACCAGGCCTTTATGGATTTTACTCCATTGGGGCTGCAAGGGAGGATGTCCACATTCTTCTACTCCCTGCCCACTAGAGTAGATGCTGTTTATTTAGTGCACCCTAGTTATTGATGTATTGAAATGGGGGGCAAATGTTTTACATTTTGATATTGGTAATGTTTTAACATATGGAGTATCTGAGCATTTTAGTGTATTTAAAAATATTGCATAGAATATATTACCCGAGAGTGGCACTATATAGATGGGGGAGGGGTGATAGCCCACTTTGCCTTCGCTGCAAAAGAGAGGAAGGCACTTTCTTCCACATATTGTGGGAATGTGCTAACATCCAGCAGTACTGGCGGCAGTGCTGTGACAAACTGTCACGTATTCTGGGGAAAGAAATGCACAGGGGTCCGAATCTGCTGCTCCTCGGAATAGAGGAGGAGGGGGAACCGTGCAGACATGAGAAACTGTTTGCCTCAACGGCCACAGCTCTAATTAAACGAAATATTGCAAAACTATGGGGCTCAGCAACAAGCCCACTATATGAGCAATGGGTCACCCACGTAAACATATGTCTGATAATGGAATGCAGAGTGTACACAGCGAGAGGATGTCTGAGGAAAGCGGACAAAATATGGCAAAAATGGAAAGATGCGCAATGAACAATGATCAATACAACTGACCGTGTACCGGATGTTGGGTGGGGGCGAAACAGGGATACTCTGATATATTCTATGTGTAAGCGGCGAAAGACTTTTCATGACCCACTCGGTTGTAGGTGTAAAATTTTATGAAAGGTCTCCCGAGACCAGGTTTGACCGTAAGATCTTGTATCGTTTAATTTTTTTAATGAGTGACGTTAAGTTTTCTTCCAGCGGATAAAATTAATTAAATGTGTTATCAAAAAAAAATATATATTGCATTTTACATTTTAGATACTTATGAAACATGAGTGTTGTTTGCAGGTATATGCCATTCTTTGACAGATTAAGGAATTGACTATCACAGAACAAAGCAGCAACAGGAGAATAGATTCAGTTGCCAGAGGAATTAAAGGAATGGTTCGCCCAAAACTTTTTATTTCAAAAATAGATAGGCAATATAAAAAAAAAACGATTGGCATTTTTTTTTGTTGAAGTCCCTATGTAAAATTTTGAGCAATTCAAGCTCAAAGATAGCACATGGGGGCATCCATTTTGTGAAATGGATGCCCGCCGATGCGCTCGCTTTGGCTTTTGCGGCACTAATGAAGGAAAAGCCAGCCAGCTGTAGTACACAAAAGCTACCACTGGGTGGCTTTTCCTTCACTGGTGCCGGGACTCACAGGATGGAGGACGGAGAACGGAGACTACAGGCAGAAAAGCTGCAGCTGCATCTCGGTAAGTGCTATTTTTTAAATAAAAATAAACACTAGCTGCTTTAAAAACGTTGTATTTATGTTTGAGGTTGTTTTGAAGCGACCGCAAACATAAATACAACGTTATTGTGTTTGAAAACGCTGCGGTTTTTCTTTCTAAGTTTCTCAGGCTCCTCTGGCTCGGAGGAGCCTGAGAAACTCAGAAAGAAAAACCGCAGCGTTTTCAAACACAACCGCGTTGTGTTTCTGCCTGCCGTGGCTATCACTTTGGGTCTCCGCTGCTCCCCCAGGGGAGCACCGGAGACCCAAAGTGAAAGCAAAGGGAGGCAGAAACATAATACGGTTGTGTTTACATGCCTCAGTGTTTGTGCCTAAATATGATTTCCCATTTGGGGCTCTCGGGCTCCCCACAGGGGGCCCGAGAGCCCCAAATGGGAAATGCTAAATGCTGCAGTCTTTCTGGAGGAGCCCGGAAAACTTAGAAATAAAACCACAGCTTTAAAAACGTTGTATTTATGTTTGCGGTAGCTTTTGAAGCAACCGCAAACATAAATACAACGTTATTGTGTTTGAAAACGCTGCGGTTTTTCTTTCTAAGTTTCCCAGGCTCCTCCGAGCCTGAGAAACTTAGAAAGAAAAACAACAGCGTTTTCAAACACAACCGCATTGTGTTTCTGCCTGCCGTAGCTATCAATATGGGTCACCGGTGCTCCCCCAGGAAAGCACTGGAGACCCAAAGTGAAAGCAAAGGCAGGCAGAAACACAACACGGTTGTGTTTACATGCTGCAGTGTTTCTGCCTAAATCTGCTTTCCCATTTGGGGCTCTAGGGCTCCCTGTGGAAGGAGGAGCATGGGAAACTTAGAAAGAAAAACCGCAGCATTTTCAAACACAATAACGTTGTATTTATGTTTGCGGTTGCTTCAAAAGCTACCACAAACATAAATACAACGTTTTTAAAGCTGTGGTTTTATTTCTAAGTTTTCCGGGCTCCTCCAGCCTGGAAAACTTAGGAAAAAAAACGCAGCTAGTGCTTATTTAAAAAAATAAATAAATAGCACTTACCGAGATACAGCTGCAGCTGCAGCTTTTCTACCTGTAGTCTCCGGTCCGTGTCCTCCGAGCCCCGGCACCAATGAAGGAAAAGCCACCCAGTGGTAGCTTTTGTTTACTACAGCTGGCTGGCTTTTCCTTCATTAGTGCCGCAAAAGCAAAAGCCAGCACAGGCGGGCATCCATTTCACAAAATGAATGCACCCATGTGCTTGCTTTTTCAATTTTTGAGCTTGAATTGCTAAACATTTTACATAGGGACTTCGAAGAAAAAAAATGGCAATCGTTTTTTTTTATATTGCCTATCTATTTTTGAAATAAAAAATTTTGGGCGAACCATTCCTTTCAGTGTTGCTTGCATAGAATCGCTTGCATTATTCTTTGGAGGTTGCACAGAGGGTGTTGTGGTAGAACGTGAATGGCTTAGTCTTTAGGCCAGGGAAAATGTATCTTGATTGCATAGAACATGTTTTATAATACTTTGGAAGTTTACAAGCACATGTAGTGGCTGTAACTGTGTGCAACATATTTTATTGGCCAGAGAAAGTAATTGTTGCTTGCATAGAAAAAGTCTAAAAATTCTTTAGAGGAAGGTGGATATTATGTTCACTAGCTATAGTTGATTCTACAATCTTAGAACTAAGGAGGCAAAATTGACAGTTGTATCTTGCATGGCAAAAGTGCACATGTCATTTCTTCTCAGATTAAGTAGAATAACGTGACAGAATTATTGTGATGCATTGGCAGGCAGATGTTTGCATTACAAAAGCTGTAATTCAGTGTGCAATGTTTTTTTGTTTTTGTCCAGAGGAGATACGTGTTGCTTGCATTGAAAAGTTCTCATCATTCTTTGGAGATTGGAGAGTTCATTTAGGGCATGTACCTGTGTGTGCGTTGGCTTTTTGTAGACAGATAAAATACGTGTTGCTGGCATAGAAAACATCGTCCAATTCTATAGTTGTAGGAGGGCAATATATTAATTGCTTGTATGTTTGCGTGTCATTTTAATACTGGGGAGGAGAGCATATTAATACCCTTCGTTCATGCCATAAACACATGCCATTTATTGTTAAATTGAGGAAAGGAACATCCCAAAATTGTTCAGAGCAGTGTCTGGCAGGAGATAACATGTAATGACTATAATTCAGTGTGCCATTTTCCATGGGCAGAGAAAATAATTGTTGCTTGCATTGACAAAAACCTTCTACTTTTTTGAAGCAGAAGAATGCTTCAGTGATTGTAACTGTGATGCCCATTATGGTATTGTCAGAGGAAATATGTGTTTGTTGTATAGAATACATTATATTATTGTTTGCAGGCGTTAAGAAAATGCGCTGTGAATCAGCCCTAAATCAAGTGCCTGTCAATCACTGTGATTAAAGAAATAAGCATCTTGAGTGGCATGTCTTTGGAGAACCTTAATACGCCAGAGGGGAGGTCATGCAGCAAGATGGAGTTTTTCTGAAGCGTACACAGCTGCTTTGTGCAATTTGGAGGTAAGACTTGTGCATCAGTTTTGGATTAAGGAACACTTGCAGCACAAGTGGTAGTAGAACATGCCATGATACTGTGGTGAGAGGAGGAAGACGTTCAGTCCAGCCTCCCTGGGTCAGATGGGGAGAGGTGCAGATTGCCACTACTGACAATCCAGGACTTTTCAAGAGTCTACAGTAGCATGATGGGCCTTGTGAAACAACAAACAGTAAAGAAGAGCATTATAGGCCAGGAGAAACATCACACAGTATAGGGAACCGTGATGCTAGATATGGGCAGTTTACTGTATCCACCACTAACATCCAATGAGTCCAGACTAATAATGATGATTGTGAGCAAAATAAAGATTGTGACCCACACGTGTCCATGTTGCATCAAAACATCATCCCGGAAGTCACAAATACCAAGGAGGAGAAGGGTAATTGCATGGTTACACAGATGGGAGGAACGTCATGTAGAGTGTTTTCCAACACATTCTGTCAGTTATGGAGTGCGAACATCGGTGTGTGGCATTCAGACCTCCAATTGCCAGCACCACAATAACTCCATCTATCATGATCTATCATGACCACCATTAGATATAAATACAGGGTCATGCCTTAAGCCACCATGAACGTCGAGAGTGTAGATGTCTACAATATCTCGGACTGCACTGTCTGAGAAAAATGTTGTGCTTTGGCAAGCCTGGGTAGCACACCTTGCATTCCCATAAAATATGACCCCATGCACTGGAGAGGTATGAATTTACAAGACCTCACCTGTGGCCTTCCCCATCAACCATTAAGCATACAAGCCTAAGCCTATACTGTCAACCAGAAAAACAAATCTTCTCTGCTAATATTTTCCAGTCACCGAGCCCCATGACTACATCTCGCAGTGACACAACCGTAAGAACCAAGACACTGTGGTAGAGCCATTTGAGTGTGGACACAAATATGAAACGTTGAGTACCGGTAACCGTGGGGTAAAGTTTTCATTCACCTGTATTCTTTTTTGGAAAATATTAGTACCTTTTTCTTCATAACTAAAGTCAAACACCACTGGGAAATTTACAATTGATGCTACATATCAGGTAAGGGGCTGTCAGAATTGTATTAGGGCAGACACTACACCAATCTAAAGGCCAGAAAGGTCACTTCACCATGGGCATGAGGGCCAGTTGAAAGAGGGATTACTACAGCTTTGACCAAAAAGTGGGAGGCTTTCCTTTCTTCTGCCATCCCAGGGTGATCTGGATCCATATATAATCCTAGAAGACAGCGAACACATACACTATTGCGCTGGCCAACCTTGTCTATGTAAGTATTTGACGGGAAAGGTTATAGGGCTGACATCAGGGAAACATTGTAGGTGGTGGTGGCGCAGTGGTTAATAACTTGCCACGTTCAGCACATTCAGGAAAAATTAATTTAGAAATGCTATGACAGGGCAAATCACTGTAGCCAACACACCAGCACTGATAATGAAGAGTTGCCCACTTCAAGTCACGTACTGAAATGTGAGCAGGGCTCTTACGTGATGTTTGTTAAATAGACATCTCCTGTAACTAACTGCTGGTGTTGGTGCAGTGTGACTCTCATATCATGATGAAATGTGTTAAGCATGTATACCATTACTGTTCTGTTCTGTATTTCGAATCACAATATTGGATGAGAGAGCTACCTTTAATCATGCTTGAGAGCAAGCAACACAGGCATGTTTCATGTTCTCCACGCTATCTGAGAGCCACCTAAATGACAACATGTGGCGTTCTCCCCACACTACATGAGTGAGGCATAGATATATCACATTATTCTGAGTTCACCTTGGTGATGGTGGGTGAAGTGTAGGGTGGGTGGTTGGAGGGTCGTTTAGGAACAGAGAACAGACAAACCAGGGAAAAAAGAGGAGTGTTAACAGCGAGATGCCAACAAGCATATAGACAGTGCCAACCAGAGAGAAAGTACATAAGGATTTAAGGGCCTGTAATGTGCCGGAAACGTGTAAGAGCTCTTGCAATTGTAGGATGTGCAGGATCTACTTGATTGCAAACATATTAGTGGCGGTTTGATATCAGGTGCAGGAAAATCAAATGGCAGAGCAGGGACAGTGGACGGAAGGTGCAAAAGCACAGGAGTTCAAAGGGGGGAGGGTTTGAGGCACAGCGAAATTAAGATGATTCCAAGACCACAGAGTGCCAGAAGGAGAGTAGCGAGTGAGTGAAGCAGTCTGTTTTTGTGGTGGGTAAAATACAATGCTTGACAGTTTTTCCCCTGCTCACTTTGGTCGGGGTGATGGTGTGATGGGCATGCAGGTGAGATATCAGAGCATTTTATACTACACTGTCTTAAAGCTTCCACAAGTTGACCACCACCAGGTAATGCGTGCCTGCCAGAACAGACATACAGATGGGCTGCTCCCATATTTGGGGACAACCAACCTTTCTCACGCAGGAGAAGGCTGAAGGCAGACAAACCAATAGCAATCAAGCATATTAGATGCAGCTCGCAATTCTGGCTGCTGTTGGGACTCTTTCACATGCTGGTGTGACCTATATGGTGGTGAGGAAACATGTTACTCCTGACAGGCTATGCAGTGTTTCTTCCCCGCCACTGAAGGAGGGGTTGGAGGGCTCTTTGTATGGCCCATGCATATTAAAGTTCAGTTCAATCCACCAGTGTTTATGCATTGCAGTTATACCCAATTCATAATACTGAGTCGTATTGCTCTGCGTCTCTGATGATGATTATGATGAAAGGTTATTTATAACGCGCTTAATACCCAGAGGTTTCTAAGCGCGGACCGGGGATCGAACCTGTTTTGCTCCATGTCGTCTTGCTACCAAAGGGAGCACGATGCCACTGAGCTATCCTCCCAAGTCTTTTCCTTTTTTGAGCATGCACACAACTGGGCACATGTCTTTCACTAACTTACACTCCATCAGAATGAAGTACTGTTACAAAGATTGCGTGCCTAGACAATGGTATGTTATGCACTTCCCTTTTGTTTATCCTATCTGCAAGCCCTCCCTGCTCCATCCAAAAGACAGAAGCCACCTAAATTAGCTTGGTGAGTCTCCTGACCCTATATCAGAGTCCTCCTCCTGCCCAGTATATACCTCCCGTTCCCCTTTCCTGGTGCTCCTCCTCTCTTTGCTGCTCATATGCTTTCTCTTGCCTTACATCCACATCACCCCATTCCACCACTTCCTCATTTACCCCATGTTGCCACAATCGGCATTCACATTTGTAACAACTGACATGCATTGCCCTCCGCTTATCCAGCTGCTTTCAATGTCTGTCACCTTGTGTTCCATTTCCTGCTGATTCTCCACCGATGGCTTCTCTTATTGCACCATCTGTTGACTGCCCCCTCCAACGCATACCAAAAGATGCCATGCTTACAAATAGATACATTGAGCCTCATTAGGAGTTTGTCGGTCCGGAAACAAGGGTGCCGGTAAGCTCACAGGCACCCTTGTTTCCACTTCAGCAAACTCTGAGTCTGCCTGCCGCAGCCACCATGCCCTCATGGTCTGACCCTGCCAGACGCAGCAGCCATGGTAGGCAGTCCTGTCATGGAAGCACCTGCACCGTTAGCAGCGGTGCCGGTGCTTCAGTGTCCCCCCTTCCATAGAGTCCTATGTCACTCTATGAGAATGTGGACTTACAATTTACCGGCGGCTGACTTCCCGGGCCACCGGACTGGTAATCAGCTGGTGGCACTGGGAAGTCAGGTGCCAGGAAAATATTACAGGTTGGCCGGCAACCTGCCCTTATCACTGGCAGGATTACCGCCGGACCTGTAAAGAGGCCCAATATTGTTTCATATCAGTTGTGCTCGGATTCAATAGATATTTTTTCACAAGGCTTTCTTAAAAGAGTTTCACAGTGGGTTTCTCATTTTCTATTTTGGGGTGGTGTGTGAGAAAGGGATTTATACAATAAAATCAATCGTAAAGGGCTATTTTGTCTGTTTTGAATTGGAAGGATGGAAGTTATTGGCAAGCAATTTTTTTAAAAAGTGCTTTTGCTAAAGATAATTTGTATTCTTCTTTTTGGTCTGGAAGGAAGAAAGGGAAGCGAGAGGGAGTTAAAAAATGAACACGTACAAAGGTGTTCACAAAGTGTTTCTCTGAGTCAAACTTGAGGAACTTCAAAAACAAGCATACAACACAACGTCACAAATGGAATGAAATGTCAATGCCCCCAATGAATAAAGCAACATCTTTTCTGCTCGCCTTGTGTGGATCATCCTTGTTCCTTTAACAGCCACACCACAAAAACTGTGGGAGTGAGGATGGCCTTTTATTAAGAACCCAACTCTCTCCACAGAATCCAAGGCTATTATTTGGACAGTAAGCCCCTGCAGGATTGTTACTGTTTCTGAAAAGCACACTGATACATGCCATGAAAACCACATCCCTTGCAGGAGATCAGTGTTAGGACTGATTTTCTATACTCTGGCCTGGTGGACAAATGCATAGATGGTCAACGTATATTGTGACAGAGACAACTGTGGGGAGCTGTAGCCAAACCAGTTCATGTAGCAGTGACAAGTGGTCAAGGCTAAGATCTTCAGAGGTGGTGAGCTTGTAAGGGGTCCACAATGTGGTCACACAATGGGAATCTCAAATTACACTGACACATGATGTATACAAATACAATTATTATGTATTGGCCAAAGCACACCATAGAAAAATGACTACTAGCAAGTACAGTTATCACTCAACACTATTAAACTAAATACATATACACATTCACTGTGCTATAGGGCATGATACATATCAGAAACTCCTGCAAAGGAAAGGTTAGAATAGTATTATGGGCTCAAGGTCCACAGAGATGATCCCCAACTAAAAATGTCCAGCCCTAAATTGTCTGGGGCCTTTTGCCCAATAGTTCAGGTAAAAGTGCCACACACGTTATGAAGCAGGAAAAAAGGCAGGTAGCATCTCTTGGGTCCAGTGAAGGGTTACCTAGGTTTAGGGTTCAAGTTAGGCTAATGCTCAAAAGTAGCCCCAACATTCAGATGTCCTGCGCAAGCAAGCAGTGGCAAAGCCAACATAGTTAGAAATAAGGTTTGTTATAAGTTCATTGCCTTAACAGGGGAGAATAGGGGTAGGTTAGAAGCTCTGTAAAATACCAGCCGTACTCTGATTCTTCCACAGACTTGGCAGAACAAATGAAGATGGTCTGACGTTGCTTTTTCTGCCAAAAGTGACAGTCCTCGGTTCTCAAGGGTTCAAGCTGATCTCCGGTTGGTGTCTTTCACTGTTACAAGGACTCTCGATTGAGGAATGCAGCAAAACTCAATGTAAGACCCCTCTCAGGACTGAACTGGGGTTAGGTAAGTGATTTTGAATGATGGTCACCACAGCCCGGTGACGGAAAAGGGACTCAACAGCCGTGGTCAGACTTTCCCTCCTATCTCGGGTCCCTCGATGCTAGGTTGCCGAAATTTCACTGATGTTAGCCTCGTAGGGCCAATTGCAGAAGGCCCAAGTCTCAGGCTGAAACTCAGAACAGTGACACCGGCAGCACGGTAGCCCAAAATCGAAGCTGGTAAGCCACAGGATGGTTCCAGGGCACTGCCAAAGGCTTCCTTTGGCAGGGCAACAAGCAGATGTCAGGAATGGATGATACCTCCACTCCAAGGGTATCAGCTCCTTCGCAGGACTGCTAAAGATCAAGAGAAAGACATGGCTCCTCCAAGACAGGAGCAGAAGCTGGCTGTCAGGCCTCCTTCAGCCAGGTCTCAGGTTTCTTCGCGGGTCTCACAGATGGATAGGATACTTGGCTCCTTCAGGTTTCTCCTGGTTCTCTGAAGAATGGGTGCAGGGGACCTCTTCCTATCCTAAAAAAAAACAAGTAAGAGCTGAAACTCCCACTAGCCAATAGCAGGACTAGCCCACACAAACACCCCAGCAGTGGTCCAACGAGGACCACTGGCGGGAACATACATGCATACCACTCAGACACACTGAAACCAGTTTGTGAATTGGGACTAGACAGTACCAGCCCACATCCTTCCAGCAAACACACACAATCCCCCAGTAGCCTGCCAACAGCTTCTGCTTTCCTGCGCACTGGAAGTCCTTATAAGGATTTTCCTGTCCTCTCAGGCCAGGAAAAAGGTTAAAGAACAAGATGGCAAAAGTGAAAAATCTTGTGGCACGCCCATGTTTGACCAGTAGCCACAGTTAGTAGCCAAATGCGGTAAACGTGATAAGGCTAAAACGAAAATTCACTAAAAGTGGGAAAAAGTCACTGCTACCACCAGACTATCCTTTTAGCACAACTAGAGTAAGCAAAAATCCTCTGAGTGTTAGGCTAGGAAAAAACAAAAATGCACCACATTGTACTGCAGTGTAAGCTGCTTTGCACAATCATAAAAGTTACCATGCGTGATACAAAAGTAACCAAAAGTAGTAACACAGTAACACGACTAAGGGAAACAATGTTTCCCAGTACAGACAGCCTGAATGACATGTCAGTTTCCCCATGACATATGAGCAAAAGCCAGTGTAGTGAAGTGTTAGGCTTCACTGCACTGCAAAAAGTACATGTCAGATAAAAAAAAAAGCTACAAGTTTTTGGGTTCCAAAAAGATGGTAGGAAAGTTGCAGTAAAGAAAAATCTTTCCTAACACACTCCCCCCAGACTAAGGGACAGGGGGAACTAATCTATCCCTGGATGGGTCCTCTGTTCCAGTCGGTTATCCTTGTTGGACAGCCCATCAAAATGGCTACATTTGGGATCTGGCCTATGCCCAATAGTGAAGTTCAAGGCATGCAGAAGTATGAACCACAAGTGCCAATTTGGATTCTCTCCCTTAACATCTATCAACCACTTCAAAGGCTTAAGGTGAGCACATACATTGAAATGAGTCCCATGTAGGTTGGGCCTTAACTTCCTAAAGCAGCATACAACAGAAAACACAACTCTTCTCCACCTGGGTCCAAATGACCTCTCCACTCCTAAACTGGTAGCTCATTAGACATAGAGGATAATCCTCACCTTTGTCATTAAGCTGTGAAAGTTTTCCAACAATCCCAGTGTCATAGGAATCTATATGCACTAAGAAAGGTCTCCTCCAATCGGGTGCCCTACAACCAGGGGCCTGAACAAATGATTCTTTCAGGCCAGTGAAGGCCTTCTCACACTCAGCGGTCCATAAGAACTCCGTAGGTCCCCTATGAGTAGTGAGGGCAGTCAGAAGGACAGCTATATTGCTATAGGCTGCCTCTTTGCTCCTATGTTTACCAGTGTGGCCCCGGAAAGTCCTCACGTGGGCAGGGGTAGTGGGGGTTGTCCAGTTCTGCACACAAAGTACTTAACTGACAAGAGGTTGCATCTTGTCCCCACAAACACCAATTTCATGCTTGAGGAAGGCCAATGGTTCCTTTTCAGTTTGACACTTGGTTGTCTCCCTAAACAAGTTGGCCTGATGAAGGTCCTGACACCCATTCTCTTCAGTTATCCCCAGTTCCTTCCAAGTAGGGTTTGAATCTGCCATGCCATCCAGACATGTATTTGTGAAATCCATTTTCCCATTCAGAATGGTGGCTCTCACACCAACTGTCAGAACAACTTCTTGTTGCGTCACCACAATACCCAAACTTGGTGGGTTCACTCACCCCCAGAATACAGTCTGGTTTACACCAACCTGTTATAAGTGATGTCAGTGACAATAATGGGGGAGATTGCTTCCGCAAACTCTCCAACTCACCTTGCTGATGTGGGGTCAGGGCAGAGACACTAGGCCATCCTCACTGAAGTCATTAGTAGGGCTGCTTTGGCACAGGACAGGGAAACACACAGTTTCTCTGGCTCTCACTCTATAGCCCTAAGCAGGGCTCCAATTGTATCTCTCAAGATAGAATCCTCCAAACTATTCCTAGGAAACTGTATGGCAACCTGTCCAGGATCACCAAAGCCTTGAGAGATCCCACCTCCTTCTCTGAGCTCACTGAAGGCTCCAATCAAACTTAGGAAAGAACTGACACTTCTCTCTCTCAGACCATCCTTCTGTGGATGACAGCTCAGTGACACTTGACAGGTCACTTCACCATCCCTCCACTGGGTCTGACCACTACTGAATACAACGTAGGAGCTACCTCTGGGACTATCATACAGTAGGGTGTCAATGACTGACTTGGCAGTCATTCCCTGTGGGTTGACACAAGGGTATATGGGATTGTGATCAGCAATTACCATTTTCAACCTATTGCCCGAGGTCTCCAGAGTGAAAGGGCTAATCAAGTTAGGCCATGTCTCTGGTAGCAATGAGTTTACTCCTAAAAGCGAACTCTGGAGTAATTGAATTCCTGTCTCACCCCTGTCAAAGCTGGTGACAGAAAGTGAGCCTCCTACAATGGCTTTCTTCTGGGACCCTGGTCATGGGCAAGCAAGAATGTGTGTTAGACCACACAGGTGATATCCTGACACCTGAAGCCGGGAGAAGAAGGCTGCAGAAAAAAGAGCGCTCCTCTTTGCAGCTCTGCTGCGAGCGCACATGAAAGCTGCCCCCAGATCAGCTGTTTGTCTCCGCTTCGGAGACGTGGATTCGAAATCCACACTTGCCGCCCTTCCAGAGGGATTTAAGATGGCCTCCGCCGCCGACTCCAGCTCCATGGCAACCCATGATGCCACCACGAAGCCTGCGAAACAGACGCCAGCAGGCCCGTGCGCCTATTCGTTCTCCCGACCCGCCTGCCCCTCCCCTCCTGCTCTAAATGGAGGAGAGTGAAGTGAGCCGTGAGGCGAAGCCGGGAGAAGAAGGCCGCAGAAAAAGGCCAGTGGTCCTCTTGCCAGCTCCGCTGCGAGCGCATATGAAAGCTGCCCCCAGATCAGCTGTTTGTCTCCGCTTCGGAGATGTGGATTCGAAATCCACACTTGTCGCCCTTCCAGAGGGATTTAAGATGGCCGCCACCGCCGACTCCAGCTCCATGGTAACCCATGATGCCACCACGAAGCCTGCGAAACAGACGCCAGCATTCCGTGCGCCTATTCGCTCCCCCGACCCGCCTGCCCCTCCTGCTTTAAATGGAGGAGGAGTGGGCCGTGAGGCGAAGCCGGGAGAAGAAGGCCGGAGAAAAAGGCCAGCGCTCCTCTTTGCAGCTCTTCGCTGCTCACCGCCTACCGCCTGCCACGATTTGCTGCAAATGCTCACAGGTAAGAGGGTCCTCGCATCCCCTCCTATGCAGCCCCACCTACTTGAATCCAGACGTGAACGTCTACGCTCACGTACCATCACTCCTCAACACAGATCTCTACCGCAGCCCACAAGCACACGTAATACACGCCTTCCATCTAGGCCATGTGCTGCCTCCAGACTATCCTGCTCGACTGCTGCAAGTACATTCTCTCGCCACAAAACCACATGCGCTACCTCCCACCTGCTGACTTCTCTCCAAGGCTCCTGCCCCTTATCCAGCCTTACAACCAATACTGTCACTATGGAAACAAACATTATGCCCACCACCAAGGCACTGGAACCCCCTAAGGGCGAACCCACGGTCCTCACAACCTTAACCTCCATGCCTGTGACCCCTGAAAATGGGCCCCCACTATTGCCAATTCTTCTACCATAACCATGCAATGTATTGATGCACCTGCCACTGTTACTATGCCTGTGACCCCTGAAAATGGGAAACCACTATTGCCAATTCTTCTACCATAACCATGCAATGTATTGATGCACCTGCCACTGTTACTATGCCTGTGACCCCTGAAAATGGGACCCCCACTATTGCCAATTCTTTTACCATAACCATGCAATGTTTTGATGCACCTGCCACTGTTACTATGCCTGTGACCCCTGAAAATGGGACCCCCACTATTGGCAATTCTTCTACCATAACCATGCAATGTATTGATGCACCTGCCTCTGTTACTATGCCTGTGATCCCTGAAAATGGGACCCCCACTATTGCCAATTCTTCTACCATAACCATGCAATGTATTTATGCACCTGCCTCTGTAACTATGCATGTGACCCCTGAAAATGGGACCCCACTATTGCCAATTCTTCTACCATAACCATGCAATGTATTGATGCACCTGCCACTATTACTATGCCTGTGACCCCCGAAACCTCTGTACCCTTACCAGAATCCAACCCTCCCATTCCCCCTCACCTCAAATGTGCCTTGATCAATGCCCGGTCCGTCAGTGCCCATGCATTGGACATCCATGACCTCAACACTACCAACAACCTAGACCTCCTCGTGGTCACCGAAACATGGCTGCACGAAGCCTCAGGTGCCGCACTCTCCCTTGCCCTCCCACCAGGTTATGTTGTCATTAGGCAAGATCACCCTACCAAAGGTGGAGGAGTAGCAATCATAGCCAAAGACTCCATCACCATCAGAAAAAATGATAAAACTACCAATGACAACAGCGACTACCTCCAACTCAAACCCTCTATCTACCACCACTGCACCATTACGCTCCATCTTATCTATCGGCCACCTGGCACCATAGGGGATTTCCAATCTGCCATTACCCACCTCCTGACTGACAATCTAAAGAAGTCAACCAAAGCTATCCTCAGGGATATCAACCTTGGACTAAATTACCCCAAAGACCTTGCCTGTAAATCATTCAACTCAGCCCTTGAAACTCTGGGCTTCACAAACACTGTCACAAACCCCACCCACTCCTTAGGGAGGACACTTGACTGGATTGCACAGCACAACTGCAATCTCACAATCACAAGCAACTCCCCCACCCTGTGGTCGGACTACCACATCGTAACCTTCGAAATCCCCACCACCACTCCCCCACCCTCCTCAACCCCTGCCACCTGCCCTCACAAGAAGCGCCTGCCTTCTCACCAAAGAAAGACCTTTACCATTCCTTCAGGGACCTGCCTTCAGACCTCCCTTCTCCAACGACCCAGAAACCCTGGCGCAAAATTACAGCAATGCTATATTGGCAGCAATCAACTCCTTTGCTTCCCTCAAACCTCGGAAATCCAAACCCACGAGCCACATCAACTCCTGGTTCACCTCAGACCTCCTCAAACTCCGGACGGACAAACGCTCTGCCCTTGCACACTGGCAAACCTCCCAAGATGACAAAGACAAACTTGACTTCAAAACCCGGTCCAAGGAGTATAAAAAAGCCATCATCCAAGCCAAATATTTTGAAGCCAGAATTACCGACGTAAAATCCAACACGAAGGAAATGTTCACCATATTCAGGGAACTTGAAACCCCTACCCCCGCACCCCAAAACTTCACTAAAGATAAGGCTGGTGCAATGGCATTCAAACGGCAAAGCGTAACAAAGTGGACCTGCTTCAAGCCAAAATTATGAACTCCAGACTCACTCACCCTAGCCCCCCCACTCCCGTCCCCCCTCACACCTCAGATTCCTCCCCCACCTTCTCCTTCAAAACCATCCAGGAGAAAGACATCATTAACTTAATGAAAGGCATCAAACCCTCCAATTTCAAAGGAGACCCCTGCCCCGCCACCATTATCAAAGACTGCGCCGAGTCCCTCGCCCCATTTCTCACACCCTTTGTCAATGACTCCTTCACCTCAGGGAAAGTACCTTCATCCCTCAACGAAGCGTGGGTCAGGCCTCTCATTAAAAAAAAACACACTCGACCCCACCTCACCCAACAACTATAGGCCCATTACCACCGTCCCCTTCCTTCTGAAAATTCTAGACAAAGCAGCTTACCTGCAAGTCCAACAATTTCTCGAAGATAATAAACTCCTAGGTCTGAGACAATCCGGTTTCCGCCGCAAACACGGAACTGAGACCGCCCTACGCGACCTTAAAAACCAGATGGATGATGCAAGAGACCTAGGCAAACCCGTCCTGCTCCTTCTCCTCGATCTCTCCGCCGCGTTCGACCTTGTTGATCACGACATCCTATGCCACCACCTGACCTCCACTGCAAACTTCTCAGCCCATGCTAGTGCCTGGATCACCTCATTCCTACAAGGAAGAACCATGAAGGTTTTCTCTGATCTAGCTACTGCCTCACCCACCATCATGCTATGTGGGGTACCACAAGGCTCATGCCTCTCGCAAACCCTCTGCAATATATTCACTCGCCCCCTCTTCCTCATCCTTGACGCCATGGGGATCTCTTACACTAATTACGCGGACGACACGCAGATCCTCCTCACTCTGACAGGCCAGTATGACACTGACTCCAAGACCCTTAACATCATCTACAACATCATCCAAACTTGTATGGCTGCTAACAGCCTCTGTCTCAACTCAAACAAAACCAAACTCCTGCTTGTAGGCTCCCCCGACACTCGCAAAGAATTTGACGACCAGTTTAGCCACTTCATCATTGACTCCATCAATATTCCAGTTTCCGAGTCAATAAAAACCTTAGGCGTCTACCTGGATTCTAGTCTGTCCATGATCAGACAAGTGAATGCCATTGCCTCCTCTGCTGCCTACCATGCTAAACTCCTCAACGCAGTCAGACCCTACCTCTCCAATGACACCTGCACAAATATAGCAAGAACTATCACTGGATCACGGTTGGACTACTGCAACGTTCTCTTCCTAGGGACCTCCACAAAAAATCTTGAGAAACTGCAAGTTATTCAAAACAATGCCTTACGTGCAGCACAAGGCATTTCCAATAGAGATCACATCTCTACTGCCAGAAGAGCCTCCCACTGGCTCCCCAAAAAACAGAGGATCAACTTCAAAGCCCTGACCCTCACCCACAATTGCATTCACCTCGCTGCACCAGCATACCTATCACAAAGGACCCACCCTGCCTCATCCTCAAGACCACTAGGACCCGCTATGCCAACCTACTCACCATACCCATGGTAAAAAGAGCAAGAGCAGGTGATGCCAGCTTCCCCTACCTAGCTGCCCTGCACTGGAATGCCCTCCCCACTGCCCTGCGAGCTGAACCTTCACTCACCGCCTTCCGCAAAACCTTGAAAACCACCTTATTCGCCTGATCACCATACCCCTGTCATGACGTCCATGGATATGTTAACTGTACTCGTTTTATGTATAACATGTACTACATCTCTGTGCTCCAATGTTGTAACTTATGCATAATGTAACTAAGTTTGCTGCAAGTAACAGTGCCACAATGCCCCTGGGCTGTCTGTGCGCTATATAAATGTAAAAAATAAAATAAAATAGGATGCATCACTGGGGGAATGTCACACACCAACTGTAGGCGGAAGGACCTCACAACCTGAGTAATCTCCAACCTCTCAATGTTTTCTCAGGTGGGTTCTGTTTACAGTAACCCACCTTCCTTTTGAAATCTTTGCTTCACTGGAGGAGAATCATAACATTGGAATCAGGCCTATCTCCATAGGCCTAAACATGATGGTTTCCTTTTCTGTTGGCCCATACTTCTCTCTCTCCTGCTCTTTCAGCTGAGGAGGCCCAGAGGATTCAAGGTGTTCTGGGGGTCCCTCTTCCAAACTGGGAATAGGGACTCTTCCAACTATCGCAACAGATAATATAGGTAGGGCTGGTGGAATACTCTCCTCCTTTCAGCCACTGTTTCTGACTCCTGTGGCCATGGGTTTCTCCTTAGGCGTAGGCTTTCTCTTAAGCTTGGCTAAGACAGCCTGATTCTGAGACCTAGTGCTTGAAAGGTCTGGTGAGTGTCTGTCAGGACCTAAGTCTTGAAGACTAAGCTTACCCAGCACTCTTCTAGGAACCACTCCACTCATATTGACAGATGCCCTAACCATTTCTCTATGCACAGCTTGAATGACAGGTGCTACTGTAACATTAAGAGATCTACCAGACAACTCAGTATCCCCCACAGGAACTCTGGCAAGAACCTGGGGGTTTACCATGAAGGAAGCTATGTAAGCAGGACTGGGCACAGTGTTGCTAACATTAGAGGTATTTACACCTTCTACCTGAACACTTTCCTCAAAGGAATCATCACTATGCAACAGGACTGGGATGGGAGACACTGTTTCCAAGGAATCTAGACTACCTTCAGACCCTTCTTCTGAGGGAATGCAGTCTAAAGGGATGGACATTGCTGCTATCGCTTCTCCCTAATATTGAGAGAACGCCAGGCTGGCAGAGTGGACCCCCAAGGTTTTACCCTTACATGTGGGGGCCCCCCTTCCGGTGGTCACTTGCTCCACAATTATAACAAGTTCCACTGGAACTTGATCCACAGGGGGGTATAGAGAAACCACTCACTTGCTTGGGAGGGTTAGTCCCACTACCCTGTCCTGACTCTGATTAATTCCCCTTATTAAACCTTTTGTGGGCATTCTTGGACATAGTTTTATCAGTACCCCACCCTTATTCTCTTTCTGCTTCTTACCCTCCTCCTGCTTACCTGAAGAAGGCTTGTCCTTATGGTATACTCTATGTGTTACCTATAAGTCAGCAGCGGTGGCTAGCGTCTTTGGATGTAACTCCTTTGAGTCAGACAAATTTTGCTTAAGCTCTGGGGAACAAGAGGCAAAAATATGTTCAAGCATGACCAAGTTGATCATACTCTCAAAGGTGGTTACTTCATAGCTCTCTATCCAGTCATGCATGTTTTTTAAGGAATCTACAACAAATGTGACATAGTTCATACATTATTTTCTTTTATACTCTCTATACCTCCTTGTGTATTTGGCAGGAGTCTTCCCAAACTTGAGGATACGAGATTGCTTTAGTTTCTCAAGTCTAATATATCAGCCTTTGACATTTCCATAATGGCACTGCAGCCAGAATGGGGCAGTCTTCCGATCAGCCAAGCAATCCTGACAGCATCACTCATTCCTTGTACCTCACATGCATACTCAAAAGTTACAAGCCAGTCAATTATGTCATTCTTCTCTTCATACATACCTAGATCTTTTGGACACCTAGGATGTGAAGGGAACACAGAACCATCTCCATATCCTCTGGATGAACCTTGTAAAACCTCAATCTTGCCAAGCTCCAGCTGGTGATCCCTGTCTTCCTGCCTTTCAACCCTCTCAAATTCCAATTTGGCCACATTAAACTCAAGCTCTTTCTCTTTGAGCCTAAGTTTCTCCTTTCTCAAATTGAACAATGCCTCAGCATCTGAGGTGGTGGCAGCCGAAAGTTCAGAGTATGCACTTTCTTCCTCCTCATCCTCAACATTTGAAACTGCAGTGGCAGTAACTACATTACTGGTGCTGGGTCCAGCCCCAGCTCCACTATCAGGACCATTTGCACAACCGTATTTCTTTTAAAATCCAGAATGTTCACAACCAACTCTGCTTTAGTGCCAGAGACTGTTAAGCCCCTCCCAGCGCACAACTTTCTTAACTGATCACCTTTGGATGCACTTAAAGTGCTGAAAGTGATTGTTTCCATTATATCTAGTATAGTAGGTGACTTGTTCTACAAGACAATCAAAAATTATAGTGCTCTGTGGAAGTATTATCTGGACACACCACCGGTCATCTACACTGTGGTACCCAATGCAGATCCTTTTCACAAAACACTCAGATGTTATGTGGAGAGGGCCATCCCACCGCTTTACTCCAATTTGTTAGGACTGATTTTCTATATGCTGGCCTGTTAGACAGATGAAATAGTCTGGCTACTGTTAGATGGAACTGTCATATTGTACTTATATAGAAAAGCAGGACATTTTGAAAAACAAACACAAAACCTTGTAGGTTTGTGATGCCACAGGTAGAACCATGAATTATTCTCCTGCTGATGTAAGAACTCACCCATCATCACTTTTTCTAAGTTGTACGCAATCACAGATAATACTAATTTGGTTAGGGATTTGGGCAGGGGTCACAACATTTAGATCTAACACTCAACAATGTTTTCCAAAGCCCTTCTCGGGAATCCAACTAACGCTGCATCAGTGTTATCTTACTTACCCTTTTCTCTTGTGGGTCCAGCACACATCCCCTTACGTGGGGTGCTGGGGGGGTTTCCTAGTATCTCACATTTCATGTAACTTTTTGTTACACAACCTAATGTTAAGGATTTCAATAAGGCGGCACACACCTTGGTCTCAGTCTAGTGGGTAGCGCACAACTGAGATGCCTATCTCTTTATTTTATACAGATTCAATTTGAGATGGTACACAACTCGTATCACCACCCTTTTCAAAATACCCTGGGTCACAATGGACCATGAACCAGGCCGGTTGGTGAAATTGCAATATTTATTTATTTTTAAATTCAAAATAAATCAGACAATTTTTAATATGGGGCAGCAATCACCAATGGGGTGCTAATAACAATAGATATGTAAGCAATGCACTTGGTTAACCTTCTAATATAAAATCTACACAGCGCAATTGAATAGGAGCCCTTTTTGATTTTAGGAAAGATAGCACCCAAGTTAAGGTTTCCCCCTGAAATGTTCCCTCAACCCACAAATAATCGAGTTCTGAGTGGCTAGGAAGAAGCAGCAGGGAGTCAGGATTTTAGACCCTTTGCAATGGCATGAAATGACACTCGGAAATGGCAAATAAACAATGTGCGGTTTAAAACTTTGTGGTAAATATGAATTCTCACAAAGGTAGTAATATATAAACACCAGCAATCACAAGGCAATGGATCACCAAGAGCATACAATTCGTAAACGAGTGGAAAGGTTAAACATGCCGCAGCCAAATGACACATTGGAAAAATTGCAATTTACTCAATTCCCGCTTTAAATTACCCAAACGGTTTTTAATAAAAACGGGTGAAATACTCTGATTTGGAGTGCAGTTTTTGGGCTGGGGGATAGAGGTATATCACAGGGACAATATAGAGGTGAAAATATGTCTCTAGATGGTGATTTGAGAGAGATTTGGAAGGTAGAGTAAGGTTTGTTTTTAGGAAAATAGAGCAGTTCAAAGTGAGAAAATCGGTTTTGAAAGAAAGGAAAAAGTGACTTACACTAAATTATTGAGACTATATGGTTAAAGAGGAACACAGTAAGCTCCAAGGTTGATTCACGAGGTCAACCTTGTCCCCCAGTGCTCAACCCCAACAATAAAATATATGGAAATTAGTTTGATTACCCCAAATATAACTAAGGGCTTAAAATTTACACCAGACAAAATTGAAAATCGATGGTGCTAACACGTTAGAAAGTCAAGGACAGGTACACAGATAATTCTACCAGTTTCAACAAGTTACGCGGGTATATATCTGACTACTTAGAGAGTGGAATAAGGACAAAGGCAAGACAAGATGGGCTATATGTTTCAATGGGGTGTGGATTATACTCACAGTCCACTTTTTAATTTTTCGGATTTTGGGACAGTCAACAGGGTCTGGTCATCACATGGCAGCACGCCTGGCAAAAGTTAGCTGGGCAAGGTCTGGTCACTGGGTAGCGAACAACTGGGCAATTTAGGTAATTGGATGGCACAGGGACCACTGGATGCAGTCAGTGGGCCAGCAGTTAGTGGGCAGCAAGCCGGTCTGATTTCAGGATGCAAAAGGTACCACAGCTTTTCCCTTTTTAATGGGAGATCAGTGGGTTGATTCTGGATCACTGGCCTTGCTGGGATAGGAATCAGCTAGTTTTGTAGTGGGCTCTGAAGTAGGGTCAGCAATGCTTCGGCCTTGTAGTTGGAATCAGCAAGATGAATGGAGCAGATCATGAACACAAGAGCAGGATATTCAGGAAGAGTGTCTGTCTGGAGTCCTGTCATGAACTCTAATTTATAATGCATAGTGACATCATTGAAGTATATGGCTGGGCAGGCTTAGGTAAACACACCTCTACCCCACTGGATTGGTCAGGGGTGCTAGTCCTAGACTCGCTCTCAGCTGGTTCGATTTCAAGGAGAGGATGTCAGATTTATGATGTGAGTTTTACAATGTTCAAAAACCTCCCACAGTTATTTTAGCTAAAGTCGGATTTTGCCACAAATGGTACATTTATACAGTTGAAGTCTCTTAGTAAATTACACAAACAGCTTACATATTTTATGCAGACCATTGCAGTCCAACTCTGAAATCTGTGAGGCATTATTTTGTACATTTAATCATCTTTGGGTATTTTCAGTGTGAACTGTTCGGCCTAAAATTCTCTGACTTTACACTTGCGTACATACTATCATGGGGTCTATTCTGTAAATTTTTAGCATTCCATCATGTGTCCTTTCCCTATGATTCACGTTCTTCTGGCATTTGTGTCCCATACATGCTATTGACAGCCAAGACCTCTTACTTGAAAGCCACAAAAATCACCTTTAAACTACTAAATATGTACATTTTTGCAAAGTCCTGTTGCAAAGATAACCATCTTCAAAGTTTCTTAATAAAATAGTCTTTTAAAACAAATGGGAATCCTTTGTCCTACACTGGCCCATTTTTTTTTTCAGCTGCCACCAACTATCACTTACCCCAGAGGGAAGATGGGATTTTCCCAGCTTGATTGAAGGTTTATTGCCCCTTCTCCACTTGGCATGTTGGTGTCCTGGAAATTCCATTGTAGAGTGCTCAGCCCAGACCAGATTCTGTCCAACCTAGTAATTATCACTGGGGTGTTAGTATCTACTGAGAGGGCCCCTTTTGTTTCTGTCATCCTCTTCAACCTAGTACTCTCAAACAAGCATTTTTCTCCTTTAGTCTGCAAAGCCCATTTTTACACATGTGGTGCAAGCTGCTAGCACTTTGCTTTCAAATTCGGTTTTTGACTTTCCCTCTGGATTCCCACACTGTTTTGCAGCTTTAGTTATTTTCTTTTATGCAGTAGTTTATTTGAACCACCTATGCACTTAAACTGACATAGCCCAGAGCTGGATTACCTTTGAATTACTGATCCTTGACACTTTGTAATTTAAAAGTGAAGATTTTCCCTGTGAGGTGGAAAATGAAGTTTCTTTGTTGATTTTCATCAGATTTGGTTTGACAGAGCCTGTCAATTCAGGGGTCATGCTTGTTTTTGCTGAAGCACAATAGGAATATGAATGGGCATGGCAGGGCCTTTTTACTAACAGTAGTTTGAGGAAGAACAGATAAAATAGCACCAGAGCAGCATCATTTTAAGGTAAAATACCCCCTTTTCAATGGGGACTTTGGACTGGCAGCAAAGCAGCGCTGCTTTTTCACTCTATTTCTTTTTCAAATATAAGAACACACTGGCAGGCTCTCTCAGTAAGCCCCCTTGTCCCCTCCTGCCCATGTGTGCTTGGCAAGACGGTGCAGCCATCTTTTTGTTGCTGCAAAACGCAGTTTTGGTGCAATGGTACTTACTGGAGCCAGCGCAGCCATTTTGCTGTTGACTGCAAATGCGCAGCTTGGTTATGGAGCTTGGCTATGGAGAACCCTGTTCAGTGGGTCAGTGTAGCCAACACTAACTTGAATGGCTGGTGGTAGTGGTTACTTTTTACTACCTTTAGTGCTGGTTACTAGCAGGCAGATTTCTCAGCTGTAGTACAGCACCAATGATATGATATGATATGATATGATATAAGTAATGTATAACTCGCCTGTACACAAGTGTTTCTAGGTGTGACCATTTTTCCAAAATGGCCCCTGTCTTCATATTTTTTTTTGCCATTTCTGATTTATTAAAACCTTAAAACCTTCTGGGCTTTTACTCGATCATTGAGTTCTTTGTGTGTTTTGCTATGGTGGGTTTCGGCCCTGAAGCCAGCCCATGCTCCAGTGTGTCTGGGAAGGCAGGAGGTGAGGCTGGAGCCCAAGACTTCACTGGCCTTTGTCTGTAGGCATGCCTGGCCAAAATAATTTCCAACTGGGTGGCTGTCCTAGAGGATGACCCCCCCTGATTTATTGGTAAAGCCCTATCATAAGGAGACAGACAAAAATGCCCTCCTACACTATCAAAGTCACCACATAAAGCAACTGTAAGTCAACCTGCCCTACGCCAGTTCATCCGTCTAAACCCTATTGGCTTTGGCAGTGCGTGTTCCCCCAAATGTTTTAATTATTGCAGGGAAAAAGACTACCTACATCATCCTGGGAGAAAATCCTATTGTAACAGATGCTAAAGTGTGTTCTATCCAACTCTGACACTTTTCCTCCCAAACTCAATATTGTAAAGGTGATGTATATGGTATGCAGTGATACTACCGAATGGGTAATACTGAAGGAGGTTAAAACTGAAACTGTTACACTGAAAAAAAGATTTAAAGTTTAAAAAATATATATGGGGTGGGGTAAGTGGGCGAAATGGGTAGAGGGTTTGTTATGGTGGGCTTGTGAGCATTGGCAAGACGGTGCAGCCATCTTTTTGTTGCTGCAAAACGCAGTTTTGGTGCAATGGTACTTACTGGAGCCAGCGCAGCCATTTTGCTGTTGACTGCAAATGCGCAGCTTGGTTATGGAGCTTGGCTATGGAGAACCCTGTTCAGTGGGTCAGTGTAGCCCACACTAACTTGAATGGCTGGTGGTAGTGGTTACGTTTTACTACCTTTAGTGCTGGTTACTAGCAGGCAGATTTCTCAGCTGTAGTACAGCACCAATGATATGATATGATATGATATGATATAAGTAATGTATAACTCGCCTGTACACAAGTGTTTCTAGGTGTGACCATTTTTCCAAAATGGCCCCTGTCTTCATATTTTTTTTGCCATTTCTGATTTATTAAAACCTTAAAACCTTCTGGGCTTTTACTCGATCATTGAGTTCTTTGTGTGTTTTGCTATGGTGGGTTTCGGCCCTGAAGCCAGCCCATGCTCCAGTGTGTCTGGGAAGGCAGGAGGTGAGGCTGGAGCCCAAGACTTCACTGGCCTTTGTCTGTAGGCATGCCTGGCCAAAATAATTTCCAACTGGGTGGCTGTCCTAGAGGATGACCCCCCCTGATTTATTGGTAAAGCCCTATCATAAGGAGACAGACAAAAATGCCCTCCTACACTATCAAAGTAACCACATAAAGCAACTGTGAGTCAACCTGCCCTACGCCAGTTCATCCGTCTAAACCCTATTGGCTTTGGCAGTGCGTGTTCCCCCAAATGTTTTAATTATTGCAGGGAAAAAGACTACCTACATCATCCTGGGAGAAAATCCTATTGTAACAGATGCTAAAGTGTGTTCTATCCAACTCTGACACTTTTCCTCCCAAACTCAATATTGTAAAGGTGATGTATATGGTATGCAGTGATACTACCGAATGGGTAATACTGAAGGAGGTTAAAACTGAAACTGTTACACTGAAAAAAAGATTTAAAGTTTAAAAAATATATATGCGGTGGGGTAAGTGGGCGAAATGGGTAGAGGGTTTGTTATGGTGGGCTTGTGAGCATTAGCAAGTGGGCGCTCAATGTAGGATGTTGAAAAGCAGACTAGTCAGGGTACTGGCACAATGGCGGATGTGTGGGTTCAGCCTCAATGTAGGGTATTTACTTGCAGATTAGTCGGGGGACTGGGATCAGGGCTGACTTGTAGGTTCAGCCTCAATGTAGGGTGTTGATGTGCAGATTAGTTGGGGTACAGGAATGAGGGTGGAGTTGTGGGTTCAGCATTCATGGAGGGTGTTGCCACGCAGATTAGTTGGACTTCTGGGACAAGGGCGGATTTGTGGCTTCACCCTTAAATGTAGGGTATCGACACGCAGATCAGTCGTGTTACTGGTACAAGGGTGGACTAGTAGGTTCAGCCTTAATGTAGGGTGTTGATACGCAGCTCAGTGGGGCTTCTGGGACAAGGACAGACTTTTGGGTTCAGCCTTAATGTAGGGTGTTGACGCAACATTTAGTGGGGGTACTGGGACAAGGGGGGACTTGTGGGTGCTGTCTTAATGTAGGGGGCCATGATGCAGTTTAGTGGGGGTACGTTTGTGCTGCCTTGACTTAGGGGGTTATGGTGCAGTTTAGTGGGGGTACAAGCACGAGAACTTGTTGATCGCAGGATAGGTGTGGAAGTAAGGGTGATTGCTGGTAAGTAATCCGTGATTACATTTTTCCCATGGGTTTGGTGCAAAAGTTGTTAGACGGTACTATGATCTGTTGTCCACGTGGGTCTAATGAGGGCATGTCTGGCACCTACTCATTTTACTTTGCACTGCAAGTTTCTGGGTGCATTTTGATTCTGTAAATCAGGTGCAAGCACAATACATTTTTTTCTGTGCAATATTTAACTCTTGCTAACTAATTAGCACAGACTTTGAATTTTTATTGTAAATGAGGCCCATAGACGTGTAATTGCACATACTGGTGCCCATTACTGGTCTTTCAGTAGTGTTTGGAAGCAGGGGTGAAAGTCCCAGTCCCCTATGTGATTCTAGGAGGAGATACAGTGGGGAGGTTAAGAGAATAGAGGGGGCATGGGGCTCACCTATAAAAGCTGGATTGTAGTAGAGGTTAGTGGATTTCGATATTAGCATTATTTGTGTAATGAAACTCCATTTTAGAAGTTAGACACCATTTTGAAATTGAGGCCTAGTGCCATGGCTATGCTAGTACACTTACATTCAGTTCCGAGGGTTAGAAGGGAGTGCATATATTCTTTGCTCGCAGAAGTGGTAGCTTTGAAGAAGGTTAATTTCTTGAATACACACACACACACACATACACACACACAGTTCTTTATTATGTCTTATCAGTAGGGCATGCAACCGAGAAGGAGTGTGCACTGCAAGGCCAAGAGAGGGCCGGAATGGGTCTTTGAAGAATTATTTCACAAGAAAGGGTGGTGTGGGCTTTAGGCCTTCACTATTCAGATACGTAAGTTACGGTGGCGCAAGACTCCAAAGCCTGAGGCACCAACATCATCTGACACATCACCAACAACCTCATTAAAACCTATTGTTCATGCTGTCTTTGTCAGAGCTCTCAATGGCAGCAGATTCCTTTGCTGGCACATACTTGTATTTTTTGCAAGATTAAGCCTTGTTCTCCTTTCAAGAGGTATGCTGGGCCTTTTTTTCGCCAGTGGGTTGTATTTTCTCTGGTGTTGCTCAACAAATTTTGGGACACCGACATGATCCCAGATTTTCGACACAGACTAAGGATTCCTGGCCACACATCTGGATGGGCCACACCCACCTGCAGCAACCCGCAGTGGTGCACAGGAGTAGTTTTGACAGAATTTCTTTCTGCTCTTTGGAGCTGGCGCGGCTCCTAGGATGGTGCAGGCCATTAATGGGACGCCACGATGGAGGAGTGAGGGTGAAGACGCTGATGTAAGTACACCTCTTGCATGTGAAAAACAATGAGGTTCAACGCTGAGAGGGAAATTAGGGGAACCAGGAATAAGAGTGTGTGGGTTTGGGTGCAGTGAAAAAGAAGGGTGAGGGTGTATGGTGAAATGGTGTGTGACTGAGTTGAGCAGTGTGTAAAGACCACGTGGTGGTTATATCTTTTTAAATTATTATTATAAGTATATGAGAAGAGAAACAGAGAATTGGGATCCTTTCCGAGGTAGGGAAGAACATGGTGTCAAATTTTGAAATGAGATAAGATAATATCGAAGTAGGGGCTCTGAATTATTAGAGAGCTTGAATTACTGTGCCCAATATATTATGGGTGGGGGAATAAGGTAAAGTAGTGGTTGATATTTTTGGTCATTGTTTTTGCTTGTTGTTTTAACTTGTATTTTGCAGAGAGCGGGGGCCAAAGGAGGGCCTGTGGAAGAAGTAGTGTCAGTGTTGAGTGTAGTGCGTGTGGGCGCATGAAGTGACTGGGAGAGTAGGAGGTATGGGTAGAGGGCAGGGGCAAAGGACTGGTAGGAATGCATAAGACAAACTGTATTTTGCATGTGGTTTGACATTTTTGTATATCAGGCTTTTAACAAGGGGTAGCTACATTGTTAGAGTACGGGTAGTGCATTGCTGCTGTACAAGTGTAAGATTAAAAAATATCACAATCAGTGGGTGGCAGGGACACAAGGAGGAATGTTCCGCTCATGGCATGAGCGGGTATGAATAATAGAGGGATACTGGAACACATGTACACATTTTTGGTTGCTAAATATAATGGTAAAAAGCTTCAGAGGTGGAAAGAGATTTTAGAATAATGGAAAATGGAAAATGGTGTAGGACATATAGGACAATGCAAATTCCAGTGGCACTGCAGCCCACCCTTGAGTGTAGTTAATACAGTAGCACCTGAGGGAACACAGCCAGCTCTGCCATCAGTAGGATGTTACCCAACCCTTTCTGCTACAGCACCACCACCATCTGTGCCACCACCCCCATATCACACGAGTACTAATGCTGCTTTACCAGTTCATAGGAAACCACAGAAGGAGTTAGAAGAGGCTTTAAAGGCAGCACACATGGATTTGGCGCAGCTGAGGGCCCTTTGGGAGGAAGGGAGCAAATTGTGGTGTGGGATAGATGAATGGAGGGCTGGGGATATTTTGTTTGGACTAGACAGTAATGTGAGCAAGGATGTGCATGTTGAGAAGGGGAAGAGTGATGAATGAGAAGCAGGGAATGTAGATTATGGGACATCAATGTTGGATGGAGATACAAATAGAGAGTTGCGAGAGGATGAGTGGGACACGGTTGATGAATTGGAGGATGAAGAGGAAGCACCAGCAGTTATCTTACGGGTAGAGAGCTTGCGGGATCGGCAGTTGAGGAACACATTTCAGCGGGCAGGAGTGACAAGAAAAAAGGCAAGTGATGGCACGAAGGCACGATGAGGAGTGGGCACGCAGTTGCCATAAGGGCACAGTATGTGCCTTGGTCCCAGATGGATAAAAATAACCTAATTAAAGTGCTCCCGCCCCTTACAGCAGTTGTTGTGAAATGGATATACATTTTGAAAAACTAACAGCCAGGGTCCCTTCAACAGTAGAAGATAATCAACGTTTACTTGTGGCAATTGTGGGAGATCTAGCAGGTGATGTTTGGGTTAAGGCTGGATATCCAGGAGTTAAAATAGACACTGATGTGCATGATAGAACATACTTCAAAAACATCAGGGTGCAGGTGCAGACTGCACTTCTGAGAGCATACCCTGATACACCAGATTTGCAGTCCATAATACAGTATAAAATGAGGGATGATGAAGCTCCCGCTCAATACATTTTGAAAGTACAAGAGATGTGGCAGACAAAGATGAGGGAACAGTGGGACCGATCAGTTCTGCTTTTTTATTCAATATTAAAAGGGGATTTCCCAAGGAAGTACAAAAGGCTCCAGGTTATAGAGGTGAAAGGGTGGGCCGAAATACAGACAATTATTATACATCATTGCAAGAAGATCAAAGGAAGATAAAAGGAAATGGCACAAAGATTTCAGGCTGAGGAAGCGAAACTAGTTCAGAGGAAATTAGCAAACATAGCAGTTGAAGGGGCAGTATTGGCAGTTACACAAACAAATTCAGCAGAGAAGACAGTAGCACGATCAATGCAAGAATAGCTGCGTTTTGGCCAGGCGGAGGGCAGAGGAACGGTGTATCTCAGTTGCAGTACCCGGAGTGATAGCAAGGAGGTCTGCAGCATGGAAGAGGGTGGTTTCAAGGAGTAAGAGGGGGCAGAGGTGAATTTGGTGGAATGGAGCCGAGAGGCGGAGATGGACCGGTTCAGTGCTGGGATGTGGAAAACTTAGTCATTTTGTGAGGGAGTGCAGGAGTAGGATGGGAGTGGGATACAAAACATACACTCCCGTGGGCCCGACGCCACAGCATCACCACTTCCCTGTGCCCCTGATGCCCACGTCAATACCATATGAAATATACCAAGCATATCCCTGACAGCCACCATGACCCCCTCAGACACAGTTGCCTGTCGTGCCCGGTGCCCCAACACAAGCTGCCCCACCAAGCTAATCATATGGCACCCCAATGTCGGAGGCAATGCTGTTCCTAATCGCACAGTGACATACTATCGGGGAGTGAGTATCTTGGGAGTCTACCCTTTTTAATTCCCAAGTAAAAATAGATACCTTGACTAAGACAGCCCACAGAAAGTTCTTTGTGCCCAGTCTGTCTGTGAATACCCACCTAGATGAGGAACCCTCGGTGGGTGCTGAGATAGGAAATAAACAATTCATCTTTATGGTTGACACAGGTGCCACCAAGCCATTCATTAGTGAAGGAAACTTCCCATTATCAGTTGAAACTCTTGACAGGCAAGGCTTCTCTGGGGCTGTGGCAACGGTTCCTTTTTACAAAATATGTATCTATCAAAAAAGGAGGGAAAGTGATGCATGCACTTCTATAGTATTCAGAAATGTCACCAGTAAATGTGTTAGGGCGTGACCTCTTAAGGAAATTGAATCTGATGATCTCCTTCACAGTTCAAGGAATAAGATGTGTGACCACAGGGACCTGTGTGATGAGAGTAATGGTGATAATACATGCCAAAGGAGGGGAGATGGCGGTTCTGACATTCCTGTTTACCTTGATAGGTTTGTATATGGGATTACAGTTTTACTTGAAGCATTTCTCCAGATCGCAAAAGCATGTTGGTGAATACCATCTGATTTCAACTTAAAACCTGTTGTGAACCCAGAGCTTGTGGCAGGGACCATACTTTGACTGGACCTACAAGGGTTAGTGGTGTCAGAGAAAATAATTGGTGTAGTTGGAACTGATTCAGACCGGTGTGAGTGGTGCACTGTATTGTATATTGAGCCAACAGTACCCCTAAAAGAAGTATCAGATGCAGATTGGTCTGAGGATTGGAGTGATGATGGATACATAGTACTGACTATCTGCATTTCTTGTGAGATAATGGTGCAATATCATAAAGTGCATGCTCTATGATGGCCCTTGTAACAGCACCCCTGTTCACTGATAGCAAGCTAGAACAAGATCCTGAGAGGTTCTGATGACTTGTTAGTATGCACTGACAGTGAACAATAACGCCGCAGGGACTCTGTCATGTATTTGCAGCTGTTAGCATATAAAGGGTACAAGGTGAACAAAGCAAAGTTACAATACTGCCTCCAGTAAGTTCTTTACTTGGGACAATTAATATCCGTCCATAGAAAGAAAATAATACCTGAATGTGCAGCATCAGTTCGGAGTGCTTCCCAGCCAAGAAACTGTCAAAGAAATGCAGAGGTTTCTCAGGCTGTTTAATTATTGCAGGGTGTGGATCCTAGATTACTCTGCCTACACAAGGCCCTTTTTGCAAGGCCATAAATACACACAGGAGACACACAATAAGACAACATAGACAGAAGACATGCTGACTGACTACACTGACTACACTCAAGAGTTTTATTTGTTCTCTCATTCTATTGGTCAAATGATGAAGGCAGTACTGACCCAAAGGGTACTATGGGCCAAAAGCCATTGGCCTGTAACAGCAGGATGCTAGATTTCGGTAATGCAGGGACAGAGACATTATGAGCAGGCGCTTACAGCTGCTGCATTCGCGATTGAAAAAAGCACCACAATCACCATGGGGTGTTCTCTAACATTGTATGTGGAGCAAACAATATTTGCCATTCTTGAATGATCTAAATTCACTTTGACCATCCGTGTATGAGGTTATTCTATCTGTTCCAAACATTCACCCCACTCCCACCCACACCCCACTTCCCAAAGACCCCTTACCCAGGTGATCCTCCCCCACTGGTTCACCCCCAGGGTCTGGATCCAAAGGCGATGGCTGTGCCCTGGCCACCTGAGAGAGAGATCCCCAGGGACGAGCTGGTGAGATACCCTCTGGTTTCTCACAAGGTGCACTGTAGAAGCTAAGAAATAATTACTTGTATAACTAAAATTGCCAATTAGAGCCGTCATACCCGATGACGGAAGACAAAGATCCCTAGGTGGAAGATGATGGACAGAAAATGTTGGGACCAATCGCCTGGCATCCTGTAGAGAGCAGATATATGTGTATTGGGTTGTTCCAACCAGATACTTGGATTTGGAACCTGTGTAATGTATGTCACTTATGACGCTGTGTACTTTTAAAACCTATTGCGCATGCTTTTTTTGTCAAAGTGCTACGAGCTCTTCGCTGGTGCATACTTGTATTTTTTGCGAGATTAAACTGTGTTCTCATTGCAAGAGGTGTGCTGGATCTGTTTCTCTAGTGGGTTATATTTTCTCTGGTGTGAGCATTTAGGGTTTACTCTACAGTAGCCCTGCATAGTAGACTTTGAAGAATGTAGTGTTGAAAATTACAGGTTCTGTTCCCATTGTGGTTGATGCAGTGTACACAAATATGCATTCCTGGTTCAAGACTTCCATTAGACCAGTACTATTGAGGATGAAATACTGAATAGTACAGATTCTGCTTTTAGGTTTTGCAGTGGACCGGTATAATGCATTATGGGGGATGTCGTGGTTGCATCTATGGTATACCAAATGACAGATTTTTGTATGCAAGATTCTTGGGAGAAATGATCTTGACTTTCCTTTACTGACTTGCTAATCTAGTCTACCCTATTCTTCACAAAATTCTTGTCAAAGGCATCCTCTACCTACCTAAATGCCAGCAATCCAGGCATGCACACTGCCTCAATCATTAGCTATACCCCATGCCTACAAAGCTTTTCAATCAGAGGACACCAGGCATAGGAATATACGAATAACAGATTTGTGGTTTGCCACTACAACCTATGGGCTTATTGAATGAGTCTCCATGGACAAAACGGATAACTCCCTTCCTATAATAAAACAGATATTCGCACAATAACACCATCAGCCTCATTACAACCCAGGCGTTAAGGGTTTAACAGCGCCGTCGGCGCCGTTAACCCTTAACGCCTGATTACCATTTTAACGCCTGCTTTTAGCAGGCGTTAAAATGAAAGGCGCTAACCCGCCTTGGAGCTAATTACGGCACCGTAATTTACGGTGCCGTAATTAGCGCCTTCCCCACTCCCATGATGCCCTTTGTGGGGCAAAAATGGGAATGGGGAAGGGTAAATGGGGAATGGGGATTTACCGCCCCACTCACCTTGGAATGGGGCGGTAAATCCGCCATCCACCATGGGGTAAACGGGGTTTACACCATGGTGGTAAAGTAGGGAACTTACTGCCTGGGTTGTAATGAGGCCCCATAACTGTTATTCAATGGGCCTCATTACGACTCAGGCGGTAAGGGGTTTACGGCAGCGTAAACAGCGCCGACCCTTACCGCCTGAGTACGAGGTCCCTTAGCGCCATGGCGGATTTAACACCTGCTTTTAGCAGGTGTTAAAATCCATGGCGCTAAGGGACCATGGAGTTAATTACGCCACCGTAATTTACGGTGGCGTAATTAACGCCTTCCCCACTCCCATTATGCCCTATGGGGCAAAAATGGGAATGGGGAAGGCTAAATGGGGATTGGGGACTTACCGCCCCGCCAAGGTCGGATGGCGTAAACAGAGTTTACACCATGGTGGTAAAGTAGGGAACTTACCGCCTGGGTTGTAATGAGGCCCCATAACTGTTATTCAATATATCGAAGTCCAAATGCAGAAAATGAAATGGATGTGTGAGATTGAGCCGCATTCTGGTGCCTTTCCTGTAGGTGGCAAGTGGTAAAGGCCACGAAGCACTGCGCCCTTTAAGGGTCTCCTTACACTGGGCCTAGATGTCAATCCAAAACCCTCGTGCCATAATGATGGATATTGTTCTTCTTTTCAGTTACCACGTGTTTTCCAGCTTGTATTATGTATTGCCATGGGGACAGCATTTTTAGAGATTACAACCGTTTTCAATAATATCTGAAAAGTGTTGGCAGCAACAGGCAGAAACAAACATTCGTCATAATCCGGCAATATATATTGTGTCTGTTCCACTCTTCTCTCTTTCCCCTTTGCTTGGCCCTTACCTTTAAATTGACCCAAAGAACGGCCCCAGGATTTATTTGCCTGCAATTCTTGTGGCAGATCACATTTACAATTGCGGGCCTGTTGACTGCATGGTGTATTCCAGACGGTGAAAGGAACGTCTAGGAGGCCACAGCCCGAAATCCGAAGGGGCAGAAAAAGTGGAATATTCTAGAAGTGTCTGCGTGACTATGCACAAAAGATTCCGAATGCTGCAAGTCCGCATGCATGATGTTCTCGGGTTCCTTTGGCGGGATGGCAAATCATTCCCATGGCAACAAATATTCTTTTGTGGAGATCATTTTCCGTAACTTTTAGAAAATGCCTGTGTTAATGTTCTCCTAGAGACCACGATTGTCTCGAAACGTGAGTTGAATGTTGCACTCTTGAAATAATTTGATTGCATCTGCAGCGTGTCCAGTCAGCTCACAAGCAAAGTTGAGTCCCCTTTCAAAAACGGCGGCTTTGTTTAATACTTGTCGAGCCTTAACACGGGCTTTGATGAGGCTTTTATTATTAATATGGTATTTATTGAGCGAAGACCTAGCGTTGAAAAGAAAGGAGCGCTTCACAGAGGCATACACCAATCCATAACTGAGCGCTTCACAGCATTACGGTTATAGGTTAAAGGATCGAAAAAAAAAGGGTCAAATGGTCAAAGGATTGACTCAAAAGTACCGAAAACAAAAGGATCGAAATTTTTATTTTTTAACATTTTTTTTTTTGGGGGAGTCCCCCCAACCCCTGTTTTTTTTGGTAAAAAACATTTTTTTACCTATACGAAAACCAAAATAATAAAATATAATAAAAAAAATCGATCCTTTTGTTTTCGGCCCTATTGTGTCGATCCTTTTGCATTCGATCCTTTTTCATTCGATGCTTTAAATGGACAGCCAACATTATAGATGTACAACGAGCACTTTTCAGTGATAACAACAGAACAGATATACAGTGGGGGGGGAGTACAGAGAGGGCTTAGTAGGTCTTTGATAACCTACTTGAAGAGGTTTAGGGGCCGATTCATGGAACAAACGTGCGCCGAAAATCTTCGCGCAAGCAGGCGCAAGCAGGCGCAAGCAGGCGCAAGCGGAAAAAAACAGGCGCACGCGCACGCGTGCGATTCATGGAAGTCCCTGCGCGTGTTCACCGCGGGATGTGCGCCAAACCCATGCATGGCGCACAAGTCACTGCAACATCGCGAAAGGCGTGCGCGACGCGCACAGTGAAAGCGCACAACCTCAGCGCACACACCAGAAAGTGGGCGGGACATGGGGCGTAACGCGCGGAATGGGGAACAACACGGGAAAATAAGGGCGTAACTGGGGATGTACTGCAGGGAAGCAGACGGAACGCCCACACGCACTCGAACCACACGTATTCATGGAATCGAATAGGGCAAAGCCACGCACAGGCAATGACACGCACAAGCTGAAACACGGCCGCCACACGAAGGCAGGCGGTAGAGTCCCAGCGCATCAAAAAAGTGGCGCGCGGGAAGTCAAATACGCGATTGAGCGGGGTACGTGGATCTCAGGGGTGCGCGTGAAGTTCCACACGCGAATAGCCTGGGCGCGTGTATTTCAGGGGTGCGCGTGAAGTTCCACACGCGATTGGGCTGGGTACGTGTATTACAGGGGTGCGCGAGTAATTCTACATGCGATTGACCTGGGTACGTGTGTTCCGGGGTGCCGTGAACTTTCACACGCGATTGGTTGAAATCCACATGTGTTCTGTCATCACGTGCAATGAGGGATACACCCTCGCACGTCACGTCACAGACGCGCTCACGCGCTGAGGGCCTTTGGTCCAATGAAAATGCGTATGCGTGCAGACGCGCTTACGCGCTAAGGGCCTTTCCTCGAATTACACGCTGACGTGCAGATTTTTCACGTGCCAAATCACTCCGTATCAAGCTGGCCACGCGAATACACACGGAAGACCACGCTCCTGCCCAGAAGGCCGAATCACTGCCCCCCCAGTGCCCCGAGCAGCCTCCCACGTGCCATCTGCTGCTGCCTGCCTGCCTGCCTGCCTGCTGCCACCGTGCCCTGCCATTTGGTGCCTGCACATCAGCCATCTGCAGGGGTCCAGTTGCTGTGTCCACCCCTGCTGGAACAGTAGACTCCCGACTGGGATACCATCGCTCCACAGCCCAGCCCCAGGACCCAGTTGCCCACCCACGCCTGCCTCGGGGGTCGCCATGTCGGGGCAAGCACCATCTGAGACCAGTGGCGACCCCCAGCCAGAGAGGCAGAGGGCCACCAGCTTCAGTGAGAAGGAAGTTGGTGTCCTGGTGGAGCATGTCCTGGGGCATTATGATGCCCTCTTCGGAAGACCACGCGCCAACAAGGAAGGACGGGAGAGGATCTGGGACGATGTAGTGGTTGCCATCAACGCGGAGGGGGTGGCAACCCGCGACATCAAGCACATCAAGAAGCGCTGGGAGGACTTGAGGTCCAGGACCCTCAATAAGGCCCGGCGCCTCGCGGAGGGGGGCCGGGCACGCCTGAGTGACATCCAGATGAGGGTCCTGGAACGCGTAGACCCAGCGCTCCACGCCCAGATCCTTCGGAGGCAGACCCATCTGGAGTTGGCCGGTAAGTGGCCAAGCATTGCTGTGTGAGACAGGGCATGTTGCAGTGTGCTGGTTGTCTGATACATGCCTGTATGTGTGACATAGGCCATGTACGTATGTGTGTGTGCAGGGACATCATGGTCAGGCATGTGAGTACAGTGATGTGTTCTATTGCAACATGGGGGGCTCTGTGCTGAATGGACACATGGAAGCATGGCAGTCTCTGTTCCTGGACATGGGTGGGGGTGAGGGATGGGTGCTGGTCCCATGTACACGTATGGTGTCCATGTGTGTGTGTCTGACCTGCGTGTCTGTGACTTGTAAATGCCATGGATGCATGACACATGTCTGTGACAATGTTCAGATTCACTGATGCAGCCTAGTATCCACTGCGTCTGTGGTGTACGAGGCCAGATGGATGGAACTACGGTGAGGTGTGTGCATGTGATGGCAAGACCCATGATGCATGTGAGTTTAAAACCAACATTGTATGAATCATGAGTCCCTTGGTCATGTATGCCAATGTCCATGGCATGCGCCATGCCTGTTACTGTATGTGTTTTGTCTGCACTGACCCATGTGTTGTGGAGGGACATGATGGAAGTGATGTATGACAGTGCCACTCATCTGCTGTTGCTTCCTGTCTAGGGGACCATTGTGCAGTACCCTGATGCTTGTGTTCTATGTCTCCCTCTACACAGTGGCAAGTGAAGAAGAGGGCGGAGAAGGCGCTGTGGAGCAGAGCGGTGGGGATGCCGCCACGGCTGCAGCGGAAGGGGTGGGTGAGCCCCCACAGGGGCTTGCACCGGCGGAAGACGGCGTGGAGACATCCAGGTTGGTGGTTTCCACAGAGGGGGAGGAGGCCGCTACTGAGCCACACATGGGGCCTGGTGGGGGCATCCCCGCTGGTGCAAGTGGTGCAGGACAGGGCCAGGGGCAGGAGGCAGCACAGGTCGCCGTGGAGGTGCCTGTGCATGTCACTGTCCCTGACACTGTGACTGCACCACCATGCACCAGCAGGGATGCCCCATCCCAGGCCCGTCCGCAGGTAGGGGAGATGTCCATGTCATCTGACACTCCTCTACCTGCGGACGAGGGGACCCCTGGCCGTGTGGAGAGGGTCCTGATTGGTGTTGCGTTGCGCACGGCTGGCATTCGTGATGAGGTGCATGCTTCCCGGGAGGAGCATGCACATCATCACGAAGAGCACCGTGCGTACGTGAACCATTTGGGAGCCGCCATGGTCGGGGGTTTCCTACATGTGTGTGGCCTTCTGGCGACCCTCTCCTCCTCTGTGGGGGCTATGCGCCAGTCGTGCTCCATGCCGTCTTCCGGCCCAGATGCCACCAGGGCCCCCTGTGGACCTGCCCCGACCAACGCAGCCAGCTCGGTGGGGACCCCATCCCTGCCACAGTCGGGAGTCGAAGGTCCAGCAGGGGTGGACACACCAGCAACTGTCCCCCTGCAGATGGAGGATGTGCCGGCATCATCTGGCAGGGCACGTGCACGACGGCATCGGTGGATTCCATCAGCCTGGATGCCGTCGTGCTGGCAGAGGCAGTGGCGTCGGAGGCAGCAGCAGGCTCGACGTGGGAGGCATCATGGCTCGGGGCCATCAAGATCAGAGGGGCAGGCATCGGCCGGAGGGCAGGAGAACCCTGGGATGGCAGTGTCTTCCGTGTGGGAGCAGTTGGTCCAGCGGATAGGTGCGGAGCGGCAGCGGGCGGAAGAGGAGCGGCTCACCATGGTCAGGGCGGAGTTCTCCATGCGTCGGGCGTTGAGGCGGGCTGAGTGCCTCGAGGAAGCTCGCAGGGAGTTTGAGCTGGACACGGGGTTGACCCTGCGAGACCTCGGGGCCAGGACAGAGTCCCGCCTCCGGGACATCGACATGGAGTTCGATGATGCCCTGGCCGGCAACATCACAGAGTGAGCCGCAGGACTTGCCCGCTGCCATTGTATATAGTTATATAGTTAGTGGTAGGTTTCCTTTGAAAAATTTTTTTTTATTTGGTTGCGATTGGACAATGCGCCACTTTTTTGTATATAGTTCAGTTTTTAGTTAGTTGACATAGTTAGGTTTCATTTGGTTGGGCTCATGGACCCGGGATTGTCTTGTAAATGGTTCTTCTATGGATTTTTTGATTTTTTGGATTTTTTTCATGGACATTCATCTTCTTTTTGTTGTTTTTCTTTGTGGTTTTTCTCATTTCATTTCCATTCTAGTTGATTTTCAATACATTTTTACTTTCATCCTTCAATGTGTCGTATCATCTCATTGCTTTCATGCATGTCATGTTGGGTGTTTTAACATTCACTTGCAGCCATTGTGTGTGACAGACATGTGTTCATTTGCATTATTTACATTGGGTGTGTAACATGTAATTGCCTTTGATATGTGGGTGGATGTGATAGTTGGTTGGGCCTTTTGGCAGGGGAGGATGGCCATTACGGACATGATTGGGGATTGTTGGGACCCAGGTGCAGGGGGGCATGGATGGGACATGGGCGAGGGCCTGGTGGAGGGTGCCCCGCAATGCTGGGGGGTGGGGGTGGTGGGGGACATGAGTTGGACATGGGTGGGGGCCTGCTGGCAGGTGCCCCACAGTGCTGGGGGGTGGGGGTGGTGGGGGACATGAATTGGACATGGGTGGGGGCCTGCTGGCAGGTGCCCCACAGTGCTGGGGGGTGGGGGTGGTGGGGGACATGAGTTGGACATGGGTGGGGGCCTGCTGGCAGGTGCCCCACAGTGCTGGGGGGTGGGGGGGGTGGGGGACATGAGTTGGACATGGGTGGGGGCCTGCTGGCAGGTGCCCCACAGTGCTGGGGGGTGGGGGTGGTGGGGGACATGAGTTGGACATGGGTGGGGGCCTGCTGGCAGGTGCCCCACAGTGCTGGGGGGTGGGGGGGTGGGGGACATGAGTTGGACATGGGTGGGGGCCTGCTGGCAGGTGCCCCACAGTGCTGGGGGGTGGGGGTGGTGGGGGACATGAGTTGGACATGGGTGGGGGCCTGCTGGCAGGTGCCCCACAGTGCTGGGGGGTGGGGGGGGTGGGGGACATGAGTTGGTGTTCATTAGTTCAAGGAGACATGTGCCTTTGCTGGGGGGCATGCCCATGTTGGGTGGGCTGCCTGCGGGACATGACCAGGGATGCAGGGTAGTCCCCTGTGGTGTGGGCTGCCTGCAGGGGCCGTGGAGGGTGTACAGGGAACACCTGGGAGGACCCACACTGTCAAATCACATGTAGGACTCCCCGGCACCCCTGAAATGCACGTACCCTGCTGAAATCGCGTGTAAAACTTCCCGTGCACCCCTGAAATACACGCGCCCAGGCTATTCGCGTGTGAAACTTCCCGCGCACCCCTGAAATACACGCGCCCAGGCTATTCGCGTGTGGAACTTCCCGCGCACCCCTGAAATACACGCGCCCAGGCTATTCGCGTGTGGAACTTCCCGCGCACCCCTGAAATACACGCGCCCAGGCTATTCGCGTGTGGAACTTCCCGCGCACCCCTGAAATACACGCGCCCAGGCTATTCGCGTGTGGTACTTCCCGCGCACCCTTGAAATACACGCGCCCAGGCTATTCGCGTGTGGAACTTCCCGCGCACCCCTGAAATACACGGCTATTCGCGTGTGGAACTTCCCGCGCACCCCTGAAACACACGCGCCCAGGCCAATCGCGTGTGGAACTTCACGCGGACCCCTGAAATACACGTAGCCCGCTCCCCCAGGCCCGATCGCGTGAGAAACTTCACGCGAACCCCTGAAATACACGTTGCCCGCTCCCCCAGGCCCGATCGCGTGAAAAAGTTCACGCGAACCCCTGAAATACACGTAGCCCGCTCCCCCTGGCCCGATCGCGTGAGAAAGTTCACGCGAACCCCTGAAATACACGTAGCCCGCTCCCCCAGGCCCGATCGCGTGAAAAAGTTCACGCGCACCCCTGAAATACACGCGCCCAGGCTATTCGCGTGTGGAACTTCCCGCGCACCCCTGAAATACACGCGCCCAGGCTATTCGCGTGTGGTACTTCCCGCGCACCCTTGAAATACACGCGCCCAGGCTATTCGCGTGTGGAACTTCCCGCGCACCCCTGAAATACACGCGCCCAGGCTATTCGCGTGTGGGACTTCCCGCGCACCCCTGAAATACACGCGCCCAGGCTATTCGCGTGTGGAACTTCCCGCGCACCCCTGAAATACACGGCTATTCGCGTGTGGAACTTCCCGCGCACCCCTGAAACACACGCGCCCAGGCCAATCGCGTGTGGAACTTCACGCGGACCCCTGAAATACACGTAGCCCGCTCCCCCAGGCCCGATCGCGTGAGAAACTTCACGCGAACCCCTGAAATACACGTTGCCCGCTCCCCCAGGCCCGATCGCATGAAAAAGTTCACGCGAACCCCTGAAATACACGTAGCCCGCTCCCCCTGGCCCGATCGCGTGAGAAAGTTCACGCGAACCCCTGAAATACACGTAGCCCGCTCCCCCAGGCCCGACCGCGTGAAAAAGTTCACGCGAACCCCTGAAATACACGTAGCACGCTCCCCCAGGCCCGATCGCGTGAGAAACTTCACGTGAACCCCTGAAATACACGTAGCCCGCTTGCCGTGCTGGTACAGGGTTAGCGCAGCCCTTTGCGCTGGATTGGGGATTTTGATGGCTTTTCCCTGCGCGGAAGGCGTTCTTGGGGGCGTAACTGGCGCTGCTGCAAGGTCGATGCGCCACTGTGCGCCACGGCTGGTTTTGGTGGCTGGAATCCATGAATACGCTGTGCGCGGAAATGGGTTTTGGCGCACGCGGCTGGCGCAGGGATTCGCACGCGCACACTGTGCGCCAGCCGCGTGCGCCACTTGTGCGCTGAATTCTATGAATTACCCCCTTAATCTCTCAAAATTCCCAATTCATCTAATCTGAATATTATTGTGTGTGATTGAATTTGAGAGGAATGCTGCAGCATTCTTACTCTCGTATGCTGCAGCATCATTTACAAAATATGCTCTTCTGCTGTGTGTGGTGCGGAGGCACCTTTGATGAGGTTTTATGAATGAAGTTGATGGAAGGGGAGGCCAGATATGAATGGGACAGTGTGAATACCAGACGAGCCCAGATCAGGACAGCGGTGCAAAAATGCCCCCACATCCCATCTAGGGAGACTACGCAAACCCAGCGCCTCACTTTGAGACAAAAATGACAACTAACCAACTCACTAATAATTTCCCCCTTTACACACACCTCTCAAACTCCAAAACAAACACAACCACAAACCAACAGCACAACAAACTGCACAAACATCACTAAATCGCAACAACAAAACAAAACACGCATAGACTCGCACAACAGTACACAACAACTACCGGCCACAAACACCCCGGCCCAGCCAACCGACCCACCGGGCTGAGGCTGCCAACAGCACATCACTGCTCTCTTGCACTTTTCCAGCTTCCTCCCGCTAACTCACCCTTCCTTTCCCCTCTTTCAGAGCTGCCAGAGTGCCAGGGGAGCACTCCGGTGGTGATAGTGTGCGATACAAATGTCCTTAACATTAACATTAACATTAACTATGTGTGGATGCTGGGGCACCGCTTTTACGTGCTCTGCCATCTCCTGGATAAGGACTAAAAGGCAGCACGTCACAATGGGTTTGGGAACTGTGCATGCGTTTTTAGCAGCAGCGGTTGAATCTGTTTTGTGTTCTTTTTTTGTGCGTGTGCATGAGTTTTCAAGAAAATAGTGCCTTCACTATTTCCTAGTTAACCGATAATGCCGCAGCACACATGGCAATCAATATTATTAAATGAGGGGCATGAAGAACTCAGTTACTCTTTCCTAAACTGAGCACCTTAACGCTATACACGGTTTGTCCTTGTCTACACTTGCGCAGATTAATAGTTGTAAAATACAAAACAGGAAATGAAGGTTTTAATTATTTATATTTCTTGCAATCTAATCAGCAGTTTCCTCTGCTAATTAGAGCATCTGTTTTACACAACCTGCACCGATCCCAAGAGAAATTATGAAAAGAGGCCAAACCTTAAGTAATTCTCCTCTACATGAAAATCAGACTACCGTGATTCTTTTTCCTTATAAAAAGGACCAATTCCATCCTTATCTATGCATTTCTTGGTAAACTGCTTATTATGTACCCAGTTGAAGGCGTTCAATTTTGTAAGCAATCAGTATTTTGCAGACTCCCACGAAACAGGTTTATAGTAATCAGTTCAACACACTGGCTGTGGTCCAGTTTGTGTTGATGCATTATATTTTGTGTTTGAGCTTTCCACAGAAATGTTTCCTTGCGTGGACAGGACATTATTTGCCTCATATTCCTGATTCTTTAAAAAAAATATATCTAATGCGAGTTAGTTCAACCAAAATGAATTTTTCACACTCAAATTGGAAAGTTAAAAACAACAACGTATTCATAACAAAAACAGAATAAACATGTATTAACTTCCTTATAGTTCAAAAATGGTTAAAAAAAGTTAAGTCAACTCATTAGCACCCTATCATAAAAATCTAAAAATTCTTTACTTGGACACTGCTATGGGTGGGAAAATGTTGCTTAAACGACATAGAGCTGCTAAACTCCACGATTGTGTCTGGGGTCATTCAGCCCATGAAACGTGTGTCTGTTGATGCCTTTGCTTCTACGTTCTCTGCTCCTCCTACTCCTGCGGCTGGCACAGCCCTTTCTAACCTTCATCTTGCTAATTCCAACACTCTGGACATCCTTGTCCCCACCATAAGAAACCGTCTGAAGCCTACCTCCAAGTGCAACTCTTGGTATGCCACTGAACTCGCCGCCCTGAAACGCAAGTGCAGAGTGGCTTTGAGGAAGTGGAGGAATTTGGGTGCATCCTCTGACAAACAGGCCTGCCGCATGCTCCGAAGGCAATCTATCCTGTCCAAGAAGAGAGTCAACATCCAAGCCTGTGTTTCTGTGGCCTCTAAGAACATGGCCTAACTCTTTAAAATCTGCAAGGAGCTGGCCAATCCTTCTGTAGTCTCCACCTCCCTGTTCCCTTCGAGGGACTCTGTACGGGCCTGTCTTCGCACTTCACTAATGAAACCAGGACACCCTGTCCTCACTCTTCCCTTCCTCTCCCTCTACCTCTCTTGGTACTGCTTTGGCCACCTCTCCCTCTCCTCCTCCTGCTTTGTCCACTTTCTCTCTGATAGCACCTGACCATGTTTCTAGACAAATCCGATCTAGGAAAGTGTCATCCAAACAGGTGCTCTCCTGCTCCTGTAGAACCATCAAGGACCACATTGACACCCTGGCTCCAGTTTTGGCTGATTACTGCATTCACACCTATGTCACTGGACTTTTCCCTCTCTCTCCTCAAGCACTCCCTTGTGCACCCCCTGATAAAAAAAGCCTTCTGACAATCCTACCTGTCCAGCTAACTTTCACCCAATCTCAATCACTCCTTTGCTGGGCAAACTTCTGGAAAAACTGGCCATCTCCAAGCTTACTCTTCACACTGAAACAATTGGTTGTCTCCATAGTCATCAGTCTTGCTTCAAAGTAGCCAGAGACAAGGAGACTTCTGTCCTGAACACCTGTGAAGATTTTCTCTCCAACCTCGACTCCAGCACCCCTTCTGTCTTCATCCTCTTAGACCTTTCCTTTGCTTACAACACAGTCAATCACACCATCCTGACTAATCCACTCCGTGAGAAGCTGGGCATCACGGATCAGACCCTGGAGTGGCTGACCTCTTTCCTCCTGGGCAGAACCTCCCAGGCCCAACTTGGTACCTTTCTCTTCACCAATTCCCTCTCTACATATGGTGTTCCTAAGGGCTCCAACCTCTAACCCACTCTTCAATCTCTATGTGTCCCCTTTGGCACACCTAATCTCTACCTTCTGCTCCAACTTTCAGTATTATTATATGATAAGATATGATATGATATTATTTGATAGTTTATAACGCACTTAATACCCATAGGTTACTAAGCGCAGACCTGGGGATCAAACATGTGGTGCTCCATGTCGTTGAGCTTCTTAGGCAAGCACATTGCCCCTGGGCTATCCTACCCAGATGATGAGGATATGTTCCTGCCATGCAGCTCTCTTTCAGGCTCCCTACAGCCTCCTCTCCTCTCTCGTGCAATCCTGACTGTCTATCTGCAATTCTGGAGTGGTGCACTGTTAGGGAGAATTCACCAGAATGGCTAATTTCCCTTACCTACTGAGTCCCTCAGCAGCTTTGCTGGATTTCCAGGATTTATTTTTTCACCTGGTAAGAGTGTGAGCCTTTTTTTCCCACTCTTACATGTGTTTTTGCTGTGTGTGTTTAATATTTTTGTGTTCATAGACTGTGGAGCCTCACCTACTCCACAGGCATCATCTTTTTTACTGTGTGTTACACAGCACCTTCAGTGCAGTGACACAGGGGTTGTCTTTCAGACTTCCGGACTCAGACTCCATTTTCTGGGACTGACTACTGTCTCCCAGAACACATAAAGTTGCCATTAACTTTATTAGCCTCTATAAAACCACAGACCCAGTACAAACCATCTTACATTGAGTACTGGAAAGGGTTACTAATTATCCCTTTTTGTCTGTTTCTCTTGGAGCATTGTTTTGCTCCCTTTTCATCAAGACTTGGCTGATGGCAGTGGTAACTACCCTATTATTCCTACTGCGGTTATCTTAAATAACCATGGTATTGTTTTAGTCTATCTTGGTAGCCTCAAACTTAAACCTACTAGACCGTATATGTTTTCTTACGGTTCCGGCTGGGTTTATTCGCCATTTCTTTTTGTAAAAGTCTTTCTCGTGTTTTACTCTGCGAGCCAAACCAGGTTTGATTCCTTTGTTCACTGTTTTTTCGCGGGCTTCTACGCAGAAGCCCTCCTTAGGCGCCTGTATGTCTGGGGGGGACAGGATGTGAGGGAGGGATGTTAGGACGCCTGCCATGGGTTCCCTTCGGTAAACCAAATCACACTCCTGTTTGATTGGCTGGGTGACTGTCCTTGCCAGGACAGCCACCCTGCTGTGTGATTGACAGCCATGCTGTTTGAATGGGGGAAAACTGCATAAAAAGCAGGTCTCTGGGACTGGAAAGGCAGAGTCGCAACTGGAACGAAAGAACCGATGAGGAGCTGACAGAAGAGAACCCCTTTCATGACTGAACCGCCCGATAAAGCCCTGGTGCAGGTCCGAATCTTCAGAATCCGACGACAGAGAGGATTGCCCCAGGAATCTTCTTCCCTTGCGCTGGTGGGACCAACCAGTTTGCCCAAACTTCAAGCCTCTCCTCTGGTGGAATTTCTCTGTACAGAGCTACAGTGGGCCGGATAGCCAGGAAGGTCGGACCCTGCTTAGGTTTTAAGGAGCACACCTTTTATCTGTTGTTTTGCTCTGCTGCTGGATTCTTCCCTGGGTAGTGCATGACCCTCCAGTCTTCCTACTTCTTGTCAGTCCGACAGTCACTTCAGGAACTGTGAGCCTGAAGGAACTACCAGGAATGTCCGCCTCAGCTACAGCTCCCTCTCCGTTTTAAGGTACTGTGCAAATCCGGTTGTTTGTTTCGTTCAGCCATGGTGAAAGTGTCTGAACTCTTTCTCCAATCCGAGGGCATGTCCTTCTCTTCTCTTAACACAAACTTTTCTGCTGACCAACTTCGTCCGGAACTCGTGGCATGAACTTTACCGCGAACTACCCTTAACCGTGTGATCTTGAGCAAAAGACTTTTGTCCTAGTGAATTTGATCCTAAGTCTTTTTTACCTGATTCTATCACTGTAGTTCCTCTTGCTCAACCTGTTGGTGTGGTTCAATTTCTATTTACTTTGTCTTTTCCTCCCTTTTAAATTTCTGGAGTGCCATTTTGCTCCCACTTCATTTTGTGAGCTTAACTTGTCTGGAACTTATTGGGAGTAGTGTGGTGTATTAAGAGTGTGATTTTTAATCTGCTTTACTTTAGTGAAATGTTATACAACCGGTGTGTAAATAAATGTATATTCTTTTACTCAGAAACCTTGAGTCAGTGTTTATTTGAATCATAGTAATTGCTGTCCTTTGTGTAACTTTTTGATACTGCACACTTACTCTTGAGATAAGTCTGGCTGCTCAGCCATCACTACCACTTTACTGTGTAGTACAGGCTTGTACCAAAGGTGAATTTGTACTGTCACTTGTAGTCTTAATTGTGTGTGGGGTTCCCAAAGGGCACTGCATATAATTCTGCCTAACACTCTGCATCGTCCACAAGCCTTTTTGGAGCCGGGGGCCCACACTACATCCAACACTCTCTTCCGAAATACCTTCCTTCTCAAGCACTTCATGTCTCCGGTCCTGAAGTAGTATTCTTATGTGTTCTGTCTTCCTGGAAGTTGTTAACGTATCACTTAAAGTATTCCTGAATAGACAGCGTCTTGACTGCTCTGCAGACCACGCCCCCCACTCCCGTCAAGCCTTCAATTGCAAGTGCCGCAAGTGTGAGCTGTTAGGCTGTTCGGGTGTGCGGGGGCGCAGGACGCATTTGCAATAAGTATGTTTATTTGCACACTTTCTCTACCTTATTTCGTCACTGTTGCTGTACAAAGGATGGTGCCAGCCCTGGAACATTCCATGTGTGAATGGTATCGATCCTTTTTCATACTTGACAGCTTCTGGATTTTTTGCAAGCACGTCATTAGTATGCAACTTACATTTCGCACCTTAAAGTAGAACGGCTGTTTTCATTTTTTGAAATAGTTTGCAATGGCGGGCGGTCTACGAAGCGGTCGATTTAATCTTGATTAAAGTGTTACCAATTTAAATGAAAGCGATTCAATCGCTCCAAAAAAAATGGATGATTTAATTAATCTTCATGAAAATACATCTTAATACGAATTGCAGTAATCACCTAGTTATCTTGACAATGTGAAGAAATTGATGGCGCCTCAAAAAAAATGCCATGTCATGAAATTTCTTTTTCACATATGCGCGCTCAACCACAGGCCTTGGCCTTTGTATCACGACAGATGCATTCATTTGCCTTGCACGAAATCCATGACCCTGATTTATCAATTCCACAAAACGAATCTAATGCAAACGTGAGTGTTGGGCAGGATTGCATGCAGTACCCTCTGGGACCACCACATACAATTAGGACTACAGGTATAAGCAAAAACCAACCTTTGGTATACGTCTGTACTACACAGTTTTGTGGTAGCAAGCTGAGCAGCCAGGCTTATCTCAAGAGGGAATGTGAGCAGTACAAGTGGTTACACAGAGGTCTTACAATCACAATGGTTCAAGTAGACACTCTCAAGGTTTCTTGGAAAAACACTTATTAATTTATTACACAATCATTTAGAAAACATTCACTAGAAGGAGACAACTTAATAATATACAGCAAACCAATACGTTTCTGAACAAATTAGACTGCCCTGAAATAGGAACAAAATGGCATTTCAGTCACTTTCAATGGGAGTAAAAAGGCACAAGTTAGCAGAATAGATCATAAACACTTTCTTAGGCAGTACAAATAGTTATAGTTCACTAGAGGACTCGATTCAGTTAGTGATAAATTATTGCAGTTGGAGGTTGCTATCAAAGATGATCCCAAGATTTCAAGCCTTGCGTGAGGGAGCAAAAACATCAGGTGGGAAGGAGAGAAGAGAGTAGGGACAGCATTGGAAGCTGGGAGAAAGATATTCCATGACACCCTCAATACAGACTTAACCTAGGGTAAGCCAATGCTGACATTAATTTGGCTACAGAAACCACCACCCAGTATAAGTGCTTAATACCTTTTAAATCCAGTGAAGAAATTAATGTCAGGGTGTCCCATAACATCCTCTAATATGCCTTAACCAAGGCTTAGATGTAGCACTTCTCAAGACAAATTTTTCCTGAAAATGGAAACAGCAACCAGTATGCCCCTGCATCCCTCAAACTCTAAGTGGCACTTCCTTCCTTATACTTTTCAGGCCTGGATCTTCATGCACCAGAAAGGTGTGGAACTCTGGGAGAGTGTGACAAATATGGGTAGTACCAACGTGAGGAGGACACAGACTGACATGTTTAATGTGGGTTTATTACATTCATGTAAAGATTTGGGCTACACTAACATTTGCAAAGTAAACCTTCAATGACAGTATAGAGTCTCCTTTGGGGTAGCAGTTTGCTTCTTTAATGTACACACTTTTATCTGGCGTCCTCCATGGTGTAGATCTTCAGTTCACTGGGCAGTGGTTTTAAGTGTCCATACACCTCTTTCTTGTCTCTACAATTGATTAACTCAAACTTTGCCTTCGTTTTGTTAGACTATGAGTCCTGTAGTTAGAGACCACATGAACCGGTCCATTAGCCCATGTAAGGCTGCACCATGGAGTCCTATAGAGGTGGACATAACCCCAGAGTCTCAACCAAGAGTCTGCTAGGCTTTGCTTATCTAGAGGTTTAAGTTCTTCTTTACCATCTTCCTGTCTCAGGGTCCATGGCGTATACTAAGAGACCACGTCTTTGCTTTCCTCTTTGCACCTCCTGTTCTCGTCTCTCATTATTTTTCTGATGTTGCTCCCTGCTAATGACTCACCACATACTCATACCACTACCACTCTTGGGTTCACCCTGATCAGGCATTGGGTTTGCCGTATCTTCCTTATAAGCCTTTTGCATTGATAGGTATTAGGTACAGCCATTGCTTTGTTCACTATTATTGTGTGCTGTCATCTCTCCCTGCCAGGATGTGGTAGTAGCAATAGCCAGACCTTGTGTGACTGCGCATGTTGTTAGCATTGAGTCATTATTTGGTTTGGGCTTCTCAGCCTTTAGCAATGACCACTGTTCATCGGGGAGCTGCCAATTGGACAAGCCAACATTACATGTCCAAGTGATGTGATTGTAAACAGAAATTGAAAAGTGATTTGACTTTTCATCTGTTGCTAGGCGTTCTTCACTGATATTGTGTGTCGTAATATTCCATTGCCGAACTGTGCTTCTGGCAGGAGCCATGCCTAGTGTGGACTGAATAGATGTTATGTTATTATACATTTGTATAGCTCATTGTATACCATTGGTATGATCTCAAAGCACTGGGTTGAACTCCCTTGGGGACCGTAGTCCAGGTCAGTGGAAAGAGTGGGGTAGCATATAGAGCTTGGGTGCACTGTGTATGTGTGAAGCCAGTGTGGCTTGCATGGAGGTGGCCACATTCTAATGCTAGGTTTGGGGCAATGATTTTGAGAGATCAGTGGAATGTGTGCAGCAAGGTAATTGGCCTCTGAATCTGCATTGTGGCTGCTGTGGGGCCTGTGTAAGAGATTATGTGTGCAGTTAGGCTGAAATTGATTATGGCGTGTAGCTGCATTCTATTGTTTGTTGGTGTAAAGTGGAGAATGGGCTTATTGGTAGGAGTGAGTGTATGTGCTTATTGGTTGGAGGCCCCTGTTACTTTGCAGAATCAGATGAGCTGGCCGTGTCTGTCCTGTTGGTTTGCGGTAGTGGATCTCCGAGAGAGATTCTTTGGCTGGTGTGGAGTATGTTGTGTTTGCCCGGATGCTCTGTTCTAAGTGTCAGAGGGCCCATTTTCTGGTCATTATTTATGGCAGGTGGCTGGGTAAATTCCTGACACTTTTGTGGTTACTGCATGATTCTCAGGAGAGTCCAATCAAGCATAGTTGATATAGCACCTCTGATGTGGGAGTTCTTGGCCTAATTCCTAGGTAGGCCAAGGTTGCCTGACTTGAGCATATATCGCCTTGTGTACCCAAATCGTTAGAAGCATAAGTGCTATGAGGTGTTGTAGTAGTGGCTCTGTATGTTGATTTCCAGGTAGGCAGAGCTTGACACTGAATTAACAGGAAACAGGGACTAACATTGTTGGCTGACAGGGGGGCCTGCGATGGTGGCTTTGCATGTTGATCCCCAGGTGGGTATAGTTTGACTGGAGCGGGTCCAGATGCATTTAGCTCGCTGAGGGGCCATTACGGTTTGGGGACGAGGTGGTGCGCATGGGTCTGCAGATCGGTTTGTATGACATTGGTTGGCTTCTCCTGGAGTGATAGTGCTGTGCTTCCTCATGGGAAGATAATGAGTAAGTTCAGTTATGGGTGCTGTTGAGCTCTAGTTCCTAGGTTGATATGTATAGGCAGAGATCTCCTGGTCTTAGAGTATGGGGCATGTATGGTCGGGTGGCAGAGAGCTTGCCTGGCCATGGCATATTATTATAGTGGCCAACATTGAATCAGCATTTGGGCATCTTGGCAAATTCCACCCCCCTCCATTCTTCAGTGGTAAACTTCTGATTGGATAAGCCAACATCTCTTGTACAAGTATTTTTTTGTTTAATAATTTTTATTAAGGATTAAGAATGAGTAGGTGTTGCATATTATTAGATACATATACGCAGTTCTCCTCACAGGGTAGTATACAGTTTTACAGAAATGTAATAGATATGGAGATTACCCAGGTAGGCAATGGGAATGTAACAACAATATAATACATATTTTGTGGCACCTGCCAACTGAGAGCAACAGGAAAGATAAGATATTTAATGATCTATCCAAATTGTGATACAAGTAATTGGACAGACACGTGGGGGACAAATACAAGAGACAGGCAGGATACAACAGGAAGGAGGGGAGAGGGTTTCATGTAGTATATTAAGGTTCATGTGATGAAGACAATTGAGGTCATCCTTACAGGATTAACACATTGGAAATTCATGAACCATGAGTGGACATATTGTGAAAGGTAAGATAGTTTGTAAAAAGAGTCCATTTAACATCATGTTTGAATATTGCATTGAGGCGTATTGCCATACAATGTTCAAGTTTGTGAATGTGACATATGTTATTCCACCAGCCTTTGATTGATAGGTTTTTGGAATTCTTCCAGTATGCTGTGATAAGTTTGATGGCAGCAGCGATGAACAGGTAATAGAGATGAAAGGAGGACTGCATGTCCTCCCTGTCAAGGGCTGTACCACCCAGAAGCACAATTGTTAATGGCACGGGAAGATCAAATTTAAAGATGATGTTAAGAAGCACCCACACATCACACCAGAATGTATACACAAAAGGGCACTGAAAAAACGTATGAATATAGGATCCACGTGTATCACCACAGGTCCAGCAATGCCCATCAGTGCCACCCTTAGTTTTAAGTAATCGCTTTGAGGTAACAAAGGCTCTATGGAGGAAGCAAAATACTTTTAGTGATATATTAGCAGGTGCAGAGATAGATTTGACTTTGGAATAGAGTAGTTGCCAGGTTGCATCATCAAACTGTTCCCCACAATCAGTTTCCCATTGAGTTTGAATGGACCATCTATTGGTGGGAGAGCCTTTAACGCCTAATAATTTGTAAAATTGGGCAGCTCTAACATTGGGAGTATTGGTCATGAGTCTCGCAGGGTTGGAGACCAGCTCATCTTGAGTGAAATGATGAAAGCTATCAAGACAGGCATTAACTAATGTATTGTAAAAATTAAAGTCCGATGAGGGTAGGCAAAAGGTACTCTTGAGATCTTGGAAGGATTTCTAACCTGTAGAGTGACATATTTGATGTATAAACCCAATACCTTTACTAAGCCAGGTTTTTCTATATAGCGGTCTACCATTACATGTAATAGACCTATTGTACCATAGATATGGCAAGAACCTATGAGCTAAAGAGGCAATCAATGGGAAGAGACAGGTTCAAAGGGCAGATATAGCACCTTTGATGGGATTGGTAAGTTTAGAAGTAATAGACCGGAACATATAAACAAATTCTTGAGTGTTAATGGGGGCTATTAACTCTTTTTCAAGAAGAAACACGTGGGGAGGTAATCTAGATGAGAGCAGGTTAGCCAGATACGTGTTTAAGTAGGAGTGCATTGTGGTAATGTTTAAAGTCGGGAAACTTGACAACACCATTTTCAAAGGGTGTTCTAAGTTTGATAACAGCAATTCTCTTATTTTTACTTATACCCCATAAAAAGTGTGGTAGGATAGAGTTAATAGCTGTAAAGAAAGTTATAGGGAGTGGGACTGGGAGCATTTGTAAGTAGTAGAGAATAATGGGTGAAAACATCATTTTTATGATTCCTTGACGTCCCCACCAAGATAAATCTAGAGGAGAACAGAGAGAAGTAAGAGCTTTGAGTTTATGAAGAACGATGTAGAATTACATGGTAAAGTGTTCCTGGTTGAAGAGGTATAAAGAAGACCAAGATATTTGAGTGAGCTGTTACACCGCTTCAAGCAAAACATATCTATTTTGTGTTTTAGGCAGAATGAGTTTTGGGGTAACATTTATTTTTTTTAAACTTTATTTAACATATGGCAGTTCAAACATTGGTCAATACATTGCGTAAAGCATGTTCAGCACGTTATTATACAGGTCATATCAGGATATTAATTATACACGATCACATAATCCTGTGTTTGTGCAATTTCCCATCATGTTGTTACATCCAATAGTCCTCAACCATTATTTACGGACAATTTCTCCATGTGAGAATGGTATGGGGCCCATAAGTCCTTGGGACTAGACATAGCTATAACAGTTTGTATATAGTCTTCGTCGCTGTCATTCACATATGCTATTTCATTGTACCATTGCTTCAACGTTGGCGCTTCTTTTGCCTTCCATTTTTGCAATATACATTTCTTAGATATAATACAGCTGAGGTTTTAACAAGCTGCAGGTTTTCGTATACGCCTTGCCTATATCACACAGCAGGCATTTTTAGGAGAGAGGCGTCGGGGGTATGTCCACCATTTCGTGTAGTGTCAATGCAACGTGTTGCCAGTATTCCGCTATTTGGGGGTAGCTCCAGAACATGTGTATGGTGTGAGCGTCGTCCGAGTTGCATTTCGGGCATAGTTGTACCTGTTGTAGATTAAACCTAGTTATGTGTCTGGGGGTGTAGTGTAGCCGATTAAGCACTTTGTATTGTATGAGCCGCAGCCCTGAGTTAAATGATACTTCCAAGCTACACATTTTTTCCCACTTGTGTTCATCTATTGTTGTCCCTGTATCCCCTTCCCATTTCTCTCTTAGGGTGCTAGAGTGTGGCACACCCTTTTGAATCATAGAGTATAGTTTTGTGAGTAGATTCTGCTTATTATTTGGTTGTATATTAATTTCCAAATATTCGTTGGATTCTGGTTCCACCGGGTATGATGGCCATTTTCTACACACTGTTGCTCTCATGCGATAGTACTGTAAAGTTTTAACTGGGTTATCACTCAGTTTACTCTTAAATACAGTCAGTGTAACAAACCTACCCTCAGGGAAAAGGTTGCCCAGTTTCATTTCACGATTTGGGTCCTAGGCATTCTGGATGTCTAAATCCATTGTGGGGGGAGGTCCGGGTTGCACCAAAGTGGGATGTGTTTACTGTATGGTTTGGTAATATACAATTTGGTCATTATGTGCATCCATGCGTCCAACGTGGTTCATAGTGGATCGAAGGGGCATGGGTCTAGTTTGTGTTCGCATATGAGGGTGGTCTTTATGTCACTCGATGCAACTGATTTTTTCTCCAGGTCGACATGTAAGTATTCTGTGTCTGGGCTATACCACAGGCCTGCATATTGAATTTGGGCTGCAGATAATACAGCTCATAGTCGGGAGCTGCCAGTCCCCCCGTGTCATATGGTGTGGTGAGGGAGCCCCATTTCGCCTGTGCATTCCTTAACCCCATACAAACCCTACCGATAGTTTTCAAAGCGTTTCAAAGAACTGTCTTCCCGGCCATATCGGAATGGCAGTGAAGTAATGCAGGAGCTTAGGCACAACTATCATTTCAATATGGCTATGTGTCCCATTAATGATAATCTATCATTAATAGGACACTCAGAATTGCATAACTCTTGCTAGGACCCTGGTCATGTCCAAACTGGACTACTGTAATGCACTGTACCAAGGCACTAACCAAAGTAATCTTGACAAACTCCAGATCATACAAAATAACGACATCAGAGCAGCCCTCAACATCCCGAGATCAGCTCACATCTCTGAAATCAGGAAGAACCTTCACTGGCTATCAGTCTCCCAAAGGAGTTCATTAAAAACACTGGCCCTGACTTACAAATGTATGAATAACCGAGCTTCCACCTATCTAACCTCACAGTTCACGCATTACACACCTCCTCAGGTGCTAAGATCTGCTCACAGCCAGAGCCTAAGGATCCCTAGATTCAAACTCCAAAAAGCTGGTGGGGTCAGCTTCCCAGTACAGGCAGCCAAATTGTGGAACTCTCTCCTCTCACTATCAGAAACCTGCCCTCCTTGAGCCTATTCAAACACAAAGCCAAACTTTGGCTAGTCACTTCAGACGACCAATTGTCACATTAAAATATGTACTGTTCTGATTCTTTGTACAGTGATTGTTCTTCACTGCTTAACCTAAATGTACTCTGCAATGTCATACTGTCATAACATTGTTGTAACCACTGTTCTAAGATATGCGCCCGGTAGCCTCCGGGCCTGGTTTGCGCTATACAAATAAAATAAATACAATACAAATACAAATTGCCCCATAGATTGAGTTTGTTCTCAAGTTTATTGAGGTAGTCAAAGTGTTTTTTTCATACAGAACCTTCTGTGACCTTGCCACCATGACTCCCAGATACTTCACCGTCCCCTCAGACCACTTCATCCAGTACATTTGTTTAGGCTTTGCAGTCTTATTAGTTAGCCGGAACAATTCTGATTTTAAAGTGTTGACCTTATATCCAGAGTGCATGGTGAATTTATCGACTTCTGCAAGTATGGGTCCTATGTTTTCTTCAGGGTGCTTTAAGTATATTAAGGTATCATCCATGTATAATGATATAATCTGTGGGTCCCCTAGCATTCTTATTCCCCTGTGTCCATAGTGTTCCCGAATCCTACTGGCAAAGGGTTCTATTGTTAGTGCAAAGAGCAGGGGGGAACATGGGCATCCCTGGCGTGTACCCCTTGCTAATTTTATATCAGCTGAGTGATTCCCATTGGTTCTTATCCTAGTTTTGGGATTACAACAATATAGTAATTTAATGAATTTACAGAAGCCCTCGCCCAGCCACATGCGTTGAAGGACACCGAATAGGAAATTTCACGACATAGAATCGCACGCTTTTTCAACGTCTAGTACCACTGCTGCCACTGGCATATCCGGGATGATCTGTGCCATTGTGCCGAACAATCTTCTCAGATTTAGCGCAGTGGATCTGCACGGGATAAATCCAGACTGGTCCGGGTGCACCAGCGTGGTCATATGGGGTAGTAGTCTATTTATAAACATTTTTGCAAACATTTTTGCATCCCAGTTTATTAGGGAAAGTGGGTGGTATGAGGACATTTCAGTAGAAGGTCTTCCTGGTTTTTCCAGGACAGTTATAATTGCTTCGGTAAGGGAAGGAAGTAATGCGCCAACAGCGGAGGACTCCTCCCATGCCCTCAGTAACTTGGGGGTCAGGATATCTTTATACACTTTGTACAGTTCAATGCCAATGCCGTCAGGGCCGGTAGCCTTACTGGAGGCTAGAGAGGATATCGCTTCAGCAATGTCCCCTTCAGTAATTGGGATGCATAACTTCTCGTTGGCTTCCCTGTCCAGCGCATGTAGGTTGATGTGTGTTAGGTACTCCCTCGTTTGACACCCTGCCCATGTTATTGTAAAGTGTTTGGTAGCATTGCCTGAACAATTCATTATTTTCTTCAGGGTTCACAGTAGTAGCACCGTTAGGCTTGGTGACCCCACTGATGTGTTGTGCTTCCCACTCCACTCTAACTATGCCTGCGAGTAGTCTGTCGGGTCGGTCACCCTCCCCATATCACCTGGCTTGTACTTTTTGTGTCATATGCCGGCTTTCCTGGTCAGCCAGCTTGCATCATTTCAGTCTATTTCCTTTAATTAGTTCCAGTAGTGCTTGGTTATGTGTCTTCCCATACTGATTTTCTAGGTCCCGGAGTTCCCACTAAGTTTCATCTAGTTCCCTTCTAACTATTTTTAAAGTGCCCGATGTTGAGGCGATCATTAGCCCTCGGAGCGACACCTTAAATGTTCCCAGATTGTTGCATATTTGTCAACTGTGCCCTCATTTTCTGTGAAAAATGATTCAATGTCAATTCTAAGCATTTCTGCTAGGGATTCGTCTAGTAGTGCAGCCTGGGCCATCCTCCATGTATATGGTGGTCTAGGGGATTGTTTCTGTCGTATTTCAAGTATCACGGGTGAGTGATCAGACCATGGCCGTGGGAGTATCTTTGTCTCATGGACGTAGCCGGCCCAGTTTACAGATAGAAGCAATAAATCTATCCTTGAATGTGCATCATATACAGTGGAACAGTAGGTGTATTTGAACGATGTTGGGTGTTGCGTACGCCACACATGAATTAAACCAAATTGGGTCATGAACTGTTGGATGGCCAGGGAGGCGTTGGCAATGGTTCTCTGCTTAGTACTAGATCTGTCCAAGGAGAGGTCTAATGTTGTATTGATATCTCCCTCCCACACAATTGGGATATAGGGGTTCTGGCCTATGAGGGTTGCAATGTTGATGTAGAATGCTGGGTCCTCTGCATTAGGTCTGTAGCTATTAACTAGAGTTATTGGTATGGTTGTTGATCGTCCCTGACACCAAGATGTATCTGCCCTCTGGGTCTATGTGTGTCACACCAGCCCTAAAGTCGACGTTCTTGTGTATCATTATTACCACCACTCTCGGCTGTGATGAGTAGTTAGTGTAGAACCTATTGTTCACCCATTTTGGCGCCATGTGTTTCTGTGTGAGGTCTAGTGTGTGGGTTTCCTGTAACATTATTATGTTGGGAGTGTGTTGGTCTAAATATGCCCAAATCTTTCTTTGTTTTATCAGGTTATGTATGCCTCTCATATTCCAAGTGATCATTCAAAAGTGTAGTGCCATGTCGCTCCAATATCACATATGCCAGTTGTTTGTTCTCAGTGCCCTCTCTGGGTCTATTTGTATAGGACTCTACCTGTCGGCCATCCGCTATAGATTTTACAGTTTTCTCCCTTAACTTTTTAAGGGTTGGCCCAGTCTTCATAAACTTTAAACCCCAACATTCCTTGCCCCGTTTAATTATCCCACCCCCTCCCTCACCATCAACCCCAAGTCGATGACGATGTTCCCCAAAGTAACTTTTGAATACACCTTGGGAGGCCATGTTGGGAGCCTTTAGCCTGCCGCTGTGCTCGACGTGTCCAGGGTTGAGTATGTCGATCGCTGTCGCTGTTTGCACGGGCCATACAGAGCTGTCTGGCCAACTCCAAGTTCCTTTCATTCATTGTCATCCATATTGTTTATTGCACAGTTTCTGTGTGCATTTGGCTCCAGGCGGGGTTGCCGAAGAGGAACAGGGATCAATGCTTCCACATATGATAGTGCCTGTGCAGGATTGTCAAAGAATTGAGCTTTCCCGCCATGTTGTAACCTGAATCAGGTGGGGAAAATTAGAGAATAAGGCACCTTACAGGCTCGAAGCAAACGTTCTACCGCATCGTAGGATCTTCACTGTGTCTACACTTTAGTTGCAAAGTCAGGGTATATGTGGATCGTATTGGAGTCGAATTGTAGAGTGCCTTTCTCTCTTGCAAGCGTAGTATTGTGTCCCGGTCTCTGTAATTTAGCAGGCGGCCAAATATTGTTCTTGATGGAGTGCCCGGGCGGGTGGGAGGCTGCAGTGTTTGTTGTGCCCTCTCGACCGGGAATAGTTCGGATAGTTTGGAGGGGTAAAACATATCCTTCAGGAGGTTTTCAGCAAACTGTTCCATGGGGCCTTTACACACTGCTTCGGGGACTCCCACCATGCGGATTGTTGCACCTCAATCTTTATTCCAAGTCTTCGCATTTGTTTGTCATTTTCTTGAGTTCCAGTTTTTAGTGCGTGATCATGGCACTTTAGTGTTTCTTTGTTGGTGCTTATTCGTGATTCTGCCTCCATATGCGAGCGCTTTCTTTTTCCACCTTCGCCTTCAGTGAGCCTATCGTTCCCACTATATTGTCCAGCTTGAAGTAGATAGCTAGGAAGCCATTTAGTATCATCTGGAGTAGGTGGTCATCTTTGGAGATGCCCTCGCCGCTCTCAGTAGATGTGGGGCTGGAAGGTGGAGAAGTAGAATCCGCCACCTGTCTGGGGTCAGTGAAAGAGTCCATTGGGCCCTTCTTCTTGTTTTTGTTAGCACCCTTTGTCATGGTGCGTCACCGCCGGGGGCTCAGAGACTACTGCCCCCTACTCCCCCAGCAGCCGATACCAAGAGCTGGATGCAATGTCTGGTACGCTGAAGAGGTTCAGTGTATGGCCGCCTGTTTAGTACTGATTGCAGGCGGAGTGGGAAGTTGTACCAAGTCCGTTATGGTTGTGTTGCGCCAATGAGGGGGTTGCACGGGTCCACGCAGACTCTATGAGGTGGTGATGTATATTGCCGGGGCGGATTGCAACTCCCCCGCTGTTTCACACAGGGATTCCGATGCACAGTGTCCCCAGCACAGCCCTGTAAGAAGTTGCGCAGTTCAGTGGGGTCTTCCGCCGGGGCAACGTGTAATTAGTATGATTACATTAGTATGATTACAGGGTTATTTGTTTCGTATAGCCTTGGTGACAGTGCCCCGGGATGTCTCAGCTGGTATATCCCGCATAGGCGTGATTTGCTATGCTTTAGATCATAGTGTGGGCCAATTTCATCAGTACAGTCTGACCTATTGTTGTTATAGTTGCTCCGATGAGTCCTGGCAGTGTTTTCTAGCAGAGGATTTCCGTGGGAACCACAGCCCCGATAGATTTCCCGGTTGAATTCCCTCAGCAGTGCCTTTAGTCTGTAATATACTCCCCATGCATATGTGCCAGTTCAATACCATGGACAAGTAGCCGCGCTGAGAGGTAGCACAGTCCGGGCGCTCTCAGCTATGTATGTGCTGGTTACCTATCAGCCGGGTTAACTTCCTGGCCTCATGTAGTTGGTTGCTATATCGAGAGGTGATTTGATGGAATTATGGGGAATTCCAGCGTGTTCGGTTACGTAGCACATTCCATGGCACTATTGACGTGTTACAGACTCCGCAGCACCAACCACGGAAGAGGGATCGGACCCATGAATGTGTGTGCCTTCCAAGTATTTGCTTGTACAGTTTCTGCAGAGCTGTTTAATAGTATTGCTGCGGCCTGTGTACCGGCCGTCGCTCAGGGGCCTTGCATAATGGGGCCTTGCAGGACTAAGGCATCAGGCGGGTTACTATCAGTGCCGTGGCTTCCCATTAGGTCATGGAGCTGTGGAAGGTATATTCTTGTCATACCGCGCCTTTTTGCTGTGCCCCTTGTCCCCGTAAAGGCACACTGCATGTCCTGTGGGTGTCAGGCAGAAGCCTCTGGGGACTCGACCAGTGATATTGTGGATGTTGGTGCACCCTGCCTTGCCCGCGATCCCAGTGCTCACCTTATTCACAGTTTCCCCATCGACTGCAGGGGCAATCCTCAGCTCCGGCCGTGGGGGCCCTCCAACAGCCGCCCTCAGCTGGACGGACACTGCAGGGCCGCCCAGCCAGCAGGGTCCACTCCAGTCTCAGATGAGGCAGGCCACGGTGGTTGCTGTGTGTTATGGGAGATCCGTCCCGGGCGCTCGCCCGGTCACGGCCATGCTCACCAGCCTTTACAGCCCCCATGCCGGGCAACAAGTCAGCAGGGCGGCTTGCCCTGAGCAGCACTGCCAAGGCAGACCAAGCATCAGGGTGCACCCTAAGTGCAGCTAGTCCTGCCAGTCAACAGCTGTATATACCTGGCCCACTGGTTTCCACAACGGCACTGGCACCACTTGGAATGGATGTAGATGTTGTAGCTTACGGTTCTGCACCGGTCTCAGTGTGTGGGTGCCCAAACGGTTCTTGTGCTCCGTTGGCTATTTAAAAGTTGAATTGAATGCCTGGTGACAGCAAAGTTTATAAAGGATTTATGTTGGGCATGGAGCTCCACTTCTAGGCGGCCATCATGTATGGCTGCTCAACAAGGTAACAGTTCTGGCCTATCCTTGTTTTTTTTTTTTTATAGCCGGAAGCCAAAGAGAAATCATTTAACACTGGCAATAGTCACGGAATGTGATCTTTTGGATTTTTTAGGAGAATAACAATGTCATCAGCACATGCCACAATTTTGATCTCTTGTATACCACAGGTTAGCCCTGGAATCTCAGTGTCACTTCTAGTACGCTGTACTATGGGTTCAAGAGATAAAACATATAAAAAAGGGGTGATAGGGGAGAACCTTGTCTTGTGCCCCTTTTAAGGGGAGGGGAACATTGGTGGATGACTGGTTATTAGTAAAAATAGAGGATTTTGGATTGGAATATAAGAGTTTGACCAAAGAAATAAAACCTTTATCAAAACCATGCCATCATAGAGATTGGAACTGAACATCCCAGCTAAATAAGATGGATGGCATCAAGTAAAAGTCTTGCATTCTACGAGATGTTAGCCTTTTACATATCCGGTCTGATCTGCCTTAATTAAATAGGTCTATAGTTTAAGGGAGATCCTAATCTTTTATTGCCTTAGGAATGAGGATTATTATAGCATCAGCAACAGACACAGAGGAAGAATTCCTGTTAGCAAAGTAGGTGCAAAGCGCTTTAAGTTTAGGGGATAAGATATTGGAAAAGCAGTGAAAAACTCAGGAGATAAACCATCCGGTCTGGTGCTTTGCCAGTTTTTTAGCTCTCTGATTGCGAGAGTAATTTCTTGAGTGGAGATTTGATCATGTAGGCTGCTAAGATCTACTTTGGATTAGGAACTTCTACTAATGTTCTGGAAAAAGGAGTGCAGATCATCAGGTGTGATACTAGTATCCAGGGAGTAAAGGTTAGAGTAAAATGTTTTAAAAACTTTTAAAATCTCATTTGTGTTAGTGACATTGGTGCAAGTGGTGTTTTTAATATGAGAAATAAAGGTTTTCTCCGTACAAAATTTAGGATAGGAAGCAAGAGCTCTCACTTCTTTATTAGAGGTTTGGTATATCTTTGATTTGAATTTTAAGATGAAGCCAGAAACCTGTTCCATGAGTTATTTATTAATGTGAATACATAAGGACAGTACACTATGAAGTTTGAATGGAGAAGGGGATTGATAATATATTTTCTCAGCTTTAGTAAGCTCAAGAAACAATTCATCAAGTTCCCTTTTGTGATCTTTTGTCCTTCTACTGACATACTGAATAACTGGTCCTCTTAATGCTAAAGGCATCCCAATTATTCACCGTAGAGGTGCCCTCATCCCTATTGTCAAGAGAAAACTGTTGCTGGAAACATGAGCATGATTCAATAAGTTGACTGGCCTGCAACAATAATTTTGAAATTTCATCTACTGGAGTGTTTGTGAATATTAAGGGAATCAAATGTCGTTATAACAGGGCCGTAAGCCGAGATAATAATTTTGGCAATGTAGGAGTCAACAATTGTGTGTGATAATGACTTAGTGGCAAAAATATAATCCAGACGTGAGAAAGTATCGTAGGGCAATATGAAATGTGAAATCAAAATCTGAAGGGCAGGAAAGTCTACATGCATCTGCTAAACCTGTTTCTGAAACACAACGGATAAAGGAGTTGTGAGACTTGGAACCCTTGAAGATGCACTTACATCTCCTATCCATGAATGGCTCAAGAACGTTGTTAAAGTCTCCACATACTACTAGGTTGGTAAAATCGGATTGAAGTATGTTTTGTTTCACAGAGTCCCAAAAACTAGGATTCGGTACTGTGGGACCATATACATTCATAATAAATATGACATTAGCTCCCATTTGTAACTTGACCCACACCCACATTTTATCATCATGCACACCTTGATTGACAATCTTATAGGGAAAGTTCTTATTAATAAATAGAGCCACACCATTTTTATTTGCTACTGCAGGACTGGCAAGTACATCTTGAACCCAGAATCATTTCAGTTTAATTGATTCAACCATGGAAAGGTGAGTTTCTTGAATAGAGGCAGCAGAGGGAGCAAATCTTTTGAGGTGAGAAAGAACTTTACATCTCTTGATTGGATTGTTAATCCCTTTCACATTCAAGGATATGCATTTAAATCCCATTATAATTAACAAAGCATATTTGATGGATACATATGAAGAATGCATATTAAAAGTAGTAACGGAGTGAGGATGACAACGTTAATAGAGAAAGGATATGCAAAATGACATCAAAGCATGAACGATGCACAATATTGAGAGTTAGCTCGACACATAGGGAAAACACATGAGGAGTGAAGGAAGATGTACAAAGCTGACATTTATATAATATTACCTTAGAGTGATATGGGCTGAAAGTGGTAGAGAAAACATAAGATAATGACATATGGGTTATAAGATAATTGTCCAGTTAATACAGGGAGAGTGCAATACGAAGTTGAGAGCTAGGTGACACCTAACAATACTTCTATAAGAGTTCTACAGGGTGAAGGTCTCCCAAACAGAAACAGCAGTGCCCGCAATCTATATGAACGTTAAATAGTATGATGATAATGTCCACGTTGCAGAGATGAACCATGAAAATATAAAGTGAAATAGTCAAAGTTAGCATTCAAGTGTAAGAGGTAATTTAGGGTGACCAACCCCAAGTACCTTCAAAGAATTCAACAAAGGTAGCATGCGCCCCTCTCTCAGAAGAACAAGGCATGATAACCTGTTCAGTGGTTGTTAACCACATTGAGAGTTCGCAGCCATCTGCTTTTTTCTCACTGTACCTTTCACAGATGGGAAATACCCATTTGCATATCAGTCTTTGTCCCGCCCACATGGGAAATCCAGCACTGAAATGCTATGGCAATTCCTCTCTGAACAAGAATACCAACAGCAATCCCATACACGTGTTTCAGCCTAATTGGGCATCATCAGTGAGGTGAAGCTGAGCCTCTCTAAGCACAGTGAGCAAGGAGTTCACGTCTGGTTGCACCCAGGTAACTTAGGGCGACCAACCCCAAGTTACTGTAAAGTATTCAACAAATGTAGCAGCCGCCCCTCTCTCAGAAGAACAAGGCATGATAACCTGTTGAGTGGTTGTTAACCACATTGAGGGTTCGCAGCCATCAGCTTTTTGCTCACTGTACCTTTCACAGATGGGAAATATCCATTTGCATATCAGTCTTTGTCCCGCCCACATGGGAAATCCAGCACTGAAATGCTATGGCAATTCCTCTCTGAACAAGAGTACCAACAGCAACCCCATACACATGCTTCAGCCTTGTTGGGCATCATCAGTGAGGTGAAGCTGAGCCTCTCTAAGCACAGTGAGCAGCGAGTCCACGTCTGGTTGCCCCCAGGTAACTTAGGGTGACCAACCCCAGGTTCCTTCAAAGAATTCAACAAAGGTAGCAGTCGTCCCTCTCTCGAAGGAAAAAGGCATGATAACCTGTTCAGTGGTTGTTAACTACATTTTGAGTTCGCAGCCATCTGCTTTTTCCTCACTGTACCTTTCACAGATGGGAAATATCCATTTGCATATCAGTCTTTGTACTGCCCACATGGGCAGTCCATCACCAAAATGCTATGGCAATTCCTCTATGAACATAAGTACCAACTGCGACCCCATACACGTGTTTCAGCCTTGTTGGGCATCATCAGTGAGGTGAAGCTGAGCCTCTCTAAGCACAGTGAGCAGGGAGTCCACATATGGTTGCCCCCAGGTAACTTAGGGTGACCAACACCAAGTTCCTTCAAAGAATTCAACAAAGGTAGCAGGCGCCCCTCTCTCGGAAGAACAAGGCATGATAACCTGTTCAGTGGTTGTTAACCACATTGAGAGTTCAGAGCCATCTGCTGTTTGCTCACTGTACCTTTCACGGATGGGAAATATCCATTTGCATAACAGTCTTTGTCCCGCCCACATGGGAAATCCAGCACTGAAATGCTATGGCAATTCCTCTCTGAACAAGAGTACCAACAGCAACCCCATACACATGCTTCAGCCTTGTTGTGCATCATCAGTGTGGTGAAGTTGAGCCTCTCTAAGAACAGTGAGGAGGGAGTCCACATATGGTTGCCCCCAGGTAACTTAGGGTGACCAGCACCAAGTTCCTTCAAAGAATTCAACAAAGGTAACAGGCACCCCTCTCTCAGAAGAACAAGGCATGATAACCTGTTCAGTGGTTGTTAACCACATTGAGAGTTCACAGCCATCTGCTGTTTGCTCACTGTACCTTTCACAGATGGGAAATATCCATTTGCATATCAGTCTTTGTCGCGCCCACATGGGCAATCCAGCACTGAAATGCTATGGCAATTCTTCTCTGAACAAGAGTACCAACAGCAATCCCATATACACATGCTTCAGCCTTGTTGGGCATCATCAGTGAGGTGAAGCTGAGCCTCTCTAAGCACAGTGAGCAGGGAGTCAACGTCTGGTTGCCCCCAGGTAACTTAGGGTGACCAACCCCTTCAAAGAATTCAACAAAGGTAGCAGGCGTCCCTCTCTTGGAAGAAAAAGGCATGATAACCTGTTCAGTGGTTGTTAACCACATTGAGAGTTCAGAGCCATCTGCTGTTTGCTCACTGTACCTTTCACGGATGGGAAATGTCCATTTGCATAACAGTCTTTGTCCCGCCCTCATGGGAAATACAGCACTGAAATGCTATGGCAATTCCTCTCTGAACAAGATAACCCACAGCAACCCCATACACATGCTTCAGCCTTGTTGGGCACCATCAGTGAGGTGAAGCTGAGCCTCTCTGAGCACAGTGAGCAGGGAGTCCACATATGGTTGCCCCCAGGTAACTTAAGTTGACAAACACCAAGTTCCTTCAAAGAATTCAACAAAGGTAGCAGGCGCCCCTCTCTCGGAAGAACAAGGCATGATAACCTGTTCAGTGGTTGTTAACCACATTGAGAGTTCAGAGCCATCTGCTGTTTGCTCACTGTACCTTTCACGGATGGGAAATATCCATTTGCATAACAGTCTTTGTCCCGCCCTCATGGGAAATACAGCACTGAAATGCTATGGCAATTCCTCTCTGAACAAGATTACCCACAGCAACCCCATACACATGCTTCAGCCTTGTTGGGCACCATCAGTGAGGTGAAGCTGAGCCTCTCTAAGCACAGTGAGCAGGGAGTCCACGTCTGGTTGCCCCCAGGTAACTTAGGGTTACCAACCCCAGGTTCCTTCAAAGAATTCAACAAAGGTAGCAGGCGTCCCTCGCTCGGAAGAAAAAGGCATGATAACCTGTTCAGTGGTTGTTAACTACATTTTGAGTTCGCAGCCATCTGCTGTTTGCTCACTGTACCTTTCACAGATGGGAAATATCCATTTGCATATCAGTCCTGACACACACACAATTGTGGGCTCGCAGGCCCTTTTTACTTTAGTGTGACGCGCTACTCGCGCCATCTCAAAAGTTTAGCAAAAAACCTATCTCCACTCTGGATTGGTTGCTCGAGTGGTAGGGTTAGTATAGCACACGTATAGAGAACAATATTAGTGGGTAAGGGAGTCAGGTGATATATCTGGGTTGTCCCTACAATTAGATACATGAGAATTGTTACATGAAGACTACTAATGATTGGTCAATGTTAATGGCGTCAGTGATAAGAGCCCCATGTTCTGATTGGTGCGTTCGCGAGCCTCCCAGTTTGGGACCATCGCTGTTCCCAGCTCGCGGTGCACCTGTCATTTGCAACAATGTTTCACTATGAGTACGTGCAGACAATGTGAAGACTTATTCATGAGCTGGAAGGCCGACTACTCCCACTGTCGCAGATGCCCATTGAGCCTTTCAAGTGTATCTGCCTGTGTCTCGTACTGAGGGATCCAGACGCCTTCTTTCTCCTGAACTTGGCATCCTGTCAGGTTCGGCTTGGTCACGTGAGGTGGGACCGTGTTTGAGGCAGACTTTACACCATTAATATTGTTTTTCCACTGTGCGCTTGGTTTGATTTTGCAGGTGTGACTTTAACGTTGGTGTGCGGCATGCGAGGTTGCAACATCGTGCCCTTGATGGTCTGCTTTGGAATGTGGGTTTGCAACATTACGACCTTGGCTGTCTGCTCTCGCCGGGCTCATTTTGCAGGATCAGCAACCTGACTCTTGTTCTTTTCACTTCCATAGGAGCTCTTGCTTGCGGCCTACTTAGGCCTGGTGTATAGGTAGAACCATTTGGTGCACAGGCGCTTTATATTATAGTAACATATTGTCTTATGACCAGTATCATGTCTTCGTTATATTTCTCATTATGGCACCTGGGTTTAGGAAAAGCGTAAGCAAGCTCTTTAGATGAGTTCATGATGCGTCTTGCGTTTCTGCATTTTAAAAGCCTATATGAAAAATAATAAAGATGCACGTCCGTGAGCAGTCTGTCGCCTACGTCATAGCACTGAGTATATTCTTCGTGTAGATTGGTGTGGGAGTGTCCAGCGTGTATATTTGCACAGGTGCGCTGATCGTTGACTAGGTCGTCATGGCATCTCTAACGACGTGTTGGCTTTAGTCTAGTTGATCCGTGCCACAGGTGTCAGCATGGGCAGGTCGTGCTGTCGGGCAGGCAGATGGACACATCCGTATGTTC